>NC_053448.1:30380114-31025510 GCF_007990345.1 Gossypium hirsutum | reverse complement strand
AGTTGATTTGATTAGAGATGCTGAACAGAAAGTAAAGGTAATCCGTGAAAGTCTGAAGGTATCCACGGATCGTCAGAAATCGTACGCAGATTTGAAACGAAAAGACATCGAGTATCAGGTGGGAGACAAAGTGTTCCTTAAGGTTTCACCTTGGAAAAAGATACTCAGGTTCGACCGTAAGGGCAAGTTGAGCCCAAGATTCATTGGGCCGTACGAAATCTCTGAACGAGTTGGTCCGGTTGCGTATAGATTGATTTTGCCCCCGGAGCTTGAAAAGATTCATGATGTCTTTCATGTTTCGATGCTTCGACGCTATCGATCTGATCCATCGCATATAATTAGCCCATCAGAGGTTGAAATTCAAGTCGACATGAGCTATGAAGAAGAACCGATGCGTATCCTAGCTAGTGAAGTGAAGGAGTTGCGAAACAAAAGAGTTCCGCTAGTAAAGGTGTTATGGCTCAAACTCGGGATCGAGGAAGCTACTTGGGAGACCGAGAGCTCGATGAAAGAACGATACCCAAACCTATTTACCGGTAAGATTTTCGGGGACGAAAATTTCTTAAGTGGGGGAGAGTTGTGACAGCCCAAAGTTGACCCTAGTCGGGAAGTGGTTTCGGGACCACTAAACCGAGTCACCGAAATGTTTGAATGTGATACTTATTGTGTAGAATATGTAATTATGAATGTGTGAAAATTTCAAGCTTCAATTGGGTTGATTTCATGTGAATTTAGTCAATAGGACTTATGTGAGAAAATTCTAAAATGTGATAGGTCAATGTGTGAGGACCTACTAGTGCATGTGGACAAAGGGGGGGACTTGCATGTCAAATTTCCCCCCTAATGAGTAGTGGCCGGCCATGACAAGGAAGGATGGGCAAAACATGTCATGAAACATGTTTTGTTAGTGGAAGAATAAAATAAGGAGTATGGGTAATAAAGAAATGGAAAACAAAAGAAAAAAAAATGTGTGTGTGGTGTTTGTTCCCCCCATTGCCGTGAGCTCAAGAGAAGAAAGGAGAAAAGTTTGTGTTCATCCTTTCTCACCTCCATTTTAGCCTAAATTAGAAAGAAAAACAAAGAAAAAAATTTCTCATCCTTTGGTTCATCCTTGGCCAAAAATTTTAAGGAGGAAAGAAGAAGAAAGGTGAAGAGATTCGGCCATGCATGTAGCTAGGCCAAGGTATGTTTAATGATGTTCCATGAGATGCATGCATGTTTTAGTTGTTAGCTTGAGTTCTACCTAGCCCATGGTCTAAATCTTGCTATGTGATGGAAATGGCACTTGACCATGGATGCATCATTCTTGGTTGGTGTTTGATGTTGTGGTGATGAGGCATGAGGATAAGTTAAGATTCGGCCTAGGTGGAGGTTGTGTTAATGCCATTGCATGCAAAATATGAAGCTTGTTAATGATGCATGTGATGATGGCTTGATGATTCTTGAACCTCCTTTTTAGCATTTTTGTGTGAGCACATATGTGCATTGGTTGCTAAAGGGAGAAGAATCGGCTAGCAAGATGTGTGCTAAGGCCGAATGTAACTTTGCATGTTGATGAGCAATGCATGTGTTAAATCGATGAAAAGGGGGAGGATGCTTTACTAGTGTGTATATGTGTGTATTAAGTGTTGAAATCGACCCCAAAAATGGACATGCATATTCGGCCAAGGGGAAAGAAATTAGCTAATATGTTGTGTTGATGCATGATTTTTTGCATGTATGAGACTTTAATGTCTAATGTATAAATATGGGCTAAGTGCCTTGTGTTCATCTTTTGATGCCTAAAATGATGAAATCAATTTATTTGTTTGATTAAGCTCAAGAGCAAATGGGGAAATAAAACCGATAAAGGGAAGGAAAAAGTGGTTGAATAGCTAGCGGAATCGTTCGACAACACCCGAGGTAAGTTCTTGAGTAAGAGATCTTAAATTTCGATGTGATTAAATCATGCTCTATGTGTGGCTATTGAGCCGAATGTGCAAGGACAATATGTGCCTTGTGTTTGAGTTTCGTAAACGAAAATGAAATATGAATGTGCTATGAATTATTGTTAGATGTGCATGATTAATTGAATGCTGTCCGGGCTAAGTCCCGAAGGCTTTGTGCTAAGTGAATATATCCGGATTAAGATCCGAAGGCCTTTGTGCGAGATACTAAATCCGGGTTAAGTCCCGAAGGCATTCGTGCGAGTTATTAAATCCGGGTTAAGTCCCGAAGGCATTCGTGCGAGTTATTAAATCCGGGTTAAGTCCCGAAGGCATTCGTGCGAGTTGTTAAATCCGGGTTAAGTCCCGAAGGCATTCGTGCGAGTTGTTAAATCCGGGTTATGTCCCGAAGGCATTGTGTGAGTTACTAAAACCGGGCTATGTCCCGAAGGCATTTGAACGAGGAGCTATATCCGGTTAAATCCCGAAGGTACGTGATTTGGTAATGAATGAGCTTGCTGTAAAATTCCAGCGAATACTCGAAAAACATCCCAATATGGGGATATGTTACGTATGTGTTGAATTTAATCGAGCCCTTACAATAAATGTTCGCTCAGTTGATAAACGAGCTACCGGCCTTCGACCAAGTTAGTTTATTGTGTATGTACATAAGGGTTATTAATGTTGTGAAGCAAGTTTGATATCGGTAAATTGCGTATTATGAAATATTCCGTTTAGCTAAATGTGTGCTATTCTTTGTGCATGCTGGAATTCCTTGCTCAAACTTACTAAGCATAAATTGCTTACTCGTTACATTGCTCCTCTGTTTTATAGATTTTTGGTTCTCCAGCTATCGGACTCGGGATCTTGAAGTCGAAGTCGCCCACACTATCAAAGGCTCTTTTGGGTACTATTTTGGTTGAATTTTGATATGGCATGTATAGGACTACCCATTGTTGTCTTTCGAGTACTTTATGAAATGTATAAGTGTACAGCCATGCGAAAATGGCTTGTAGAAGTGGAGTATGGCATTAGACCATTCGTATTTATGAATGTATAGATGGTTTCATGATGTAACTATGTTGGAATGGAAGTGTTGAGCAAATGATCAGCCACTAGAATGGCTAAGTATGATCATATGTGGGCTTATGTATGACAAGGCCCTAGTTGGTCCATGAAACCCCAAATTAGGTAAGGTTCACTTTGAAAACAGAAGCTGATAGCAGCAGTGGTGTGGATTGGAAAAATCACAAGAATTCGTAGGAGTGGAATTAAATAGTGAATAAATTATGTAATCGAACCTTGATGAATCTACTTTCATATGGAAGTAACGAAACAATTATAGGAACAGTACAGAAAGAGATATTCGGGTTCTTGTGTAACAGGGCCAGAACAGTTTCTGGATTCACTGTTCCGCCTTTGGAAATTCACTATAAATTGACCAGAGATAATTAGGGGTCATACCATATATGTATGGATTCCTCTCTGAGTCTAGTTTCCATAGAAACAAACGGCATCAGTATTGAAGCTCTGTGCAGAGAGATATCCCAGTCGTAATGGGAAAAGGTCAGTGTAGTCGACCCCTGTAACATGGGAGACTTTGACTAATAAACTGTACTAATTGGCCAGACCAAAAATTCTAGAAAAAAATCCATAGGTGGGGACATGAGTCTAGTTTCAGGGAAAAATCACAAAACTGATTTTTGAGTTGTGAAACTCAAGATATGATTTTTGAAGCGACTAGTACTCAGACTGGGCAGTGTCTGGAAAAATTTTTCAAAGTTTGTTAACATCTCGTGTCCGACTCCGGTGTCGGTCTCGGGTTCGGGGTGTTACAAGGATAATCGATACATCTTTGTCAGCTTCAGATTCTAAAATAATGGAATCAGCTAGAAAAATAAACTTATCTACTCTTACGAACACGTCTTCAATTTTACCTTCTGGATGTGTGTAAGACCGATCAGCTAGCTGCAGCGTGACTGTTGTGGGTCTTGCCTTCCCAATTCCCAACTTCTTGAAAATAGACAGAGGCCTTAATTTTATACTTACTCTTAAACCACATAATGCTTTACCAACATAATGATTTCCAATTAAACATGCGATAGTGAAACTCTCCAGGTCCTTTAACTTTAGAGGTAGTTTATTCATCAACATTGCTGTGCAACCTTCAGTGAGAGAAATAGTATAAAATTCTCTCAATCTGCACTTCTTTGACGGTATATCTTTCATAAATTTTACATAATTAGGCATTAGCTCCAAAGCTTCTACTAACAGTATGTTGATATGAAGTTGCTTCAAAATATCTAGAAATCTTTTGAACTAAACATCCTATTTAGAATTATGGAATCATTGAGGAAAAGGTAGATGTGGTCTTCCTTTAGGTTGTTGATATTTTTTTACTGTGGCATTCTTGTCGGCAACACGATATGATTTTATTGCAACATTCTCTTGTTTACCCTTTTCAGGTACAGTGTGCTTTACAAACGGCTCTAGGGTCTTTACATGGTTATTATTCGAGTTATCCTCTCCTGCTGTGCCATCTTAAGCTACGTCATCAAGCTGAGTTTTACTTCTAAGAGTGATGGCCTTGCACTACTCCTTCCCTTGTGATATTGAATTCTTAGAATCACTTGGCAAAGCTCCTTATGGCCTCGAATTCAAAGCATTTACTATCTGCCCCACTTGATTCTTAAGAGCTCGGAGGGAAGCAGCTTGACTCTAAATTAAGACATAATTCTTGGCCATATATTCTTTCAAAAAATCTTCAATAAATGATGATTCCTAACCTTATTGTACATTTTGCCTCGGAATAGGATGATTATAAGCAGATGGTTCACTGTTGTCATTCTGTGTTGCAGCATTGTTAAAATTCCCTTCACTTTGATTATTCCAACTAAATTTTGGATGTTGCCTCCACTGTAGAATATAGATGTAGGAATAGGGGTTATTGTTCTGATTAAAATTACCAATGATGGGCATTCATCAAACACATGGTCTTTACCACAATAAACGTACGATAGTTAAGCTGATTTCATCTTCTAAACTGTAGTGGGCCTCTTTGATGTTTTAATCATATTAGTTAAATATGATACCTGGGCTTTCAATGAAGTGATTGCATCGAGCTCCATGGTGCCAACAACTTTCTTACCCGTCTAAACACTTGTGGTCGAATATTTGTAATCATTATTGGCAATCTTTTCCAAAATCTCATATGCTTCATTATAATATTTATCCAATAAGGTACCATTGGTGGAGGCATCAACTACCATCCTCGCATGTGCATTAAACCCATTATAGAATATCTCCATCTGAGTCTAGTGTTGAAATCCATGCATGGGACATTTCTGAATTGTTCCCAAGCTTCATATAGCGCTTCATTCTCTAATTGTCGAAAAGATTTGATGTCATTTCTAAGCTTGGCATTCATATTTGTGGGATTATATCGTAGCAAAAATCAATGGAAAAGATCATTCCATGATGCCACTGTTCCCAACAGTAAAACATTTAATCATGCTCTTACACGATCTTTTAAAGAATATGGAAAATAGTTTAAGTCTCAGGGCATCTTCGGGCATACCCTGTTGTCTAAACAAGTCATAAAATTCTAGAAAAAGTCTTAAATACAATCTTGGATCTTCAGTGGGCAGTCCACCAAACTGTCTTACTGTTTGCAACTCTAAAAAATTATCGGTTTCAGTTCAAACTGCTAAGCCTGTATTTGTTGTCTAACTATCCCTGGATTTAGGTCATCCAAAATTGGAACAATGTGCTCTCGGATTGGTCTATCTCGGTCATCTATCACCTGACGAGTAGGAGGATTAACATCTTGACCATTTGGATTATCATTGAGACAGGATCATTCCCGTTTCTAGCCATTTTTCTCAGTTCTTTTCGCCTTCTTCACAAAGTTCTCTTGATCTCTAGGTCAAAAGGATACTTTATATTAGCAGTAGTGCCTCTTCTTATGCACTGATGGTAAATCTATAGAAATTAAATTAAACCAAGTTAAAAAAATGGAATTAAGTAAAATAACTAAACCAAATTACACCAAATTTCTAATCCCCGGCAACGGCGCCAAAAACTTGTCGCGTGTGAATATGATATACAAATTGTGCAAGTATACACGTTGAATCAAGTAGTAAACTGATAATTGAGATCGTCTTCACAGGGATTGGATTAGGTATACAAATGTTCAAGTTATTATAGTAATATTAGATTAATGTAATAGCAAAATAGTGATAAGAATGCAGTGGTAAACAAAAGGAATATAAATGTGAACAAAATGTGTAGCCGATGAATAATTGAAAATGTTGTGGCAATGCAAGAGTAAACATGTAATGGCAATTACGAAAATGAATATATGAATAATATGTAACTGAACAAATAAACAGTTAAGGATGTGGTGGCAAAGATACTACGGTAAGGGATAAGGTATATACGATGTTGATATGAAAGGTTGGAATTACTAAGAATCTATGCTTACTGTCAGAAATGCCTCAGCAAAGTCGTAATCAATCTACTGTTCAAAAGAGATCTAAAGTGGTCTACTTCTTTCGAGAGCAAAAACCTCAAGTTACCTTGCCCGTGTCTATAGCCCTTTAATATGGTACACTGCACAGTTTCCTTTTATATCAACGTCGTTCTATGTCTAGAGTCTACCACAAGTATTTTTCGAGTAGTTGCTCATATAATTTTATTTCGGTCCAAATAATCCAACCTTTTCAGAATTAAATTAGTTCATGGGCATGCTGCACAGTTGTCTATGTCTAGAAATTGCACGCATACAATTTAAAAATAAAAACAATTGAATGAAATAGTAAATTAATTCAAATCTATGCTTCAACCTTTAAAGAAAATAAATGTTTCATCATATAATCCCAAACCTATGAGATTTAGATCATGGGTTGACAAATAAAATTCAAAATTAAAATATCATTCAACATCATTTTCATCAAATCAATTCACGAAGAAGTTGTTAAGAAATAACACAAGAACAACAGGAAGATAGCTTTCGCGTGTCCTGGTCACACTCTAGCGACAAAGTGTCCTGTGGTGGCTGAGATAGATTGCCTTCGTCTTCCTCTTTCCATCTCTACTCAATTGCTACCTTATAGTTTTGCCTATGGATTTCCACCCTTGTTCGTCATTAAGGGTTTCCTCCTTTGGCTTTTTTTAAGCTTTTTACCTAGAGTAAATCCAACAACCCAAAATATATTCTTCTCTTTTTTTAATTTTCTTTTTGGTTTTAAATCCCTTCCTTTAGGGTAGGTAGTTATCAGCCCATTAGTTCATGATCTTTTTTCCTCTTTTTTAGGTACAACTAAAGTTGGGGTGAAACTGTTATGCGTTGAGTGTTGACTCTATCTTCCTAGAATTACCACGACATTCGTGTTTGCAAACTGTCCAACCTTTTGCCACGATAAACCTTCATTCCTTTATTTTTTCTCCGTATCTTACACTTACAAATTACTACTAAATAAATCCTTCCCGCAAACAAGTAAAAGTAACATAAAATAACATTTAAGCACAGCCCAATCTTCTTAATGTAATGCAATGAAAATTATGTGGAATGTCCTAAAGTGCAACTAAATTTACTTAGGTACATGAAATTAGCTAGGTTTAAAGCTATGAAATATAATTTTTTTCAAGAGTTATCATTTGTGGACGAAGCCACTAATTCTTACTCCTTACAAGATCCCACCCCATGCATGTGATATGATAATAATGAACAGAAATAAACATTTTACTCATTTCAAGCTATCACTTGTCATATTGGGCATGATGAACATGCAAATTGGATAATATCATGTAGGGAATGTTTAACATGCAATCAAGTCTCAATTTCAATATCGGTGGCATGATTTATATATTAGGCCTATTATATAATGTCATCATATCACATGTCACGAGAAATGGAAATATGCACATAATTTCTAAATATTTATCAAATCCAATCAAATATCACATATGGTCATTAGTGATCAGTTAGAGATACTTACTTGAGTATTACCCTTTTTATGGGTTTAACATCCCTTTCCGAATACATAGTGTATTCTCAACTTCTTATGTTATAGAGATTTTTAAACAAGGTTTCAATTATCATTAATTATATTTTATCTATCAAAAAATATTATATATATTTCAAGTAAGTTAACCCACACCTGTTTGTAGATCCAAAGCAAAACACCAATTCTATGAACACTCACACTTGGATCTACTTAATAGGTTACCTACTTATCAACAAAAATCATCTTTCAATTAGGGAGGTCATTTTAATAGTTTATGGCATAAATCCATTTAATAACACTCAAATCAATACATACCCTTATAAAAGTCAATCGTAATATGATCTCGTTCCTAACTTTAGTAACTATTTGGGTTGGTACCGATCGGCCCTTCAACAAAAAGTAGTATACGATATGTTAACTTTTGATGGAAAACAATATAACATGGCCTCTAAATACATTCGATCTCAAGGAAAAGGAGAGAGGAATGAGTGGTTTTTCATTCCATTACCATACTAACCCTAACTCAATTGAACCGGAAGGGATGTTAGATTACCGAAGTCTTGAGTCGGAGAGAAGAGATTGAGTCTAGCGAAAAATCACTTGAAAGAGTGAGTCAAAGTTCAACATCTAAATGAAAAAATTAAAACTAAAGGAAAATATGGATAAAGGATTTCGATTATTGGTCGGCAGTTGAACGTCACAGCAATAATGTGCCAGCGTACACTGTCGATGCAAGTGTAGTAGACAGATATAAGTCTATCAGATATCGATCCTACGAGGATGGTTGTCTTTTTTTTACCAATGTTAGTGCAATAAATGGATAGAAACGAGATAAATTGTGAGAGAAAGTGTCGAAGCAATAACTTGAAAACAACAAGATACAATATGATAATGATAAATTGGGATCCCCAACGTGAATATTCAACAGAATGCAAAGTGCTCACAAGGTATAAAAGGATAGGTGATTGTCAATGCAATAAGTTGCAATGAATATCTTACCAATCTTAACTTCTATATTTAATCAAAGACTTATACATTCACATTAACAACACCTTCCGGTGATGGCTATAGAACACTATTAAGAACAGGTGGATTAAATTCCTCTAATCCTCAAGCAACTTTCGTTGTCATGCTTGTTAGCTTGAACTGTCGCTACTCCTTCCAATGTCAATGACCGCAATAACACTTCCGTGTTAAAAACATTCAAACCCAAAGATTAAATAGTAGAAGCAAGATTGAATAAAATAACATATAACCTAGAAATCATGTGTACTTCCATACTAACATGAAGTATAAAGTAATCACCAGTGTTTAGAATAGAAAAATAAAAGAAACAAGTAGAGAATACTATTCCTAGACAACTCAACTTGAATCTATCTATTCCCTCTTTTGTCGCACTCAGGGCTCCTCGTCAAGAGCTAAGCTGCATCCTTTTCACATCGATTCACCCGTCGGAGCTTAAGCCACCGTAACCGAAAGCTTGAAGGGATAGGTTGAAGAAGATGATCCCAAAAAAGCTCTCTCCTCCCTTTTTTTCTTTTTTATGTGAATAATTATATTTTTTTCGAATAGCCCAGGTGTCTTTTCATCTGAATCATGCTACCTCTGTACGTACAAGTTAGTTGTACCGGATTGGATAGCTTACGCATTTTTTTTCCTATCCGGACAGCTATCAGGTGCGGTGACAATTCTAGGAGCAATCTGAAATTACTCATGCAGCGACATCAGTACCAAAATATGAAAAAATTAAAGGTAAATAAACTAAGATCGACTACGTCATAAAATGTAAATTACTGAACTGAAAATGCTAAAATATGTGCTAAAGATAACTAAATGGGGACAAATTAACCAATAAGTAGGGAGAAACCATGTATTATTTCTAGTACTATCACACCCCCAAACTTTAGTTTTTACTTGTCCTCAAGTAAAACAGAAGCTAGCAAGGCTACACAAGAATTCACTAAGGCAAATGATCATTCTAGCAACTTGAATCACCTAAAATCCCAATGAATTAGTCCCATTCAAATGATAGAATATTGCATCAACAATACATAAGTATGAATGAATAAGATTGCAACTTCATCAAAATCATCATCATGCTTTAAATCCTAAATTCTATCTACCAATATAACATTTATTGTACAATATATGTCTTTTTTTTGTGAATAAGGGATATCGTTTAATTACTGTGCCCTTGTTTCTGAGAAGTAACGATGGAGTGCAACAAACCCCTAGGGAGTACGTAATTGCACCGACACACACTCATGCAATGACAACCTTTGGCCAGATTTATTTTTTTAATGCTTGCATTGGAGTGTTCCCTCTTTAACATTTCACAATACATCCACTTTAGAGTGTCTCTTATTCATAACTATACATATGAGTAGCTGTAAAAGGCAGATTCATTCAATATTCAGGGAATGCTACTAGTCATCCATTACTAATGCAACATAAATCATTCATCAAAGAATTGAAGATACAACATTCAATCAAATTTATCCGACTCATTCGTTGATAATTCACATGATTCAAGAATTAAGCATCAAAGGTAACAAAAATTTTCAACACATTTGCATTAACCACAAATAAACCTTGCATGCTTCATTAAAAAAATTTTGAAATATGGGTGTATTTCCAAACCCCATATGCATTCCCCCAAACTTAAAGTTTGTATTGCCTCCAATGCAATAACATTAAAATGCGGTTCCAATAAAAATGCAACGACAATGTTCACTAACAAGATGAAAATTGCAACTACATGCAATGCATGAATACTTTGCTAAAACTTAAAATAAACTAACTCAGTTTTCCTCGACCATCAATATGGTTGCACGATGTTTCTTCTTCCTCCTCTTTTTCTCCTCTTTATTACAGTTTTTTTCTTTAGAGCGCTTTCTCTTATTTTTTTTCGGGTTCACACGGTCCTCGGATCGCTTCTCAGTTCCCGACGCTACCTCAGCATCATCGGCTGCTTCTTGTGTAAGAGGGATCACCTTAAGTGGTCCGGTATAAACCACTATAGCCAATAAATTGTGGTGCTCCTCATTTTTTACCTCTACAGCTTCCGCCGATCTAGCTCTATCTCACTTTAGGCTATCATAAGTTGCATCCACAAACTCGAATGCATTTACAATGTCCTCAACAGATTTTTTTCAGCAGCTTCTGTTGTAGTCTTTTCTTCCTTGACCTTCTCATTCACAACTTCAACACGGACGTCTTCCTTTTCCACAGCAATGTCCTCTTCAACAACAAGCCTCTCTTGACCAGCAATGACGTCACCTTCGATCAAGCTATCAATCCTTCGTATTCACTTCTCAACGTCCCTTTAGTCATCTTCTTTCTCAACATCAAAGACATGCACAATGGAAGGGGATTCCACCAATCTGTCTTGGTCCCCTAGGTTATTTTCCTTGGAGGAGGGTTCATACTCTCGGATGATTAGTGGGAACACTAGAAATTCTGAGAGTGGGGTCGGGCTTAACTAACGTAATATGGCTACAATAGAGTTGTTATAGACCCTGGTATAAGCGTAGAACAAATTTTGTGATCTGTCCATATCCTCTATTGTAGCGACAAGCCTGATCTGCTTATTGCTGATGGAATTGGCCAACTTCTTGATATCTTTCTTTTGTGCAGCAATGATGTCTCTGTAGTCAAGTTTGTTCCTTTGCTTTTTACTTTGGTTTTGCCCTTCATTGTCTTGGTGGTCTCTGCCTCCTTCATTGTCAGTATATCTTTGCCATGAGTCATTCTTTCAATAGACGCTTCATTGATCAAGCCATTAGTTTCCAAGACCTCTTCATCATCATGGGGCACGATTCCTTTCTGCTGGCATAGTAACATCACCAATGATGGGAAAACCAAAATTCAAGTTTGCCTTGCGGCGCAGGCAGCAATTTCTTGGTGGAGTATTATGCCGACATCAATCTTTCTGCCGTTGACAATTGAATGTATCAGGCAGATTCTATCAAGGTTGACTGTGGTGCTATAAGTAAAGGGTAGTAGATTGCAGTTGACAAAATAAAACCAGATTTTGCTTTGTAGTGTCAAGAAGTGGCGGTTCATCATATATGTGTTTTGATGTGAACCCGTCCACAATGCTCATTCGGCACATAAATCCTTCACCAACAGGTCCCTTTTTTCGTTTGTGATATCCTCAAAAAACTTAGAGTGTTCATCGACATCCACTTTAGTGTTGTACTGCTCATTGATTTTTGTAGCATCCCATGCGATTAAGCCTTCTCAAACAAAAATAAACTCCAACTCATGGTCATAAAGGTTAGCGTAAAAATCACGTACCAATAAAGGAGAATAGCTTTCAGGATGCATGCAGAAAGTCTCCCACTTCAACTTAGAGATGGTTCTGGAGACTTGTTTGCCCAAGTCTTGTTGTTGCGAAAGGAGAATATCCTGTAATGGGTGGAAGTTTTGCTTTAACATGTTGTTTTGAATTCGGTCTTTAGCCCCTTTCCTGAAAAAGATCATTGGTTCCTTTTTCTTCGTTGGAATGGAGGATTCCGACTCACGAACTGCAGTTGTAGAGGATGAGTGTTCTTCAACAGGCTTGGTGGCTTTCTTGACTGATCCTCTTGTTCTTGCCATATTTTGTTTATTTTTTGGAGTGAAAATGGTTTAAAGTTGTAAAGGTACGAGCTTGGAGAAAAGAAAGTAAATAAAAATGGTTGCTTTGTATGTGTAACAGTCAGCATAGTGAAAAGGGGTTTATAGCGAGTGAAAGAAGAAGATGGAAAGGAGTGATTTTTGTGAAGGGATATAAAGCTGGCAGGAATAATTATGTCCAATGAGAATTACGCCTACTCAAACAGATCAGATGGCTAGGTGACTTTTGATCAAAGGGTGAGATATTGAAATTTCTTATATGCCCTCATTCTTGATGAGTTAGAAGTGACAGCACAATAGTACGAACTGCATTGACAATAAAGTCCAAGTGCGTCGACAATGGTACCTAATTATTCTAAAAAATAGAAATAAATAAAAAAATAAAACAAACTTGAACGGAAATAAAAATAAAATAAAAATAAAATTACATAATAAATTTCATAAGAATTAAAATTTTCCACCAATTTAATGGTCTCTGCCTGCTTGTGATCAATATTCCCAAGATAATGTTTCAATCGCTGGCCATTCACTTTGAACTGGTGCCCATCATTTAAATCTCTAATTTTGACTGCACCATGAGCAAATACTTCAACAACTTCGAAAGGTCTAAACCAACGAGAGCGCAATTTAATCGGGTACAGTTTCAGTCTAGAATTAGATAATAAAACTTGTTAACCCGCAGTAAATTTTCACTGCAAAATAATTTTGTCATGGCATCACTTGGTCTTTTCTTTGTAAATTGCAACGTTTTCATAGGTATTTCGCCTGATCTCCTCTAATTCAGTGATATCCAGTAACCTTTTCTTTTCAGCAGCTTCATAGTCCATGTTCACTTGCTTAATTGCCCACATTGCTTTGTGTTCTAGTTCAACTGGCAAGTGACATGCTTTCCCAAAAACTAATTAATACGACAACATCCCTAATGGAGTTTTGTATCCTGTTCGCAATGCCCATAAAGCATCATCTAGTCTAGAAGATCAATCTTTCCTTGTAGGGTTCACAACCTTCTCAAGAATGTTTTTAATTTGTCGATTCGATACTTTGACTTGTCCATTAGTTTGCGGATGATAAGTAGTAGCCATTCTATAATTAACTCAATATCTCTTCACTGCGAATGCCACTTGGTTGTAATGAAAATGTGTACCTTGATCACTAATCAATGCCTTTGGTGTAACAAATTGGGTGAGTATATGCTTCTGAAAAAATTTAAGCATTTTCCTTGCATCATCCATTGGGACTGCAATAGTTTCAACCCACTTCAAGACGTAGTCAACAGCTACTAATATATAAAGATTTCCAAATGAACTTGGAAATGGTTCCATAAAATTCATACCCCAAAAGTCGAACAATTCAATGTCCATAATTGGCTGCTGCAATATTTCATTGTGTCGGGATATAAAACTAGTGCGTTGACACCTATCGCATTGATTCACAAAATTGTGGGCGTCTTTGAATAATGAAGGCTGGTAGAATTTGGATTAGAGAATCTTAGCAGCAGTTCGCATGCCACCGAAATGACCTCCACAAAGAGCATCATGACAGTGATTCAAGATTGAAAGCATCTCCTCTTCCAGAACACAATGTTGAATAATGTTGTCATTGCATATCTTGAATAAATACGGCCCGTTCCAATGATACTCACTACTTCACAAAGAAATCTTTCTTTTTTATGGCCTGTGACACCTAACGGGAGTTTTCTACACACTAGATAATTAACCAAAATTGCATACCAATTGGTTGCATCTACAGCAAATAATTTCTCATCTGGGAATGTTTCGACAATTTGAAGTACATTTCCATCTTTATTGCCAGCTTCCAATCGAGACCGATGGTCTACAACTTGATTTTCTGAACCCTTACGGTCTTTTATCTCGATGTCAAATTCTTGCAATAGTAAGATCCAGCGTATCAGTCTTGATTTTGCATCCTTATTCGCAAAAAGATATATCAACGCTGAGTGATCAGTAAATACAGTAACCTTTGCACCTACAAGATAAGAATAAAACTTGTCAAAAGTAAGGACTACAGCCAACAACTCTTTCTCTATAGTGGTATAGTTAATTTGAGCCACTGTAAGAGTTTTGCTAGCATAATGGATGGCGTGAAATATTTTTCCCTTGCGTTATCCTAGAACAACACCAACAACAAAGTCGTTTTTATCACAAATAATTTCAAAAGGTTGAAACCAATCTGGTGCAACAACAATGGGTGCATTTACTAGTTGTGTCTTTAATTGAATGAATGCCTCTAGACAGGCATCGTCAAAGAAGAATTTTTTATTATGTTCCAGCAATGAGCATAAGGGCTTTGTAATTTTCAAGAAATTTCTAATAAATCTTCGGTAAAACCCCGCATGCCCAAGAAAACTGTGAATACCTTTCACATTTTTCGGTAGAGGTGATTTCTCAATGATTTCCACTTTAGCTTGTCTACTTCAACGCCTTGACTAGATATGCGATGGCCTAACACAATTCCTTTAGTTGCCATGAAATGAAATTTTTCCCAATTTAGAACAAGATGTGTGTCTTCACATCACTACAATACTTTATCCAAATTGTCAGCACAATGATCAAAATCATTCCCATAGACTGAGAAATCATCCATAAAACCCTCTAAAGAATCTTCGATCATATCTGAGAATATTTCCATCATGCACCTTTGAAATGTGGCTGGTGCGTTACAAAGATCGAAAGGCATACGGAAAAAAGCAAAAGTACCAAAGGGATAGGTGAAAGTTGTTTTCTCTTGATCCTCTGGTGCAATAGCAATTTGATTGTATCCAGAATAGCCGTCTAAGAAGCAGTAATAGGCTCTTCTAATAAGCTTGTCCAACATTTGGTCAATGAAAGGAAGTGTGAAGTGGTCTTTCCTTGTGGCAGCATTAAGTTTGTGATAATCCATACAGACTCATCCCGTAGGAATACGTGTAACAATTAATTTTTCATTGTCTTTGCTAACCACTGTGATGCCACTCGTTTTAGGAACATATTGCACTGAACTTACCCAATTGCTATCAGAAATAGGATAGATAATTCCAACATCTAGCCACTTTATAATTTCTTTCTGAACAACTTCCTTCATCTTCTCGTTTAATCTTCTTTGTTGCTCAATCGACTGCTTGCCTTCATCTTTCAACTTCATCTTGTGCATGCAGAAAGATGGACAAATACCTCGAATATTGGCAATACTCCAAGCAATAGCTCATTTATGTTGCTCAAGAATATGGATCAATTTCTCTTATTGAGTTACATCCAGTGTTGTGGAGACAATAACTGGGAGAGAATTATTATCACCAAGAAAGACATATTTAAGATGAGTAGGTAGTGGTTTCAATTCCTGAGTAGGATATTTGTTGATAGATAGTTTGAAAATTGGAGTTGTTCTATTAGCTAAGTCTAACGATTCAATCTATCATCTATGCCTGAGTTCAATATTATTAGCGTCAGCCCTGCTGTCAAAATTATCTAAAAACTCATCATCAGATGTCACTGCAAACTCCTCAGAAAGTATTGTGCTTTGGTCATCAAATTCTTCTGCAATTAAATCATCTAGCACATCGATAGTATGGGATTCTTCTTTTTCCTTACATTGAATAGATTTGAAAACAATGAAGGTAACGTGCTCATCATTAAGTCGCATGGTCAGTTCACCTTTGTAAATCAACAAGACTTCATCCTGTAGCTAAAAATGGTCGTCCCAAGATTATGGGAACCTCCTTGTCTTCCTTACAGTCAAGTATGATAAAGTCAGCTGAAAAAATGAATTTATCCATACAAACTAAGATATCTTTGATTTTACCTTCAGGTTGAGCCAAAGATCGATTAGCTAGTTGCAGTGTCATTGCAGTAGGTTTCATGTGACCAATTCTCAACTTTCTGAAAGTTGATAGTGGCATTAGGCTGATGCTAGCTCCCAAGTCGCATAAAGTATTGCCCAAATAATGGTTTCCAATTAAGCATGGGATAGTAAAGCTCCCAAGATCTTTCATTTTGGGTGGCAACTTATTTGTCAAAAGAGCACTACAACCCTCTGTGAGTGCAATAGTTTCCATATCACTGAGCTTCTTCTTCTTGGACAAGAGCTCATTCATAAATTTCCCATAATTCAGAATTTGCAAAAAAGCATCTATTAAAGGAATATTAACCTAAAGTTGCTTCAGTGTGTTTAGGAACTGTTGGTACTGCTTGTACTACTCATTCTCCTTGAATCTTTGTAGAAAAAGTGAGGATGGAGATACATCTGATTGCGCCGACACCTTTGGTTGCGTCGACATTTTTGAGGGTTGGACATTAGGCATATGAGTGACAATTTGTTGAACTTTTTTGTCTGGTACATCGACAAACTCTTCAGATTCAAATTTCTCACTAGGGATCACTTCAGCAATATCTTGAGGTGCCATAATAGAGTCTGTAGTCGACTCACAAATCTTTTTAACACTTCTAAGCGTGATAACCTTTGAGTGTTCTTTCCCTCTCGGACTGGGATTTTCCGTGTCACTGGGTAGTGTGCCTGGTGGTCGAGTATTCAGATTCAAAGCAAGTTGTCCTAATTGTGCCTCCAATGCCCGAATGGAAGTTGAATTCCCTTGCACAATAGCTTTTGTACGAGTCATATGCTTCCGCATTAAAGCCTCAATATCAGCTAACGGGTCAGAAGGAGAAGCTTGCGTGTACTGTTGTCATCGATGGTTTGGAACATGCTAATTCGGCATTAAAGAGTGTTGTGACTGCGACTGTTTCTAATGTGGGTGCATCTGGCTTTGTTGTGGATGTATCTGAGTGTGCTGATTATAGTTCTGCTGTTGTTGATTATAATTCCCTTGTCTTGAATTATAATTGCCATGAGTAGATACCTGGAATTTCTAATTCAAAATTCAAATTTAAATGTACAATGATTCGATAGATAAGATTTTCCCTTTCTTAAAACAACAAAACGAAATAGGTCCATTTTCGCCTGAGAATTCCTGCTAAAAATATTCATTTATTATTCATTATATGGTTGTTATATGATATGAGACCAAAAAGAGGAAATGGAAATATTTTTTTGTATATCAATAGATGAAATAAGGGTGTGGAAAACAAGATAAGGATTCTCTACAATGACATTGTAGACCAATTGAAAGGGATGTAGCGCAGCTTGGTAGCGCGTTTGTTTTGGGTACAAAATGACACGGGTTCAAACCCTGTCATCCCTACCTATTACTTCTCCTTTGAGTAGTAACGAGGGAGTCGTTTTAGATTGATTAATATTAAGCATACATAATCTATCATTTTCTCATATTATATATGATATATGATAGTATAGATGTGCGCGATGTATTGGGGTTATAAAATAAAAGAATCCTCTTTTTTACAATCTTATTTATTATGATAAGAAAGCACTCTTAGTTCAGTTTGGTAGAACGTGGGTCTCCAAAACCCAATGTCGTAGGTTCAAATCCTGCAGAGCATGATTTCGCTCTTGTTAGGTCGAAAATTACACCAAACTGAAAAAAAACTAAACAACAATTCAAATTTGACCTCCTTGGATTAAATTATTAAATTAAAATTATTAATAAATTGAAAATCGCATATTTAAGAATTAAAGGGGTCAGTCAAAAAAAGGTAAGTTAATTAATCCAAAAAAGGTATGTTAATTAATCAAAGGTCCAACTGATCACCACACCTGTATTGTAAATATGCGGGTACGAATAATCCAGCCAAAGTAATAGGAATTACACCTAAGATGATTCTGAATAGAAAAACTTCAATCATTTCAATTTATTTGAAAGGAGAAAAGAAAGGTAATATCTATCCCTAAATATTAATTTTTATTGCCCATGAATATCAATACTTAATAATTGATAATTAACATGGTAAGGAGCTATAGAATATATGGAATAGGATAGAAAGCTTTGTTTTATGAATTGTTTATTCATTAAATTAATTTTCAAATAAGTTGTATCTTACTCAGACATATAAATAAAGTTATGGTTATAGTTAAAGTCGGTATTAAAAAACATAAATAACTAGTTATAGTAGGCATGAAGGAGCTAAATGAAATATATTCTCATTTCGGAATGTCGCAACATTTTGTCTAGCATTCTGAGTTCCCCAAGACTGTTCATTGCGTGCAGAATTATTATAAGAGTTGCCATAAGAATTTTTGCGGATGTTACTAACATAAAAGGCATTCTCTACATGTTGTGGACAATCTTCATAGTTGTGGTTGTCACTAGTCCATTGCATACTTTTTTTCTCATACTTGTAAGAGAAGAAACTTGAGCACTAAATGCAGATATTACGTCCAGTTCAATAACTCCTAGAGTTGCTTTTACTTGTGCAGCTCTAGAGATTGGATATTGGTAATCATTCTGAGCAATTCTCTCTAGAATTTCAATAGCATCATTATAAGTACAATCCAGTAAAGGCCAATTGGCTGATGCATCGACAAGACTCCTCGTGTGTGAATTCAGCCCATTATAAAAAATCTCAATTTGTGTTTCCTGTTGAATGCCGTGCATGGGATAATGTTGAAGCAAAGATTTATAACATTCCCATGTGGTGTGAAGATTCTCATCGTCTAGGTGATGATAAGCTGTAATATCATTTCAGAGATGAACATTCACTGTTGGCGAGTTAAATCGTAAAAAAAAATGTGTTGCTGGTGTATTCCAAGAAGTAATTGATCCAGAAGGTAGACCAAGGAACAAAGTACAAGCTCTTCCCTGCAAGGAATAAGGAAATAATTGCATCTTTAAAGTGTCATCAGGAACGCCTTGTTGACTAAAGGAATCACAAATCAATAAAAATGATTTAAGATATTCTCGTGCATCTTCATGTGGCAGTCCAACATATTGCCCATTAGAATTCAGTATTTGAAACATTACTCGCTTGAGTTCAAAATTTCCAACTTGGATTGTTGGCCTAACAACTCCCAGTTGTAAGTCATCCAAGACAGGTACGACAAAATCTCGTATAGTCCTGTTTTGTATTTGAGTGTCTTGCTGCAACGGTGGGTCATTAGCATTTTTGTTCTGCATCGGGGGTATGACTGCATTGTTTCTTGGCAAAGCTATATTTCTTTGTTCTCGAAGTCTCCTCTGAACGGTTCTTTCAATTTTTGGATCAAAATCGGCAATAAACTTCGAATTGCTTCGGGTCATACAACACCTAAAATAAAATGTGCAAATAACAACAAAAAGAAAACAAACTAGTAGCAACTAAATATTATGAAATAAAAACAAACACAAATAAACATCAAACAAACGCCATCCCCAGTAACGGCGCTAAAACTTGATCGGTTGTTGAACGTCACAACAATAATGTGCAAGCGTACATTGTCGAAAAAATTCCTCAACGACGGCATGGTGGAACTAAATATTATGAAAGAGGTCGAAAAAATAGTGAAGAAAAATTGAAAGGTCACTGAAGCCAATGGCGGCATGGTGGCACGGCAACGAAGGTCTGGCGAGAACTCGATAAAGGGGAGAAGAAGGGAGAGAGAGATGTTGTGGCACAAGAGTGAAGGAGGAGAAAATCAAAAGAAAAAAAAAATGGGAGCATAGAGAGGAAAAATAATTATTTTCAATGGTGGTGCAACGGTGGTGTTGGAGCAAAAATGGGTGTAGTGAGTGGTGACAAGGTAATGGTTCGATAGTGGTTTGGTTTGTGATGGGTGATGAAAAGGTGGCCAAAACAAAGAAAAAAAGAAAGAAAGGGAGGAGCTAGAAAGAGGGACGCAATAAGAGGAGGTGAATAGGGGAAAATGGTTCAACAGATGAAAAATAATTTTCTAGGTACAATGAAATGGTTCATAAGGCAAGGATGTAGAAAAGGGCATGTGGAGGGAACAAGGAGCAAAAAGGGGATCATGTTTGTGAACTTATGGCATGTTGACTTGTTAAGAAAGGAAAATTTATCCCATGCATGGAAAAGAGTGGACGACAAAGGGGTATAGCATGACAAGGTTGAAAAAAAATCAATTAAAAATATTGGAGTAAGGAGACTTGAACCTAGAACCCTTAAGAAATTAATTAAACACTTAAACACTTGGCCACTTTATTCCTTGTGTTTATTTTAACCAAAATTATTTAAAATAAACATGGGATGTGACAACTCTACCCTCCTTAAAAATAAATTTCATCCTCAAAATTTACCTAGTTGGAAAAGGTGGGGTATTGACGTCACATTGCATCCTCAAGTTCCTAATTGGCTTCACTAGCACCAATATTTTTCCACAAGACTTTTATTAGCAAAATTTGTTTCTTTCTCAACACTTTAATCTCACGGTCAAGAATTTGAATCGGCTCTTCACCAAAAGAAAAGTCAGGATGCACCTCAATTTCCTTAATCAAAACCACATGAGATGGGTCTAATCAATAATTCCTCAACATAGAAATTCAGTATATCTTCCCAACTGCCACAAAAATCAATTACACAACCCCTCAACATATCTTCAAGGACTTGTAAAACCCTCTTAGACTGTCTATCGGATTGTGGATGAAAAACCGTACTGAAGTTAAATCATGTGCTGAGAGCCTCATGCAACTTATTCCTAAAATGAGACGTGAAATGAGGATTCTGATCAGACATGATTGATACTGGTACCCTATGAAGTCTCACAATTTTGGAAATATGTAGTTTGGCTAACTTAAGTAATGAATAATCTGTGCGAACCGACAGAAAATGAACTAATTTGGTCAGTCTATCAACAATTACCCAGATGAATCTTTCTTAGAAGCCGTCAAAGGTAGCCCACTAACAATGTCCATAGTCATTCATCCCCACTTCCATTGAGCAATCTGAATAGGATGTTGTAACCTAGAAGGAACTTGGTGTCTAGGCTTAACTTGTTTACACGTCAAACATTTAGCCACATCTCGCTTTAGTCTCAGTCACCAATACTGTTCCCGAAGATCTCGATACATTTTATTCCCTCCAAGATGCATAGTGTATAGGCTACTCTGCACTTCCCGAAAAATGAACTGTTTCAGATCCCTATCCAAAGGTACACTGTACCTTCCACGGTAACATAAAAATCCCTCCGAATTAAACCCAAAGTCTGTAATCTTGCCTTTTTCAATCTGTTTGATGTATGGCACACGAGATGAGTCTAGAGGCTATTTCGACTTGATCTCATCCACCAATGTAGGTTCTCACTTATAATTCTGCAAACAAACCTCCATCCTCATACAAACTCAATCTAGCAAACATCGCCCTCAAATCGATTATTGACCTCCTACGTAACGTATCAACTACAACAATTGCCTTACCCGGATGGTACTCGATGTTGCAATCATAGTCCTTGAGCAACTCAATCCATCTCTTCTACCTCAAGTTTAACTCTTTTTGGGTGAGGAGATACTTAAAGATTTTGTGATACGTGTAAATAATACACTTCTCACTGTAGATATAGTGTCTCCAAATCTTAAGAGCGAAGATCACCGCAACTAACTCGAGATTATGAGTAGGGTATTTACACTCATGCACTTTGAGTTGTCTCGAGGCATAGACCACAACATTTCCATTTTCCATCAGCAAGCATCCAGGACCAGTGTGCGATGCATAACCATAAACCACAAAATCCTTCCCAAACTCGGGATAAATCAAAATAGGCGCTTGAGTCAACACTGATGTAAGTTTCTCGAAACTAACTTACTGCTCCTTGGTCCACTTGAAAGGGGCAATATTCATCAACAATTTGGTCACAGGAGTTGCAATAAAAAAGAAACCTTCCAAAAACCTTTTGTAATAGCCTGCAAGGCCAAGAAAGCTCCGAATCTCGCAAACATTCATAGGTTGTTTCTAATCTTGAATAGCCTCAATCTTTTTTAGATGAATTCAGATACCCTCAGCTGATAACATCACTTCACAGAGCCAAAAATCGCACTTACTCAACTTAGCATACAACTTTTTCTCACAGAGGGTTTGAAGAACCACTCTCAAGTGCTCATCATGCTCAACTTCAGTCTTAGAATAAATCAAGATGGCGTCGATGAAGACCACCACAAAATAATCAAGATAGGGATGGAAAACTTGATTCATGAGGTCCATAAAAGTGGTCGGTGCATTGATAAGACCAAAAGGCATCACCAAGAATTCATAGTAATCGTACTGAGTTCTGAAAGCATTCTTAGAGAAAACTATGGCGCCCCTAAATTGATCAAAACAGGTCATCAATCCTTGGAACGGGCACTTGTTCTTCACTGTCAGCTTGTTCAACTGTCAGTAATCAATATAGAGTCTCATTGATCTATCTTTCTTCTTTATGAACAAAATTGGAGCTCCCCAAGGCGACACACTTGGCTTTATGAATCCACGATCCAAAAACTCTTGCAATTACACCTTTAGCTCTTTAAGCTCCTTAGGTTCCATGCGGTGAGGAACTATTGACACTGGAGCTGTCCTAGGCAGCAACTCGATCCCAAATTCAACCTCGCACTTCAGACGTAAGCAAAGCAATTCCTATAGGAAAATACCGAGAAGCTCCCTTACTACACGAATGTTCTCTATCACCGACTCATCAACATTCATATCCAAGATGTATGCCAAGTAAGTCTCGCATCCTTTATGAACCAACTTTTCAACCACTAAAGTAGAGATTACATTGGACAAGTATTCCCGACGCTCTCCAATCATAACAATCTCATTTCCTGTCAGAGTTCTCAAAGTAACCCTCTTTGTATCACAATCTAGACTCACTTGATGCTCCTTCAACCAATCCATACCTAAAATAAGGTCAAATTCTCTAAAAGGTAGCTCCATCAAGTTAGCTGGAAATAATTCTCCCTGAACTTCTAAGGGGAATCTTCTATAGATTTTGTTTGCAAACACAAACTGCCTTAGGGGAATAAGTACAGTTATATCAATAACAATATCTTCCACTACAATTCCCAGTTTATCAGACATGGAGCAGGCAACATAAGAATGAGTAAAACCTACATCTATCAAAGAAAAGTACTATACAAAATTAATTCTAAAAGTATATGCGATGACATTAGCTATATCACGGTCTTTTCTACGCCATGCTGCATAAACCAAGATGGGTTGCCTAGCATCAATGTGATTTGCTCCCTAATTAGCTCCTCTTTGTTTTATATTCCCAGCTTTGTTATTACCACATCCCCTTTGATTCTGATTTTGTTGGGGTTGCAATGTTTGCATCTATTCCTTTATTTGTGGACAATCTTTCATTAGATGTTCCAAAGATCCACATCTCAAACATGCCCCTAGCTTCTTCTAACATTCTCCCTCATAAGGTTTCCCACAGTAAGCACAATCTCAAGCTTTGTTTCCAATACCATCTACAACTGAGTTCTATCGAGGTCTATTATCCTAGGCTCTCTTTGCATGACACGAAGTAGAATTTCACGCAACCCCTTTAACCTCTTTTAGAATCTTCACCCTCTCAACTAAGGTCTTAAAGACTCTCCTGAAGCATAACAACTTGGACCTTCAGATCATTTATCGCAACCTATTGTCGAACCTTACACACTTCTCTTGCTTAGAAGCTACCATCCACTATGCATATTGGAACCACCTTAGGAACTCAACCTCATATTCAAATATGATCCTGTCCTCCTATTTCAGTTCAGTGAACTCAAGTCTATGGGCTTCAACATACCTCAAGCCCACATACTTCTTCTTGAATGCAGCTTGGAAATAATCCTAGGTTATCCTATCAGCTTGAGTAACCTCCATAATGGATTGCCACCAGAAATATGCCTCATCTCTCAGAAGTGACAACATACCTTTAAGTTTTTGTTCTAGGGTACAGTCCAGATCATCAAGGATTCTGTCAATAGATGACATCCAATATTCAGCTACCGTAAATGTCATCCCAGCAACTCCCCTAAACACTTCGACTCCACTAGATCGAAGCGTATTAGCTATAAACTTGTGGCCTCCAGTACTAGATTGGCCTCCAGCAACTCACTGAAAAAACCCTCAATACTGTAACACCCCTAGCCCATATCCGTCGCTAGAATAGGGCTACGAAGCATTACCAGAAGTTTACATCTCACAACGAACAATTATTCAACATATTCAAAACATAACATAAATCATACCAATATTATTCAAACTCATACAATTTGTCCCTTATACGAGCCCTCGAGACCCTAAAAATGCATTAGAAACAAATCGAGACTAAGTTAGAAACATACAGAATTTTTGGGAAAAAATTAAAAAATTTTCATACTGCAGGGGTCACACAGTTGAGACAAACGCCCGTGTCTCTGGTCATGTGAGCATTCGAAGTAGGGACACAAGACCGTGTCCCAGCTCGTGTCTGTACCCGTGTAACTTTCTAACTTGGGTCACATGGCCAAGCCACACGCTCGTGTGCCAAGCCGGGTGTTAGGCCGTATAACTGTCTGACTTGCAACCCTTTGAAACCAATAGGGCACACACGGCTGAGACACACACCCATGTCTTTGGCCGTGTGGATGAAAAATAGGTCATTTCCAAGCCATTTTTCTCACCCAAAACTTAGTCACTTACACAAACCTAATGCACCTAATTTCATGCATCCAAATTGTACCTAACATATGCATATTCAAGTTAGATCATCATAGTATTTAACCTTACAACCAATATGCCTAAAAAGCACCTCAATTTCAACAATCAAACTTGATTAAACAGTTGCTAATTCTAGCCATATATCAATCAACTAGTTGAACTAATTCCATACCAACATTTACCATAATGTTCACACACCATTTCCATACTCACAAACATTATTATCACCATTCAACACCTGTCATCACTACTTTAGCAACTTGACCATATGTCAACCACATCCAAAGTTACCAAAACTAGCCATTTAACAACTTAATGATCACTATCTAATTCCATAACAAACCATACCTTAATGACAGCATTCAAGCATACCCAAACAACATTTCATAACATGCATTTTTATTCATCATTCCAACTAACATCATTTAAGTACCAAAATGCAAAAATAGCAACCATTAAAATACCATACATACATGTTAACATAACAACAATTCCATCACCCAAAATACCAAATTTACTAGCCAAACATAATGGCTATTTCATCAAACAAAAACACCTATACATGTCATTATAACCATGACTCAAAATCATCAAAATCTACCGAAATAGCCAATGGATAGCGTGATGGATCTCTGACAAGCTTCCAACCCAAACAAGCTTTCGATTATCTAAAACATGAGAGAGATACACCAAGTAAGCATACAATTCTTAGTAAGTTTGTAATTCATAAATAATGCTTGACATTTTAATATATAAGCTTAAAAGCAATTTATGAACTAATCCAACATAGCTTGGCACAAGCCTAAGCAACAACAACAATTCAAGTTAATGATAAACACATAACTTAGTAAATTCATCACATAACATAATAGCTTTTATGTACATAGCATATAAGCATCCATGCTTTCATGGACATGGCTATGCACACTTTAAACATAAAAAACTCATACCTTTTTCATGCTTTCATGGCATTTCTAATCGAAACATCTATCGTTCCTTCCCTTTGTATACTCATTGAACCACTTAGAATAATATCAGATATGCGGGAATCTCACACACTATTTGCTGACATATGGCCGAAACCATTTCTTTCTTTTTCTCATATAGATGCTCTCTCTCGAGCCACAAGTGTGTCTACTCATGCAAGTTGTCAATCGTAATATAGCTACACGGTGCTACTCACACAAGCTGTCAAGTATCCGCAAAAAATGCCGGAACTCAGCCACTGGTAGGACGTTCAGGTCCAGCACCCGAAACACGGTAACCCTAATGACATGTCATTTTTATCTTATATATTCCTAAGGTTCAAATGAGATTCGAAAGTCACCGAAACGTCGTTAGATCTTTCTGTAGAGACATAATATAATAATACGACAAAATAACATTTAAATCAAATATATATTAAAACGTTATTTAAACGTACGAACGTACCCTGATCGTAAACGATGAGATATGTTCAACTAATCTGACACTTTTTCTTTTCCCTGATCTAAATCCGTACGATGCTTATGTTGATCTAAATAATCAAATTCAGCCCATTCAATAATCATTCAATTCAATTCAGTCCAAAAATCATATTTTAGCCAAATTACGCTTTTGCCTCTATAATTTTAATTATATTACAATTTAGTCCTAAGCTTATAAAATGAAAATTCATGCAAATTTAATGCTAACCCAAGCTAGCTAAATTTCTCTTACGTCCTTAGTAGCTCATATTTTTCATTAATTTCACAATTTACCGTGAATATTACATATTTTTAATTTAACCCCTAATTTACATTTTTATCAAAATTCACTTTACAAAAGTTGTTTAACTAACAACAATCATTCATTTTCTTCCATCAAACATCACAAAAAACCAATATAAATTCATGGTAAAACCCTAAACTTTTACAAATTTTGCAAATTATCCCCTGGGCTAGCTAGATTAAGCTACAACAACTCCAAAAAATTGAAATCATTTAAAATGGGACGAAAATACATTTACATGCAAAGAAGAGAGATGGTCGAATGTTTGAACGCACAACAATGGTGTTTCTTAGGTTGAAAATTGGCTAGGGAAGAAAAACAAAGGTGATAGCCTTTGTTTTCTCATTTTACTAACTTTAATTATTAATTTACTTAAATAACCTTTAACTAAACCTTTTAAAATCACTTAAATGATGTTCATCTTTGTCCACTAGTAATATTAATGGTCTAATTACCATTTAAGGCCACTCATATTCAAAATTCATAGCAATTTGACACCTTTTACTTATAGAACTCTAATTTTGCATTTTATGCAATTTAGTCCTTTTTATCAAATTAAACATGCAAACAATAAAATTTCCTAACGAAATTTTTAAACGACACTATCAACATGCTGTAGACATTAAAATATTAATAAAATAAATATTTTTATGTCAGATTTGTGGTCCTGAAACCATTTTTTTATTTCACTAAAAATGGGTTGTTACAAATACTGCTAGGGATACTGCATCAGCAATAGGATCAGGGTTAGCCTCCTCATCAACAAATCCTCCCAGCTCTTGACTCACGTTATCCATAGTCGGATCATCCTCTTTGACACCAAGATCCAGTGTAGGCACTTGAGTAGTAGATGACTCTTCCAGAGCCTCACGACGATGTTTGAACATTGGGTTCACCTTAAGTCTTGTCGCTGATAACTCTAGTATATAGACTTATTTTCAGTACTTTTAGATTAATAATTCATGAAAATTATGAGTGGTTGATAACAAATTTTATAGTTTTTATTATAATTCCATCTTGTTAGATATTGTTAAGATAAATTTGTTATTTTAATCATTTTTATGCTAAAAACATGATTTTTGTTGTTTAGAAGATAGTTGGTGCACTGGAAGAAAAGGTGCACTTGAAATTCACTTATGGATGCTCAATACTACAGTAAAAGCCATGTAGGATTAGGCTAATGTGGTTTCATCCTTGGACGAACTAAAGAAGCTTATTGGACCTTGGAAATACATTTGACCCAACTGTAAGGTGGGTTAACAAAATTGGACAGCCATCTAAGGGAGCCAGGATCCCAAACCATCCACTAAGGGAGGTAGGAGCCCAAACATTATTCATTTTTTTGACGTTAATATCAAACTACTTTACCAAGCCAACCAAATCAAATATAAGTAAACATTGAACTTTATAAAATTTAATGCACAAAAACTCAAATACTTGTATACTTAACATTTTGTAATTTAAAACTATGATAAAAGGCCGATCTCTCTATACCCCCAAATCACTTATAATCACGAACATGCTCACACATTGTTCATATATCAATAAACTTTGAATCATCAATTTAATACACAACTTACCTTAAATTTCATAGCTTGATATAAATACATACCTAAACATTATTAATTCGATTTCAGATTCGGTCAACACTTAACACTGCCCGTTGAACCGATCGGAACTAAAAAGGATACGTGGATAGTCGGAAACTCATACAATGCCAACGTCCCAGACGTGGTCTTACATGCAATCACATATCGATGCCACTATCCTAGACAGGGTCTTACACATGAACACAACTCGATGCCAACGTCCCCGACATGGTCTTACACGATAACACATATCGGAAATCCTATATCATGACACATGTATCCTATTTATTCCTAGGGTTCATATGGGACTTTTAGACAACGTATCTCGATCGAATAATACTCGAAATAAACTTAGCTAACATCTCCTCAAGGTTTTCTTTCTTCTGTTGTTGATAAGGCTGCTAAAAATTTGAAGAGGGTTGTGACTTTTGATTATCTTGACCACCCCAAGAGAAATTTGGATGGTTCCTTCAACCTGCATTATAACTATTGCTATGGGGGTTATTTTGAGATCTAGAATTATTACCCATAAAGTCAACTTGCTCATGCTCCATGTTAAACTTGAAGGGTGAATATTCTGACTTAATCATCCCCACTCCATTTTCATCACATTGCATCACAGGATTCACCTGCTTAGAAAAATTTAAACCATCAACTTTCTTACCAATAGCTTCAAAGTAACACCACTTAACCCGAATTTGTCGCCAGATTAGAGTTATGAGGCATTACCTGACAAAACACAATGTATTACAGACATTCAATTGAGTTCAGGTACTAAACAATATAATCTTCTTTATAAAAGTTTAAATTAATTCATACATATATATATGTAGCTAATAATCAAACATAACAATCTATGTACTTATTTACAAATTCACTCATTAAGTCAAAACAAAACGTATCATTTAACATATTTAAAACTATGTATACAACATTAGTAAACATTACAAATAATAGAATAGAACCTTGTTCCTAACCAATTCATAGGCATTTTTCAATAGTAAAATTTATCATAATCTATCATAAATATGTAAATAATATTACACCAAGCTCACATGCTCAACAAAATGAATCATGTACTAATGCCGAATTTGCTACCACATATTTAACACATTTCCAAATCACTCATTCAACATTTAAATAACAAATCACAATTAAACATATCATAGAAATATGTATTTGATTTACTCATCACTAGCCGAATATAACTACACATTATTTATCACTTTCAAACCTATCCATTAATCAAATTATACATTAAAATTGAATCCATAATAAACCATAATCGAATTATAATCATTTCCTATCTTTTGCCAAAACAAAACACACTTTCAAGACATGCATAATACTTAATTCATATATTAAAATTGTACCTATATTTATTACTTAACAAACTCAAATTCATACATTCCCTTATAACTTAAACACGCTTCTAAAATAGACCTAAATCATAATCAATATCGCAAATATTTTCCCATACTTTATAACTGAACTTAACTATCATTTCATTTATAATATACTTAGCATATCACATATTTACTCAATTCACATAACAAATCTTTGTCAATAAGCATACACAGAACATATATATATACATATCACATACGTATGAAATATATATTACTTTCAATACAAGTATAGTATACTTGCTAGTATCTATCCACACATATATTTCATTTAGCACCAATATATATATCACATTTATCATCATATCACAAACTTATACCCTAATTCAATATGCAAAATTATAAACCCCCATTTCTATGACCATTAAAACCATATGCATAAACACCAAACTCGATCAAAATAATATGAGCCATCTTCGCATGGCCATTTATATACATGCCCCAAAACTAACCAAAAACATAAGCAAGCCTATACATGCCATAATATCGAGTTCAAAAATTTATCAAAGTACCCAAAATATGTCGATAGTGTGATAGACTTTGCTGACGGTCCCCGAGCTCGTAACCAACACTACACCAGAATAGGTTTTTAGCAGCGCTCTTTTTGGCCTTTAGCGGCGTTTTTTAGCGCCATTAAAAGTATTTGCAGTGCTTGTGAAAGCGCCGCAAAAAACACCGCTATTGACAGCGTCGCTAACATTTATGGCGTTTTTTAAAATAAACGTCGCTAAAGGTCAATAGCGTCGCTAACATTTATGGCGTTTTTTAAAATAAACGTCGCTAAAGGTCATGACCTTTAGCGGCGCTTTCCTTACAAACACCGCTATAGGCCATAACCTTTAGCGACGCTTTCCCCACAAACGTCGCTAAAGATCATGACCTTTAGCGACACTTTTCCCACAAACGCCGCTATAAGATTGACTTTTAGCGACGCTTTGTCACAAACGTCACTAAAAACATAAGTTTTAATAAAAATTTAATTAAATAATATTTGTTTCTATGATAAATATTATATTATGTTTTATTTTTGAAATTTAAACTTTAAACTATATACTTTTAAGGATAAAAAAATTACTTAAATTAAATTTTCTATTAAAATTTTAACTTTAAAGGTAAATATAAAAATTAATGAATTTAAATTTAGAATTAAAATATTATGTTTAAATAAATGAGCAATCTACCTCAGAGCTCATCTAATCTATATTAACTCGGCCAAATATAAAAGAAGCTACAAAACACGTAATAATTAACAATCATGATTAAAGAAGCTAGTACACAAGGGAGCTACAAAACCCTATTTCAATAACACCTAATTCAAGTTCCGACTAAGATAAACGACCATGGAATGCAACACTAAATAACACTCTACTTGAAGAAGTACTAAGCCTTGGCTTTTCCAGCTTGAAGAGATTGAATCCTCCACTACACCTTCAATATCTAAAGGATGCAAAACCAAATGATTAGATAAACCAACAAACTTGGTAAACAATAGAGATGTTAAAAATAAAAAATATATATAGCCATTAAGGCTCAAAAAAAAATATAACAAACAATTATGTGCAGCTTTAGTTGCAGGTTGAACCATACTAACAAACAATCTCAATCTGTGATCAGAAGAATTTTCCAGAGGTAAGTACCATCAGTGATGATAATGCAAACCTTTAGTTTGCATTGCAAGTGACACAGAAAAGTCAAGCAATTATGAAAATGCTTTATAGAAAGTTCATGGTTCCATTACAGGTCACCTGTCAACAAATATCCATGGTGGACAAGGGCAGCAGAATGCAGAGTCTGTGGAACTGGCTGGTATCTTTGTCGTGTACAGATAGCTATATTTCCCTAAAACTAGAAAAAGAATTGCGGATTTTCTGGAACTGGAAGTACTCACAGGGACATATAACTACATAAAGGTTTGCTATTGTCAATGAAGTGAAAAAGCTTTTTAGCAAACTGCATTCATGCACAGTGACTGAAACCCCATTTGCTTCAAACGATGTCATACTTTCTATACAAGAAATTGTATTAGAAAAAAAACTAATTAACCCCATAGTTTATCAAGAGCTGCTATTTTAGAGACTTGAATAGATAATGACACTTAAGCTATACATAATTTCACTTAAAACATGTCAGCCTGATAGGTATATGGTTGACAAAATATACAACAAAACAAAGATAAGGCAGATTCCAATATATCCCAAATTTCCAAAGTTAATATAGATAGAATAATAACATGTACCGTTCGCCGGCAACATGTACAATACTAATCACTACAAAGTAAAATCTATCCGGATTGAAATTTAATTATAATTTTTTCATAATTAAAATTTAAGGACCACAGAAAAGAATTCCAGAACCAGTTATGCAACAAGAAAATAATGGCTAGGTTCTCAAACCTGTTCAAAAGGATGTATATCTAGCTAGGTTCCCAAATTTATCAAGAGGAAGTTACAACTTTAAGGAGTATGAACAAATTCCAAATTCCAGAACCAGTTACAACAGGAAAAGTTAGGTTCCCAAACCTGTTCAAAAGGATGTTTAAGAAAAGTAGAATTTGGATCTATCTCTTATAATCTAGTTTATATATAATGATGTTTCTTTTCTCAAAAAAAAACCCAAGTAGGACATAATTAATCATGATTTTGCCATAGCAAAGGCATACATGGCTACTGATGAATACCCACATAAAAAATGTGTGAATAGGCATGCCCCATTTTGTTCCAAACATTCAAACAAATCTGCCAAACTTTCCTTTTAATTTCTTCTAAAAGCAATTAGGAATTGATGAAGATGTAGTGGATGATACAGTACACCATATGGGTTTCAAATCTATTCGGTTTTTCTTTCATCTCTTTTTTGGTCTTTTTTGGTCTATTGGGTTTCAAATATAAGATTTCAAGTAAACCAGACAATTGGAAATAGTTCCAATAACAAAACAAAGAATAGAAGAAACAATGCAACAGCAAACCATGAAAACCCAACTCGTATAAAATAGACAAACTTCAGAGCAAGAATTCTAGACAGAGACTACAAAATAAGAAATAAACCTATCATTCTGCACAATTATCAGAAGTAAACCGATAAGAACTGGGAAAAGGATATTCTCTCTATACTAAGATCCTCAATCAAGCTACTTAAGCAAGGAACCACTTAGTAATAACTCAAGATTCTGTCATCTATATATCGAGAAACTCATGTCCACAACTCAAAATCACTCTTAAATCATCCATCAAGCACATCCAATCTTACAACAATTACTACCAACAAACTTAGCCGGTCTTTTATTTCCTCTCTAGTTAAATCAATAAAATCAGCATCCAATGCACACCTTATAACCTACAATTTTTATACTCAATTTCGATCACAGCAACTACAGTTCAGAGATAAAACCCACCCTATCCACCAAAATTAGAAAAGAAAAAAGAAAAAGAATCCATCCTATCAAAACATTCAAATCTCAAACCCAGAAAAAGAAACTTTAAAAATATAATAAAAACATACTTGATTGTAGCCTTCTTCCCAGTCCCTTTTGCTCCGTCTTTTTTCTTCTCCAACATAAGACATTTAGTTATCATGTTACATATCAAGTAAACGAACTGAACAGAATCATTGGTCGGTATTGGATAAGTAACCTTCTTATATTGTTTCAATATATAAAAACTATATATTGTTACATTAATGTTCTCTGGACCAGCAATCTCCGCATCTAGTTGAGTACCATCTACAGTATTTCCAGCACTGGTATTTCTTTTTCCTATTTCCTCCAAAGTTACAAATCTCTTCTCAGGTTTCTTCTGGTTGTCACATTCAGAAACCTACAAAAACAGACCATGCTAAATGTAAAAACAAATAATTTCCTATTCTAGACTAGAGAAGAACATTTGAAAAACTTTGGGCTTGAAGACATAAATAAACTCAACATTTATCTTTTCCCTTGAAAAATAGTCTAGAGTTATATGTCATTCCACATTGCAAAACTGGTCTATGAAGAAAAATGAACGAACAATTCATCTTGTTATAAAAACAAATACAAATACCCAGAAGCCAAAATTAGCGTTATAAAAACAAAAGAACAGGAAAATCGAGAAGATAGGAAAACTCGTTCTTACAGCTTGTATGTTCCTATCCTCATCATCAAAAAAGAGCACTGAGTTGAAGGGATTCCCAGTCCTTGACTGAATTCTCTGGAAATGATCGATCTGCTCAAACCTCTAAGTGAAGAAGAAATTGGGAGAGGCGTATTTAGGGTTTGAATTTGGTTGAAAAATGAAACCATTTTAACCATAAGAGGGGGTTGTTTGCCCTATATTTGGTACGGCGCCGTTTATCTTCCCTTGAAATGGTGTCGATTTTGATCTATTTTTGGGGAAATGGCGCGATTTTTTAAATTAAAATGATTTTTTTTGCGGTTTTTTTTGTTTTTTGCGGCGTTTGTACGCCACAAAAAATAATTTATTTTGAATAAAACGACGCCGTTTGTATATAGTAATGGCGTTTTTTGCTAAAAATGCCACTAAAGCTCCCATATTTTTAATATTTAATTATTATATCTTTCATATAAATTTTAAATAAATAATTATTAAATTTTTAAGTAATATTTATAAGAATTAGATAAAATTATAAAATTTAGTTTTTTATTTCTATTTTATTTTTGTATTTTATTTTTATTTCTTATAATTTGGTCCTATCCAAATTAAATAATTACCTATATATCCATATCAATCTATTACTTTTTTAACTTATTTATTAATTCTATTTAAACTAATATTTAAATATATTAAATGTTTTAGATTAAATATTTTTAAATATAAAGGCATTAATTAATTGTAAAAAATTTTATCATTTAACAAATCTCAAGTAAACCTCAACATTAAACCCTAAATTAACCATTCAATACATATAAAGTCTATCTATTATATATCTCCTAAATAATTTAATTTCAATATATTAAATTTATTATTATCTCTTTTACAATTACATAAAAACATATTTAATATATAAATTAAAAAATAACTAATCTAAACCCTAATCCGACCCTTGACTCTCTAAACCCTAAATCCCTAACTCTTAACCCCTAACCCCTAAACCTTAAATCCCAACCCTTAAATCATAATTCCTAATCCATAATCCCTAAATCCATACTCCCTAAACCTTACACTATTAACCCTTAAACCGGCCTTACATCTTAAATTAGTCATATACCCTAAACCAAAAACTCTAAACTATAGTGATAATTAATTCAATATTTTAAAATTAATACTATCTCTTTAACGATTATATAAGAAATTATTTAATATATAAATTAAAAAACAGCAGTAATGTACCAAAAAAATTTAAAATTATTTTAAATAATAGTATTTTAATTTTTCCATTTTTAATAAATATTTTTCTATACTTTTTATTTCAAATTATTTCTACGTGTCATTATTTCAAATTTATCTATTTTTAACAAATATTCAATTAAAAATAAATTGAATTTTAATTAATATAAATAAACAAATTAAATAGTAAATAAACAGATAAAATGTTTTTACAGCGCTTTTTCAGAAACGCCGCTAAAGCTCCAAGCATTAGAGGCGCTTTTCCAAAAACGTCGCTAAAGCCCCGAGCATTAGTGGTGCCTTTTCAAAAACGCCGCTAAAGCCCCGAGCATTAGCGGCGCCTTTTTAAAAACGCCGCTAAAGCCCCGAGCCTTAGCGGCGCCTTCTCAAAAATGCCGCTAAAGCCCCGAAAGGTCAAAAAATGATGTCGTTTGGCTTAGGTTTTTTGCGGCGTTTTTCCAAAAAACGCCACTAATGCTCATTTTTAGCGGCGCTATCTTTAGCTGCGTTTTTTTGTCCAAACGCCGCTAAAATGCCGCTAAAAGCCTGTTTTGCTGTAGTGCAACTTCCAAAAATCTATAAACGAAAAGCAATATACACACAGTAAGTTATTTAAGCTTAGTAAGTCATAAGCAAACATTATTCATTTTTTTGACGTTAATATCAAACTACTTTACCAAGCCAACCAAATCAAATATAAGTAAACATTGAACTTTATAAAATTTAATGCACAAATACTCAAATACTTATATACTTAACATTTTATAATTTAAAACTATGATAATAGGCCGATCTCTCTATACCCCCAAATCACTTATAATCACGAACATGCTCACACATTATTCATATATCAATCAACTTTGAATCATCAATTTAATACACAACTTACTTTAAATTTCATAGCTTGATATAAATACATACCTGAACATTATTAATTCGATTTCACATTCGGTCATCACTTAACATTGCCCGTTGAACCGATCGAAACTAAAAAGGATACGTGGATAGTCGGAAACTCGTACAATGCTAACGCCCCAGACGTGGTCTTACATGCAATCACATATCGATGCCACTTTCCTAGACAGGGTCTTACACATAAACACAAGTCGATGCCAACGTCCCCGACGTGGTCTTACACGATAACACATATCGGAAATCCTATGTCATGACATACGTATCCTATCTATTCTTAGGGTTCATACGGAACTTTCAAACAACGTATCTCGATCGAATAGAACTCGAAATATCGCTCCTTGCTGAATATACATTCGCAATTATAATCACAAAAATTCCATTCATCATGTAACATATATAAATTATCAAATTTAACTACATTTATGTGCTTATAGACTTACCTCGGATGTCGTCGATTGCTAAATCGGCTACTCGACCACTTTTGTCTTTCCCCGATCCAAATTCGATTTCTTTAATTCTTAATCTAAACATATTCAAATTAAGCTTATTTAAACACCATTCTATTCAATTTAGCCTAAAAACACATGAATGGGAAAATTACAATTTTGCCCCTAACATTTCTCACTTTTACAATTTAATCCTTTTTGCTCAAAACACAAAATACACAAATTTTTACTACACTCCTTGAAGGCCAAATTTTCCTAGTGTCCATACAAGTACATATTTTTCATTTATTTAGCATTTTAGTCTCTCAAAAAATTATTCTCATAATTTAACCCTAGTTACTCAATTTCATCAAAAATTCAAAAACAAAACATGTCAATCTAATACATATATTTCATATTTCACCTACAAACATCATAAAACTTATGAATTCATCAACGGCATATTTCACAATCATCACTAATTCACAAAATTGAAGCATGCACTTTAAAGAACACAAAGAAACGATCTCAAAAACGTAAAAATTATCAAAAATTGAAACCTAAACATACCGTAATTGAGCAACACCAAAGGCTGAATGTTCAAAGTCTTAAAACCTTATTTCTTTTTCTTGTTTTCGGTTATCCCAAAGATGAACATGCATGGCTTTGTTTATTTTATGTTTTATATTATTTACATTATATTATACTATTATTATTTTACTTTTATAATTAATATATATAAAAACTATATATATTAGCCATCATGCCGTCCACTACCTTTACTATTGGCTAAATTACAACATAAAACCTCCAAATTAGAAAGACAACAACAATTAGGCACTTTCATATTTAACCATCAAATTTTCATTTTAAGCGATTAAGCCATTTTCTCAAATTAAGCACACAAACAATAAAATTAATTCATGAAACTTTCACACATGTAAATTCACACATCATAAACACACAAAATAATATTAAAATATTTTTTAGACTCGGATTTGTGGTCCCGAAACTACTATTTTGATTAGGGTCAAAATTGGGTTGTTACAACTCTCCCCCTAGGGATTTTAGTCCCCAAAAATCTTACCGGTGAATAGGTTTGGATAACGTTCTTTCATTGTATCTTCTAACTCCCAAGTTGCTTCTTCAACTCCGTGTTTATGCCAAAGAACTTTGACTAACGGAATTTTCTTATTTCGTAATTCTTTAACCTCACGAGCCAGGATGCTAATCGGTTCTTCTTCATATGACATATCACAGTTAATTTCAATCTCGGTCGGACTAATCACATGCGAAAGATCGGATCTGTATCTACGAAGCACCGAAACATGGAATACATTGTGAATCTTTTCTAACTCAAATGGAAACAACAATTTATAAGCAACCGGCCCGATACGCTCTATAATCTCATACGATCCAATGAATCTCGGACTTAATTTGCCTTTGCGACCAAATCTGAGTATTTTCTTCCACGGTGAGACTTTCAAAAACACTTTGTCCCCGATTTGAAATTCTATATCCTTTCTTTTCAAGTCCGCATAAGATTTCTGATGATCGGATGCTGATTTCAGACTATCCCGAATCACTTTCACTTTCTGTTCAGTCTCTTTAATCAAATCGACCCCGTGTATCTTATTTTCACTGAGCTCAGTTCAATGCAATGGTGTACAATATTTACGACCGTACAAAGCCTCGTACGGTGCTATTTTGATACTAGATTGAAAGCTATTATTATAAGCAAATTCAATCAAAGGTAAGTATCGTTCCCACGTACCTTCAAACTCGAGAATGCAACATCTCAACATATCCTCAAGTATCTGAATGATTCGCTCGTATTGACCATCTGTTTGTGGATGAAAAGCTATGCTAAAATGTAGTTTCGTATCTAAAGCATCTTGTAGTTTCTTCCAAAATCGCAATGTGAATCTCGAGTCTCTGTCCGAAATAATAGAAATAGGCACACCATGGAACCACACAATTTGAGAAACATACAATTCAGCAAGTTTATCGAGCGAAAAATCTATGCGAATTGGAATAAAGTGTGCCGATTTTGTCAACCTATCAACAATAACCTAGACTGCATCTTTCTTGCTCGATGCCAACGGTAAACCAGATACAAAATCCATCGTGACTCGATCCCATTTCCATTCAGGTATCATGATCGGCTGAAGCAATCCAAATGGTACCTGATGCTCGGCTTTAACTTGCTGAAAAATTAAACATTTCGAAACAAAGTCAGAAATGTCTCGTTTCATATCATGCCACCAATAGTGTTGTTTCAGATCATTATACATTTTCGTGCTACCCGGATGTACAGAAAATCGACTATTATGAGCTTCATTCAAAATCATCTAAATTAATTTTGAATTTCTCGGAACACATAATCGGTTTCTGAATCTCAAACAATCCTCAGCATCAACTAGAAACTCTAAATCAACATTTAAGACACACTGAGCTCATTTTGCAATTAAATCATCATCGGCTTTCTGATCTTCACAAATTTGTTGAACAAATAACGGTTTTGCTTTCAACTCAGCTACTATCACACCATCATCAGATATAGCCATATGCACGTTCATTGCACGTAAAGAAAACAGTGATTTTAAACTTAGGGCATCAGCAACAACATTAGCCCTTCCCGGATGATAGTTAATCACAAGCTCATAATCTTTTAGCAATTCTAACCATCGACGTTGTCACAAATTCAGATATTTCTGAGTCATCAAGTATTTCAGGATTTTGTGATCGGAATAAACATGACATTTTTCGCCAAACAGATAGTGGCGCCATATTTTCAACGTAAATACAATAGCAGCTAGTTCCAGATCGTGCGTCGGATAGTTATTTTCGTGCGGCTTTAACTGTCTCGAGGCATAGGCTACAACTTTGCCTTCCTGCATCAAAACATAGCCCAAACCATTTAAAGATGCATCACTATAGATAACAAACTCTTTACCTGATTCTGGCTGAACTAATACTGGAGCTTCGGTCAAAAGAACTTTCAACTGATATTCTGGCACTTTTCTGACCACTCAAACTTAACGTCTTTCTGTAGTAGCTTTGTCATCGGGGTCGCAATCATAGAGAATCCTTTTACGAACCGTTTATAATAACCAGCAAGTCCCAGAAAACTTCGAACTTCCGAAACATTTCTCAGAGGTTTCCAATCAAGTATAGCCGAAATCTTACTCAGATCAACTCGAACACTCGATGCTGATACAACATGGCCCAGAAAACTGACTTCGTGTAACCAGAACTCACATTTACTGAACTTTGCATACAACTGTTTATCTCGCAAAGTTTGTAACACAAGTTTTAGATGTTCGGCATGCTCGGTTTCATCACGAGAGTAGATCAAAATGTCATCTATAAATACTACCACAAATCGATCCAGATGCTATCTAAAGATCCAATTCATCAAATACATGAAAACAGCAAGTGCATTAGTAAGTCTGAAAGGCATAACCAGGAACTCGTAATGTCTGTACCTCGTTCGGAAAGCTGTCTTTGGCACATTAGAGTCTTTAGCTCGCAACTGATAGTAACCCGATCTCAAATCTATCTTCGAAAACACTGAAGCCCCTTTTAACTGATCGAACAAGTCGTCAATACGTGGCAACAGATATTTATTCTTTATAGTCACCTTATTAAGCTACCGGTAATCAATGCACATTCTCATCGTTCCATCTTTCTTTTTCACAAATAGAACTGGCGCACCCTAGGAAGAGAAACTCGGTCGTGCGAAACCTCTATTTGTCAACTCTTGCAACTGTGCTTTCAACTCTTTTAATTCAATCGGTGCCATACGGTACGGAGCTATCGAAATTGGAGTCATTCCCGGTACTAACTCAATACCAAACTCTACCTCTCGAATAGGTGGCAAACCCTGCAATTCTTCGAGAAACACATCTGAATACTCACACACAACTGGTACGGATTCAATCTTCTTTTCAGTCACTTTACTATCAAGAGCATATGCAAGATAAGCTTCACAACATTTTCTCACATACTTCTGAGCCAACATCGAGGATATATCACTGCTGGTAAACCATTCAGATCATTAGATTCAGTCCGAATAATCTTGTCGTTCTGGCACCTTAAATCGATTGTCTTTCTTTTGCAGTTAACCACAGCATCGTGTAAAGTCAACCAGTCCATACCCAGAATTATATTGAACTCGTCAAATGGCAACAACATCAAAACAGCCATAAAACACAAATCTCGAATCATTAACGGACAATTCTTACACATTTTGTCAACCAAAACACACCAGCCTAGGGGGTTTGATACTCTAATCACAAACTCAATAGACTCAACAGGCAAAGTCTTACTGGATACTAAAGTCTCACACACATATGAATGAGTCGAACCAGGATCAATCAGCGCAATAACATTACTATCATAGTGAGTGAAAATACCAGTAATAACGTTTGGGGATGAAGCCTCCTCACGTGCGTGACTGGCATAGGCTCTGGCAGGTGCGCGGGCCTCGGATTTAACAGCTGTATCTTTAGTCCCCCTCTGACTGCCATTCAAATTACTCGTGTTTCTGGGTGGTCTACCTCTAGCTACAGTGTTACTCGATCTCGTATTCTGTACCGGATTTTGATCCACTAACTCTGGGCACTCACGAATGAAATGATCCCTCGATCCACATTTAAAACAAGCTCGATCATGCAATCTGCAACTGCCGGAATGTCATTTACCATAATGTTCACACTCGAGTTGATTTCATCTGACATTACCCACACTCGCTACTGAGGTAGCTCTCGAGCTCACAGGTGGTCTATCCCGATCCCATCGTGAATTCCTCGCAACCGTCTTTGAACGACTAGTATCATCTCGAAACTTCTTTGAGGTCGATTGTAATGACTTACTAAATGATCTTTTACGGGAATCTCTAGCTTCAAAGTCTGCTTTTCTCTTCTCTTTCCCGAGCTCCTCGGCTTTACAAGCTCGTTCAACAAGTACCACGAACTCTTTTATCTCAAGTATGCCAACTAATAGTTTAATATCTTCATTCAGTCCATCTTCAAATCTTTTACACATAATAGCTTTAGTCGAAACACACTCTCTGGCATACCTACTGAGTCTCACAAATTTTCGCTCATATTCTGTCACTGTCATCCGACCCTGTTTCCATTCAAGAAATTCCTTGTGTTTCTGATCGATGAATCTCCGGCTGATGTATTTCTTACGGAACTCAGTCTGAAATAATTCAAAGGTCACTTGCTCTTTCGGAACCACCGATACTAGTGTATTCCACCAGTGATATGCAGTGTCCTGTAGCAAAGATATGGCACATTTCAAGCACTCATCAGGGATGCAAGATAACTCATCAAACACTCGAATAGTATTATCAAGCCAGAATTCAGCTCGCTCAGCATCACCATCATCAGTGGCTCTGAACTCTTTAGCCCCTTGTTTTCAAATTTTATCAACAGGAGGCTTAAGTAATCTCAACGGATCACTCACTTGAGGTATAACAGGAATCAAAGATGGATTAATCGGGGGTGGAGGCTGTTGTGCAGCCAGATTAGTCCTGATATATTGAGTAAACCAATCGTTCAACATTTGGTAAAAGGCTTGTTTAGCCTCTCCCTCCTGGTTACTCGAGGTCGGTCTAGAATCTAACGACTCTGTCCCTTGCGCGGGAGCAAGCGCTATACAAGATCATCGGCTACGGCTCGATCGGGATCCATTTCTATATGAAAAACATTTTCAGATGCCAGAAGTCATCACACTATCGCAGTATAAATTATGGCATGTATAGCTAGACTCACACGAGTTACGTTAGTCCTAGAATCGACTAAACCGTAGCTCTGATACCAATTAAATGTAACACCTATTAACCCGAATCTGTTGCCAGATTAGAGTTATGAGGCATTACCTAACAAAACACAATGTATTACAAACATTCAATTGAGTTCAGGATCTAAACAATATAATCTTCGTTATAAAAGTTTACTAAATTAATTCATACATATATATATGTAGCTAATAATCAAACATAACAATCTGTGTACTTATTTACAAATTCACTCATTAAGTCAAAACAAAACGTATCATTTAACATATTTAAAACTATGTATGCAACATTAGCAAACATTACAAATAATAGAATAGAACCTTGTTCCTAACCAATTCATACGCATTTTTCAATAGTAAAATTTATCATAATCTATCATAAATATGTAAATAATATTACACCAAGCTCACATGCTCAACAAAATGAATCATGTACTAATGCCGAATTTGCTACCACATATTTAACACATTTCAAAATCACTCATTCAACATTTAAATAACAAATCACAATTAAACATATCATAGAAATATGTATTTGCTTTACCCATCACTAGCCGAATATAACTACACATTATTTATCACTTTCAAACCTATCCATTAATCAAATTATACATTAAATTGAATCCATAATAAACCATAATCGAATTATAATCATTTCCTATCTTTTGCCGAAACACAACACACTTTCAAGACATGCATAATACTTAATTCATATATTAAAATTGTACCTATATTTCTCACTTAACAAACTCAAATTCATACATTCCCTTATAACTTAAACACGCTTCTAAAATAGACCTAAATCATAATCAATATCGCAAATATTTTCCCATACTTTATAACTGAACTTAACTATCATTTCATTTATAATATACTTAGCATATCACATATTTACTCAATTCACATAACAAATCTTTGTCAATAAGCATACACCGAACATATATATATACATATCACATACGTATGAAATATATATTACTTTCGATACAAGTATAGTATACTTGCTAGTATCTATCCACACATATATTTCATTTAGCACCAATATATATATATATCACATTTATCATCATATCACAAAATTATACCCTAATTCAATATGCAAAATTATAAACCCCCATTTCTATGACCCTTAAAACCATATGCATAAGCACCAAACTTACCAAAATAATATAAGCCATTTTCGCATGGCCATTTATATACATGTTCCAAAACTAACCAAAAACATAAGCAAGCCTATACATGCCATAATATCGAGTTCAGAAATTTATCAAAGTACCCAAAAGATGTCGATAGTGTTATAGACTTTGCTGCGGTCCTCGAGCTCGTAACCAACTTCCAAAATCTATAAACGAAAAGCAATATATACACAGTAAGCTATTTAAGCTTAGTAAGTCATAAGCAAATATTATTCATTTTTTTGACGTTAATATCAAACTACTTTACCAAGCCAACCAAATCAAATATAAGTAAACATTGAACTTTATAAAATTTAATGCACAAATACTCAAATACTTGTATACTTAACATTTTATAATTTAAAACTATGATAATAGGCCGATCTCTCTATTCCCCTAAATCACTTATAATCACGAACATGCTCACACATTATTCATATATAAATCAACTTTGAATCATCAATTTAATACACAACTTACCTTAAATTTCATAGCTTGATATAAATACATACCTGAACATTATTAATTCGATTTCATATTCGGTCATCACTTAACATTGCCCGTTGAACCGATCGAAACTAAAAAGGATACGTGGATAGTCGGAAACTCGTACAATGCTAACGCCCCAGACGTGGTCTTACATGCAATCACATATCGATGCCACTTTCCTAGACAGGGTCTTACACATAAACACAAGTCGATTCCAACGTCCCCGACGTGGTCTTACACGATAACACATATCGAAAATCCTATGTCATGATATATGTACCCTATCTAATCCTAGGGTTCATACGAGACTTTCAGACAACGTATCTCGATCGAATAGAACTCGAAATAAACTTAGCTAACATCTCCTCAAGGTTCGATTTCCTCTGTTGTTGATAAGGCTGCTAAAAAACTGAAGGGGTTGTGACTTTTGATTATCTTGACCACCCCAAGAGAAATTTGGATGGTTCCTTCAACCTGCATTATAACTATTGCTATGGGGGTTATTTTGAGATCTAGAATTATTACCCATAAAGTCAACTTGCTCATGCTCCATGTTAGACTTGAACGGTGAATATTCTGACTTAATCATCCCCACTCCATTTTCATCACATTGCATCACAGGATTCACCTGCTTAGAAAATTTTAAACCATCAATTTTCTTACCAATAGCTTCAATGTAACACCACTTAACCCGAATTTGTTGCCAGATTAGAGTTATGAGGCATTACCTAACAAAACACAATGTATTACAGACATTCAATTGAGTTCAGGTACTAACAATATAATCTTCTTTATAAAAGTTTACTAAATTAATTCATACATATATATATGTAGCTAATAATCAAACATAACAATCTGTGTACTTATTTACAAATTCACTCATTAAGTCAAAACAAAACGTATCATTTAACATATTTAAAACTATGTATGCAACATTAGCAAACATTACAAATAATAGAATAGAACCTTGTTCCTAACCAATTCATACGCATTTTTCAATAGTAAAATTTATCATAATCTATCATAAATATGTAAATAATATTACACCAAGCTCACATGCTCAACAAAATGAATCATGTACTAATGCCGAATTTGCTACCACATATTTAACACATTTCAAAATCACTCATTCAACATTTAAATAACAAATCACAATTAAACATATCATAGAAATATGTATTTGATTTACCCATCACTAGCCGAATATAACTACACATTATTTATCACTTTCAAACCTATCCATTAATCAAATTATACATTAAAATTGAATCCATAATAAACCATAATCTAATTATAATTATTTCCTATCTTTTGCCGAAACAGAACACACTTTCAAGACATGCATAATACTTAATTCATATATTAAAATTGTACCTATATTTCTCACTTAACAAACTCAAATTCATACATTCCCTTATAACTTAAACACGCTTCTAAAATAGACCTAAATCATAATAAATGTCGCAAATATTTTCCCACACTTTATAACTGAACTTAACTATCATTTCATTTATAATATACTTAGCATATCACATATTTACTCAATTCACATAACAAATATTTATCAATAAGCATACACCGAACATATATATATACATATCACATACGTATGAAATATATATTACTTTCGATACAAGTATAGTATACTTGCTAGTATCTATCCACACATATATTTCATTTAGCACCAATATATATATATCACATTTATCATCATATCTCAAATTTATACCCTAATTCAATATGCAAAATTATAAACCCCCATTTCTATGACCATTAAAACCATATGCATAAACACCAAACTCGATCAAAATAATATGAGCCATTTTCTCATGGCCATTTATATACATGTTCCAAAACTAACCAAAAACATAAGCAAGCATATACATGCCATAATATCGAGTTCAAAAATTTATCAAAGTACCCAAAAGATGTCGATAGTGTGATAGACTTTGCTGACGGTCCCCGAGCTTGTAACCAACTTCCAAAAATCTATAAACGAAAAGCAATATACACACAGTAAGCTATTTAAGCTTAGTAAGTCATAAGAAAACATTATTCATTTTTTTGACGTTAATATCTAACTACTTTACCAAGCCAACCAAATCAAATATAAGTAAACATATATCAGAAATCCTATGTCATGACATATATATCATATCTATTCTTAGGGTTCATACGGGACTTTCAGACAATGTATCTCGATCGAATAGAACTCGAAATATCGCTCATTGCTGAATATACATTCGGCTATACTCAATTATAATCACAAAAATTCCATTCATCATGTAACATATATAAATTATCAAATTTAACTACATTTATGTGCTTATAGACTTACCTCGGATGTCGTCGATTGCTAAATCGGCTACTCGACCATTTTTGTCTTTCCCCGATTCAAATTCGATTTCTTTAATTCTTGATCTAAACATATTCAAATTAAGCTTATTTAAACACCATTCTATTCAATTTAGCCTAAAAACACATGAATGGGAAAATTACAATTTTTCCCCTAACATTTCACACTCTTACAATTTAATCCTTTTTGCTCAAAACACAAAATACACAAATTTTGACTACACTCCTTGAGGGCCGAATTTTCCTAGTATCCATACAAGTACATATTTTTCATTTATTTAGCATATTAGTCTCTCAAAAATTTATTTTCACAAGTTAACCTTAATTACTCAATTTCATCAAAAATTCAAAAACAAAACATGTCAATCTAATACATATATTTCATATTTCACCTACAAACATCATAAAACTCATGAATTGATCAATGGCATATTTCACAATCATCACTAATTCACAAAACTGAAGCATGGGCTTTAAAGAACACAAAGAAACGATATTAAAAATGTAAAAATTATCAAAAATCGAAACTTAAACATACCTTAATTGAGCAACACCAAAGGCCGAATGTTCAAAGTCTTAAAACCTTATTTCTTTTTCTTGTTTTTGGTTATCCCAAAGATGAACATGCATGGCTTTGTTTGTTTTATGTTTTATATTATTTACATTATATTATATTATTATTATTTTACTTTTATAATTAATATATATATAAACTATATATATTAGCCATCATGCCATCCACTACCTTTACTATTGGCTAAATTACAACATAAAATCTCCAAATTATAAAGACAACAACAATTAGGCACTTTCATATTTAACCATCAAATTTTCATTTTATGCGATTAAGCCATTTTCTCAAATTAAGCACACAAACAATAAAATTAATTCATGAAACTTTCACATATGTAAATTCACAAATCATAAACACACAAAATAATATTAAAATATTTTTCAGACTTGAATTTGTGGTCCTGAAACCACTATTCCGATTAGGGTCAAAATTGGGTTGTTACATTCAACCTGATTTGCCAACATAAAAATTGCATCAGTATCAAAAACTTCGGCTTCCTTAACAGGTTTTACTCTCGTAACTTGCCACTGATAATTATTTAGTGTCATCTCCTTAATAAATTCTTGAGCTGTCTCAAGTGTTTTGTTATTCAATATTCCGCCAGCTGTTGCATCAATCATCTGTCAAGTCGAAAGATTCAAACCATTGTAAAAAGTTTGAACTTAGTGCCACAAAGATAGTCCATGATGATAACACCTTCTCAATAAATCCTTAAACATAAAGATTCTCAATATCAAATTGAACAAAAGAAGAGATGTTATTCCTCAATTTAGTTGTTTTAGCTGGTGAAAAATATTTTAACAAAAGCTTCTCAATAATTTGAGCCCAAGTCGTGATAGAACCTCGTGGCAATGAATTTAACCACTTTTTCCCTTGCTCCTCAAAGAGAATGGGAACAACCATAAATGTATGGCATCATCAATAACACCATTAATCTTGAATGTGTCGTAAAGCTCTAGAAAGTTACCCAAATGAGCATTCGGATCTTCATCTATCAACCCATCAAACTGGACATATTGTTATACCATCTGAATTGTGTTCGGCTTCAGTTCAAAACTTTTTATAGCAATATTCGGTCTAACGATACTCGATTCAACCCCAATTAGAGTGGGATAGCATAAATCATACATAGTACAAGGAGTAGGAGCTGTAGGAAGCTGCTGATTATTTTGATTATCACCCATCTCCACAGCAATATCATTTTCCTCTTGAGTGTCTACTATATTCTGTTGACTTTGTCGTGCTAAACTCTCTATGATTTTTGAAAGCAGTCTTTTCAACTTCACTATAAAAAATTAACAGTTCTGACGGGTTTCCTCTAGCCATAAACAAAAATAACCTGTCGTAATAAAATAAAAGAAAAAATTAGAATGTAAAAATTAAATTAAAAACAAAAAAATAAAAATAAAAAATGGCTAAATTAATATAAATAATTTTTTCCTAATATTCTAATCCCTGGCTACGACGCCAAAAACTTGATGTTGTCGTAAACCAACTAAAAATCCGACAAAGGCAAGTGCACCTATCAATTAATAGTATAGCCACGGTGAGCAAAGATATCATTCCCACAAGGACTAAAAGTGCTAGTAATTACTGTCTTTCTATTATTTAAGTGACAAATTGGAGTGATTGATTGAAACTAAAATTAACTAAATTAATTAACTAAAGAACACGACAAAGAACAAATCAGGAAAATAAACGATTAACAACAAAGGAACGAGACAATACCCAGGAAAGAATCCAGCTAGACTTCATCTGTCATTATCAATCTATATTACACAATTTCTTGGCTTAGTACTTGATCCGTATAAGTCTCTAAATTATGCTAATATCTCTCTTCAAGAGTAAGAACAACTGACTCTAGGTTGATTAATTGAATTTTTTTCTAATTAAAACCCCTACTGCCGTGTTAACTCGATCTATGAATCCCCCTATTAGATTTGACTATAATCCAGTAGGTTTATGTTGTCTTATTTATAGGATTGTATGCAACTCCACTCAATTATTCTAGATCTACTCTTAAAAGGGTCTATTCCTCCTCTAATTTAAGTATATCAAACATGGATTAATAATCTAGAAATATTAAACCAAGAATTAAGCACACATAATTGAGAACAAGATCCAAGTATTTATTGCGTAAAAATAGAAATCAAATAACATAACCCATCCTTAGGTTCATCTCCTTAAGTATTTGGAAAATTAGTTTATGATAACAAATAAAAATATCCCAAAGACAGTATAACCACAAGAAACAAAGAAACTCATAATAAACTTCAAAGAAATCAAAATCAGATCTTCAATCTTGATGGAAATCTGCTTTAGAGTCGGCTTCAATGGTGTTTTTCGAGTTGTTTTCTTAAGTATTCTCTGACGACTAACTCCCCTCTTCTTATATTTGTCATATATAGGTCTCAAAATATCCGAAAAACCTAAAAAACGCATTTTCTAGCAGGTTTGAAATGCGATTCGTGATTTCCACACGGTCTAGCACATGGCTATGTGGCAGTCCGTGTGAATCACATAGTCGTGTTTCCAGCCCGTGTGAAATGGCACAGCCCTTGCGAAATGGCACAGCCCGTGTGGCTCCTAAAACTTGCTCCAATTTTCACCCATTTTTTGCTTATTTTGCTCTCAAATGCTCTCCTAAGTATGAAAACATGAATTTAAAGGATTAGGGGCATAAATTCACCATTTTAAATCAAATAATCATCCAAAAATGTATTAAGAATGAGCCTAAAACATATTACTTTTGGAATTTATCATGATTTCTTGAATTCAAATCCTGCAAAAGATAAGAATTCTTGTAGAAATTCTCTAAGGCACCGAAGCAAAGCGAAAGCAAACTCGTAAAACAAAATAGGCTAAGAATGAACAAAAAAAACCATAGAAAAATAGTGCAACCAATTTTTTGAGTAAATGCTCTCAAAAGTATTCTATTACTTTGAATATTTACAACTAAATGAATATAAATAAAGAGGAAGACCTCTATTTATAGTTGAGCTTCCCTAAAACCAACGATATAAACTGAGTTACATCGATGATCAAGATTTTTGCCTATCTACAAGATGAGAGTCTTAAGGGGTTTAAATTCTATACATCTTTATCCCTTAGGATTTACATAAATTACCCTGTTAATTCTAGTTTTACTAAAATGCTTCACTGAACCACCAATGCTTCAAGTAGATGAGCTTCTTCGTATGTTTTACGAGTTGGACCAATTCAAGTTGACCTCTATGGAATGTTGTGTGCGCAATGGTCACAAGCTTTGATTCGTGGCCTGTGATACTAGCATGTTCATATATCTTATTTAGTATATTGTGTTTAATATAAAATAAACTTAATAATAGTCAATTTATTTTTCCTGCAAATTAAGTTTTTATTTTTTTAAATGTTATGTAATTTAAATTATTTCATGTAATAATTTTTTTAAATATTTAACTTTTACCTACAACAATATCCATATAAAAAAATATTCAACTACTTTTTTTATTTTTCTTCATAAGTCAAATTTATACTTTAACATTATTCAAAATTTTATTTTTAAAAACTATTAGATATATATTATTTTTAAAATTAATAAAAATAAAACTTTAATTCTAAAAAATTATTTAAAATTAACAAAATTATGTATTTAAAAAAAATTAAAACTTTATTTCTAAAATTAAAAATTATTAGATATATATTATTTCCAGAATTATTTAGAACTTTATTTTTAAAATTAAAAAATTAAAAAAATTAAAAATTTATTTCTAATATTTAAAAGTATTAAATATATATTATTTCTAAAATTAAAAACTATTTAAAACTCTATTCCTAAAATAAAAAATAATTTTTTAAACTTTATTTCTAAACTTATTACCTATATAATATGTATTTTAATTTTCTTAATCATTAAATATATATATACATATTATAACAGTTTTATCTTTCAATTTTTTTTCCTCAAAATTAAAGCATAAATCATATTCATAATATTACAAATATATTATCTTTTAAAAATTTAAGTATATTATTAAATTGTTTATATCTTTCAACTATTTCATTAATTAACACATTAAATAAAAATTTAAATAGGAAAAAAACTGCAACTAGTAAAACATGCTATCATCGTATAAAATCAATCCTCACAATGTCCAAAATTTGTACTAAACATGTCTTATACACCAAGAAACATCGAATTGCTAAAAAAATATCATTGAAGGACACCGAACACACCTAATGGCCTAGGTATATGCCAAAAACTAAAAGTAAATAAAAGAAACATTACGAGACCAAAGATGAAGTTAAGATTTGAGTCTTAAATGTTGAGGATGAATCAATAAAATTCACACAGTCTGCACACTCAACATTGAAAAGCTCAATTGTGCTAACAAAACCAAATTCATAATATAAAGTCATTGAACATATAAGGGCATACTAAGGAATAATGCAACATCAATCAATGACAGTCCATATAATCAGTATAACATCATTTACCATCATCTAGCGAATTTCTTTATTGACAACCCAACAGGCTATCTCAAATCAAAACCACTTTAGCAATGTCATTACTAGGTATCAACATAATTTCATATACCATAATCTTCCGGTCAATTTCATCATCTCAACATCAATTCGTATTAAAATTTTAACCCCTATTAATCAATTATGGAATCGAGTATGGATATATGGAACCCTAACACTCCACAATATTGTGCACAAGTGCCAATGGGCATAAATGCTTTAATACATATAAAATCATGTTTCCCCTAACACTCATGAATAATGCATACATGTGTTAATGTAAATGCGCACGAGTGTCCAATGAGATACACACAAATGTCAAATGCTTCCTCCAACATAAAACACAAACCCTATGGCATATTAACTATACCCAACTATTTTTAACATTTTTAATAGGACATTTATTATTAAAATGTTTATTAATAACACCTGCATCATTAAAAACCCACCACATGTACGTTATGTAAACCCAAACATAAATCAATTAATAAGCATTTCTATAAGATCCTCGTTACACCATGAATGCATACATGCTAACACATTATGTCAACAACCATCATTAATATTCAAACCTCAATTAAATTACTTAATTAAAATTATAGTACAAAATTGAATTGAGCTAGCATAAATCGATACCTTCAAACCTCACTAACTCTCTCCTTCCTTTTTGCCTTGGAGGATTCAACCACTTCTTTCACTACAATCCTCAATCAAAACAATAAAATATAACTATAGAACATAACTAAACCATAAATTCACCTAAAACTACTCATGAAATGCAATTTGATCAAATGAAAAGTTGATTGTTTCTATTCGAAACTCAAGAGAACTTTAATCTAACCTATCTAAACTGAAAACCTAACTTTAGAATCAAAATGAAGTACTCCTAAACACTCAAAATCCACCGCACAGACACACACACTCTCTCACTCTACTCGTAAAATTGCCAAATAAGAAAATAATAGAGATAAAATGAAAAAGCAGATTTCAATGGAAAAAAATAATAGATTAGGGTTAAAAAAAACTTTACATTGCTATAAAAATAAGGATTAAGTCAACAAATCAAAAGATCAACAACTCATCTTTTCCAAAACTAACGTGAATTGCCAAGAAAAAAATAGGATGTTCAAAATCTTGATTGAAAATTATTATTTAATGAAAGATCTTAATGGAAAGTAAACTCACCTTAAGATTTGATTCAATAGAAATCAAATGTTGAAATTGAGAATGTAAAAAAAAACTTGAGAGGTTTTCAGAGAATATTTATGGTTAATTTTTGGAAAACTCTTATTGCCAAAATGAATGAAGATAATAGTTCCCTCCGGGTTTTTTACAAAAATATTATTAAAAAATAAAAATTTACCAAAACATTACAACTTTTTTTTATTTACCAAAATATTACAATTTTTTTTATTTACCAAAATATATAAACTTTTTTTTATTTACCAAAATATATCAAAAAAAACAAAAAAAAAAACTGACACAGCCTGATCACCCCAATGCCATTGGCGGCACCAATGTGCCAAAGGACTAAAATGTGACCACTTGTAGTTTCAAGGACCTGACATGCAAATTTACCATTTTAAATTTTGGAAGTGAATTGCTCCTGTTGTGCGCACTAAAAGTGAAATGTGGCTAATTGCCTTCTAAGCCCTCCTTATTTATTATTTACTTTTTATTCCCTTCAACTCACTTTTTTGTTTAATAAACAAGCCCTCAACCTATTTTTGCAGTTAAATAAGCTCTTAATCTAAGATTTTTACTCATAAAAGCCATTTATTTTATTATTAAAGTAAATATATTTTACCTAAAGTAAAGCTATTTAAAAAAGTATAAACTAATTCGCATTTTATGTATTATTTTCGTAATTTGATGAGAATAGTTTATTTAAAAAATTTACTAAATTTGATGAGAATAGTTATAATTATACTTTTTTTTCTATTTGGGTTACATTTATAGGTGATCAGTTTTATTATTACTTATAGTTAAGTGATAATTAAGATACTTAGAATTCTAATTAAGTAATAATTCTATTTTAATTTAATAAACTATTCTCATTTAATAACTATATTTTAAATTAATAGAAATATCAGACATGCCTTATTGAAAAACCAGAAGTAATAATAAAACTGATCACCTATAAATATAACCCAAATAGAAAAAATAAAGTATAATTATAAACTATTCTCATCAAATTTAGTAAATTTTTTAAATAAACTATTCTCATCAAATTACGAAAATAATACTTAAAATGCGAATTAGTTTATACTTTTTTAAATAGCTTTACTTTAGGTAAAATATATTTACTTTAATAATAAAATAAATGGCTTTTATGAGTAAAAATCATAGATTAAGAGCTTATTTAACTACAAAAATAGGTTAAGGGCTTGTTTATTAAATAAAAAAGTGAGTTGAAGGGAATAAAAAGTAAATAATAAATAAGGAGGACTTAGAAGGCAATTAGCCACATTTTAATTTTATTGCGCACAACAGGAGCAATTCACTTTCAAAATTTAAAATGGTAAATTTGCATGTCAGGTCCTTGAAACTACAAGTGGTCACATTTTAGTCCTTTGGCACATTGGTGCCGCCAATGGCATTGGCACCATTGGTGCTGCCAATGGCATTGGCACCTTTGGTGCCGCCAATGGCATTGGGGTGATCAGGCTGTGTCAGTTTTTTTTTTTGATATATTTTGGTAAATAAAAAAAAGTTTATATATTTTAGTAAATAAAAAAAAAGTTGTAATATTTTGGTAAATAAAAAAAAAGTTGTAATGTTTTGGTAAATTTTTATTTTTTTTATAATATTTTTGTAAAAAACGCAGTTCCCTCCTAATAAATTTTCATAAGGGGAATTTTCCTATGAAGGACTTGGGCTTATTACCAATTAAGGACCTCTCCTATCTTAAATCATAGTTTCTAAACTTTTTCACATTGACCCCTTCAATTTTTCTAGCGTTACAATCTAGTCCATATGCCTTACTCTCTAAATTCTCAGTAGTAGACAACTAATAATTCTAATTACTAATCATTTACTATTTAACAAATCTCTAAACCACGACCATGCCGATTTCCAAAAACCTCTCAACTTGACTTCCCAAAATGGTTCAGTTTAAGAAATTCGGTTAAACCAAATTTTTTATACCAACAAAGAATTTGTGTCATTATATGAATCATTTCAAATTTAAGTTATTTTGAATTCAAATTTGATGAATTGAAGTTAATTTTTTACGACCCAATTAGGTTATTACGGATCTTTTAGTTTGAGTAAAATTTGACGAAGTCCACTTAGATTATATATATATATATATTATAATGGTAGAGACCCTATATTTATATTGGACTAAAATAAAGGAAGACAAAGCAAAGAAAGAAACACATTTTGTTTTGTATTTAATTAAGGGAAAGTAAATGGAATTGAATATGCCTTATTTCTTTTCAAATTTTTGTTTACTATAATTTGAGTGAAAGCCATGGGAAATGAAAGTAATTTTTCTTTCAATATATGAAAATTCATTTTTATCCTGGTAATATTTTACCGAAATTATTCTATAAAATATGATATAACTAAAAGATCATTATAATTAATTATTTCATTTCTTTTCCACGGTTTAATCGAACAAAATTCGTAAAAGTTTCTTTATTTTACTAATTATCCCAACAAAATTCACATATATCATTTATTTTCTTAACCTTTCTTTTCATTTTATTTCTTATGCATTACATTCATTTCTTTTATAATAATTTACAAAACTCACTCAATAAACTAATAATTTTCCCAGCTAATCCACATAAATGTGAAAAAAAGAAAAAGAAAATTAAATTGATGAATCATAATAAGCAATGCCATTTTAGAAAAATTAATTATTAATTGATAATATAACCCAATTCAATTTAATTCGATTTAATCATAACCCAACAACTAGAATTTGTTTAACAAGAACTTGAATTGAACCAAATTTAAAATTATTTAAACGTAAATAATTTAATATTGAAATTATCCAAACAAATAAGTTAAAATTACACAAACCTGATCTAAAACCTGACAAAACAAATCAAACAAAAATTAGCTCAAATCCAAAATAATTTAATCCAAATAAAAATAGTCTTAAAATTTTAAAACTTGACTAACCCGTTTTACCAAATCTAATATAAATTTTAAAATTCAAACTCTGCAACTATTACTGACGTACTTTCTAAGGTCCAACAGCTTTGGGTAACATTAAACCCTCTCTACACACACAAAAGATATAGAAAATATTTAAACTGATGACATTTAAAGATGAAGAAATTCAAGATCGTGGTAGTTAAAAATCATCTAATGTTGTATAAATTTAGTGAATAATTTGACTACAAAATCATTTTCATGGACAAAAATCTCTAGGAAATGGGACCCAAAAAGCACATCTTAAATATATATTTATATAATCTGTACATGAATCCGTCGATCTATGTTGCATTTCAATGTTTCCTATGGGAAAACACATTATATTGTTCCTATCGGATTATTATTGTTTATTTGATGCTGATTCGATGAACCATTCACTGTCGCAAGAGTACCTTAAGGAAATTGGTCAAATACCAATTCGTTTAATTTGCCTTTCAGATTTCATTTAATTGCAATTACACCAACTGATTAATATTTATAAAATAAGAGATACAAAATTTTGATTGCTTACTTCGAAAATTTTTAAATTTGTAGAGTCTTACTTAAAAATTAATTTATTGTAAATTAATAAAAATAAGATATGATTTAAATTTAATTCGCTCTATAAGTTGCAATATCAATTTTATACTTCAATTTAGATCACTTTCTCATTAAGTCTTTCTCCCTAAAAACGGAATTATAAAATAAAAAATAGTTTACTTATACAAATATGCACTGAAAATCAATTCATCATTGAACAAGTTAAGTGCTCTCCTTTTCATGCATTAGACCTAAACAAGCCGTCTTATATATATAAGCATAACGTGGCCCGTTAAGATACAATCAATGTGAATATCTAATTCCTCAAAAGTAGCTTTCAAATATGTCTTCAATAAAGAGTATATTGACACAAATATTCTTTTTTAACATCAAATTCCTTGAAGATCAAATCTATTATTTATGAGAACTTCGATCACATTGAAAGTTTTGACAATCCTTACTTTGCTTGATTCTTATACAATATGTTCTCAATAATATATCAACTAAATAAGACAAGTTATAATAGTAAAATAGATGTTACTTAAATTCCAATCAGTGTTGCATTTGGCTTTTGTAACTAGCATTGACAATTTCCCCTTTGACATTTTTTTTGAACAAAAACAAAGCAGCACATCAAGCAAAGAAATTTAACCAATATCATCTTTATACTCCCCTTAATCCAAACAATCAACCATGAATCAAAACCATGGGATTAACTATTAATGTGAGATCGTCGTATATATGTTCTCTTGTTGGGATTTTGGCAATCGACTTAAATGATGACTTGAAGCAATGACGTTTCAAAACTATGGAAGTGACATTAATCGATATTAAAACGCTTAGTGCTGCCATAATATTTCATCACCAACTTTCTACAATCGATTTAAAAAGAAAAATTATGCATTGTCTCCTTTGAGTATGTTGCCCCTCACATTTAGAATTGTGGTTTGAAGAAAACTTGTGTTAGGCTGTCGAGATAATAAAAAATAATAAAAAAAAAAACCTTCAATGAGATTAGTAGAAAGCAATAAGGACAGTCGTATCCACATACATCAATAATAATTTTATTTCTTGAGAAAAAAAGTAAAAAAAAAAGAGGGTTTTTTTATAAAATCAAAAACTATATTCTAATTAAAAATTAAAACAAAAAATATTATAATTAAAAGTTTTAGGAAAATAAATGGTAAAAAGCTCTAGGTTAAGGTAATATCTCCATTTAATTTATATATTTGATCATCATGTTAGAAAATATGGACATCACATATATAATAAGAATTTTAGTTATTGCGGCTTTAGGATAAATAGAATATTTAATTTTATTGTAAAAGTTTTGTTAATGGCATGTTTAAGGTTTATTTGTTTTTGGCTTGGTTGTGGGAATAATATTAGCCAATTAATATTTTTTATTGAGTTTATATGCTTATTCTTTTCATCATATTCAGTTTAAGCATATATTTTGGATTTGGATTTACTTGAGATATGTAAGGCAAGTCAATCAGGGTTATATTTTTATGGTTTAATTATGATGAAATTAGGTTTTGATGCAAATTGATGTTAATCATGATATATGTTTAAAGTATTTGGTTTTAAGTTTGGTTCTACAATATTTTGTTAGATTATGATGATATGATCTATAGTTTGAATTGTGGGATATACCAATTATTATGATTTTATTTTTGAGATTTATTTACTTGAAAATATCTTTTCAAGTATTCATGTGAATCTCTGTTTAATCATAAATACAACTTTGGATTTACATGGTATATTCAGGGTAAGTTTTTCTATTTGATTATGAATACATGTATATGCGTGAATTGCTTTGGTGTTTTTGTCTATGCCAAAATTATAAATACATGTGCTTGTTAATTATTTGGCTTTGAACCATTACATTATTTCTGTTTGGTTTTGATATATATGGTTTTAGAACAACAACAACAAAAAAAGTCAAAGATTAAGGTTTTCAGTTTTTTATTGCATTATTAAGACAACCTTATTTTAAGTTATTCCAGAGTCTATAAAGCAATAAAAAATTTTTTGACATTTGACTATTGGAGAAATTTTAAATTTGAATATTGGTATGTTTATATATATTTTAAAATAACTTAATTGAAGCAATAAGTCACCAAAGTGGTTTTTTTTGTATAAATTATTTTTTTAAAATATAAAAGGTTGTATGCATGTAACTTAAGTTATGTTAATATTGATCGGCCCAAATGAAGGTTAATAATATTACATGTGCAACTATGGTAATAAACATGTGACAATTATTCGGTTTTACATGTGAGCAATAAATTGGCCTAAATGAAGATTTATGGGTCGACATATTCTTATTGTCAATGGTTGATTATTACACCAATATATCACTTACAAATTAATATTTTGTCCAAAGATGAAATATTAATGGAATGTCTGATATCTTGAGATGAGGTTTACCTTTATTCAAATTATTTTGGTTTATGATTTATTCAACTATTATTATATTTGCAAACATCATTGTATGTTGTTTTGGGATAAATATATATACATATATATACTATAATTTTTTAATTTGATTGAAAGATGAAATTAAGAGAAATATTTTGAAATAAATAAATTCAGATTTTGGCTTTAGGTTTTAATTAAGGATGTCTAATATTTTAAATAGATTAATAGAAACAAAATGTCGCCAAAGTGACCTCTTTTGTGTAGTTTAGTTTATTTAAACTATCAAGATGATTATATATTTTTGTGATTCATGCGTTTATTAATTGACCCAAAGGTAAGTTAATATTTGGCATAATTTCAACGACATCTGTGGTGATAAATGTGTGACAATTATAAGGTAATTTATGGGGACAATAAGTTAGTCCAAAAGATTAATTCATTTTTTGAAATAATTTATTGTCAATGTTTAATTGCTATAACAAGAGTACCGTTTACTGTTAATATTACTGTCCAAAGACTTGATATCAATGTTGTGTTTGGTATCTTGAGATGGGATTAGTCATTATCTTGAATTTATTGTTTACTTGTGAATATTAATGTGAGTTTGTTTTTTATTTGTTTTTGTTCTATATTCAGCTAGTTCATCTTTTGCTGCCACAATATCTGCTAATATAAATTCTATACACATGTTTGGTGGGACTAATTTTACGTAATGGAAACGAGGCTTACTTATAGTGCTTGGTTGTATGGACATAGACCTTACACTAAGGGAAGAGCAACCTGCACCTCTCATTGCGGAAAGCACCCTTGATGTTAAGAGGGATTTTGAGAGGTAGGATCATTCAAATCACATGAGTCTAATGATTATGAAACACAGCATTCCAGAAGCCTTTAGGGGCACAAAATCTAAAAAGATTACTCAGGCCAAGTGTTTCCTTAACTAAATTGAGAAATGTTTTGCTAAAAATAATAAGGTTGATATGAAATCATTTCTGAATTCTTTGATGTCTATGAAGCATAAGGGTCAAGGAAACATGGGGGAGTACATTATGGAGATGTTACATGTTACCTCAAGACTTAACTTAAGATCAAGCTTTTTGAGGAATTACTTGTTCTTATGATTTTGGTATCACTTCCTGCACAATTTAACCAATTTAAAATTGGTTACGTCTGTCAATAAGAGAAATGGACTCTAAATGATCTCATTTCTTATTGTGTGTAAAAGGAAGAAAGGTTGAAACATGATAAGTGTGAAAGTGCTCATTTGGCCAGTGCCTCTAAAGACAACAATTTACATTCTAAATAGAATATCCATTAAAGTAATTGCAAAAACACCTTATGAGCTTTGGACAGGCCTAAAACCTAGTCTAAAGCACTTTCACGTTTGGGGGTGTCCACTTGAGGCAAGGCCTTATAGGCAACATGAAAGGAAATTGAACTCCAAAATAGTGAACAACTACTTTATTGGTTATTTTGAGTGATCTAGGGCAATGAGTTTTATGATCCCACAATAAGGAATATTTTTAAGACAAGAACTGCAACATTTTTTTGAGGATGTTGAGTTTGGGGGGAGAAATAAAGTTAGAGACATTGCTTTTGAAGAGGAATTGAATTATAACTTAGTTCCTGCTATCACTTTTGACGATGTTTAGATTCTCGTACCTATCATTGATCAAGAAGTGAATCCAGAACCTCAATAAGACAATGTTGAAGAACTCCCTATTCAAGATGAGGTAATTGTTACAGAAAACAAACTCAACAACCTCAAGAACGAATGTCATTAGAAAATGTCCACTAGAGAAAGGATTATGATGGCTTTAGTGGAATATTTTGACCTTAAGCTGCATCAAATGAATATTAAGTTAATGGTTTCTCAAGGGTAACATTGATCATACATTTATATGGTGCAACTAGAAAACTTTGTGTCTAATGAAGCAAAGTTAATGATTTGCAAATTAAAGAACTTCATCTATGGGCTTAAGCAGACTACTCGTCAATAGTATTACAACTTTCACCAAATGATTATCTCATTCAATTTAGAGATGAATTTGGTCGATAATTGCATATACAACAAGTTCAGTAGGAGTAAGGTTCTATATTTGGTTTTATATGTTAATGACATACTGCTTGTCAATAATAAGTTAAGTCTCGACCAATACCCCAAGAATGATTTTGAGATTAAGGAAATGCATAAGATTCTCTACATCCCAAGAGTGAGAGTCTAATGTATGCTCAAGTATCTACGCATCTGGACATTGCGTACATTGTTTGGATGTTAGGCAGATATTTAAGCAACCCTGGTATGAACCACTGGTTAACAAGCAAGAGGGTTAAGGTATCTTCAGAGAACAAAAGATTACATGCTCACATATCGGAGGTCTGATAAGTTAGAGATCATCAAGTATACAGACTCCAATTTTGATGGAATATTGATGCAAAATTTTGTCACTAGGGTGCAAATTGTGACAATAATTGGTAGTCATTTATTCCAATAACAATAAGAGCACATCAAAGTCAAAGCGCATAGAATTTAAGTTCTTGGTTGTTAAAGTAAAAGTTCAGAGTATTAGGTGTCTATAAAGCATATTGGGACAAACTCTATAATTGAGGATCTGCTTACTAAGGGACTACACCTAAGGTTTTTCATGAGCACATTGCTCATATGGGTGTAATATCATTTAAAGATATTTGGTTTTAGTGAGAGTTTGTATTTTTAAATGCTTTTATGTTATAGACACATTTTTAGTTATTTCAGTTTACGGATATTAAGTTTATTTTTTGCAGAAATAAAACTTATTTGGTTTATTCACACTTTGGTTTTGGTAAGGTTTGATCTCACTAAGGTTTAAGGAGGACCAGTTGGAAATAGACATGTTTAGATCATATTGCATGTAATTTCCATGCTACACATCCATACTTGATCTATGTCATTTGGTTGCGTTAATATACATTATCAGGGATGGATTTAGTTACGATATATGTAACGAAAGTCGTCTTGGTTCTATGTTAACATAATTAATGGACAAGATTGTTCAGAATACCTTTTGGATATGATAGTAAAATTTTTGAGCTCATAAGGTTATATAATGACATGTAAGTATAGAGTAATTAGTATATATGTGTGTGGTCCAAGTGGGAGATTGTTGGAAAATATGGACATCACATATATATAATAAGGGTAATTACATGTTATTATTTACTATCATGATAGGTTAGCCCAAATTAAAAGTGATCTAATTTGGTTAAGGTTTATTGGGCTTTAATTATTAAATAAAGTATGGGTCAAATATGTGTAGATGCTCTAGTAATTCAGTTCTAATCAATTTCTAATTAATAATAGGCTAATTAGGAATTAGGGCTAATGTGCCAAAGTTATATATATTAGGGTTATGGTCCTCAAATTACACACAAGGTAACTTTTCTAATATCCCATCAAAACCCCAAGATCCGTAGACTTCAAGAAATCGATGAATTCAGGTACGCTTCCGCATCTAGTTTTGTTCTTGATTTATTCTTGATGATTTGACATGACAGATCCTGGTTTACAGTTCTAATTTGATATTAGATATTATTTATAGTTCTAACACATAAACACAAAGATGTCTTCAATACTTTTAATAAATTAGTTCTAGTTGTTGACTCAACGCTAGACAATCAATCTCTCATTACCTGGTTGGTAACTAAGAGTTAGCTCATTTGCAATTACTTCCCTAATCAATAATAACCTTGTAATTCAACACCTAAGATTTAACTTGCTGGCAACATTAATAATGAGAATGACCTAATTCTAACCATCAAGCTCAACTCAGCATGGTTTATTTAAGCTAGATCACACATCCACACCACATAACTGTAAACTACGACATAAACACTTTATCTAGTTCGTCACTAGTATTAGAATGAATTAAACATTTAATTGTTCTAATTAACAAGGAAATCGTTTTAAGCTATCAAATACTACCCACATAGTTGACAAACTTGAGCAATTGTGATTAAAATAGAAAATGCATGAATATTAAAGAACAAAGAAGAATTAGGCACAAATTCTGTCTCACAAATTTATTGAATCAAACTAAGGTGGTTATGCCCAGGTCTCTCCCAAGTTTGAACCTAATAATGTCTACTTACTGGGAAAAATAATAAAATGGATCATTAATTAAAGAAAGTAAAAAATTTCAAGGTTTCTTGACAATTTTTACATCAAACTTCCAGGCCATTTTTGGGTTCCTTCTTGAGATTTTTCGGGCTTGAATTGTGAAATAACTGTTGACACCATTTTTTTGATGAAAACGAGGTCGACTTGGATTTTGAAAATGAAAGTAAAAAAACGGAGTCGCCACCAATCTTTTTTAATGAGGTGTGATCGGGTCACCTCGTAAAACGGTTGTTTTTAATAAAGGATTTAGATTTATTAAAACAATGCATTTGGTCTACGAAAATCAAAGAAATAGGTTCGGGAGTCGGTTACGTACGAGGAAGGATTAACACCCTCGTAACGCCCAAAATTGGTACCTAGTTGATTGCTTAATGTCTTGATGTCGAAAATTAAAAAACTCGAAAAGAATTTAAAAATACGACCCCTCTTTATATTGTGTTATTTTTTAAAATTACTTGAATAAATCAAACTGGAAAATGCCTCCTTATCTCGAAGTAACAAGATGTCACATCCAGTAAGTTAGGACACGACACCTCATATTTTTTAGAGTAAGCTTGCCTTTTATTTTTATTTAAACCTCATTTATTCCAATTTTCAAAGGATATTCGGTTATTTAGGTTCAACGCGAGAAAAATCGAAAACCAGTAAGTTAAGGCACGACTTCTCGAATTTCCAAATACAAAATATTGCCTTATTTTGAAATTTTAAAAGGATATTTTAGCTATTTGGTTGAACGAAAAATCGAAACCCAGCACGTTAGGGCACGTTTTCTCGATTTTCCAAACGCAAAATATTGCCTTATTTAGAAAAATTTTCTTTTGATGTATGATAAAGTATGTATAGCAAAACAATAATGAATATGATGGCGTAAAAGTAACACTAGTAATTGCAACGAAAATAAGATAAATAAAAGGGACCAATCAATAACATACAAAGTGGCAAGTACATAAGCAAATAAAAGTTGAATCCTTCTTTCTAAATAATAATGAAAATGTAAATAAATAAATAACGAATAGATGTAAAAAACGTATATACATGAATGTACACAAAATTATGAAAATATGAAAAATCTATATGTATACATATTTTAAAATCATCAAATATAAAAATGTGTGTAATGATGTATATATATATGTATATGTATATAACAAAAATATTAAATGTTTAAAATATAAGAGTATATGTATACATGTATACTTATAATAATAAAAAAGTGTGTATGTATATGTTGTAGAAATGTATGCATGTATATGTATATGTGCTTTGAAATTATAAAATGAAAAAACATTTATATGTATGTATATCTATGAGTTATAAAATATACATGCATGTATATACACGTATTATAAAAACGTAGGTATATAAGTGTACACGTATGTGTACATATATAAGGTATATAAATAATATATAAGTATGAAAATATATATATACAAATAAATTTAAAAAAATATGTACGTATGTATATATGACAAAATGTAAGTATGTACATATACAACAAAATTTGAAACTAAAATGACATAAATAGGTAAATCATAACAATAAAAATAATGTAATGTGATAGTAATAATAATATTAAAATGATTAATTTAATGATAAAACAACTAAAATAACAAATAAAGGATTAAATTGAAAACTAAACTAAAATTTGAGGTCGAAACTGTAAATAAATAAAACGGGATTGCCAAGGACTGAAATAAAATTCGCTGAGGATATGGGGGACTGCCTGCGCAATATTCCCCGCCCTTATGCGCATCATTTTGCGCAGGACCAGACTGGAACATGCGCCAAAATATGTGGCCGAAATTAAAAGAAATAAAATGTTGCATTGAATGAGCCGCAAAACTGGAAGGACCAAAGGCGAAAATTACCCATTAGGGCAAGAATGCGCAGGCTCCCCCTTTAACGGCGCCGTTTTGTATTTTAAAAAAAAAGAGAAATAAAATAAAACTTTCAAATCACTCTAATCTGCCATTCTTTAAGAAAATAAAGCAAAAATGTGAAACCCTAGCCCCCTTCTTTTTCTCTCCACCGCTTGAGAAACTAAGAGCCACTCTTCCTCAACTCCGATTTGGACGGAGAGAAGAAGAGCTTCAACGGCGCCAAGGTAAGAACTCTCCGTCTTTTCCTTTTTTATTTTTTATTTATAAAATGCATATATAAAATAAAATAAAAACCAAATAACGAAAAAAAACGAAAGATTCGCACCTAAAAACTTTCTCAGAATCCGATCTATATTCTTTTATTTCTTTGTTTCAAACTCTGTTTTTTTTATACCAAAAATCCCCCTTTTACATTTTTGGTTGCTGGCTTATATAGCCAAAAGTTCTACATTTTTCATTTTTCTCTTTTCTTTTTTTGCCTTGCTGTTATTTCTTCTTTTGCAGGTATTCCTTTCGGCTTTCCTTTGCAGATGTTGCGGTCAACGGAGGCAAAGATTTGTCGTTTTGGTGTAAGGATGGCTGGCGGTGGCAAACCTCGGGCGTGGTGCGCGCTGAAGGCTCACATGGGTAGCAGCAGGGGAACGGCGCCAGAAACCCTAGGGTTTCTGGCATTCTGAAAATGTCAAACGTTTTGGGCCATTTGGGCTTTTGAATTTTGGGTTGTGGGTCTGTTATTGTAATTGGGTTGGTAAATTTTTTTTTGTTGGTAGGTTCGGGCTAGGGTTTATATGGGCCCGGGCAAAATAAGGTCTGTACAGCTGCCCCTCTTTGCTCATTGTTGTATAACGAGAACAGAGCAAAGACTAAGAAAGACCAATTTTGCCTGGTCTCGTCGAGTTCGACTTCTTTTGACGCTTCTCCTCTTCAAGTAGCTTTATCTCAGTCCGCTTCGATCCACTCCACTACACTCTAGAGAGTTTTGACTTGTAGCTTCAATCTTCTTTGCCGCAACTTCAGGGGGACGTTGTTTGTGGTTTTAGTTTGCTCCCCTATAACTTCAGGGAGATAAGGCTGGATGCGATCTGCTCTACTGCTACTTCAGAGAGATAAGATCTTTGTTTTTAATCCGCTCCACTGTGACTTCAGAGAGATAGGATTGGTTTCTTCTGTCTGCTCCACTACTGCTTAGGGAGATAAGACTTGATGCGATCTGCTCCACTACTGTTTAGGGAGATAAGATCTGTGGTTTTAATCCGCTCCACTGCAACTTTAGGGAGATAAGATTGGTTTCTTCTGTCTGCTCCACTACTGCTTAGGGAGATAAGACTTGATGTGATCTACTCCACTATTACTTAGGGAGATAAGATCTGTGGTTTTAATCCGCTCCACTGCAACTTTAGGGAGATAGGATTGGTTTCTTCTGTCTGCTCCACTACTGCTTAGGGAGATAAGACTTGGTGCGATCTGCTCCACTACTGCTTAAGGAGATAGGATCTACCATCTTTGACCTGCTCCACTACTGCTTAGGGAGATAGGACTGGTGGCTTAAATCTGCTTCACTACTGCTTAGGAAGATGAGATTCGCCGTCTTCGATCTGCTCCACTACTGCTTAGGGAGATAGGATCTACCATCTTTGACCTGCTCCACTACTGCTTAGGGAGATAGGACTGGTGGCTTAAATCTACTTCACTACTGCTTAGGAAGATGAGATTCGCCGTCTTCGATCTGCTCCACTACTGCTTAGGGAGATAGGATCTACCATCTTTGACCTACTCCACTACTGCTTAGGGAGATATGATTTACCATCTCCGACCTGCTCCACTACTGCTTAGGGAGATATGACTGGTGGCTTAAATCTGCTTCACTACTGCTTAGGAAGATGAGATTCACCATCTTCGATCTGCTCCACTACTGCTTAGGGAGATAGGATCTACCATCTTTGACCTGCTCCACTACTGCTTAGGGAGATAAGATTTACCATCTTCGACCTGCTCCACTACTACTTAGGGAGATAGGACTGGTGGCTTAAATCTGCTTCACTACTGCTTAGGAAGATAAGATTCGTCGTCTTCGATCTGCTCCACTACTGCTTAGGGAGATATGATCTACCATCTTTGACCTGCTCCACTACTGCTTAAGGAGATAGGACTGGTGGCTTAAATCTGCTTCACTACTACTTAAGAAGATGAGATTCGCCGTCTTCGATCTGCTCCACTACTGCTTAGGAAGATGAGATTCGCCGTCTTCGATCTGCTCCACTACTGCTTAGGGAGATAGGATCTACCATCTTCGACCTGCTCCACTACTGCTTAGGGAGATAGGACTGGTGGCTTAAATTTGCTTCACTACTACTTAGGAAGATAAGATTCGTCGTCTTCAATCTGGTCCACTACTGCTTAGGGAGATAGGATCTAATATGATGACTTCAATCCATCCCACTACAACTTCAGGGGTGTGGGTAACTTCATTGATCTGTTCTCTGGGGAACATGACCTGTATAATGAACCTAATTATGCCTAAAGATTAGGATGGAATGATCAAAATGAATCAAATGCTCCTAACTAGACATGTGTGAATGATGTTTGCATGAATGCAGAATTTTATTTTTTTGAGAACGATCCCGTCGAGGTTGGCATTACTCGAAGTTTATTAAGGCTTTGTGACTGACGTCCTACAACTTCTTCTCACTTGACCGACTTCTTCAAAGCATCACTTTAGTCAGATTGCCCCCACTGTGAAATCCACTAGGACACAAAATTTGTACCATCATTCTCCCACAGTAATCCAATCGTAGAAATATGTGGCCTTTCCTCAATCCTTCCTTATCACAATTCAAGGATACAGGATCCGAGTCGTTCTAGTTTCTTACACCATTCCCAAGGTGTCGTACCAGAGACTTATGCGCAAATGAAGGCTTTCTTCTCCAAGGTAACCTCTTCCTATTGCCTGATGATCATTACTTCCTTGTTCATTTAAGCTTTGTCATTAATCCGTCATCTTATCATTTTGTTCAACCAATGCATTCGACAACGAAATTCAAAGAGAGTCTAAATTCAAACTCTTCATTCTCAGATTTCCAACCTTTAAAATTGGTGTGTTCTAAACAATAGTCCTGTTTCAGGCTCCTATATTGTTTAGAAACTTTTCAGAGTAATATGCAAAACTTCCTTTGTGAAAGTTTTATTAGTCCATTAATCAGTATTCCAATGCAACATGTTTGCAAAAAGATCATAACAATAGATAAGAATAAAGTTGGTTCTGAGCATAGCTCGAAAGAACAAATTATCGAAAATAGTAAAGAAGGATGACAAAGAAATTAATTGGGAATGTACATCTTGGAAAGGAAAAAAAAAAGTATTCCAAGAACAACAAATAATATGAGAATTGGGTACCCCAGATATCACAGCTTGAACTTCTCTGTACAAACTTTCTGAAGACCATTTTGAGTTGGACATGTGTTTAGGAGATCTACAGTGCTCTATCGATGCCCCAAGATGTCGCCTATCCTTTCCTGTTGATTCAGGTATAGCAAGATCACCACATGCCCCAATATGATCAAAATTTGAGCAGCTTAAATCACCTCATGCCCCATTCCGATCAGTACTTGAGCCGCCCTTTTCGGGTTTTCAGCTTAAATCCCCTTTGGCCCAAGGCGTCCTTTGCGGGTTTTCCCTTTAGCCTCTCCATTTGTCATTTTCCATTTTCATTTTTAATTTTTCATCATTTTTCTTTTTTTCTGAAATCTATTGTCTTGCAGTATGGTGACAAATCGTGGTGTCTGATTTTGAACTGATTACAGCCCTCAGCTATCGTCCTGACATCCAAGTTCAATGCAATTTTCAATACCATCCTCTCTGGAATTCTATATCGGCATATGATGACATTGACGCATGCAGTAGCCTTTATCCATTTGATGAAGCAATTAATGATCTCCATAGTGAAGCAATGCCCATTAGAAGTTTTCGATAATGGTGATGTCCATGCCCCATTTGGCTCAAAATTTGAGTCGCCCTTTTCGGGTTTTCAACTCAGATCCACCTTTGGTCAAAGCGCCCTTTACGGGTTTTCGCCTTGACCTCTCCTTTTTATTTTCTTTTTCTCTTATTTTTGAATTTGATTGATTTTTTCTTTTTTGCTTTTTGCTTTTTTTTATGGAATCTGAACTCATAGGGTTAGGCAAGTCCTTGTTATCCCTTTCGAAGGATCTTCTTTGATCGAATTTCCTTCATAGAACCTTCTGGGGCGAAACTACAACAGAAAACTTTTGATATTCCTCTTTAATCAGGATAAAATCCTATAGAACTTGAAGAGATGGGAGCTCGGCTTCAAATGGACAAAGATATGCTGAGTCGAGAGTGGCATTTGCCTTGACGAAGAGTCGCATCATTCACTGCAAATTTCTAAAAACGTGCTGCTATGCAGATTCCATTATCAGTGATTAATTTGGGCATATCCTGGTATGATCATACAAAAACATCTTTGAACTCTAGAGGTGATTCAATAAGGTCTTGCTTCGTCTCTGCGGTCAGGTCAATTATAATCTTTACCAAGCTCACAATTTCTAATGATTCCTTGTGAGGTAGGATCTATCTATCCTCTTATTCTACCATCCTCAACAAGTTCAGAGATAAGCTACGGTCTATGTCATTTCCAAAGTCATGAGATCCGTCTAAACACATGCCTCGCTCAAGAGGAAAATCTGAGTTATAGCAATGTCATTCATGTAATTGATATCTGAGGACCCATAGCAAGTACCGAAGAATGTACAAAAGCATGTATAAATTTATGAATAATTATTTGTATCATATAATTATGAATGAACAAATGATGGTTTGGAAGAAAATCTAAAAGAATGAAAGAATATAGGATTATTCGCAAAGAATGAAAATATTGGCTCAGAAATAATTGCAAAGATGTATTTCATTAAAATAACAACGTTCAGACATAAGCCTATTTCACAAAGGAATTTCTATTATTTCTAGGCTAAAAATAACAAAATGTTCTGAACATTACTCTAGAAAAGCTCTAAAAACTATAGGGATCTCTTCCGTAAGTTAGTTGCTTAAAACACTCTAGATTTATAAGGGCAGATATCCAACAAGGTCCCTTTTCATTTGCTTTTCGTCGATGTGAACATCTCCCACTCTTCTCCGTTAATTACATTGGCTCCATTATCAATTATGATTGGGCAACGAATTTTTCGCACTAGAGTCATCAAACTTGACAACACCCATGTTGATGAATTTTTTGACCAGTTTCTTGAAAGTAATGCAATTCTCTATGGAATGCCCCATATTTCCTGCATGGTATTCGCATTGTGCATTCGCATCGTGCCATTTGGGGTACGGAGGCTGTGGGGGTTTTGAGTAGAAAGGGGAAACCATGTGCGCATCGAATAACTTTTGATACAGCTCCTTATACGTCATCGAGATTGGCGTAAAGTGGAGGTTCTCCGTACCTTGTTATACACAAGGTCCTTGTTTTAAAGGGATCTGATGGCTGGTGGTCTCCGACTTTGGCCTGCCCACAGTGATTGGTTTTGAGTAGCCCTTGTTATATCCTCGTGTGTTATCCTTTTTATTCCCCTTCTTCCTTAGGGCCTTTATAGTATCTAGGTACTCTACCCTCATCTGCTTTATTTCGGCTAGATTAGCAACAGGATTAGCTAAATCGTTCCTCAAATTGGATCCTAAACCTGTCAGGCAATTCACTGGTGTCGATGTACCAGTCTGATAATATTGGGATCCGATAGTAAATAGTGCCCCTTGTGGGCGCCCATCTGGCTGGACCTGGGCACTTGTCGGAGTATAATCTAATGAATAGACAAGATCCTCATTATTAACCCCAAAGTAAACCACCGGGTCTTGCACTTCTTTTGACTTTCCAGCTAGCAATCGGTTGAACTGGTTTATCATAGTTCTCCGTAATTCTAGCATCTGATCTCTCATCTCCTGTTGAAATTCAGTCAATTGCTCCTGTATCTGGATCTGCATTCGCTCAAATTTTTCCAACCTTCGTTCCATTTCTCTAGCCTTTGCTTGGATATCGTAAGGGTGTTTAGTTGGTTGGTTTTCCAGGTTGGCTGAAATAAATTTACTCGTTTAGACTCTTTCAATGGATTTTAATGCATGTAATGCAATGTGATGCAAATGCATGAAATGAATGCCTAAAGAGATGTTGATTCTGATTCAATTACATTTAGGAAACTTTTCTAGAAAGCAAATTCCCTTACATAAAACGGATACATGTACGACCTCACCCTCATATTCCAAGAAACAACATCGGTCCTTTTCTTCATCCGCATGTTTGAGGTAATCTCGCCAATAGATGCCGTTGCTAGCTCCTTCATTTGATCTTGGTCGCGATCCATCATCTGCCCATCTTCATAAGGCTCGTCAACTTCTTGGAACGTCGAAAGCTCTTAGACAATCGTCTTGAATCCTCAGGCTACGAAGCAGGGTCACGAACTCTTCCATCGCCCTTCTTGCGTTCCTTAGAATATATTCGGGAAGTCGTATTATTTTCTACTTTATCAAGGAATTCGTATTCCATGACAAGCTTTCTAATTTAGTAATCGAACTTGAATCCATATCTCTTTCCTAATATGCAAATGCAATGCAATGCAATCATAATAAAAAACACAACAAGAGGGGTTAGTACAAAACATAAGCAAACACAGAAAACAAAAAGTACCTAATCAGGTAGACACTAGGGGTTTGGAGTGGCTCTACCTAGGTTAAGTTCCTAAGTCTACTATATGAGGGTTGGTTCTAAAGTCAAGGTACCCGAACCAGCAGATTCCTCGATCTTCACCCATTATAGGCTCATACAGACCGAGTTCAGTTCAGGGGAATACATTTCCCTATGGCTGCACGGAGATGAAAATCTCACGAAGACATAGGTACGGATGTATCCCGAAAGTGATCCACTATCCTGCACGGAGGTGAAAACCTAACGAAGGACTAGTTTCTCACTCCCACTTAAAAGGGAATAATCGAGCGATTATGTAATGCAATATGCAGAAATATATCAAAATTCAAACCAATAGAGCAAATACAAACTGAAGTAAGGATAATTGTAACAAAAACGGACAAACATACAACAAAATGACCGTAGATTTGAACCAAGCTTTTAGGTGACCTCTAGGCATTCGGTGTGGTTCTACCTAGGGTAGGCTCTTAAGGCTCATTATATGCGGTTCGGTTCTAAAGTAAGGGTACCTGAACCAGCAAATTCCTCGATTCTCACCCATTATAGGCTCATACGGACTGAGTTCTATTCAGGGGAATACATTTCCCTATGGCCATGCGGAGATGAAAATCTCACGAAGACATAGGTACGGATGTAACCCGAAAGCGATTCACTATCCCATGCGGAGGTGAAAATCTCACGAAGGCGTAGTTTCTCACTCCCACTTAAAATGGTGTGACCAACGGTCATGCAATGCACTGTGCAGAAATATACATCTAAATGCAGTAATTATAAACGAGATGATGAAGACTAAAATAAAGACGAATGAAATAGAACACAAGGATCGTGTCAAGTTTTCAATCTTTGACAAAAAGACAAAATAATAAACACATGGCTCGACTCTCTTACTTTTTGTCCCCAGTGGAGTCGCCAAGCTGTTGACACCATTTTTTTGATGAAAACGGGGTCGACTTGGATTTTGAAAATAAAAAAAAAGGGAGTCGCCACCAATCTTTTTTAATGAGGTGTGATCGGGTCACCTCGTAAAACGGTTGTTTTTAATAAAGGATTTAGATTTATTAAAACAATGCATTTGGTCTGCGAAAATCAAAGAAATAGGTTCGGGAGTCGGTTACGTACGAGGAAGGATTAACACCCTCGTAACGCCCAAAATTGGTACCTAGTTGATTGCTTAATGTCTTGATGTCGAAAATTAAAAAACTCGAAAAGAATTTAAAAATACGATCCCTCTTTATATTGTGTTATTTTTTAAAATTACTTGAATAAATCAAACTGGAAAATGCCTCATTATCTCGAAGTAACAAGATGTCACATCTAGTAAGTTAGGACATGACAACTCATATTTTTGAGAGTAAGCTTGCCTTTTATTTTTATTTAAACCTCATTTATTCCAATTTTAAAAGGATATTCGGTTATTTAGGTTCAATGCGAGAAAAATCAAAAACCAGTAAGTTAGGGCACGACTTCTCGAATTTCCAAATATGGAATATTTCCTTATTTTGAAATTTTAAAAGGATATTTTAGCTATTTGGTTGAACGAAAAATCGAAACCTAGCACGTTAGGGCACGTTTTCTCGATTTTCCAAACGCAAAATATTGCCTTATTTAGAAAAATTTTCTTTTGATGTATGATAAAGTATGTATAGCAAAACAATAATGAATATGATGGCGTAAAAGTAACATGAGTAATTGCAACGAAAATAAGATAAATAAAAGGGACCAATCAATAACATACAAAGTGGCAAGTACATAAGCAAATAAAAGTTGAATCCTTCTTTCTAAATAATAATGAAAATGTAAATAAATAAATAACGAATAGATGTAAAAAACGTATATACATGAATGTACACAAAATTATGAAATATGAAAAATCTATATGTATACATATTTTAAAATCATCAAATATAAAAATGTGTATAATGATGTATATATATATGTATATGTATATAAAAAATATGAAATGTTTAAAATATAAGAGTATATGTATACATGTATACTTATAATAATAAAAAAGTGCGTATGTATATGTTGTAGAAATGTATGCATGTATATGTATATGTGCTTTGAAATTATAAAATGGAAAAACATTTATATGTATGTATATCTATGAGTTATAAAATATACATGCATGTATATACACGTATTATAAAAACGTAGGTATATAAGTGTACACGTATGTGTACATATATAAGGTATATAAATAATATATAAGTATGAAAATATATATATACAAATAAATTAAAAAAATATGTACGTATGTATATATGACAAAATGTAAGTATGTACATATACAACAAAATTTGAAACTAAAATGACATAAATAGGTAAATCATAACAATAAAAATAATGTAATGTGATAGTAATAATAATATTAAAATGATTAATTTAATGATAAAACAACTGAAATAACAAATAAAGGATTAAATTGAAAACTAAACTAAAATTTGAGGTCGAAACTGTAAATAAATAAAACGGGATTGCCAAGGACTGAAATAAAATTCGCTGAGGATATGGGGGACTGCCTGCGCAATATTCCCCGCCCTTATGCGCATCATTTTGCGCAGGACTAGACTGGAACATGCGCCAAAATATGTGGCCGAAATTAAAAGAAATAAAAGGTTGCATTGAATGAGCCGCAAAACTGTAAGGACCAAAGGCGAAAATTACCCATTAGGGCAAGAATGCGCAGGCTCCCCCTTTAACGGCGCCGTTTTGTATTTTAAAAAAAAGAGAAATAAAATAAAACTTTCAAATCACTCTAATCTGCCATTCTTTAAGAAAATAAAGCAAAAATGTGAAACCCTAGCCCCCTTCTTTTCTCTCCACTGCTTGAGAAACTAAGAGCCACTCTTCCTCAACTCCGATTTGGACGGAGAGAAGAAGAGCTTCGACGGCGCCAAGGTAAGAACTCTCCGTCTTTTCCTTTTTTATTTTTGATTTATAAAATGCATATATAAAATAAAATAAAAACCAAATAACGAAAAAAAAACGAAAGATTCGCACCTAAAAACTTTCTCAGAATTCGATCTATATTCTTTTATTTCTTTGTTTCAAACTCTGTTTTTTCTATACCAAAAATCCCCCCTTTTACATTTTTGGTTGCTGGCTTATATAGCCAAAAGTTCTACATTTTTCGTTTTTCTCTTTTCTTTTTTTGCCTTGCTGTTATTTCTTCTTTTGCAGGTATTCCTTTCGGCTTTCCTTTGCAGATGTTGCGGTCAACGGAGGCAAAGATTTGTCGTTTTGGTGTAAGGATGGCTCGCGGTGGCAAACCTCGGGCGTGGTGCGTGCTGAAGGCTCACATGGGTAGCAGCAGGGGAACGGCGCCAGAAACCCTAGGGTTTCTGGCATTCTGAAAATGTCAAACGTTTTGGGCCATTTGGGCTTTTGAATTTTGGGTTGTGGGTCTGTTATTGTAATTGGGTCGATAAATTTTTTTTAGGTTGGTAGGTTCGGGCTAGGGTTTATATGGGCCCGGGCAAAATAAGGTCTGTACAATAACTTTGGTTAGATATTTTGATTATTTTAGAATAAGTATATCATGAGCCTAAAATAGAGTTCCATAGCTCAAGATATGGATAAAATACGGAAGATGCACTATGTTGAAAGTCAAAAAATAGTCAAAAATAAACTTTAAATTCCTTTTTCTTTAATTAATCCCTAAATCAATAATAAATAATAAGTATAAATAATATATTTAAGAACATGAATAACATAATTCAAGAGGAGAAATATCACAAATAAATTGGGAAATTAAGTACTTATCAACTTGACATATTCCACAATGCTATCTTTGCTTCCTACCACTTCAATGGATTGGAGCCTTTTGAGTCATCACAATCTTCGCCAAAATACAAGTTATCTTCAATCAAATCTCCATGTTGAGAACATAAAATCATGATAAATTTGAAACATGAAGAAGCTAAAGAGGTGTTTATCAACACATGTCTTTTTTCAAGGACTTGTAAGTGTATGGACCTTTATCGAGGAAATTAAGGAAGCTGCCATGTAAATACCTATAATTACTTGTGTTGAAAGTCCAATACACATAAACTTGTCAAAAATAAACTTTAAACTCTTTTTTCTCTAATTATTCCCTAAATCAATAATAAATAAAATATAAGTATAAATAATATAATTCATTAGGAGAAATATCAAAAATAAATTGAGAAATTACACACTTATCAATTTGACATATTCCACACTGCGTATCATCGCTTCCTACTAGTTCAATGAATTGGAGCCTTTCAAGTTGTCACAATCCTCACTAAAATAGAAGTTATCTTCAATAAAATCTCCATGTCGAGAATATAAAGCCATGATAAATTTGGTACATGAAGAAGCTGAATAGGTGTTTAAAAATACGTGGCTTTTGTCAAGGACTTGTAAGGTATACTTTCATCGAGGAAATTAAGGGAGTCGCCATGTAAATACTTGTATTGACTTTAAGATTTGTAATAACCCTAAAATTGAAGATTTGTTTAAGACTTTGTAACATCAACATGGAAAAAGATAGAACATGCGATGTGCATCATAACCAGTGACAATTCATCTCAAACCTCTTAACTTCCATGTGGAGATATGTAGAACATGCAATGTTAAATGAAGAATAGTTTCAAAATTTGTAATCTTAACATTGGGAAAGATAGAAAATTTGATGAATAAGAAAGACCAATTCTAGACTTTGGACCATTAACATGGTGAGAGGTAGAGCATGTGCCAAGAAAGATTTATCAAAGCCTTTTAAGCATCAATATGAAGAAAGATAGCTTTATGCATCCATTTTGACAACCAAATAATATTAATCAAAGAATTTGAAAAATCAAAATAACGATAGATAGCTTATGCTAATTAAGGAAGACTCATATCAGACTTGGGCTTTAAAACATCAAGATGGAAAAAGATAGCTCATGAGCTCCAAGAAAGATACACCTCGATCTTAGGAGCGTTAAGATGGACAAAGATGTCTCATACGCTTGTATTGTTACATTGCAAAGGTTGAATCAATCTGTGGCAGTTGTTGAATGCCCTAGCTTCTTCCAACACAAGTTTAGTTGAACAAATGGTTACTAGACGCTAGTTTTTAGTGAATTTAACAAGCATTCTCTGATCGCATAACTAACTGATACTGATCAAGTTGGCCTTCCAAGCTTCAAGAATGAAGACATTTTAAAGCCTAGGAAATCCATTAACATTGAGGTTTCATTTCCCAATGATTTTACCTTTCTTGTTGTAATACACCACACCTGACTCGATCGTCGGGTCCGAATATGAGACACTACATTCGTTGCCGAAGTAACTTGAACGACCTTCTCTTAAGTAGTCAACATAAGCATCAATCAAATATCAAAATAAACAAAACAATCATATGGTTTATAACATTTACATGTCTTTTAAAAACTTTTGAATAATTTTTAATTGAGTTTTAGGTTTTGGGGGATAATTAGGACCAAATTTTGGTCTTCGAGGGTCAAAACAAGGCATAACAGGAAAATGGCCCTATTCTGACATACTTATACCAATAGAAGTCCTTGCTACTGTTCATTTTTGGCTACTGACTTACTGGTACCGATACATTTGACCATTTATATACATAGAAGTTTTCCAGAACCCAAAAGTGACCCAAAAACTTATCTAATTTAATCTAAAACATTATCAAATCACCTCAACACATTATAGGACATTATAAACTAGTTCTAAACATCATTCTAGCATATCTAAACATTTTTAAATACATGGTTACAACATAAACACATCATTATCAAATCCATACATGAAAATCTACTTACTTTCTATGTAAGCAACACTTCAAACTTAGTATCAACATGCCAAAATGAGTTTCATACAACCATATAGCTAGTAGAGAACATATCTCTGACTCTTGGTACATGCCAACTTGATATAAAACATAACAAAACCACTACAAACATTGTTGAGCCAAGAATTGATGAGTCTTGGATGTTGTTGTACTCCTCGATTCCTTAATATCTAAAGTTACTTGCACACAAAAATAAACAAATCGTACGTTGAGCAAAAGGGCTCAGTGGTTCTAACATAATTTAAAAATAAAATAAACCAAATCATAATTTAGCTAATCATGTTAATTTAACATGTAATTTATAACTAACTAGGCTATATCCACCATTCTTATCTCATGACTTGATCTGTCGTAATTTGATATGTCAAATTAGGTTTCCCCGTTATACTTAAGGAGCTTGTTTTTTAGCAAATTAGTATCTTTTTTCGTAGTTTAGCATAGTTTGTAGACTCTCTTTAATAACTTTCTCTTTATTTTGAGACTCAAATTGGCCAAATGCGCCATTTGGACCTAACGATCGATTGAGTGTTATAGGAACTCGACGGTGCAAATTTTGAGCAAAAACATCACTAAAGAGGGAGCATCACAATAGCCAATCATGGGTATCACTATACCCTCAATAGTCCTAAAATGAAGAGGAAAATGATGACCACTTATAGTGGTATCGCGATACCCTTCTAGGAGGACTCCCATTTTGAAATTATCCTCGATATCGCGATATCCAAACCCTGGGTATCGCGATATCACTGTCGTGAAGGGAAAAAATGACATCAATGGTATTCTTTGTTCAACCGAAGCACCAATAAAAAAGACACGCTGAGGGGCATTTTGGTCAAGAAAATGGGTTAGAATTACTGATAAAAAGAGCCAAAATTTGGCTGGAGAGAGGGGAGGCCATTAGACACATGTTTTAGAACAGTTTTCCTTAGTTTTTCTCTTCATTTTATCTAGGGTTTAGTCTTCTCCATAGCTGTATAACTTAGTTTTTTACAATTTCCTTGGTTTCTTAGCATTTTCTTAGGTAGTTAAGTTAGTTATTATTATCGCTTAGGTTTATTTACATGTTTAGTACCTTGAACTTGCTTGTAATCACATGTTAATCTCTAATTTAATGTCATTTTAGTTTGCTTTCTTTTCATCCATTAAAAATATCATATTTATTATTTTTGCTCATTTACTTTGCTGTTAGTTGTTTTCCTTTCATCTTTTTTGTTCAAGTTTTATGTCAATGGCTTTTATGTGTTCTTCCTTTTTGTTTGTTAGTTTAGAAATGGTAATGAGTGGCTAGATATTTTGAGGTTGGTTGATGGAAATGTTGGGTAATTAATTTTTGGGTTTGGGAACTAAATTGCAAAACTGGACTAAATCAAATAGACTTAAAACATAATATTAACGCCCCTAAGGGGAAATCAAGATAAGTGAGACCCAGAGGAAATCTTATTGGGCATCAATTTGATAAGTCTCGGGTTAGTCGATGAATTCGAGAGATAAACTGAATAAATTTGTCTAATTCGGTAAAGGTGAAGCCTAGAGGTAAACTGAAACCAATTTAGGAGTAATAGCAATTTATATCCCTAATTCGGAAGTCAACCAACCACATGGTAATCAATCAACCGTCCTCTATTATCATATTTGTTTGTATTTGATAGTCGTGTAGTTTATTTTCTTTACAATTTGGTCCTTTGCAAATTTTTGTTAATTAATTGGTATAATCACACTCTTGAATGGCCTGCCATACTATATCATCTAGTGAGTAGTTTTTTAGACTTTTTATTTGCATATTTGTAACTAGAATTCACTTAATCGTCGACTCCTTTGGGTTCGATCCTCGAAGTACTCATATACCCCGTTGTATCACATCATACCCCTTATAATGGAATTTTCCATTGCTCCTAGCTTTGAAGTCAAGTTGTTACGATCCCAACTGATGGATCTTGTCATTAGATGTTTCACAAGAAAACTATTTATCTTATCAAGGCTCTTTCTTCGTTTTTACCTCTTCCTCACGAATAACCTATGATGAACAAGTGGAACTCTTCAAAAGGAATTTTAAGCCTTAAGATTTGTTAGAGAGAATCTTAAATCCCGTAAAAAAATGTTTAATCTTATATGTATTATTCACTTTCAAAATCTCTCTTAAATAAAGATTACAAAGTTCAATCGGAAGACTTGCTAAGAAAAGAGTTCTAAGAAAACAAGAAATACTCATTTATCTCCTCTGGACAGTTATAAATTATGCACTATGTTATACTGTTTTGCCCAACTCACTGAAATCTTAATAGTTTTCATAAAATTCCAAGATATACCTTGGAACACAAAGAGATTTCTATTTTTCCATATGCGTCATGCTAACAAACCAAAAAGAGTAGACCAAGTCACCCTATTCCCCAACATCCATCCAGTATTTTCTAGGTTTGCTTTAACCCAATCGGAGAGTTTCCCGGAAAAAAAAAACTGTGGCTTATAATTTCTTGGCACAAAGTACTTCCAAACATTTTTAGTATTCATGCAATCCCTAAGGACATGTAAGATATCTTTAATCTTGTGGTGGCAGACTGGGTAGGATATACTTTGTCCAATACCCCTTCATACACGTTCTTGGTTAGTAAGGAATCTTTGTCTATGAATGAGCCATAAGAAGAAGTGAACACGATGCGGTCCTTGATACTTCCAGACGGCTTTCCACTTAGTATCTCTTGCATCCCACATATATGCTTTAACATATGATATGTACTATTAACCGAAAATCGTCCAATTGTTGCATGTGTCCAAAAAATTTTATCAGACCAACTAGAGGGTGTGGTGGAGGGAGTAGTGTACTAATTTGATCCAACTTAATATATAAATTTTAAATTTTATTTAAATCAATCCAAATTTATAAATCTATAGTATTACATTTTTTCTTGATAATGTTTAATGTCCCTGGTTAATTGAATATAAACTTTTTCTATCCATAACAATATATCTAATCATTTTCAAAAATAATTACTAATTAAAATTTCATTTTTTACATTTCTTTTTTCAACCAATGTATTAATATAACTCAATGAATTCTTCTATCGGTTAAGCAAATGCCGACCCCACAAAGAGATAAATTAGAAAGCGGTGCAATAATATATCACTTGGAATGGGAAGTCTATCTCTCTATAATGCACTATATTATATAGTTTTATAATAATAATTTTATGTGATGTCTACATCCTTCACAAATTTAGCTTCAGGCCACTGCTCTGCACTCAGCAATATGGGCATCAGTTTGCAGCAATATTAACTCATTGGACCACACAATCATATTTACATTTTCTATGGTTTTTAATTAACATTAAACCCTACCTGTTAAAGTTTGCGTTTTTTCTTGAAAATGAAGAGTGAGAACAAAAGAAGGGAGTGAACCAACATCCAGAACTTCATTTCCGATCAGTGGGTAAGTATACTAATATTATAATTGCATGTTTTAAAAACTGTAAACTAAATTTTCACGTTAAATATTTAACATCTTAATTGAGGTCCCTACATTGTTTTTATTAAAAAAATTTAAATTTTGGGTTGTTTTTTAGAAAAAATTCAGATATTTTTACATTAGTAACAATGCTCATGTCAATCGAACTAAGACTCAATCAGTACAATTATATTTTTTTTAAGTGATTATGTTGAAACTTGTTTCCAAAAAATTATTATTTTCCAAATTAAAATAAAATGGGAAACATGGAAAGATTTTTTTTTACGTAAAATATAAATGTAAATGTATGTACTTTCATTCTAAAAAAATGCATGTAATTTGAGTTAGTGTAAAAAATATATTACTTTTATATTATCCCAAAGTATATTATGATGTATGTAATTTGGGCCATTCCAAATAATATTAGAGTTTAGGGGTTTTTTTTTTTAAGAAAAGTAATATTAGACTATAGTTAAACTTTATATTATTCCACAAATGTATTATTTTGATTGGCTCATTCTCAAAATATAACTATATCTAATATGTTAGATTTTAAAGTAAAAATATTAAAAATATTTTTGCGACTAAATTATAATAACCTTAGCATGCAAGTATTGCAATTTCCTTTTTTTTTAATATTTTTATTTTAAAATCTAACATATTAGATATAGTTATATTTTGAGAATGAGCCAATCAAAATAATACATTGGTGGAATAACTTGGATGCTAAGGTTATTATAATTTAGTCGCAAAAATATGAAATGAAGAAAAATATTAGTAAAGGGAAGAAGGGATTAAACAGTGAAAATCTCAAATAAATTAAAATGTAATGAGATTTAGTTAAGTAATCAAGAATGATTTGTAATTTTAGATAAATCACCTAAGCAAATAAATATATTTGCTTTAAAAAAATATATGGTTGGTGAAAATATTTTTTTTAAATAATATACTAAATTTTGTCGTAAGTAAAATAATATTTTATGTTTAAAATATATTTTTTTTAAAATTATCTAATAATGGATATAAATTTGATGGTAATAAACTTATATTAATAATATTAATATGAAAGTTTGATAACTAAGTTAGAGACCTGATTAATATTAAATGAATATTTTTAACCAATGCTCCTTACAAGTCAAGATTAAAAAATGATAGTTTTTAAGTAAATGAGTAGTTTAATATATAGTGAATAGCAACCCTATTTGTTTATCAAAATTTTGGATCTTCTAAAAGAGCGGTCGTTATACACTTATAAATATACCCATTTGAGACACAAATAGCACATCATATTTAATTTTTTATTAAAAACTGTAATGTATTAATAATATTAGTCATTAATAAAATTTATTAATGTAATTTCATGTATTAAAAATTATTTTCATTTTACAAAATATATTAATATATTGTAACTAAAAGTTATTATTTATGAAAATATCAAATTTTGTGTTATGATTGGAGATAAAAATATTAAATTATAAATGTTGGAAGGATTAAAATGAAATTTCCCCTTACGATGCTAAAGAACGAGGGACCAAAGACCCTTGGATCCGCCTTGATTTGGATATGCTTTTTTAATTAAGAAATATATAAATATTCTATTTTTATAAAAGAGTTCAATTATTGATTATGGCAGGTAAAGATGCAGAAATATTCAATCCCATGAACAAACAGAGATTAAGTGATTTCTTGTATTACAAGGAACAAACAAATGAAAATGGGAAATGTGTGGACAATGTTCTTAAATTTCAATCTTCAAAGTCCAAGTATATGGCCTCCTTGTTCTTGTTGGTCACCCATGGATTCTTTTTCCTTTTTCTTGGGTGGCTTTTCTGTTGTCTTATTCATGTGGTTTTACTTGAGTATCTGAGATTTCAACTAGTAAAAAAGTAAAAGGACTATGTATAAAAACGATGAAAATATCGTTGTCTTTGACAGATACTGCTGATAAAAACGTCTAATGCTTACTTCGTCAACATTCTTAGCTTTTGTAATCAATGATTTGAAGCTGTGTTTTGGCATTTTTCATTCTCAATGGAGCAACCCTTCATGAGGCTTGTCTTAGATGCAAACAAATCTTTGTACCCAAGGATCGGATAGCTTCCCAAAATAATAAATTAATGTAAAAGAAAGGGGTATATAATTAGCTGCAAACAACAGTAAAAACCAGCTTTCAAACAAATTCTTTCATTGTCTCAATGACCCTTTTAGACAGTCTTGCCGGCAAACCGAATAATCAATTTTATCTGTTCAAAGTCTAGCTCTTTGTGGCACTGGGTGAGGTATCAGGCTAAGACTGTTGGGGGTGATTGAGAGTGAATGAAGAAAGGGTCTGTTTCTTTGAGCCATCTGGGTACTTTTCCAAGCCCAGGAGGTTCAGATTACCGTGATAATGGGGCGGTGGTGAGTCAAAAAGGTTGGAGTTCAGAGCGAGTGGCGCGTTCAGCTAACAGCAATGGCAATAGCAGAAGACATATCAGTGCTTCATCTTTGACACCTTTTTACAGTGGAAGAACTTTGCCTTCCAAATGGGAAGATGCTGAGAGGTGGATTTGTAGCCCTGTTTTGGGTTATGGTGTTAGCAAGAACGTAAACTATCATCTCCAGAGGCGGCCAAAGTCTAAAAGTGGGCCGATTGTGCCCCCTGGGATTGCTTTCTACTCCAATTGCTCGCCTTCCATGAACTTGCTTGATGGTGGAGGGAGTGGGACTGTGAGGAATTTAATGGCAGGGTCTCCATTTTCAACTGGGGTTTTGATGGCTGATGGGGTTTCCGTTCATTATCTTGGTTGTAGAGCCGCCGCAGCTGCTGGAGATGTTGACGGCGATCAATCTTGTATGGTGCAGAGTGATAGTAATGTAGCACGATCTGCTATTATACCTGGATGGTCGTCAGATTTGGTCAGTGAGTCTTCATTGCCAAGCTCTCAAGGTATTACTGTTCTTCCTTTGTTTTGAGCTTCATTTGCTTGCAATTTCATCTTAGGCTGATCTGATTATGGAAGTTCAACTACATGAAGTAGGATAATCTAACCCCCACAAAACCCAATTTTTCCAAATTGCAAAGAAGATACTCTAAAAGTCAATCCCACTTCTTTTAAATATCTAATCATTACTGATTAATTGTAAATGATGAACTTCTTAAGGCTGCATCTGGTAGGTGAACTTTGTTCCACCAACTCTTCATTTCTCTTTTATGTATCCGAGTTTGAGGAACATAGAGCCTTGGAGGCTAGTAGATAATGAAATACGATTAAATTTTAATAGATCCTGTAAAACGTTAGCTTCAAATTGATATTGCATTTTAGTTTGTGGCTTGGAGCTGCTGCGACTGTAATAAGAAGACTATATCTGTTCATGTTGGTTTCAAACTTCTGATGTTGAATATCAAATTGTCGCAGATGAAAAACTTGATGAAATCAAGGATGCCGAAATGATGCTGTGTCGTGTAGCTTCGCGGAGGGATATGGCGACGCAAATGAGCCCGGACAACAGTAGCAGCCACTCATCTACTAGAGAGAGGTCTTCATTCGGCCACTCACCTCCCCCTATCCTTCCTCTTCCTGCTGTGGACAACAATGATCATCCTTCTAAACTGGACATCAGGGAAGTGCAGATAGACAAGCGAGCCACTGTTACTAACCGGTCAAAAAGGCATGGATCGAGAAGAATCAAGAAAGGCGAGCCGGATTTTGAAGGCTTCTACCGAAACAGCGCCCCAACTTCTGCTTTATCTCTGGATATCGCAGAGGCAGCAACAAGCATTTCAAAGTATGTTTTTATTGCATTCTTCCTCAAGTTCTGCCTGCATCATCCAGTTAAAACAGGAGAAGTCCATAATAAACACAATTAGTTGAAATCCGATGAACTCATTTTGTGCTTTGCTTAATGAAGTTTAAAATGTAATTTTCACTAGTTCAATTAGGGACCAAGATCACTACTTTCATATAATATTAGAGTCCCAATAATTTCCTATGACGTGTAACATTAAATAGTAGGGGCCACTACACTTCCCAACATCCCTGGAAACCATAGTTGGATTAATTTGAGGGTACGTTGGGTCATTCAATGCTTGGTGTTTAATGTTCCCAGGAAATTTCCGACATTGAGTTCCTAGGTAGAACTGCATGATTTCAGGGGAGCATTAATATCAATATCCAAAAGAAACTTGGGGAGTAGTTGAGTGAAATTAAAGTACCAGAAATATGAAGGATCTTTTTTTTTCAGAAGAAGATCTTAACTTGGATTTTTTACAGGTTGCAAAGAGAGGAAGCAAAGATCAGTGCTTGGGAGAATCTGCAGAGGGCAAAAGCTGAGGCAGCCATACGTAAACTAGAGGTTCACATGCACACAGGATTTCTACTTTTGTCACTTTTTATCTCTATCCAACTGTTTAAACCTTCTTAAAATCTCTTCTTTTTCCTGAATTTTAATATCAGATGAAATTAGAAAAGAAGAGATCAGCTTCAATGGATAAGATCTTGAGGAAGCTGAGAACGGCTCAGGTGAAAGCTCAAGAAATGAGGAGTTCCATATCAGGAAAAGAGGATGAACAGATTCCCAAGACTTCACCAAAGTTTACATTCTTCCATATCCGCATGAGTTTTCTCAGCAGTTGCTTCACCTGCCATGGTTTCTAGTTTCTTGCAAATCTTATGTCCATATCCTCAAATCTTTTCCATAAAGTATTAGCTTCCAATGGAGTATTTGTTTCCGGATTTTTTTCGCTGCTGGTTTCTCGGCTTCCCTACTCTTCCATGTAAATTATCTTAAGATTTCTAGATTCGATGGTCCAGGAGACTGCAGATTTCAACTTCTTGTTCTTAGTGGATGTGATTTTTTTTGGTTCTTTTTTAAAGGAAATATCATCTTTTATGCTTTGCAATGTCAACTAACTAGAATAGGTTGGCTTATATATTTGCTTTACTGTCTGATAAGTTAGTGATGAAACATAAAAATACCAGCTTAATGTATGACAGGGTATACCAACAATTCCATGCAAAATATTTGTAACTTGCATACCATTGACGGTAAGTTTCAGATGGAAGTGTTTGGTAAAAATAGGTACCACAATGTTAAAATTCATTAATTAGATACTTCAGCTTGAATGTTTCTCTACACAATGAAATGTATGGCTGATACGACATGATTTATAATCAGAATACAAGATATTGATAATGATATCAGGGTAATGATCTAGATTGTTCAAAGTTGACATCCCAAGAAGATCTTCACGCCAATTCCAAGGCTACTTTAGTATGGCCGGTACCGCCAATCTGCTCTCGACGGCCTTGCACCCCCCATTGCGTAACTCCACTGCTAAATAAAAATTGCACAATGCATTGTAAGGACTTAGGAACTCTTCCCCCGACCCCCCACCCCCCCCCCCAAAAAAAAAAATTAAAGAAATAAAAGAGAAGGAACTATGTTTCTGTAACACACATGCATACTCACATCATCAAAAAGCATGCCTCCGTACATCCTACCATAGGAGCGCATTGGACCACCAAAACCTCTAAATGGTCCAACAGGATTCATCATGAAACTAGGGCCAACATCATCAACAGGTGTTGCTGAATCTATTGCCACCTGAATAGCAAGTTCATGTGTAAAAAAATTATTAGAGTTCAAATTAACGTAAGTTATGACATTTTTATTGCATTTGATAGAATTCGCAGATAATTGAAGAACATAAGTAACTGTAGACAAGCAGGCTTGCCTGTAAACGTACACTTTATCTTCAATCCTGGGAAAAATTGCGAACCAGATAAGACTAATTAACTTGATTTAACCATTTATTTTATCTTTGGAATTGTTGCAAGATAATTTCAAAACCTTTTCAAGTGAAACTGCTATGCTTTCCAGATTTAACATGGTCATAGTCTTTCTTTTTCATTTTTTGGCATTAAAAAAGCATGCAGAGTCCATGATAACCTTAGTTCATAATGCAGTTATCACATCAATTAAGATAATAAATTGAGGTTTTCCAATTAATCCATAATGGTAAATAATAACTGAGTCCTAAAAATTTCAGAGCATAATCTAAGAACTAGAGTTAATTCCCATAACCAGAAAAATGGCTATTACCACAGGTTATAATTAAACATATTATCAAAGAACTTGGTCTGTTTGACATGCTATCATGCATAAATAAGAATAAATATGAATAAAAAGTAACAGCATCATGACCAGGCCTCAGATCTAAGATGGCAATCAAGTGTGAGGAAAGAACATAAAAGCTTGTTTCCTGGTACCTGTTGTCCACAAATCTCATGAGACCTATGAGATACTCTGTCCGCAACTCCATCTTCAGCAAATGTTACAAAACCAAAACCTCTGTGGCTAGATCTCTTGGGGTCCTACATTACAAGAGAACACAAACCTTCATAAGATGGCTCAATTCATCTCTCATTGCTGCTTGGTATTTTATCACTTTTACCTTAGGAACATAAATGTCTAGTATACGACCAAATCTACCAAAATAGTGGCGTAGATCATCAACATTAGCCTCCTGAGGGAGCCTGCCAACAAATATCTTTTTTCCCATCCCTCGACTAGACTCCCCTCCTAGTTCAACATAAAGGGAGAGAAGGATAAGATGAATAAACTGTAATTCCATAAATCGAAGCCTCTGCTAGGTAAGGAACCTACTTCCGTACACTGGGCCAGGATGGTCATACAAGGTAGGAGCACCAACTGCAGCATATCTAGTTGCAGCAGAAATGTAAGCATTATACGCACCATATCCCCCCTGTGACATTCTATTTATAGGCTTGAAATCATCTTCCTGTCAATATAATATCAAAACAGTGGTATTATCGCCACATATATCGAGTATATATGTGAAACTCCCAGGGGAATAGGATATGAAAACAAATTTGTGCTTTGTCCTGTACTAAACAGGTAAATTGTTAAAACGAAACAGCACTGGCTGTGATTTAACTTGCCTTGGGTGTTGCTCGATCAACTACTACAGTAGCACCTCCTAGTTCATGTGTATCAGCCATCAGATTCTCCACAGAACCTGTACAAATGAATAAGTATTACCCATCTTCTAACTGTCAGACTGCAGGAGAGGAGGGAAAGAGCCAGTATACATAACTAAGTTTGAAAAGTAATAAATTATTTTCAACTGTACAACTTAGATTTTCAATTAGAAAAACAGATAAGAATATAGCTCATAGCACTTTTATCTAGTAGACACCAAAAAAAATAACCCAAAGGTCAAATGCAAGCATGCAAACCATTGGATGTAGAAATTTAACTGAAAGGTGCTATGCCAGGAACAGGATAAACTGACCTGCGCTAGCAAAAGTGATAAAGCCAAATCCACGGTGCGCTTTTGAGACTTGATCCTGTGAAATTCATACTTAACAATAATCTCAGAGAACTCTACCAAGAATGCTATTACATGCAACCATAGGCAGAACATAGACATATGAAAAGAAGGGAGTAGTACCTTTGGCATATATAAATCAGTTATCTCACCATACTCCTCAAAATGTCTGCGAAGAAGAATATATTGCTGTTATGTTAATCTTCGCATAACAGACAAATTAACTTATCATTTGTTCTTTACCCTTCGGGTGCAATTAGACAGCTCAAGAAGACAAAGCCACGGTTTGTTGGGTAGAGTTGATAAACCATGTTCAAAGAATGAAGAGCAAATAGTGAAAAAGAAAAGCAATACCATGATTCATATATTGCACTTAATTACCTCTGAAAGGTTGATTCATCCACTGATAGTGGAATTCTGGCCACAAATATCCTGGTTACTTTCTTCACAGGTGATTTCATCTCCTCCTGTCAACACGGTAAAAAAAATTGAAGCTATGAATAAAGAAATAATAAACCCATAAAAGTTTTTAAATAAAAAGGTATCTGCTAAAGTTTATGTTAAACCTTTGGAGTAGCTATTTTAACTTCCAGCAATCTCTCCCCAAGAATATGCTCTCTTGATAGCACACTCTATAGAAAATGAAAAACAAAGCATTATTTTTCTTTATCACATGGTTTAAAGTTAAGGGAGAGAAAGAAAAAGAGTATGTGAGAGAGAGAGCCGATGATTACCTTAGCATCATTAGCCGATGCAAATGTTACATAACCAAAGCCACGAGATCGGCCTGTGGATCGCTCCTATATAATAGAAAAAGAACATTAATATCAATGAACAGCATAAGAAAAAACAAGTAATTACAGTTTTTTCTACAAATCTTCAACATAACTAAGATAGAATATATAAAATCAGAGAGAAATAACAACCATGCTAGTTAAGTGAAGGAAATTGCAGATTTCCCTAGATATAAAGCAATAAATATAAATAAATGAGAAAAGGGGGGGGGCACCTTCATGACAATGCAATCCTCCAAATCACCATAATTACTCATATATTCCCTCAAACCTTCAGTATCCACTTCCCACGGGATTCCCAAAACCTAAGAAAAGAAAATTAATCAAATTGAAGAAAATAAAAATAAATCCCATTAACAAAAACCTAACCTTTCATAAATTAAGAAGGGGAGACTAACCACAAGCTTCCGGTCCATAGAGAAAATCGAAGCACTCGAGCTGAGAAACGAAAATCGTTGAAATCCCTAATACACTCAAAACAAAAGATCTCACAAAGATCCTCTCTTAATAAATCTCTCGCACACACTGTCTCTTCCTCTTTCTCTTTCTCTTCCTGCAAATAATAAGCACACGCTCTTTCTCACAGACAATCATCACCAAAAAGGAAATCAAATTGGCCATCTTTTTTTTTTTCGAAAAAAGAAAATTTTAATTCAAGGACAAAGAAAGCTCTTCATTGTAGTATTAAACGAGAATAATTATAAAAAAAAAAAAGAGTTTTTGGTTTTCATCTTTCTTTGTTAGCGCTCACTGACCTGACCTGACCTGACCAATCCCAACCAAAACCCCAAAGTTTGCAGAAGAAGATCTCTCTCTTTCCCTCCCTTTCCTTCCCTTCCCTTCCCTTCCCTCGCTCGCTCCTGCCGCTTTGAATCGTTAGTCGTTATCACTGAGAGGCCCCATTTGCTTTCCTTTGTAGCTGACTTGGGCTAAATTTGGTTGGTTATGGGCAAGGCAACCATGAGCGTCTTGCTCGCACTTCGGGTAAAGTCAACTAAGGTAACTCCATAAAAGGCCCAACCTTCTTTTTTAAATTAAAATGGCCCCAACATTGAGGAAATTGGATTGCAGCTCTTTTTCCTATAAATAATTGGTATTTACTAATTCGTCATAAATTCCCGCATAATTGTACATTTATGTCGGTAACTCACTAACTCTTACCGTTACGATCTCCTCTCTATAATAATTTTATTTGTTATAGAAAGCTATTATAAAATAAAAAATAATCGTAGTAAACTTACAATAAACTTCACATCATCAATTTTTTAAAATAAAAAAAAGTTGAAAATTATATGAAAAAAAACGTGGAAATCAAATAAACAAAGCTAAAAGTTGTAGAGCAGTTGTACGTGTTATTACATATTTATTTTACATTATTTCACTTAGTTAATTAAGAAGTTCATCACAATTAATATAATATGAATTATCAAATTAAATTAATTAATTTATCATGAGTTATTAAATTCAAGTATTCAATTTATATATTTATAATATTCTAAATTCATCGTAGAATATTTAATTAAGGAATTTAATAGTTTATATCTTTAATTTCACTCATTAAAGATTATTTCCATTTAATAAAATATTATGATTAATAGACCATTTTCATGTGAAATTTAATTATTTTATTAAAATAATATTTTAATTAAGATCATTTTTATTTAATAAATTATAATTAATAGGCTTACATATATAAATATCTATAATTTTAGGCAATATATAGTTATAAAAAACTAATTTAATAAAGAACATACGCCATAACTATAGAAATTGCTATTATAAGTGAAAATTTGTTATATAGGTTAAAATAAAATATAAAAAATCAATTCTACTAAAAACTTGGTTGTTATAGTAAAATATTGTTATAGCAGATGATTGTTATAAAAAAGGCTAGCTATATATATATACTATTTATAAAACACTTTACTGTGTTGGTGTCATTCTTAACTAGGTCACCTACTCAATTATGAAATTATTTTTTTGAACATAAAGTGCTTTATAAATAGTATGTATATACAATTAGTTCTCTCTATAACATCCATCCGCTATAACAGTCAAGTTTCTAGTAGAACTAATTTTTTATATTTTATTTTAACCTATATAACAATTTTTCACTTATAACAACTTCTATAGTTATGATGTGCATTTTTTATTAAATTAATTTTTTATAGCCATATATTATCTAAATTTTTAAGTAAAATTATAGATATTTAAATATGTAGGTGACTTTCAAGTGGTTAGTGTCACCTCCAATTGGTCCCAACTCAGTTGGAAATTTATTAAAAAACTTTTATTTTTACAAAAGGGTAAATATTATATTTTGAAGATATTTAAAGGATTTTTTTTTATTTTTTCATGAACTCTATCCTCTCAATTTTACTATTTCAATTAAAGACGTATTTAGTATTTATCTCAATTTTTTATAAATTTATTAGATAATAATTTAAATTAAATGTATGTGTTTCAAATTGTTTTTAAATTTAGTTTTACAAGATTGTTTTAACATTTTTTAACATTAAAATAATAATGTTTTAAAAATAATTTTTTTGACAACTTTTAAATGGTTAATAAATAAATTACAAAAAATGGTAAGGAGTCTTTTTTTTTCAGATATTATTTTAAACTTTATTAAACAGTGGCATCTAATTATAAATTGAAAAGATTTTATTTTTTTAATTTTACTTTTAGAATTTATATCTTTATAAAACTATTGAAATTAACTATCATTGTTTTTAGTTTTTCAAAAAAAATTCAAATCTTTAATCTAAAACATAATTTATATTTAAAATAATTTTTAAACATTTATTCAAAACTTGAATTCAAATACAATTTTATCATTAAGTTTGATATTCATTAGTGTAATAGGCCCAATTTGTCCGGGCCTGTATGCATAAACCAAATAAAAGAATAAATAAAGTCCAACCAATTACAGAGTCCATTTACACTTATCCAAACGGCCCAAATTACAGCAGCCCAATAAACCTAAACCTAAAACCCAACTAACCCAATCCCGAAACCAATAGCAGAGAAAGGGTCAGGAAACCCTAACAGCATATGGCCTCCAGCAGACCCCAGCCGCCGCACGTCTCGGAGCCGGCCTCCTCCACGATCACCTGCAAAAACGGACTAACAGTCCACAAAGAAAAATATTGTAAAACTAGAAAATAAAATGTACTTTCTTGGGCTATAAAAAGCCTAATCTGTACACTGAAAAGGGGGAAAATATAGAGAGAAAAATCGAAAAGTACGAGGTCAATACAGAACAAATCGAAGATCGGTTTTTTTAAGGTGATTATTAGATGTTTTTTTTTTCTTTTTTAGGTTTTTTTATTTAATTTCTGTGCATGCGGAAAAAATAAAAAGAAAAGAGGGAGAGGCTTACCTTTGTCCTCGAATCTGTTAAGAGGGGTTTAAAAAACCAACTCGGCGTGCCTCTGGTCACCGATCGTGGTGGAGCCGCGACAGAAGAGTGGTGAACGGCGGCGCAAAAACGGGTTAAGAAAAACCCTAGCAGAGCAAACGTTTCAAAAATGTGAAATAAAATGGTTTTTAAATTTTTTGTTATTTTTATGTTTAATTTAACACATAAACAAAACGGCGTCGTTTAAAGGGGCCAGATCCGCGCGTTCTGGCCTTAAATGGGTAATTTTCACGTTTGGTCCCCCGTTTTTATTTGATTTTAATGCAGTTATTTCATGTATTTTCAATTTAGCCATTTTTTCTTTCTATTTTAATTTGGTCCATAGACCATGTGCATGCGCCCCACTGGAACGGTGCCGTTTGACCAGCATGGGAATATTTCCCTATTTGGTCCTCCTCCTTCCATGTGCGATATGATCTAGTCCTTTTCTATTTTTTTTATTTTTTTAATTTCGACCCTAAAATTTTGTTTAGTTTCGATTCAGTCCCTTGTTCATTATTAGTTATTTTACTATTTTTATTATTACTCTTATTATTGTATAATATGATTACTATGGTATTTATTATTATAACCATTGCATTCGTACATACTTTTTATAATACACACATATACTTTATATGTAATATATATACATTTATATTTTATAATACATATACATTTTCCTTATTTTATAATCCATGCACATGTACATGTATTTTTTATAATATATATACATATTTTTTTTTAGAAATTATTGTACATGCCAGATTTTGCCCTGGTCTAAAAGACCCGCATTACAGACAAGCCTATATGGCCCAATTAATAAAAACAGATAGTGGCCCAAACCCAATTACAACGAAATAGGCCCAAATACAATGGCCCGAAAAAATATTAGAAACCCTAGGGTTTCTAAATCACCTGCGCCGTAACCACCTAGCCCGTTTGCGCCGTAGCCGAATCTTCACCTACAAGGAATGAACACAGAAAAGGAAACAAAATCAAAAGATTTGCAGATCAAGAGATATCAAGCATTATTTGTTTCTTTATTTTATTTTATTTTATGGCTATAAGAAGGCCATTAATGTACTGTAATAGGGGTCGAAAAAAAAATCAATAAGAAAGACAGTGGATTTCATAGCAAAAACAGCGAGTTCAATACCGAAAGATCAGAAATCAATTCAAGGTTGATTTTTATTTTCATTGATTTACATTTATTTTTGTTACACATTTTTTTCATCTATATACGAATAGTATAAAAATAAAAAGGAAAGAAATCATCTTTTCTTTAAACTCTGAAACGCCACGAGAAGACCGAGGGAGCCACCCCCGAGGATCGGTGGCTAGAAACCGAAGGGTTTCTTGATTTTCTTAGTATTTTTGGTTTGATTTTGGGAATTTGGAACCCAGATTTGGGTTTAGAAGGTTGAAAGGAACCAAATAGGGGTTTTTCCCTTTTTCGGCCACTGCAGACGGCGGTGCCGGCGTCGGAGATCGGCGGCCGGCGCGGTGGCCGATGACCGGTCGATGGTCGGACTGAATGCTGGATGACGTGGAAAAGGAGAGCATTTTGAAGGTTTTTTTTGTTTTTTTGTTTTTTTGAAGAAGGCTTAAAATGATTTTTTTTTTTGGGAGTTAGTGGCTTAAATAGCCTTAGTGAAACGACGCCGTTTCACTAAGCCTCCCTAGGTGCCAAAACGGCGTCGTTTTGGGGAGGCCAACCCGACCCGGCCTAGGATCCGCGTGTTTTTGAGTGAAGGGACAAATTGCGCTTTTGGCCCCTCCGCCTTTTAATATATTTCCAATTAGGTTTTTATTTTTTATTTTTTAAATTCGCCCTTTAATTTATTTTGAGTTTCAATTTAACCCTACTTGAACGACACCGTTTTAGAGGAGAAGGGAAAATCTCCCTTTATGTAATCTGCGCATTCAATTTAGTCCTTTAAACCTCATTTATTTGCGGATTTACCCCAGATTTTTTTTATTTGCAGTTCAATTTAGTCCCTTTTTATATTTCTCTTTAAATTAATTAATTAATAATGTAATTATTATTTTTGTCTTTATAATTTTTCACATGTAATTATTTTTAATGTATATATATGTATTTTTATTTTTCTTGTACATATTCATTTTTTTATATATGTATGCGCATATTTTTTTATTTTAATATAATTATTATTTAATTTCTTTTTATATATATTGGTATATATGTACATGTATATATTTATTTCTTTTAACGCATATTTTTTATAATTATATATGTGTATATATTTATTCTTTTTTTAAAAAAATACTCAAATGCATATGTTTTTTTAAAAAAAAACATGTACTCCTTTTTTATATATATTTTTATGTTATATATTTCGTGATATAAATTCTATAAATTTTATATGTAAATTCATATGTATGCCTTTCATTCTTCATAATTTTAATGTATATATTATGTACCTTTTGTTCTTTATTCTTTATTTAGTTCTTTCATTTGTTTATTAATTTATGTTTTCATTTATATTATTTTGCTTGTTTATTTAATACTTTGCATACCATTGTTTACCTTTTTTTATGTAAATTAGTTTCGTTTATTTATTTGTATACATTATTTTTATGCTATTTGTTATATTTATTGTTGTTGTACTTATTGTGGCATATATATATATTATAATATTACGTCATCTTTTTACTCGATTTTAAAAATAGAACTTTTCAAAATAGAGATGATACTCGTATTTAGGATTTTCAAGAAAATTGAGCCCTAATGTATTGGGTTCCGATTTTCTTCGTTAAATCTAACAATCGAGAATTGCTCTTTAATCAAACAAAATAAAACTTGTCATCGGGAATTCAATATGTTGTGTCCTAACGTATTGGATGTGACACGTTAATTTCTCGAGATAAAGATTTTTTAAAATAAAGGAAATATTGAATGTTTGGGATTTTAAGAAATCGCGCCCTAACGTATAGGGTTGCGGTTTCTTCATAAATTTTAAACAATTAGATATTTTCTTAAATTTTATTACAGGAGTTTTCTTGGCTAACTCATCATGAAGAAAATAAAATGTTGTGCCCTAACGCATTGGGTGTGATATTTTTTTTCTCAAAATGAGAAGGTCTTAATAAACGATTTAATTTAATTAAGGATCGCATTTTTTTAACTCTCGACTTCAAGGCATTAATTAATCAATTTGGTACCAATTTTTGGGCGTTTCGAGGGTGCTAATCCTTCCTCGTACGTAACTGACTCCCGAACCCGTTTTTTTTTAAAACTCGTAGACCAAAGTTGTTTTTAGGTGGTCCAATCACACCTTAATAAAAGATTGGTGGCGACTCCCAATTTTTGTTTTTTAGTCGACAACTAATTTTTATTCTTTTTAAAAAAATAGTTTCGACAATTATTATAAGTTTTGTTGTTTTATATATTTTATTCTTTTTTTATATGTATACTTATATATATGTGTTAATATATGCATACACATATTTTCAAATTTACTTATATATTGTACTTATATATATACATATTTTGTAAATACATATACATATATAATTCATATTAAAGTATTTGTTTTATGTTGTATATTAACATTTTATCATTTTTTAAAAAGAAAATATATTTGGTTTTATCAAGGCATTAAAACTATTTTTGTTCAAAGGCTTTCAAAATAAGGCAATATTCGATATTTGGGATTTTCGAGAGGATTGAGCCCTAACATATTGGGTTCCAATTTTCTTCGTTGAATCTAAATAATCGGGAATGCTCTTTAATAAAAAAACATAAAAGCTCATTATCGGGAAATCAATACGTCGTGTCCTAACGCATTGGATATGACACATTGTTTTCTCGAGATGAGGATTTTTCTAAAAATAATAAAGGCAATATTCTGTATTTGGGAATTTCGATTGATCGTGCCCTAACTTATTGGGTTTCGATTTTTCTCTTTTAGCCCAAATAATCAAATATCCTTTTGAAATTTAAATGCATGAGTTTTAAAAATCAAAAGACAAACTTAATTTTGAAGATTAAAAATGTTGCGCCCTAACTCACTGAATGTGATGTTTTATTTCTTTAAAATAAGAATGTTTTATTATTTTAATTCATTCAAGTTAAAAAGTTTTCTTTTAAAATCTTTTCAAATTTTTGACACCAAGACATTAAACAATCAATTCGGTGCCAATTTTGGGCGTTACGAGGGTGCTAACGCTTCCTCGTGCGTAACTAACTCCCGAACCTATTTTCTCAAAATTCGTAGACCTAAAATCGTTTTCAAGATGAACCGATCACACCTTAATAAAAGATTGGTGGAGACTCCCATGTTCGTTTTTGTTTTCAAAATCCAAGTCGACACCATTTTAAAAAAAAAGGTTTCGACAATTATAATTCTAATATTTATTAAGAGTAGAGTTTATATTATTTATATTCCTTATATTTATAAATATAGACTTTAAAAAAAATCGTAAATATCTCTATTGATTAATCAAATTCATTTCTTTTATTCTATTTGGATTTGGTCATTTGGATGAAAAAAAAATAAAAGCAGATATTGTTGAAGGGAATCAAAGTTACATCTGACCTCTCTCCTCAATCATTCGGTTAGACAAAGTGTTTCAATATTTTTTGTCAATAAAATTATAAAATTAATCTTCACCGAAAAGAAAGTTAAAATTACTTATAACGAGACTTCAACTCAAGTTTTTTGGTAATTCTAAAGCTTTTTACCATATTTTTCAATTTTAAATGACAAGAAATTTATATAAACCATATTTGGTATGTTTTCTTTTTCACTATTTTTTTACTTTCTTATATTTCTTTAGAAAGAAAATTTATTATTATTTTAAGGTTACTTTACATTAGTTTTTTTTTTCTTATTTAGTTATATTTTACATGATATTTGAATGATTTAATATTTAACAATTAAATTCTTGTTACTAAATATGTTTGAATTTTAATTAAACTTGTGATGAAGAGTGTTATTAACTTAGTATTATTGATTAAAAGTGTAACACCCCTAACCCGTCTCACTCACCAAGACTAAGCTACAGAGTGCTACACTACAAACAGAACAATTACATACCTTTAACGGATAATTCAAGTCGAAAATCATTATCTACAATTTTATAAGTCATTCAGAACAAATTTAAACATTTCCTGAGCTTAATACAAACTTACGTGAACTCTAAAGTTAACCTGGGATCAAATAAGGGCCAAATTACAAAGTTTGAAAAGTACAGAGCCGACGTCGTTACAAGATTTTCTCCACATTGTGATTTCGCCAAATAGTATGTCATGTCATGCCTAGCCATGTTATAATCAGTTAACTTGTGGTGCACTTTTAAAAGGAATCTAGGAATTTTTGGAAGGGATCTAGGCATTTTTTGTAACACCCCTAACCCATATCCGTCGTCGGACTAGGGTTAAGAGGCATTACCGAACAATTTACATCATTATACAAACATTTCATATACATTGATCATGTATCATCATATCACATTCATTCATAAATCACATTGTCCCTTAAATAGGTCTACGAAATCTAAAACATGCTTTTAGAAGGTTCGGGACTAAACTAGTTACACATAAAAATTTTCGAAATTTTAAGAATTTTCTAGTAACAGACGTCACATGCCTGTGTCAACAACCGTGTGGACGAATATAGGTCATTTGCCAACCATAAGGGTCAACCCTACACAAGCACAAAATATACCATTTTTGTACACAATAGGCAGCTTAAAGATTGTAAATTCATGCATCAAACATTAACCACAATTGCATCAAACATGCCATACCAATTCAACCATTTCATCTATTCATACACAAACTTTTGCCTAACCACAAACATACTAAATCAGTATGATTTATTATTTAACCAAACAATCATCATTTAAATCAATTTAATAAGGCATGTAAATCAATGTTTTTTAGACCTAAAATACTCCATTTCTTTTTCATCATCTCAATTGCAACCTAACCTCTCAATACCAATATAAACAAACACATAAATACCATTATTCATCAATCGTGAATATCAATTTGACACTTCCACTAATGCATCAATAACTTTACTAAAGCTTACCACATAACCACAATCTCATACCAATTATAATGCCATCTACATATCAAACCTCACATTATAAACAAGCCAAATCTCATGGCTCAATACATTTCAATCATATAGGCACCAATAGCCAAAATCACTTATACACTTAACAAACCAACTAGCCCATACATGCCACTTAACCAAAATTTGAAATCTTTTAATTACCGAAACCATAACTGGATAGTGTGATGGGATCTCCGACAATTTCCAACCCGAGCAAGCCTTCGGAACATTATAAACACAGAAAAATAACACAAAGTAAGCTATAAAGCTTAGTAAGTTGATATGTAAATAATAAGCAATATGTTAACCTGCTTTTACCAATCCTCACAACATGTTCTCAAGATAATACAATCAAAATTTCACATAGTTCCACTATTTACTCATGTTCATATCAAGCCGTCTACTCGAGTCATAGTCACTAAATTATTTATATCTTGCACTAAGGAACTCCAAATTAAGATCCGATTTATTTTCCAAAAACTAGACTCACATATCTTCTTACCATAAAATTTCCAGAATTTTTGGTTTAGCCAATAAGTACATTTAATTTTTCAAAGTCGTGCCTATTCTGTTGTCTGACAGTTCCGACCCTTCTTCTCTAAAAATTAATTATCTCTTAGTACGGGATTCGGATAATATTACCGTTTGTTTCTCTTGAAAATAGACTCATTAATAATTTTAATCATATAAATTTTAACCCATAATTATTTTTATACAAATTTTAATGATTTTCCAAAGTCAGAACAATGGATTCTAAAATCATTCTAACCTTATCTCACAAAAATTCAAATATTTCATAATACAAGATTCTTTTGCTTACACTGTTTCTTCTATGTGAAACTAGACTCAATAAGATTTAATTTCATGTCTTATTCAACCTCTAATGCGATTCCTACAATTTTTAGTTATTTTTCAAAGTTATAAAACTGCTGCTGTCCAAAACTGTTTTATTGCAAATTTTACTCTTTCATGATTTCTTTCATACATTTGATAAAATTTCGTTTCCAGTTCCATACGTCCTCATAACACGTATCATATTTCATCTATGCAATTCACATAGATCATATTTCATTTCATTCTCAATCATATAATCATTTACATAACTAACATTAGCTTTCTCAAGTTTAATCAATTTAATTCTCATATAACATTCAATTCATACTTCCATATAGCCACATGAGCACATTTTGGTATAAAACATATTTAAACACATACTTTTGTCATTTGATATACATGATACGGTATGAACTCACCAATTCACTTTCATTCGATTCTCACATAGGTTTTGTACGTACCTGTCTTGCTTAACTCGATCGTACTTTCATTCTCAACTTTCACTTACTTGTTGATTTCTGTCACGAATACCTTGCTTTCGTTGTACCATCACTTATAACCATGTTTCATCCACTTTTCCCGTTGAACCATTTGGAATACTAAAGGATACTCGGGGATCTCGTACACATAGTACCGTAACAATGCCATATCCCAGATACGGTCTTACATGTAATCTCGTATTGATGCCAATAGCCCAGCCATGGTCTTACACGAAATCACATATCGATGCCAATGTCCCAAACATGGTCTTACACAAATTCTCATGTTGATGCCATATCCCAGATATGGTCTTACACGTAATCTCAGTAACCCGAATGTCATGACATTTGTATCATATCTATTCCTAAAGTTCAACCGGGACTTTTACTTTGTCAAATCTCCGTCGAACATTTCCAAATCATTATAATCACAATTAAATTCAATATTTAAGCATTCACCATAATTATGTCAATTAAGCATTTAAACATGTATAATTTAATGCTTATTAAACATACGAACTTACCTCATTTGCTTAAACGACGAATTTAGGTCGACTAATCTGATACTTTGATTTCCCTCGATCTAGATCCCAATTCCGCTTTTCTCATTCTAGATAATATCAAAATTTACTTATTTAATCATCATTTCATTCAATTTAACACAATTTACACATTTTAGCAAAATTACATTTTTGCCCCTATTATTTCACATTTTCTTAATTTAGTCCTTATCACATAAAATCACAATTTCATGAAATTAAACACAAACCCAAGCTAGCTGAATTTTTCATATATTACTATCAGCCCATATTTTCAATTTATTTCACATTTTAACCACTAAAATTCCACATTTCACAATTTAGTTAAAAATTGACATTTTTCTTAAAAATCACTTTATAAAAGATGAAAATCTAACATCAAATATTCATAATCTATCATAAATCATCAATTTACTCAAGCATTCAACAATGTAAACATGTTAAAAATCTTTAACAGTTTCGAATTCAGAGGCACGGGCTAGCTAGATTACGAAACAACGATCTCAAAAACGTAAAATTATAAGAAACTGATAGTTTAAGGGCTTAAATGCAAGGAATTTGACTTGCTGAAATTTTTCAGCATCCATGGCTTCTTTGTTGCTTGAACTTTCGGTTGAGGTAGAAAAATAAAGATGAAAGCTTTATGTTTTCTTTATTTATTCATTTAATACCTAATTTAATATATTAACCTTTATAATATTTAAAAATTACTACATTGCCAAACCACTATCATCCACTAACACACTAATGGTCTAATTACTATATAGATACCTCCACTTTAAAGTTATATAGCTATTTAATACTTTTAGCTTATACAACACAACTTTTGCACTTTACGCGATTTAGTCTTTTTTTTATCGAATTAAGCCTTTAAATGGTAAAATTTCTTTACGAAAATTTCACACAATAATTCTATCATGCCGTAAACCATAATAAAATAATAAAATAAATATTTTAACCTCAGATTTGTGGTCCCAAAACCACTGTTCCGATTTAGCTAAAACAGGGCCGTTACATTTTTGGGTCAATATGTCTTCATATTAATCGAGGATCTGTCTCTTAGATTTGCAATGCACTTTGAACTACTCAATTTCAAGTTCGGGAACTCAAGTTATGATTGTTTTAGTGAAGACTATGCGAGCAGAATTTCTAGACGGGATTATTACGAAAATTACGAGTTTCGGGCTTTTAATTCGAGTTTAAATAATATTGAGTTCTATTTTTAGCCTTAATTATATATATATATGAGCTCAATATTGTATTTATTAAGTTTTATTATTTATTTATTCCAAATTTTAGATTTTTTAGGAGTTTTATGTCAACAAGAAAGTTTAGTGTAAATAATATATGTACTTAGCTAGCCTATATAAAGGTCTCTTCATTATACACAATTGATCAATTCATCCGTTATTCACTTTGAACTAAAAAAAATTACTTTGAGTTTTCTCCTCAAGAATTTCTCTTGAGTTTTCTTTTAGAAGAGTTTTAACAATCTTTTCAGATTGTAGGGATCATCTTCAAGCTTTTTCTTACTAAGTTTTCTTTCTTTAAGGAAAAATTAGAGTCGTTCAAAGGGGGGTTGTGAATTTATTTGGTTTCCAAGACTCCTTAAGATTTTTACACGCCACTTTCCATCTTTTCCATCTATCTTGTTTCGTTGATTTGCTATTGTGTTATGATATTCTTTAATTGTTTCTAATCTTTAATTTGGATTCCTTGTTCTTTTTCTATCTTTTATTACTTGTTTTAATTGTTTCTCTTTTTAATTCTTAAATCTGACTTAGATTTGTTTGTGTTTCAGATTGTATCAAACTCCAAGTTCTACTTCATTTGTCTAGAGCCCTAGGCCAAATCTGCAACTTGGACAAACTTACGATTTTGTTTCGTGTGCGTCCTTATCAAGGATCGTAAAATATCTTCCAAAAAAAATAAAAGAACAAGTCATTTTACATAAAAACATGGGTTTTCCAAATTTACCTTTATATTAACTTAGCTCATTTTACTAAGCCAAACAAGGAAAAATGATGAAAACATTTTCCGTAAAATAAAAAAGTGAAACAAACGAACATTTAATCTGGAATAAATGAAGTTCACTTCAAGGTTGTCGAGACTTGATCTTGAACACTAGTTTTGAGAAAGTTTGGATCAAAATGTTTTTGAAACTTGATATTGGATGGTTGAGTCTGCTTTAAAGGTTGTCGAGACTTGACTTTGAAAATAAATTTTATCTCTTTTGTGTTAATGCAACCGAAACATGAAGAGCTTTGATTTAAGGGTCTATGGGACTTGATCTTGAATGAATGATTCCACTTTAATAGCTTTTTTAGACTTGATCTTGAAGAATGAGTTTAGCCTTATTTCTCTAGATCAGACAAGATCCAAAAGTAGTTTTCTTTATAACGAATTCGACTTTTTGTTTTTTTAATTTCTAATCTTCAAATTTTTGATGTTTTCAAATATTTTTTGAGATTTTGAAGAAAATTTCTAATCTTTAAAATCTTCTCTCTAGACCAGTTGCAAATACAATTTTATCATTAAGTTTGATATTCAAAACTTGAATTCAAATACAACTTTATCATTAAGTTTGATATTCAATAGAATTCTAATATTTATTAGGAGTAGAGTTTATATTATTTATTCAAAACTTGAATTCAAATACAATTTTATCATTAAGTTTAATATTCATTAGAATTCTACTATTTATTAGGAGTAGAGTTTATATTATTTATATTCCTTATATTTATAAATATAGACTTTAAAAAAATCGTAAACATCTCTAGTGATTAATCAAATTCATTTCTTTTATTCTATTTTTTCTATTTGGATTTGGTCATTTGGATGTAAAAAGAAATAAAAGCAGATATTGTTGAAGGGAATCAAAGTCTCATCTGACCTCTCCTCCTTAATCATTCGGTTAGACAAAGTGTTTCAATATTTTTTTCAATAAAATTATAAAATTAATCCTCGCCGAAAAGAAAGTTAAAATTACTTATAACGAGACTTCAACTCAAGTTCTTTGGTAATTCTAAAGCTTTTTACCAGATTTTTCAATCTTAAATGTCAAGAAATTTATATAAACCATATTTGGTATGTTTTCTTTTTCACTTTTTTTTACATTCTTATATTTATTTAGAAAGAAAATTTATTATTATTTTAAGGTTTCTTTACATTAGTTTTTTTTCTTATTTAGTTGTATTTTACATGATATTTGAATGATTAAGTATTTAACAATTAAATTCTTGTTATTAAATATGTTTAAATTTTGATTAAACTTGTGATGAAGAGTGTTATTAACTTAGTATTATTGATTAAAGGTGTAACGGCCCTAACCCGTCTCGATCACCAAGACTAAGCTACAGAGTGCTACACTACAAACAGAACAGTTACAGACCTTTAACGGATAATTCAAGTTGAAAATCATTATCTATAATTTTATAAGTCATTCAGAACAAATTTAAACATTTCTCGAGTTTAATATGAACTTACGTGACCTTTAAAGTTATCCTGGGATCAAACAAGGGCCAAATTACAAAGTTTGAAAGTACAGAGCCGACGTCGCTACGAGATTTTCTCCACATTGTGATGTCGCCAAATAGTATGTCACGTCATGTCTAGCTATGTTATAATCAGTTAACTTGTGGTGCACTTTTAAAAGGAATCTAGGAATTTTTCAAAGGGATCTAGGAATTTTTGGGTCAATATGTCGTCATATTAATCGAAGATCTGTCTCTTAGATTTGCAATGCACTTTGAACTACCTGATTTTGAGTTCGAGAACTCAAGTTATGATTGTTTTAGTGAAGACAATGCGAGCAGAATTTCTAGACGGGATTATTATGAAAATTATGAGTTTCGGGCTTTTAATTTGAGTTTAAATAATATTGAGTTCGATTTTTAGGCTTAATTATATATATGAGCTCAATATTGTATTTATTAAGTTTTATTATTTATTTATTCTGAATTTTAGATTTTTTAGGAGTTTTATGTCAATAAGAAAGTTTAGTGTAAATAATATATGTACTTAGCTAACCTATATAAAGGTATCTTCATTATATACAATTGATCAATTCATTAATTATTCACTTTGAACTCAAAAAATTTACTTTGAGTTTTCTCCTCAAGAATTTCTCTTGAGTTTTCTTTTCGAAGAGTTTAAAAATCTTTTCAGATTGTGGGGATCATCTTCAAGCTTTTTCTTACTAAGTTTTCTTTCTTTAAGGAAAAATTAAAGTCGTTCAAAGGGGGTTGTGAATTTATTTGGTTTCCAAGACTCCTTAAGACTTTTACACGCCACTTTCCATCTTTTCCATCTATCTTGTTTCGTTGATTTGCTATTGTGTTATAATATTCTTTAATTGTTTCTAATCTTTAATTTGGATTCCTTGTTCTTTTTCTATCTTTTATTACTTGTTTTAATTGTTTCTCTTTTTAATTCTTAAATCTGACTTAGATTTGTTTGCGTTTCAGATTGTATATCAAACTCCAAGTTCTACTTCATTCGACTAGAGCCCTAGGCCAAATCTGCAACTTGGACAAACTTACGATTTTGTTTCGTGTGTGTCCTTATCAAGGATCGTAAAATATCTTCCAAAAAATAAAAGAACAAGTCATTTTACATAAAAACATGGGTTTTCCCGATTTACCTTTATATTAACTTAGCTCATTTTACTAAGCCAAACAAAGAACAATGATGAAAAAATTTTCTATAAAATAAAAAAGTGAAACAAATGAACATTTAATCTGGAATAAATGAAGTTCACTTCAAGGTTGTCGAGACTTGATCTTGAACACTAGTTTTGAGAGAGTTTGGATCAAAAGGTTTTTGAGACTTGATCTTGGATGGTTGAGTCTGCTTTAAAGGTTGTCGAGACTTGACTTTGAAAATAAATTTTATCTCTTTTGTGTTGATGCAACCGAAACATGAAGAGCTTTGATTTAAGGGTCTATGGGACTTGATCATGAATGAATGATTCCACTTTAAGAGCTTTTTTAGACTTGATCTTGAAGAATGAGTTTAGCCTTATTTCTCTAGATCAGACAAGATCCAAAAGTAGCTTTCTTTAAAACGAATTCGGCTTTTTGTTTTTTTAGTCTTCAAATTTTTGATATTTTCGAATATTTTTTGAGATTTTGAAGAAAATTTCTAATCTTTAAAATCTTCTCTCTAGACCAGTTGCAAATTTCCAGACTTCTAAACTTCTAAAGTTATGTTGAATGGTTTGGTACCAATTTAAGAAAAATAGAGTTGTTTTAGAATACAACATTATTATATGAATGATTTACAAGGAATAAACTCTCTTATTTATTATTTAACTCATATTAATTTAAATTAATTAAAGATAATATAATTTTTATAAAAAATTATAAAAAAGGTAATTTCTTGATTTATAAATAATTTAATTAAAAATTAACATTAATGACGCATGAAGAATTTTGATTTAAAACTCATTTTAAATATTAATCTCAAAACAACTACATCTTGAAAAAAAAAGATGCAATATTGAAATAAAAACCTCTCTTAATTGGCTAAATTAGCCATATATGTTGGGTTTTTCTTTAATTAGGCTTATAAGTCATTTTTCGGAAAATGTTTTCCTAATTTTACAGTGTTTGGAAGCCTGAAAACCTTTTACACTTGGAAAATGTTTTCCAAGACACGGGTAAAATGGCCTCAGTTTAGGGAAAATGTCTTACCGATTTCATTTCCGTAAGACATTTTTCGGAAAATCCCTCCCTCTTTTCGTCCTTCTCCTTCTTCAATCTGTCTTCCCCTCACGAATTTACAGGATCTAAACATCCCAAAGTTGGCCCATTGTCAATATTGTAAGTATCCCCTTCTGTCTTCCCCTTCTGGTAGCTTGCATGTGGTTATGTCGAATTGGGAATTTTTATTGTTGTTTCTGGTATCCCCTTTTGTCTTCCCCTTCTGGTAGCTTGCATGTGGTTAAGTCCTTTCACCACGGTGATTTTTTTCCAAAGTACAAATGGGTTTCAATCGTGTAGCAGATTGGGTTCAGCTTCTTTGCTTGTAATAATGTGGAGTTGTTTCCTTAGCTTGACTTCCATGTCCTGCTTGCTTTATGTGCTTTTAAGTGTTAATTCCCTGTTGAGCTGCAAGATTAATTGACAAACAATTAGCACCTTTCAAAAAAATTTAACAATTGTCTGATGCAAGACTTATTCATGGTTTGCAACTAAAACATTTTTCCATTTTTCCAGTCCTTGATGCATTATTGAAATAACTTAATATAGAAAAATAAAGCCCTACAACTAACTGATAATTCTGATGAGTAGCATACAGCTTCATATTTTAGAAGATTCAGTTTCTTCCTTCTTTCACTGTCATCCTGCAACACCTGTTCATACACAAGGATTAATAACAAAAAAAGATTGATCTGTTTAGTGAGAGGGTTTCAATCATGTAGCAGATTAGGTTCAGCTTCTTTTCTTGTAATAATGTGGAGTTGTTTCCTTAGCTTGATTTCCATGTCTTGCTTGCTTTATGTGCTTTTAAGCATGGTAATGTATTGTTTCCTTAAAATCTTGTGTTTTGCTTTTATTTTGGGATAGCTGCTTGTTGATTTTACTCAAAATGAGGTTGAGATGATTGATTTATTTGGATTTTATGCTTGTCAACCTTGATCTATCTTTGAAATTTGTTTGATAAAGTCATAGAATTAAGCTTGATTTTTCGATGCTGATTTGATGTGTTTATTAGGTTAGATTCTTAGCAAAGATGCTTGAATTTTTTCATTTCTAGAATCTGATGGTTGTGTTGATTGGAAATCATACCCTGAAGTAAGATATATCAAAATTCTATGTATAGTTTTTTTATTCTCAAAAAACTTGATTTCCAGTGGGTTTTTGTTGGTTTTTCTAGGTTTTTTAAGCTTTTAGGCAATGTAGAATTGTGGATTTTGAACCATTTGGTTTGATAAGGAGAGTTGAAAAAATTTTTGAGTGTATAAAGAACTGTCATTTCAAGGCTGGTATTGAAATTGTATTACTTTGTTTATCTTGCAAGCCTGCTTTTGTAAGTGATACATATATATATATAAGTTTAGGTTTTATATTTGGCAATTACATTGAATTGGATTTTTGGTACAGTCTGTAGCTTTATTTATTTTTATTTAAAAAGAAGAATGGGTTCTTGGTTATATTCATTTGGTTGAAAGCTGGTAAACAAATTAGATTTTTATTATGTTGAAATTGGAATGGAATGTTGGAACTTTTTTCTTTTAAAGTTAGAGTAGCTTAAAAGTTCGGGTAAACATGTAATGTTTAGGTTTTTCTAAGACTTAGGTGGATTTATGCTATCCCGTTCCAACTTTATTCTACTTTATGGCATCAATCTTATCAGTGCACAATGAGAAATTTTAGAATGATGCTGATAGTCCGGTCTCGTTTGTTTCAGGGAGCTGCTGGAGCTGTTGTTCAGTACTTGGGTTACACACCTGGCCTCTTTATTGTAGGACTGTTCGGCATTTTGGTATTATGGATGTATGCTAACTTTTGGATAATAGGAACACTATTTATAGTTGGAGGTATGGCTTGTTTTTTGCTCTATTAAGTGAAATTTTCATGTCGGTAATATGGCATTATTTATAGTACTGACATATTTCAGTGCATTATTTTAGCATTCTTCATGTTTTAAAATATTTTTCACATATATATAGTTTTTTTTAGTTTTTTTTATAAATTATAATACATTTTAATATTTTAATATATATAATTATAGTCTAACTTTTTAGTTTCTTATTAAATTATATATTATATACATGTAAATATATCTTAATTATATACATATAAATATGATTATAGAAAAATTAAAATGGTTAATATAAAAATTTTAAAAATTGATTTAAAATATCAAAATTTTGTACTTACCAATACAAGTTGGTATTGATTGAAACAGGCTGAAACGCATCGACATTTTGACTGAAATGGTACGTACCAGCCGGTATCGGTATGGTGCCTACTACCATGTTTCCAGTACTTTTTTTATTTAAAAATCTTAGTCCCTCCATCCAATTTTGCTATTAGAGTTGTTGATGTGGCAATTATAAAAAGATAAAATAATTTTTTAACCCTTAATGTTTATAATTTTTATTAATTTAGTCCCTACTCTTTAAAAAATACATAATATAAATTCAAAATCCTAAGATTTAAATAATTGGATTTTTTGTATTTTTTCAAGGACAATCTCATATCAAACCACTTATTTAGATTTATGTTTGGGATTAGAAATATATACAATTTAGATTTACATTTGAAATCTGTGTATTGTGTCAAAGTTCGAGTTGGGTGGATTGGTGTTTTTCTATCAATAAACCTTGCAGTTCTATCGAACGATGTAGCGGATTATTTGCTGAAATGTTTTGATAACGTGAATGAAAACATGCACTTATGAAAATCTTACATCTTTTTTGTAGTGATCAAATATTTGTGTGGCATTATTTTGTGCAGATGTATCGTAATCAAGATCAAAATGCAATTGTCGGAGTCGTGGCTTCATTTTAGCTTTTGGGGCTCTTTGGATTAAAAAATTAAAAACTACGAAGGAAGTTGCTTCTCACCCTCGTGTGAATCGAGATTATGAAAGAGAAAATTATATTAATAGTATTTTATATAGTGGTGATCAGCATTGTATTGATGTGATAAGGATGAGACCGATTGCCTTTTTTAATTTGTGTGATATTCTTAGTAGGAATAATTTGTTACAATCAACTAAATCTATGAATATTAGGGAGCAAGTAGTTATATTTTTACATATAATTGGTCATAATGTAAGTTTTCGAGTGATTGGATCTAGATATTATAGATCAACTGAGACAGTTTACCATTACTTTAGGGCTGTATTGAGAGCAATTTTGAAATTGTACAAACTAGTTATTAGATTACCTGATGAGTCAACTCCTAGTGAAATCAGAAACAATCCAAGGTTTTATCCTTATTTTAAAGATTGTATTGGAGCATTAGATGGAACTCATGTTCCTACATCCGTTCTACTTAGCATTCAAGGAAGATTTCGTAGTCGTAAAGGGGGGACAACATAAAATGTATTGGCTGCCATTACATTTGATTTGAAATTTTCCTATGTTCTAGCTGGTTGGAAAGGTAGTGCACATGATTCTCGTATTTTAAGTGATGCACTTTCATGCCCAAGAGGATTAAGAATTTCAGAAGGTAATAATTATCATTAAATACCAAATAGTTCTAGTAAGCTCATAATTTATTAGTACTAATTATGTTTTGTAAAATTGTAGGTAAATATTATCTTGATGATGCTAGATATGGCATCCGAAATGGATATATTACCCCATATCGTGGTGTCTGATATCATTTAAAAGAGTTTAGTGTTCAAGGGCCTGAAAATGCAAAGGAACTCATTAATCTTCGTCATTCATCATTACGAATCACTATTAAACGTGTTTTGGGATTTTGATGAAACGGTTTCGTGTATTAGATGTTGAACCATTTTGGAATTTTCAAACTCAAGTAGATATAGTTTTGGCTTGTTGTATCATTCATAATCATATAATGGGAGTTGATCCTAGTGATTTACTTAATCAAGGATTATATGAAGAGCCTGAGTCTGATTTGATAATACCAACTCTTATGGAGCGAGAAGAAAGAGAAGAAGCAAGAGAATGGTCTGCTAAGAGAGACGAAATTGCACAAACTATGTGGACTAATTATATGGTTAGAAATATTAGGTAGGTTTAAGGCTTAGGGTTATTATTTCTATGTTATGTATGTTTAGTATTAAAAATTGTTTTTTTTTTGTTAATGTTGGTTGGATAATGATAGGTTCCATTTTAGTTTATTAGATTTTGAAATTATTATGTCTTGAATTTGTTAGATATTGATTATATTTTAAGCTTGTTAGATATTGAATTTATTATGTTTTAAGCTTGTTGGATATTGAATTTATTATGTTTTAAGTTTGTTGGATATTGAAATGATTGACAATGACAATTATTAATGTAGAATGTGTAAGGGCAACAACGAATGAACCTCCAAGCAATTCAGGTGCACAAAACTGATGGAACATTTTTTTTTGAAATTCTAGTAGAGGAGGCCCAGAGAGAAAATAAACCTTCTAATACTTTCAAAGCAGTTTCTATTAATCGAGTTGCCGAAGCTATTTCTGAAAGATTTCAAGTCCAATGCGAGCGAAGCATGTGGAAAATCATTTGAGGACTGTAAAAAACCAGTGGCAGATTATATGCACAATTCAAGGTGAAAGTGGTTTTGGATGGGATGATAACATGAAAATGATTACATGTGATAGAGCGACATATGATGCAGCAGTGATGGTAATATATGTATATATATGTTAAGTATATTTCAATTGTTTTTTACTTGTTATTCTAATTGTGTATAATATCCAACAGGCACACAAGAAGTATGAACCATTTTTGAATAAAAGCATTGATCATTATGATGAAATGGCTTTGGTTGTTGGCAAAAATATGGCAACAGGGAGTTTTGCCAGAACATTTGCTAACATAGATTTGGATGATGGTAACCAAGATTCAGTGCCTCTAGACTGCGACAATGAAGAGGCTGAAGAGGTAAGAAAAAATGTATCTTCATCTAGCACATCCAAACGTAAAAGAAAAAATGTTTAAGAAAGTATCGTTGATGAACAAATTAAATTTGTGGGTGAACAACTTGGCAAAATTGCTAATGCTTTGGAGCAATTTACTGCGGAGAAGACACCACATCTTTACGAAGAAGTGATGTCGATGGAGGAAGAAGGATTTGATGATGACTTCTTATGTTCTGTGTTTGATTATCTAGTGAGTCATGAATCCGAGGCCAAAGCTTTTTTTGTTAAAAGTAAGAAGCATAAAAAAATTTGGCTTCAAAAATTTTCTCAAGGTTGAAGATATTGATACTTTTATGTGGTGTAATATTAGTTATGCACTTGAACAATGTTGTTGTTATTATGTGGTGTACTACTAATTATGCATTGGGATAATATTATTAATTTCTAGTATTAATTGTGGTTTGAAAGCTAATTTATAATTATTCAATCCTTGTTTTTTATTTTTTTATAACACAATTACAAATAATTTATTTGACTTTGGTTGTTTTCAATTTATGACAGTTAATATTGTAGCTTAATAATTGAGTATTATTATATATTTAATTTGATTTATTTATTTATAAATAAATCATTGCAATATATGTAAAAACAATTTAAAATATAAATTTATTAATATGTATATAAATTTATTAATATATGTAAAAACAGCTTTTTCGAAAAATATTTTCAGGAAATATGCCAAACAACAGAAAATATTTTTCACAGATTCTTCTAAACACCAAAAAAGTAAATTATTTTCCAGAAAAGTAAATCATTTTCCAAAAATTATTTTCCGGAAAACATTTTACTGGCAAACAAACTGAGCCTTAGGGAAATAGGCTATTTTTGGAGAGAGAAATGGGAAGCGCACCCAGCTGGACACGTTTTCCCTTTCTATCTCCTAAGGTTAAGTTTTTAATATTTTTAGGTTTAAAGTTTTTAATATTTTTAGGTTTAGGGTTTTTGGGTTTAGGATTTTTGACAAAAACTAGGAAATTTCAAAGGTAGTTTTGAGGAGTCGGGGATGTGATAATGCGCCTCATAACACATACATTTTATATGTCGTGGCAAGATAGGACCATTGATAAGTCTAAATTATATAGACTTTTATAATACCTTTTTACTTAAAATTCATGCAAATCTTGAACATTTGGATAGCTAATTATGTAATTTTGGTTCATATTGAGACATTGGGTATAATTTAAGTAAAGTTTGTAATTTTACATAATTTCATTGAATTATGCTATATGATAATTTCTTTGTTAAATTTTTGCAGTATGGACCATTAAAATTACTCAATGTTGGGAGCAATTGAAGAAACATATAAGTGAGTTGATTATCCAATACTTTGGACGGTAAAGAAGATAAATTGGGCTCGGAAATATTGCTTTGATCTAGTTGAAAGTTGGTTGTTGAGAAGGGCTAGTCTGCTAACTAGTTGGGTTGTCAAAACTGTCCAACAAGGGGGAGAAGAGCCCAATTCGACCAAGGCATGAAAATCAGCCCAAATTAGGTTTGAAATATTTGAATGGAAGGTCCTTATATGTGTGAAAAAAATCAGAAATCTACCTCCAACTAAACCTTTGAAAACCGTCCAACCCTTTGCATGATTCATGCATAAAATGAAGTATGAATCAATCAACCACTCAACCCTCTCTCCACAACTTATGGCCGGCCAAGAAAAGGAGAAATCCAAGGGATCTCCATGCTATTTTTAGTAAACTCCCAAGCCATTCCTCTAGTATAAATACCACTCCATCTCCCATTTCATTCATCCCTCAATTCACATTTCTATCATCTTTCTCTCATCTTTCTTTCCTCCCTTCCACACATAAGCCATTCATTTCCCCACTTTCCTTTAGCTAGAATTTCCCTTAGGAAAAACTCTCTTAGCCAACTACCTTGAAGAGTAGTTTGCGAAGGAGAAATCAAGAGAAGTGGAAGAAACCACCACGATCAGTCTTCAGAGAATCGCCAAAATCATAAAAAGTTCCTTCTTCCTTGTTCTTTATTTTTATTTTTAGTTATTCAAATATGTTTGCAAATTGTTTAATTGTTTTTCCATTAATGATGGTGACTTAATTTTGTTTTAGCTAGAATGATTGCAATAGTTTGATAAAATTCATTTTGATTCATGTTTACGATGTTCTGTGCATCTGTCGTTCATGTTTCCAATTAAAATCATTCATGTTATTCATGCATAAAAATATGTTTTGATGCATTAGAATTAGTTGATCAATCCTAATCAGGTGGCGATTAATGGACATGATAATTGGAAGATGCATGCTTAATTTAGATCCTAATTCAATTAAATTAAAGGTTCGTAATAACTCGAGAGAGCACTATTACCTTACATAACTTTAGGTTTATGTGATTAAATTTTTTCAAACCTAATACGTCCTTGTTACTTCACATAAATTCTAAGGAATGCTTAGTAAAATATGGACATAGAAATATACATGTTTTTTCTAAGTATAAGACTTTGAAAGAACTTATATGAGATTCCAAGTTAAAGAAAGATCGAGTTGCCATGGAATTTTTTTGGAACATTGTTAAACATGATGAAAAATGAATTGAGTCAAGTATTGTAATTGTTCTAGCTTATACATGTTATTGTTGTTAAAACTTGTGAAATTGCTGCTAAAATCATTTAATTGCATTTCATTCATTGCATTTAGGTTAATTCATTTGCATTTAGTTAATTAAATTAATTTGATCCATCACTTCAAAATATTGTGTTTTCTTAGCCAACTTTTAAATTCTTAATTTTACAATTATTGATTTAAATATAGTCCCTGTGGAGACGATAACTTTTTTACTTACTTATTACTTGATAATGACTGTGTAGACTTGCACATTCCGTCGCAAACCAATCATCAAGGGTCGAAGTCTAAGTAGAGGTCCCAGTTGATGATCGTGATGCAGTCACAGGTTCGAGTATAACCTGGGGCCAGTTGACGATTGTTACGTGGTCACGAGTTCAAGCTTTTTGGATACCCCGCAAATGATGCCTTATATATACCATACATAAGATTGATGCCATAATCATAGGGAAAAACGGAGGGATTTCTGGTGTAATCAATGTAAATTTTTTTCTCTAATTCCACACAGTCGGTATCTTTAGCATTTTAATCTTATCCGAAGGCTGACACCGAGGTGGACACAAGAGGACTCTCAGAGGGAGAGCAAATGTTTCAGCAAAAGTAGAGGTCAAACTTGGGCTAGCGTGATAGTAGTTGTAGTTATTAATGGGTTGTTTAATAATGGCAAGCGCTGTTAGCCCGAAAGGATAGGCTTCGAAGATAATGGTCCCATCTCTGTAAGATAAATGAAATGTGTGCGACTCGGAGCGATATCGCATTACTGACGACTCAATAATACCTTGAACATCAATTAAAAAATTTTAGCGATAGAATTTTTTAACACGGAGAAGTGTTTTATAGATGAGGGATGGAAAGGTTGTAGAAGAAGATGTTTGAGGGACAATAAAGCATGGAGTGGAAGAACCCTTTTATAGGCGTGAGGAAAGGGTTGGATTGCAAAGTAGAAATTTCCCGTAGTCAAAAACGCACTGCAAGGCTAACATCTTCTAGGAATATATTCAAAACGTGTTTAAAAACAACTGAAAAATTGGACGAACACGTACTTTTGAAAAAAAAGGTTAGAGAAAGTACGCCTAGGTGGAGTGTAAAGTGCGCAATTCGCGATAGGAGGTGCAAGTGAAAAATTATGGCATATTTATGGAAGAAAACTGGGCTATGGACGATAAAGAAATTTTTCTGTCCACATACTTGTGTTGCGAAAGGTGCAAGTCAGGATCATCCCAAGCTAGACTCTGACATGATTTATGAGATTATTCTATCGATGGTGAAGGCGAGTCCCAAGATTCCCGTCCCAGGATTTCTGACATTATTCTACTGATTTTAGATATGGCTTGCCAGCGACTCTGAACCATGACAAGTATTCCAAACAGGCTATCATGTCCGCTGAGAAAAAGATTTACGGATGGGTAAGGATTCCATCTTATGATCCTAAGCCTCGATGTAGTCATTGTGAACCTTTCGCCAACCCTCGTCATTCTTCCTCCGCATGTCGACCTTATGCAGCTCCTTTAAGCCTTGCGGTGTCGGTAGAATTTTTTGCTGATACTCGAACTACCGCATCACCCCGCCCGATTCGTGTATTTCCACCGTCGTGTACATTATCAACGGCACCTTTGTGTCCCACATCCCCCGATTTCCCAACACTCCCGGTGGGATGCAAAATATGATATCGGTGTCTGTGTATGGTATCCATTCAAACTGAAATGCATAATTTTAAATTTCGTTATGTACAAAATTTTATATTTAAAAATCATTGTGTAATTAATATAGTTTCGAAAGAATATGTAATTAACCTCGACTTCCGAGCGTTGATCTAACAGCAATTTAATATCGTCCAGCCCATCGGGTAGTCCTACGTAACTCGGCTAATGGTTCCACCTGTAAAAATGATATTTTATTTCAAACATATGATAAATAAAAACATTTACTGTACAAACTATGCATTTATTAATAAATAATTTTTACCTTGTCACCAACAGAAACATGTGTGGGTTGTTCACTCGGAGACGTAGAAATGATAGTCGCCACCAGGCCCATGACTACAGTAGGAGCAAGTAACCACCGATTGACATCTTATCCGATGTTATAGCCCGACACAACTCTCGGTACAATGTGCCCAACACGGTTGATCCCCAACTCATTTGTCTACATTCTTTGAAGTCTACTAAGTGTAATAGCCACCTTATGTGTACCAAATTTCGAGATTTGTCGGGCATTAAAATGCCCTTGATTAATTGAAGGATGAATGCTTGGGCGTATTATTCTTTGACAACCTCAGTCGCGTGTAGAGGAAGCTTATCGAAATTTTTCGCCAACTAATTCATCGATATCCGGTCACCATCAAACTTGTTCAGGACCTTCCCCAATAATGCAGTGCAGGGATCCTCTTTACCAGGAACGACCGTTGCTCCCGTGACGACTGACCCATCCATCGGTAGACTGAATTGTAACACCACGTCCTCTAGTGTGATTGTACACTCGCCACATGGAAGATGGAAAGTGTGTGTCTTGGGCCTCCATCTTTCCACCAACGCGCTGATGAGTCTAGGATCGAGTTTGTAGCCCCCAAGCATATGAGACGTATGCAAGAATTCTGCCTCTTGCAAGTAACCACAAATTTCAGTGATCAGAGGCTTTGTCAAATTATGTATGAACGCCTCCAAAACACGATCATCCGTTTATTTATAATGATAAAAAATATTTCAATTGAAAAAAAATAATTTAAATTTAACTTAATCGAAAATAACGAAAATTAAATTTTCATCTTACCATTACTGCTTAAGTGACAGAAATGTGATTGTCATCGAAACGAATTAGAAAGGTTGCTATTCGTGAAAACTTAATCCGAACGAATAAAATACATAATAATTAAAAAAAAACTAATATTTTTAAACGAGAATATTGAAAAATTTAGAACAAGAACTTGAGAAAATTGAGAAAGTTGAGAGAATTAGGAAATTAGAAAGAATTGAGAGAATAGAATATGAGTGAAAAATAAATAAGAATTGAGAGAATAGAATATGAGTGAAAAATAAATAAATTTGAGGCGTATTTATCGGTAAAAAGAATGATCATTGCCCCTTTTAAATTTTTTATCGTTACACAACCAATGTTCAAAGAGATAGTGGATTTGATCGTCGAAGGAAAACGCACACAACTGAATGTAATTTCTATTTCTATCTAAAAAAAACCTATTTACCTAATTTAAAAAAAATGCTTATAAGCCTAATTAAAGATTAACCCTTTAATTGCAACAAAATTACATTTCGAGAAAAAAATTGTAAAGAGAATCAAGGGGCCCAATGTAGTTCGACCACGTCAGGCTAGCGGCCAGCCGCGTCCATCTCCATCATCCCCTCCATCGCATGTGCACCATGTCCCCCTATCATAAACATAATACATAAACGACCTTGATTGAGCCAATAATGCACCCACAAACATCACAAAATCAACGGCAAAAGCCAATCTAAAACCATGGAATGCTACCACACAGAACACGATCAATTCCATTTGATTGGCTCAAGAACCGAAGCACGCGGTAATGGAGGGCATCGATTGAAAGCACAGCTGTAAATCAATCATCTCTGTGCTGATTGTGACCCCATCTGTCCCCTTAAACCGAACCCCAAAACGAAAACCACTTCAATTATTCTCTTCTTCATCCAAAACTCTCCTTGCAAGCAACTTGTTACTGACAATGGCTTCTTCTTCACTTCTCAGCAAGCTCCTTTTGCTCCTTTTCATCTCTTACATTGTGTTGTGGGGATCGAAAGTGGATGCCCAAGTTGAAGAGACAAGCTTGAAGCTGATGAGAGATGCTTTGGAATGGCCGCTTTCTGTGTCACTTTACAGTGACTTAAACGACAATGAAGGTGAAGAAGAGGTAGATGGTGAAGAGGAAACTGGGCATAGTCGTAGATCCTTGTTTTGGACGAGAATGAGGTATTACATTTCGTACTCGGCGCTTTCTGCTAATAGAATCCCATGTCCCCCAAGATCAGGAAGGTCTTATTATACCAACAACTGTTTCAAGGCACATGGATCAGTCCACCCTTACTCTAGAGGATGCTCCAGGATTACCCGCTGCAGGAGATGAGTTTTTCTTTTTTCTTTTTCTTTTTAGTGGATGCTTTGGGTTTGTAATATTTTAATGTGTATTTTGTGAGAACTATGGAGGAATTGAGTGTTGAGGTTTCGGGTTTTGCCATTTTTGTGAGTTTTTGTTTCTTGGTTTAATGTGTGGATTAGCAATGTAATTATGAACCTATGATGTGTGATTTGGTTAAGATACTTTTAAGGTTATGGTTATGGTAGTTACCGTATGTCTATATCATTGTGAATTTCATCGTTTCATATATTACTTAAAACTACTTTGGTTAAACTACTACTTTTGGGTAACTTTTTGCTGTCACAAACATACTAAATAAGATTTACATTTACATAAATTTTAATAAATTAATATAGATTTTAAAACAAGTCCTTTGCTTTTTTCAGTGTGATCAACATTGTTACGTGGCGTAATACAATTAAGAATTTTGTTACCCATTGTCTCTTGGGCATTTACATCGACAGTACAAACTATTTGAATAAAAATACATTAGGTTGTAATTATAAAAAATAATAATTTTTTAAATTTATTTGATTAATAGAGTGTAATTATATTGTGATTCTTTATATCATGTTACACAGTTACATAATTTATATTTTTTAAATATTAATCATTATAAAAAATTGTTGCATGATAAAAAATTTATAGATAAGTAATAAAAGCTAAAATTAAATCGTCATATGTAATATATTCGTTCAAGAAAATAGTAAATAATACGATTACTAATAAAAATAATAAAAAAATGAAAATTATACAAAATTTTATCTAATTGCTTTAGCATTCATATTTGTTGGACTATTCCCTTTAAAAGTTAACATATACTATTTATCATCATTTGTTGGTCTTTGATCAAGTTTTTCATCATTTGAATCTGAATTTGCATCGTTAACATATACTTTTCAAAGTATAGATCATCTCAGTTCCATGTTAGCATGCCACGTCAACATCATTTGCCACATCAACATACTTAACAGTCAAATCAATCAACTGACGGTTTTTATTAATGAAAAACCCAAACTGATTATTTTTTCATTGAGGACTTAATAGTATATGTCTTTCTTAAGGTTTTAATTAATTTTTTTTTAAATTTACTAAGAGATTTTTTTATCATTAAATAAAAAAAACTCAACTAATAAAATATATTTTATTTTTATTATATTATAAAAATAAAATTAAAAAAATAGTTTTATATTCTTTTATATAGTCTTTATTTGTTTCAACTATATAATTGAACTAGTTGGATAGAACCTACTAATAATAAGTAATATTAATCATTAATAATAATATATATCATTTTAGATTAATTATTAATAAAAAAATATTATACTTAGGACAATTATTTAATTCACCCCATTCAAGTAAAAAAACTCTATAAGCAAGTTTAGGATGCGATGTTAAGTGCTTTTTTAAATTAATTTAGGTTAAATTCTGTTGCCCGTCTCAATGCTATATGAAAGTTATGAATTTTGTTGTATTTTAATTCGATCAATTTAGTCTTTGTACTTTTCAAATTGGTCAATTTAATCCTTATCCTTTTTGAATTTGTCGATTTTTGTCTCGACCCAAATATTAGCAATTAAAATTGATTGGTTATATTCAATTATTAGTCCTGTACTATAGTACAGTTATTTTAGTATTTATTCTACAATTAGATCATTTTAAGTCCCTATTTTTTCATTTTTTGAAATTTTAATTTTAACACAAGTGACAGTCATTAATCCATTAATTGGATTTTTAGTGAGTAAGATCTAAAAATAATAATGATGGGCTTAGTTTCCCTCAATGCCCAATCACAAGATCCAAATTCAAGCAGTTGAAGTCAAAACTCAACTTATTCATTCAAGACTTTTTCACGGAGAAATTTCGAGAAGAAAATTTAAAGATCTAAGACAACAGATTTTGGAGTTCAATACGAAGCGAGGATGAATTAGAAGGGATCAATTTTGTTCGTGGACTTAAATCTCAATCCATGATGACAAGTCCATGTAGAAAATGTTAACAAGCTTAGGCGTTACACTTCAAGGACCCCAATCAAGCCCACACACCTAACCATGTTATAATCACTTGACTTGTGATGCATCTTTGGAAAGGACCTAGGCATTTTTGGGCCAATATGTCTCATATTAATCGAAGATCTGCCTCTTAGCTTCACAATTCACTTTAAATCACTAGATTTCGAGTTCAAGAACTTAAGTTATAATTGTTTTAGTGAAGATTGTATAAGCAGAGTTTCTGGACGGATTATTATGGAGTTACGACTTTCGGGATTCTAATTCAAGTTTAAATCATATTGGGTTCAATTTTTAGGCTTAATTTTTATTATATATGGGCCCAATATTGTATTTATTAAGTTTTATTATTTTATTATTTACTTCTTCCAGATTTTGGATATTTTTTTAGGAGTTTATGTCAATAAGAAAATTTAGTTTAAAATTTCTTCTTATTTAGATTAATTAGAGTTTAGTGGACTTGAGAGTTTTATTTAGGTGTACTTTGCTAACCTATATAAAGGTCTCTTCATTGTACAAAATTCATCAATTCATTTAGCAACTTTTTTCTTTTGAGTTAATAAAATTCTTTTTGAGTTTTTCTCTTCAAGAATTTCTCGAGTTTTCTTTTAAAAGAATTTTAACAAGCTTTTTAGATTGTGGGGATGATCTTCAAACTTTTTTTTGCCAAGTTTTCTTTCTTGGAGAAAAAATTAGAGTCGTTTGAAGGGGGTTGTGTTGGATCTGGTGCCCTGAGTGTAGTATATTCGTTTGTAAACTTGTAATTTTTTTCGAGCAGATTGGTTAATGAAACAATTTATGGATTACATTAATATACTTCATATAATGTCCTTATGTGTTTTTTGCATGCAAATCAAAGTAGAAGCAAATATTGGCTCACTAGTTGTCTAATGTTTAAACTAATATTAAACGGTATTATGTGGTCGGATCGTAATACGGAAAGACAATTTATATTGGTATACAACCTAAACATGTTCTTAGTCTAATCGAAAATGAGCAAACTAATTGAAAGATTAATATGACGTCTGTCAAGTCTAATTGGGGAGATGCTTTGTCTTGAGCATCGAAGCGAATGACTCCTGGAAGATAGAGATATAGATGTGATTGACTAGACTGACAGTACACCGGACTGGACTCAAGAAGAATAGATCTTGAATCCATTTATGAATTTATTCACTTGTGAAGTTTAAAGTGTGGCATACATTAATCTTGAGTGGATGACGGACTATGTATGTGTGTGTTGGAAAATCAGGTTTGGAAAACAAAACGGAAAATAAATTTAGGGAAAAACCAAAATTTTAATTTTTTTTTTCAAAACAAGAACTTGGTTGTGATATCTAAAGTACTAAACACTTAATTAAAATTGTACCTTTTTGATTTGTCTAGGATGAATGCTTCGACCGAGTAGTCTTCTCCAGTATCTCCAAGCTCACATGTGCCAAGTATGGGTTCGCTTCAAATTAGAAAAATTTTCACAAAAATTACCAGTGGGGTAATTTTGCAATTTTTCTAAAATTTTGGGTCAGGTTATAAATAAGAAAAATATCTCTAAATTATTTTGAAATAATTTCTTTAGAGAATTTTCTCTCTACAACTTTTTCTTGAATTCAAGTGTGTATAAATAATGACCCAAGGCTCTCTTTATATAGGAAGAGTTTAGATAGTTCAACTATGATTAAACTTAATCACTTTAATATTAAATTTAATATTAAATCTTATTAAATTAATATAATATTTATCTACAAGATAAACATTAAATTAAATTTAATATTAAGATAATCACTTTAATATTAATTTAATAAAATATTATAAAGATAAGTATTAAAATAAATTTAATATTAAATCTATTAAAATAGTTTTATTTTTGAAATAGTTAATATGAAATCAAATTCTTTAATAGAGTCCCAGTAGGAGTGTAATTCTTCCGCAACTCAACCATCAAAGACCCACCGTTGCAACCATTTTTCGGCCACCGAAATGTTACCGTCGCAGTCGTTGGCACCCCGAGCTAATTTGGTTTTTGCCGGTTTGGTCCGGTTCCAATGACGACTTGATCGGTCCGGTCCAGCCACCAGTTGAACTGTTGGTCCGACTCGACCAGTTTTTGGGTATTGGTCTTGGTTTTGGGCTCTTAGCCTAATTTCTGATCTCAGGTCAAACTTTCAAGTTTAATTACCCATTAGGCCAATTTTCTGACTTGAAAATTAATTTCCAAAAGTATCATATTAATTTAATTAATTTGATTAATTTAATTTTATTTGATCAAAATTAATTTACCCGAAAATCACTTAGATATTCGAAATTAATTTTTCAAGAAAATTCTTTAATCAAATTCTCTAGTTGAACAAATTTTACGACCGCCCAATTGAATTCCACATTGAATAAATCGACTCAATTAAATTATTTCCAAAGTCGTAGAATTTTCTTCTAATTCAAATATAATCTGATCGAGCTTTTGTTGAGCTAGCGGAGGGACCAATCAGACATATATAATTAGGCTCTAGTAATTGCAATTATGCCCAGAAGCATCGTTCAGATAATTCACAATTACTTAATCATGGAGTCAATCCACAAGAAGTACCATGATTGAAAACTCCTTATTGTATACTCTTTACAAAAGCAATTCATCCAACTGCTTTTCCTAATGACCTCGTCATGTGTGTGTTACCCTCATATGATATCCTTAATTCTTTTGAGTTAAATCTGTTCATTCAATACAATCTTATTTTATCTCATTGTCACCATTGTGTCTTCTTAATGATTAATATGATCACTGTCAATAAATGACTGATAAATTGCTTGTTTTAGAACAAGCAACACGTGACCACGTTCCATATGTATCAATCCACACAATGCCAATGAGAGAATATTGTTAACTTTTTAATTGAGCTATGAATTCCACTATTACTAGTAAAGTAGTGCCATTCACAAGTCATATACCCAACATACAGGCTGTCGACCCAATCATCTTTAGACCATAACCCTCCACTTATATCAAAGCACATGAGTTACATACACATGATCAGTGGCTAACTCAAGATTTAGGTAAATCACACCATGAATGTCACAAGTGAATTAATTCACAAATAGATTCAGAATTAATTCATCTCGGGTCCAGTGCAATGTATCATTCTGTCAATGAATACATCTATGTCTTTACCCGTGGAGTCAATTGCTTCTAGCCAAGACTAACCATCTCCTCAATTGGAATTATAGACGACATAATAATCATTCTCAATATTTGAATCAAATGCTCACTTTGATTCTTTTACAGGATTACAAACTCGTTTAGATTATCTATTAAAGTACGATGTCTTTCTCGCAATGTAAACGTTTTTACAATGCCACTTATCATCAATTTGAACTTAGACAATCAATGAACTAATATTTGTTTGTCACAATTTCGCTATACATGCAAAATATGAAAGATAAAAATACAAAAGACATAATATGAAATGTGAAATTTATTTATTTATTCATCTTTCAAATATATAGAAAACAATTACATGTTTACTACAATATGGACACATTTCCCAACAGTGTGACTCGTATACTTTGATGTAAGTAAAAACTTGAGTTCAAATAGATAAAGAAACGAGAGCTGGTGTATTGGGTATACGACTTCTGCAGTATATTGCGTCATTCACAATAGTGGATTTTATAGCCTGAAATATGAGTAAATGATATCCTCTTATTTCCATTACATGGTTGATGAAAAGTGAACGTGACCATGGGTCGTTCGTCTTTGTGATGAATGACTTGATTACTATTTGATAGTAATTGAATTTTCATGAAGATGTAATGGTTACCATGACATAAAATAGGATAATATTGGGAGAGCAAATTTATCCCAAAGAGATTAAGTATATCTTATAAGGGTAACACATTTATGACAAGGTCATTGTACAAGCATTAGTCGAGTTGCTTTCGTAATGGTATGCTGTTGGGGAAAAATCAGTCACAATACTATGGTGGAATGACTTTGTGACTAAATGAGTTTATAATTAATAGATGAAAAGCTGAAACTTAATTATAAAACATTTGAGTTCTAATCGCATGTTGAATCAAATGAACATAAATGATAAAGTTGGATAAATGGGAAACATTTGGAAATGAATGTGGTTTTCTCCAAAATGAAAATGACCTAGAAATGAATTTATGATTTTTGAATTAAATGAAGTTTGAAAAGGGGAATAAATTATTTACTCATAGTGAATTCGTTGAATATAGAAATACTAAATATATTTTCTCATAGATTCTTTTACTGTAAAGTCATCATGATTTTAATAGAATTAGAATTGGGTTGAGAAAATTATTTAATTAAAAAAAATTAAAGATGTTATTTAGGAAATAAAAAAAACAAATATCGAGTTGGATTGAATTATAAAGTACTGGGTTAAAATTTTAGGAAGTGTAATGACCCAATTTCCAGTGGTGTCGAAAAAGTTAATTTTAGGACCCCATTTCTGTAAACTGAGCCTGTAAATATTTAATAATAATATTTACGAAATTGAAGATGAATTCAATTTTGGACTGTAACACCCAGATATCCGACCCGATTGTCGGACTTGAGCTACAAAGTGTCACATTCGTTACCGAAGCAACTATGATCAAGCTACTATTAACTATTACTGTTAAACATATAAATGTAACTAAAACAAGTGTATCAAACAATACATAATCATTTTTTGGTCTTATACAAGCTCACGAAAGCTCTTTCACTAACCTAAGATCGAAATAGAACAAATTGTAAAAATTTTAAAGTTTTGGGTTGACGTCGTGACGTTACAGGTTCCTCTTCGTGACGCAACTCTCTGTTCAGTGCTCATCGTGACCTCGAGCAATGACGTCACCACTTAGAATTTTGCTTTGTTTCTCGTCGCGACATCAGAGATTCCTCGTTGCAACATGACTCACTATTTAAAAAAAATGACCATTTTGAAACAAGTTCAAAAGACTTGTGTTAACCTATATAATCCTAATCACAACCAAACAACACTTTTACAACAGTATATAAGGTAGAACATACCAAAACAATACTTCGAAATGACATTAAGCAACTAAGTTCCAAGTTTGACCTTTTTTATTATAGAAAATCGAATTAAACCCTAGGTACTTGCCATTTACAATCGAAAGGGGTACATTACAAACTTTGTTAAGTCAGAAAAAATCATCTGGATGCTAGCTTCAATTCTCGAGGATTCGAGAATCACCTGAGCCTATGCACGGAGAAAAAAAACCGTACTCTGAGCTATAGGCTTAGTGGTACATTTATAAACCAAAGCTTAAAACATAAGAAGTAGTAAAACATTTCAATTCCATACATGTATATTTATATGCATATAACATTATACTAACTTTCAATTTGGTTACCGTACTTTTCATCATCAAAATTTATACGTAAGTATGCATAAAACCAAATCTTTATTCAATCCAATCCAATTACAACATTAAGCATTCAATATAAATCTTTTCCACAAATAACTTACATCTAATAACACATAATTCACTTTTTAATATCACATTCTTTACTAAATTCTGGAGTTTACTGACTCATTCATACCCATTTAGGCTCCCAGGGTTGGTTCATTTGATTTGTATACTCAACTATGTGATTTCAACGTTTCTTTCACAATTAAGTACAATTCATTCAATGGTATGGATTTGTACACATTCATATCATTCACCAAGTTACATTTTACAATCCCTATTAACTTGACTTGGACTCGAACGGATACTCGGATCATCCGTCCAACAAACCAAACTGGCACCGAAGTGCATCATCAGATAACCTAAAGCAGGGTAAAGTAGCACATAAAGTGTATACTGGTGCACAAAGCACATCCTAGCACACAAAGTGCATCTTAGCACACCAAGTGCATACCTGGCACATGAAGTGCATCCTGGTGCAAGAGGTGCATCTTGGAGCATAACCGTATAAACCCGTACAGAATTCATTCATATGGCATGCCAACTATATCCTACTCAGCATGAATTGTTAATAGGGTATCAAATTTCAATCCCAATTCCAATTTAGTACACATATCAAAAATTTCAATCATATACACTATAATAAATCAAGTCATTAACATAACGTATGTATTTCATATCAATCAATACATATTCTAACTCAATTCCATAGCAAAATTCATATTTCAAGCGATACTATTTTATATTTTATTCAATTTAGTCATCTATTATGAGAATTCGCATTCAAAATCAATCCAATAACTTATACCATTACTATATACTTACCTCGTTACTTTCGTATGCATGTAATGTGAAAATACAAGCAATTTATATGACTTTAAATTATAAATGTACAAACTAAAATTTTCGGCTACTCATTGATCACTTTCGTTTTTCCTCTCCCTCTCGATGATTCCATGTTGTCGTTACCTATGAATAATAATAAAACACATCATATTATCAAATCTCAATAAAAAAGAATCAAATACCAATTTTTAAAATTTTTTGCAAATTATTCAGTTTAGTCCCTAAAATAGGGATAATCATAACTTTCAATTTAAAGCCTCGGATTAAAATCTAATTTCACCAAATCTCATTAGGGACCCTCTATTTTCTATTCCTACCAATAATTCATGATAGTTTTTCAATTTATTTAATTTGGTCCTTAATGTACCAAACTAATAATTAAGCTTTACAATTTAAAAGGGTTTGCACGTTAAATATGAGGGTTCGCATGCTTTACCTGACTTTCCAAGTCATGTGAACTCGTGTTTAAATGCGATATACAAAGGCACTCACCTATGGTTCACAATTCATGACGAGCCTATACCACCTGCTTGCCGTTGTCCTTGCTCGTGGATGCACCTTCGCGTTGAGTGGCTTTACATATAACATGAGAATATACAGATTACTAACACTCACAAATAAGATAATCACCTAACAACAAACAACAACTCCCGACCCTCATAAAACTAACGAGCTCACCTTACCTTACTGTAATCTTAAAATTAATTCATTTTAACTCAAATAATAAATCCTCAATTTTCACTTCTTAACATCAGATCTAGTGCTTAATTATAGACCTAAGCTATTAATTTCACTCAATTTCATAAATCAACCTTTTTCGAAAAAATCACGTTCATTTCCATCTCAAAGAAGAAAATTATTTGATTCATACAGTTTATTTAAGAATTTGTTAAATCCAATTTATAAAGCTCTTAATCATGTCAAAATGAGTTGAAAATCATTTTGAAAACATGACCTAGCTCTCTATTCCGAGATTCACCAATTTGATTACATAGAAAATGGCATTCTTTAGATCTTATACTTGTTTTGAGTTATATACGAGAATAGATGCGATATTATATATTTGTTATATAATTATTTTTTACCAAGGTTGTGGTTCTTAGGAAATAGACAGTGGACTATCATATCTATGTAGGGATATATTTTTTAAAATTCATAGAATTCTTGTGAGCCAGAAACAGACATAGGAATTAAATGTAATTTTTCCAAAAGGAGTCCGTGACGAGTAAAAGATATGATGGCGGTGGAAGACTCAAGGAATGACTTGTGGTGAAAAATTGTGTAATTTTATTTTTCCATTTATTTTCTAGAAGTAGAACCATGGAAACCTTAGCTGACAATTTTATTTTAATGACCTATCTCTTTGTATATCTGCTTTATAATTGTTTATAAAATTATGCAATGTTATAATTGTGATATATATATATATAAGATGATCCACAGTTGATCGATTAAAAATAAGAAGTGCGGTAATGAGAAAATACATGTGTTGTATTGTTCTATTCACTTCTTTAGGTTATTTAATAACTGTGAGAAGTGTGGTAATGAAAAGGTTCATGTCTAGGATTGACTCTAGCTAGGAAAGGCTTGGTTTTTAAATGGTCAAATTTGACTCACCTCCTTTTCTTAGGACCCTACGTGGTGCATGATTCTCATTTACTTCTTTGGTTTTTCCCTTAAAAGAAAATATGTGGAGAATCAAAATTATTTGTTTTAAGATTGATTGATTCTTATGAATGTATATTATAAAATTGCCATAGCATGTCATGCATATGTTGGAAGCATGTCATTTAGATTAGGTAAGAATGCCACTAGGATTATTATATGATCATTCTTGAAATTTGGGATAAAAAAAACCTTGCATATTTTTAAAATATTGAGTGGGAAAAGGTTATTGAACAAGACCTATGATCTCCAATGGTGGTCCCTAAGTGATAGCATGATAAAGTTTCGAGCTGGTTCCTACCCTGGCTACACCCTAAGGTAAACTTTGTCATGTGGGTTCATTAGATGAGATTTCTTTTTAAGGACAACTAGTCATGCATGACTTTTAGAGAGATTGTCCCAAGATAACTCAAATGAAAACATGTTCATGATGAGTGTTAGGTCAATGGTTACACATAGAGGTGATCATGGGTCGGGCCGAGTTCGGGCAAGGACTGAACAAAATTTTAGGCCCGTTTTCTAGGCCCGGGGCTAGCCTGGCTTGATGTGACAGCCCGATTTCGACCCTAATCAGACATAGTGGTTTCGGGACCACAAATCTGAGTCAAAAAAATATTTTAATATTACTTTGGGAGTTTACTATGTGTGAATTTGATTGTGTGAAATTTTCGTGTTTAAATTTTGTTGTTTGAGTAACTGATTAAATAAAAAGGACTTAATCGCGTAAAAATAAAAATTTAGGGGTTAAAGCTAAAAGTATCTATTTGTTGTTGTCTTTTTATTTGGAAGGTTTAAACATGCAATTAGACCACTAAATAGTTAGTGGATGGCTAAGGACAAAACTAACCTTATTATATATATATAAGTTATATTTATTTAAATAAGGCTAAATTAGTAATTAATAAATATTATAATATAAGATAGTTAAAAGCATAAAAACATTAGATTATTATCATCTTTCTTAGCCAAAACCAAGAAGGAAGAAAGCCATTAAAGCTTAGTCAAGTTTCGGCCATATTCAAGCTTAAATTCAAGGTTCGTTTTTGTTCAGTTTTCGATAATTTTTACGTTTTTGAGATCGTTGCTTCGAATAATTTAAAACCCATGCCTTAATTTTATGAATTGTTGATGATTTTGAAATGTACCATTGATGAATGCTTGAGCTTTGTGATAGTTGATGATGAAATATGAAAGATATGTGAAAGATTAATATGTTTTGTCTTTGAATTTTTGATGAATTTGAGTAATTAGGGTTAAATTGTAAAAATAAATTTTTGAGGGGTTAAAATGTGAAATAAATGAAATGTGTGGGCTTGTAAAGATACTAGGAATATTCAGCCCTAAAGGAGTGTAGTCAAATTTTGTGTATTTTTATTTTGAGCAAAAAGGACTAAATTGCAAAAAGTGTAAAATGTTAGGGGCAAAATGGTGATTTGCCCATTTATGTATTTTTGGATTTAATTGAATGTTTTGATGAATAAAAAGGTTAAATTTGAATATGTTTAGATCGAGAAACGAAGAAAACGGATTTGAATCGGGAAAAAACGAAAGTAGTTGAATAGTCGATCGTGTCCGTTGATATCCGAGGTAAGTTTATTAGCTATTTAATTTTATTAAATCAGTTTATATTACATGTATGGATATCAAATGTATTTATGTTGAGTTAAAATTAAAAGTATATAAATCGAATGAGAAGTATGAAAATTATGTATATATATGTGTTAGGTTCGAATGAGTATGAATATACAAAAATATATACATCAATGTCTTTGTAAATAATTTAGGTATGGAACTATAGGCATGTGATGTATTCGAACATAGGTATGTATATATGTCAATAAAGTTTTAATTTAGTTAATGTTAATTGTTTTATATGTTTACATGATGTTCGAATAGATATATATAAAGATATATATATGTATCAAATATTTGTATAAGTTGGATTGAATAAACATATATATATATATATGAATAAATAATTATATTGAGTATAGGTATGAAATTATATTTATATATATGTGTGTTAATTTCGAATATATATGTGTATAATGTATAAAAGTACAAGATCTTGTTTCGAATATAAGCATAGAGTAATATATATTTGTTAGATTCGAATATGTATATATGTACATGTATAAGATCTTGAATTGAAAAGGTATATGAAATTATATAGGTATATATGGAATTCAAATGTTAAAAGTACATAGTATATTATAAGTTAAATCTTATGATATTAGTAGTGGAATCTAAAGTATGAGGTTATATATATATAAATGTGTTTCGGTTGAATTATTGAATTATTTAAGTTAGATTTGATGATTGGGATTTATATATATCCATGTGTTTTAAAGATATAAGTTATGAATATTGAGCTGAATTTTATGTGGATTTTATATACAAATATGAGATACAACTTCTGTGAATTGAGATTCTTTTGTTAAAGCTCAGTATCAATCGAATTTATTGCCAGTGAAATTATTCAGACTATACGTCTAGCAGGCTAAGTGCCGGTGATCTGAATCAGGTTATAAACCTAGCAGGCTAAGTGCCGGTGATCTGAATCAGGTTATAAACCTAGCAGGTTAAGTGCCGGTGATCTGAATCAGGTTATAAACCTAGCAGGCTAAGTGTCGGTGATCTGAATCAGGCTATAAGCCTAGCAGGCTAAGTGCCGGTGAATCTGTTAAATTAAATGATTATATGCATTTGATATATATATATATATATGATTTTGGTTATATGTAATGGATAAGTATATGAACATTTATTTATATGTATTTGATGAGCATATAAATGTTTGGATCTATGTGTTTAGTGAATAGGCACATATATTGGTTGTTATGAAAATTGTTGAATATACATGTATGCATTCGGCACATGTGGATTAGAAGTATAAATGTGCATTTGGTTCATGTAATTGATAAGTAAAAATATAAGCTTTTGACTTATGTATTTGAAAGATCATAGATATGCATTCGATGAAATGCAAATGATAAGTATATTAGAAATTAGTATATGCATTTAATGATTATGTCTGTAACTTGATTATAAGCATATAATGTTTATACATATGTTCGTTTATATGTATTTTAGATATGCTATAAACTTACTAAGCTATAAAACTTACTTTGATTGTTTTTGTCCTTTTGTTTTATAGTTAAAAACCAAGCTGCAGACTCGGGGATCGTTAGCGAATATCATCACTCTATCTATTATCTCGGTATTAAAACGTTTAAATTTTAACTTATGGCATGTATAGACTAAATAAAATTTTGGGAGTCGTACTTTAATGTACTGTATATATATAATTAATAGCCATATGAAACTAGCTTATTTTTCTTACGGTTTAACTGAACTGAAATATTATGTTTTGTTATAAAAGGTTAAAGTAAAATTTATAATTATACTTACTTCATATTTGACTAATTTAATATAAATGTAAAATTCTTGAATTCTATTGAATGTCTGTGTTAAGTTGCGTTTTATCTGGTAACGCTTCGTAACCCTAATTTATCGACGTATACGGGTTAGGAGTGTTACACTTGATATATAGGCCTAAAAATTTGTCCAAGCCTAGCCTAAAATTTAATTGCTAAGCCTAAGCCCAGCCCAATCCATATTAAAATTTTAGATTATTTTATTAATAAACAAAATTTAAAATATAATAAATCAAATACATTTAAAAACATAAAAACAAATATTAAAACAATAAAAAAATAAAAAATGATACTAAAACAATTCTTAAAACAATACACAAATTGAAAATACAATAAAAAGTGGTTATATTAAAATAGTAACAAGTTAGAGGTAAAATAATAACAAAATTAATAATAAAACAAATGTTCTACAATATCTAAATAATATTAAAAACGACAATGGAACAACATAATAAATAGCTGTGAAACAACAATAAAACACCACAAAAAGCAGCACCAAAATGGTATCAAAATAGCACAAAAAACAACACCAAAACAGCACAAAAAACAACACCACTAGCAACACCAAAACAACACCAAAAACCTGCAAAATATAATCAACCAACAAAAATTTCTATACATTAACCAATCAACATATTTAATTTTATAACAAACTATAAATTGTAAGCTAAATTAAATTGTCAACAATTAGAAAGGTAGCCTAAAAAGCAATTGAAGAAACATCATCCTCATCATCATCATCATTCTTGCAACCAATTTCTAACATGAAATAAGAATAAATAATTAGATAATCAAATTGATAAAATGTTACAAAATTACAACAATAAAACGAGAATAATAATTACCCGTTGAAAATCCCTTAGCTCGCATCCAATCATCAAAACAAACAACAACTTGAACTGTTTTTGGCTTAAGTGAACTCCTCAAAGGTGTGATAACTTTCTTACCCATGCTAAAAGCCGAATCGGAAGCTACAATCGATATTGTAATTGTCAAAAGATCACGAGCCAATAATGAAAGCTCATTATATCAAACTAAACTTTTGCTCCAATAATCCAAAACATCTATTTGACAATTCAACTCAAGCTCCTGTTCTTCCAAATAAATGTCCAACTGTGAATTTTTACTCTTAGTGCTAGATTCATTTAAATACCATTTATAATCATCACTCTCATCAAACCAACTGCGAATTTTCAATCTTAGTGCTAGATTTATTTAAATACCATTTATAATCACCACTCTCATCAAAATCTCCCCCAAAATCAGCACTATTAACATTGTGTTGATGCAAACTAGAATCAATAGGATTATTATCTGAAACATTAGAACTCCCAACCAAGGAGGAAGACGTGGATTTGGATTTTTTAACATACTCATTAAACAAGAGTTTAGGATTGCTAAGAATGATTTCAACAAAATTTGAAGCATGAATACCATAGATTGTAGTAAAGCAATACTGCACATAATTTAACTTGTAACAAGGATCTAAAATTACAGCACATGACAATATCAACGAATTCTCAGCCCAATATTTATTAAATTTCTCTTGCATTTTCTTAACCATTGGAGTTAAAAAATAATGAGGACCTTTAATTGTATCAAGCTTGTAATATCCCTAAACCGGGTCTACTAGTTTTGGATATATTTTTGGGTTTCAAGCGTGAATTTAGGAATTTATCGGGTTAATAGTAATTTTTTAATTTAATTTAATAGGTCAATTTCATCTAAAATTGATTAAATAATAATTCGAAAAAATAAAAATATATTTGGAAAATTAATTTTAAAGTAATTAAATAATTATTAGTGAAAATAATTAATTTGAGTCAAAAAAGAATTTGAAAAAATTTTTTTGGGGGTTAATTTTTATTTTGGTTAATTTTTATTGTAAAATAAGGGAAATTTGGAGTATTTTTTTTGGCAAATAAACCTTTAAATTCAGAATTTTGGAGGGAAAGGATCAATTGGTAAAGTATGGGAAATGTGGGAGTGGCCATTGGACAAATTTCCCAATTTTTAAATTTTTGGTGGGTTGTTTCAGTTTTAAACACAATGCATCTAGCCTACTTTTCACACCATTTACATCAGATTAGAGAGCTATAAAATTTGTTTTCTTTGCATGGTTTTAAAGATCTATCATTAGAGAACAGATTCAACAAATTTCCTTATCAAAATACTCTCTCTTTTCACCAGAAATTATTCACAAAAGTAACCAAAAATATTCTGAAATTTCTAAAGATTCTTGAATCATAATTTTCAATCAAAGGATTTAGAATGAATCAAAGGTAATTATCATTTATAAACTTATTTTCATGATGATAGAAGCATATTTACATGATTTGGGTGATAATTACATGATTTTTTTTTATCAATGTCATCTTTTTCAAAAGCTTAAGGTGCTTTAATGGTGGATCTTGAATTTTGAGAGGAAATCCATAAATAAATGGATGTTCCAACTCAAAATGGATCTGTTAAAAGGTTTTTGATTTTATTCATCAAGATTAAACATGTATTGTAATGTAATTTAAAGAAATTCGAATTTCATCATCTTTATGAACTGATTTTTCAGATTATTGTGAAATTGATTTTTGTAAAATTGATGCTTAGTATATGTTTATTTGCTCTAGTATTGATGTTTGGAAGTGATTAGGAGGGTTGGAGTGATCGATTTTGTGATGAATCGAGTTTTCGACTTCATGATACAAATCTGGTAAGGTAACTTTGGGTGAGAATTTCGTGTAGCCTAGTTGATGAAAATTTGTGTTTATTATATCTTTTGAAAGGTGGTAATATCTATCTTATCTCTATTGAAGCTCCAAATCTTGAAAAGGATTGAGCTAATTGAAATTGAAGCTTGGATTTTCTTGGTTGATCACTTGGTTGTGGTTGAGTTAGTTGTGTGGTGAGTGCTACTAAAGGGAAATTTGGTAAATTGACCATCACTTATGCTTAATCGGATGATTAGTTACTGATTGCAAATATTTAATTGAGTTTTGGTTGGTTAATTTTATAATATTATTGATATATGTTTAGGTGATGAAATTTTTGTTAAGTGTTGGTAAGTGAGCATCTAGTGATTTTATGTGCTTGATTTAATTGATTATAATGGTGAACTAAGCAAGCATGCTAGAGTTTTTGGTTCATGGTATGTTAATATTTCAATTGATAAATGAACATTGATAATAGGTAATCGGTATGCTAGATTTAATTTGATGTTAAAATGGCTATGTTACATGATTTAGATTGCATTTTGGCACTTTAAATTGAGCACATTATTGAGTGAAATTATGTTATGATTGATTGGTTATATTGGCAGTATAGCATGGTGGATCCAATTGATATAGTTGGCATGCCATAGGATTTCTGAGTATTCACCATATTGATATGTTATTTGTGAGAAATGAGGCTCTAGGTGGACTGATTTGGAGTAGATAAGGGAGCTTTAAGCTTGTGTCTCCACTCAACGGGACTGATTTGAGGCGATATAAGGGAGCGTGTGGCCTTAGGCTGCTCAATTCGGGACTAATTCTGATTCTGATTCTGATTGGGGGTAAGGAGATCCGTTTATCCAATGTATGATCACCCGATTAAGCCATGATTGTATATGCCAATATAAATGTATGAAATGTTATATGCTGATGCGGTCGTTGAAAGCACCAAAAATATCATATCCCTAATAAATAATGAAAAACAATAGTAAAAGGGAAGTAGGGTCAAATCCTCAGGGACTGGATTTGCACAATGTCTTGTTCCGTGAAATCCCAGGTAGAATCCTGCCCAAGAAAACCTCCGTACCTGGAAAAAAATAAGAAAATAACAGAATTAAAGGTTTGGATCTGAAAACAAAAAATAAAATAAAAACAAAATTAAGAATATTGAATTGAAAATTCGAGAAATTAAAAATAGAGTTGAGAGAAAGAAAATTCTTATGGGAGGTTCCAGCCTCCAATTGTCTCGTTCCGCCTTGGGTTCAATCCTCGGCTTTTAGGTGATCCTTCCTAAACCGAATAAGCCAGTTATAGTGGAAGAGGACGCCTACGACCACCAGCTCCAAAGATTTAGACTTACGATTTAGTGGAACCTGACTCTAGCCAACAATCACTTCTGTGGGATCGTTTTGTGCTAGATCAATACTTCTCAATGGCGAATCCCATGCCATTTTGTCTCTTGAGCTCGCAAACCTCTGACGCAGTAAGCTAACGAATTGATTGTGCAACCTTCCCAAAACATACAAAGCGGCTGCCTTTGCATACGTTGAAAAGCTTACTTCTTAAGGGACATGGATGAAAGCGTCAGCCCCGTAGTGCGGAGAAATGATGACTACTCGATGAGGAGGCTAAGTACGGACTCCAAGTCTCAGGAACCCTTTTTGGGGAATATCGACAACCTTCAGCCAGATGGGTTTAGTGGCTTATGGTTGTGGTGGAAAAGAAAATAAATATAATAAAAATGGAGATTTTATTGAAAGGAAATATGAGAAGAACAAAAGCCTAGATTTTTGGGGAGAGAGTGTTTACAGAAAAAGATGGATCTCTTTTAAGTCACTTCACCCTGTATTTATAGTGCTAGGGGAGATAGTCTAATCCTACTTAAATTACCAAAAGGTAAATACATTTAATTTAAGATAAATAAAATAAAATCCTAAAATTAAATAATTCTTAATATTAATTATCCTAATATAAGTAAAATAGAGTCTGATAGAATAAAATCTCTTCTTTTTGCATTTCAACCCTTGTGTCCTCCATGCTTGCACTTTTGGCACCAACTTTTCCTTGTGTCGCACATTGGCCCATTTTATCTCTAAATTCACGCTTTTGGCCCTTAATTTTGCTGTTGCCTCAAATTTAGTCCCTATGAGATAAAAGATCATAAATATCTCAAATTAGTAGGATCATACTCAGAATAAATACATAATTAATACATAAAAATACATTATTCTAGAGTGTTGTCAAATTCTCCCTACTTAGCCCATGCTTGCCCTCAAGTATGGTTCCTATCTACTATGAAAGTTAGATTTTGCAATAAAAGAAATACTACTCCAAAGTTTTATAAAAATCAGTCAAAAATGCATATGAAAAATAAAGAGAACCCTAAGCTTGCTTTAAGTAAAACAGAAAAATTTTCCAATTAATACACACAAAAATTAGAATCGACTTGAATTATTTAATGAAAATTAGGTAAATTGCCAAACCTACCAAGACACCCTATTTGTTTCCTCCTTTAGTCTCCAAATTATATTTTTTCTTTTTCTTTTTATTTCTTTTTATTTATTATTTATATTTTTTTATGCTTTAGAAATATACTGAACCTTTTGACGCGAAGAGAGATGACAGCTAAGCACCCCACCTCGGTTACTCAGCCCAGTAGACTCCTAATTATATTTTTTTCTTAAGAACACATCGAACCTTGTGACGCGAAGAGAGATAACAGCCAAGCACCTCACCCCGGTTACTCAGCCCAACATGTTCTTAAAAATTAATTCCGGTTAGTGGAGTTTTACCTAACACGTCACACAACCTTTTGACGGGAAATAGGATGACAACCCAAGCACCCTACCTCGGTTACTCAGTCAGTCATGTTTTTAAGCTGCACTCATAAGCATGGAAACATTAAACGACATTTTATTAATAACTTTTTTTATGAGGACTTTAGAGAAAACCAATCAAGTGTCAAAAATAAGTTTCAATAATTACCTTAATAGTCATGAACATATTTTAGCATGCAAACATATTAAGTGTCCACTTTGTATTAAACTTGATCAATTTTACGAAAAGTAAGATAAAGTTAACTCTATGAATCACAATTATTTTTAGCCTAAGAAGAATAAAATAGTGGAGATGACATCAATTATGGAAAATCCGTAATTTCCTCAGAAAACAAGAATCATGCTTGCAGGTCAAACAGTAGGAAATTCTTGGTAAAAATCTTGGGCATGAAAAGAGGCAGGAGATTCTAAGGGCACGTTTGGTTCACTGTATTGGATTAGAGGTGTATTGAATTAGAGGTGTAATGGAATAGAGGTGTAATAGCAAATCAACTGTTTGGTTGAATGTAATGGAATAGAGGCATAATAGTAATCTTGTGTTTGGTTGAATGGAATAGAGGTGTAATAGCATAATGGAAAAAAACTAAAATGACTAGAATACCCTTAGCATAAATTTATTTTGGTAAATGATTATTGTTATTGTTATTTAAATTTTAATAAGATTATTATTATCAATAATAAATAATTTAATCATATTTAAACATAATTATTATTAAATATATTAAATATATTATAATTAAAATATATAATTTAATAAAATTCTTAATAATTAATTTTCTTATATGAATTTACTCAAATCATAATATATGATACTATAAAAGATAAATTGAAATGATTAATATTAAATATATTTTAATTAAAATATATGATTTAATAAAATTTAAAATAATTATAACTAATAAATTATCTTATATGAATTTGTATAATTTAAAATAATTATTATTACATATAAGTTAATAATATATAATTTCATAAAATTATTGATAATAATTTTTCTTATATGAATTTATACAATTTAAAATAATTAATATTAAATATAATTTAATAATGATATATAATTTCATAAAATTCTTAATAATAAAATGTTATATGAATTTACTAAAATCAAAATATAACTTGAGAATTATATTCTGCATAAACATAATTAACTTATATTAAGAAAATGTTAGATGAAAATGAAATTCTACATCATAATCCATATGTTATATAGTTTTACAACATCAAAAAGTTTGAACTTTGATTTTTAATGGTCAGAAAGAAATCTTCTGACCCATTCCAATCGCGCAATAGAAGGTAAACTAAAGAAAACGATCATTTGAGTTGGATGATCTGGAATTTTTTGTACAAACACACCCTTAATTTATTAATAGATCCATACTCCCCTGTGTATGCATGTGTGATTTGATTATGGTGTATGAATATTAACCCAAAAGAAAAAAGAAAATAAATATAATAAATAAAAACCTCCATCATAATCAACTTCATTCTCAAGTGATATAATAACTAAGAAATCAATTATTTGCCTACTTGCTTGCGCTACCTACAAAGCTCACTACCTTGTAAAATTTGCTTCACCACTGGGATGAGAAGCAACTAATTACTTTACATCAACATTTACTATTGCCTCTGTTCATACCAATACCATCATAATAAGCCAACCATTCACCCTCACATTATCCCACGGAACCCTGCTGAATCCAAAAGTACTGCTTTGATTTGCTCAGGCAATACATCCTGGCCTTCCCTGCGTTGCTGTCATTTGTCAAACACCAAATCAAAATTACTGAATTCTTCATCCAAATATTAATATCCACCAACAAACCAAACACCTTACAACTTTTCTATTTTTTAGATGATATGCAGACTTCCAGATTAGCTGGTACTATAATGCTTGTTTAACAAAGCTACAATTATGGTACTCGCATAGCTCCAATTTCCCAATTTTCATATTGTCTTTGTTCAGCATCACCAGATCCGAAACTAAACTTTAAGGAAAACACACCTCACGATAAATTCTGTTTATCACTTGCAGTAAATACCTAACAAATTCATCTCACAAGTAATTTAGTGATCTAAAGATCAACAATTATTAACCATTAGCATCATAGTTGACCTTCAGAGGTATGAGCAGAAAGAAAAAATTGCCTAGGATATATCCCACTAAACAAGGATTCTTACTTTAATCTATGTGCAAACTAGTGCAAGTAGTCAGTCTGCTATTCATATACAAAAAGACAATGGGAAGAGAGTCATCAATTTCAGGGTTTCTGACTCATGGTCTATACCATTATTTGAACTTGCCTTTTACTGAGCTGCTCTTTTCAACAGCAGTTCTATGTAGCAAAGATGCACAGAAAATAACTGAATTTCTTCAATAAAGGCTCATTTCATTTGTAGTTTTAAGTGTTAAACAGAAGAAATAGCTTTCTATATGGCCTTATTTTTTGCACTAGAGTTAGCTAGACTTTGAAAGAAATCACATTCATCAAAAATTGTTAGACAGATTTTAGTTGAAATATGTTGGATAGATGTGCAAATTAAAATTGATTTTAAATGGAAATCAACGAAGTAGATGAAGAGAAAAAAGAAGGGCACCTCAGCTCGGAAAACATCCAGTGCAAACCCATTAAAACAGTTGATTACAGCTTGTTGTATGTCCAATCCAAGGTTGTCTAGAGCTCTCATGGTGGAGAGCAAGAGACCTGCCCTGCGAGCACAAAACATGTGAATGTTGACAGCCCTTCCTTCCCTTAATCTTACCTCCACCTGAAAATTACAAAAATAGAAATATATGAGTTCCGTTAACCTTACATCGACTGACACCAGGCATATGTCAGTCCTTATGTGTGTGTGTATCATGTCCTGACTCATGTCTGACATGAGTTCTACAACCAAATGCCAAGAAACAAAAGCCTAGATATAATCTTAAGAACAATTCTGATCAAGGAATAACAAATATCACACTTCTTCAGTTATTGGTGGAGAGAAATTCTAGGCTTCATGGCAAGAATATTAATACTTTTTCAGTTATTCTTAATAAAATCATAGAGGCAGTTTGACTAAGACTCCACAGTTGAAAGGGATGATACCAACAAGATGCTTGCTTGCAACTGGGGTTTGAGTGTAGTGATTACTTATCCAGAATACTTCTCTATTGTGATTACTATCAGTTTCGCAGATGCTTTTATTGTAGTTGGCTAGGCTCCTCTTTTGCGTGAATAAAGAATTATTTAACCATCAACAGAGCCAAAAACAAATATCACACTTCACAATCCACAAGAAGCGCTTAGCTATTATAAGCAGAAGACAAGAAAACAATCAACAATATGATAAAAGAGAACAAAGAAAAAAAACAATAATATATAGAAGCTCAATTGTGTATATACTTCAGTCCCCTCTATTATATTTATCCAATATAAAGTATTTCCAGTTTTCATGATAAGGTCCATCGACAATCTCATCTTGAAACCTACCGAGTTTAGTTCACTTTATCAACTTGTTAATCCAAAACCCAGAAACACAATGATAAATCAAAGAAATTCTTGAAATTGAGAACAAAACCCTAAAATTTTAGCATAAGAAAAAGAATACACCCACCACCGTTCCTTCAGTTTCACAAAAAACCCAGTTGATTAAAAAGAAAAGAAAGGGAATTGGAATAGTCTCGAAATAAAATCAAGATTCTGAATTAAAGAAAAGAAAAGGCGGTTGTTCTAAAGCTTCTGAAATGGAGAAAAGAGAAGATGCCTTACCTGATAACCAAGACTCGGAATAAGAAAAGAAATTGAGCTATGTTTGTTTGCCTGCGAAGAGAAGATACTCGAGGGAGGGAGAGAAAGCAAGAGAGATTTTTCAGTTTCACAGCTAAGGAAGGAAACGCCCATGTTACAAATACAAAGAAAATAAACTGGGAGCAAATCGGCAGAAAAGAAAAGTAAAGAAACAAGGAAATAAATCGGATGAAGCTAGAAGGAACAGAAGAGAAACAAAGGGGATCGGGGGAGGGTAAAATAGGGACGGTTTGCTGAAGCGGTAGCTAATCTGGGCAAAAGAGGGGGAATAGAAATCGGTGGTTTTCACCGATTAGGAAAGTAATGGATTACACGCGTATTAGCAATACATTGAACCAAACGACGAAATAGAGAGGGATTAGGTGGGGCCCACTGATTAGCCAATACACCCAACCAAACATGTTGTAAATAAATATGGACAAAATGTATCATCAAGCAGTAACACCAGACAAAAATAATCACAACAACAACAACAACCAAAATCACATCAGAAATTACAGTAATAACGAAGAGTACCTCCCCCTACTAAAAGTACATTGTCCTCAATGTGGACGAAAAGAAATAAATACGTAGAAAATTTGAGAAAAAAATCCCCGTATTGTTACTGTCGATCGCATATGATGACAATGAGCTCGATCAGTTGCTGGCCAAATGTTTCAAGTCGGGCCTCAATGCGCTGTAAGCGTTGCTCAACGGTTTTCTTCGCATTTTCGCTCTGTTTTATCTAAGCAAAAGAAGAAAAATTTATTAATATCCAAATAAGTAATAAATAATAAAATAAAATAAAGTAATAAATAAAGTAAAGAAACAAAGAAATAATAAATGATAAAAATAAAAATTGGGTTGCCTCCCAACAAACGCTTGTTTAACGTCTTTAGCTCGACTCCGTTATTGGTTCTATGGTGGTTCGAAATGGATATTCTCAACCATGGGCTTGAAAATTCTCATAAAACGGCTTCAACCACTGGCCATTGACTACGAACCACTTTCCAGATTCTTTACTCTCTAGGAATAACTTTAACACGGAGTTATAAAGTAAAACTTTTTGTCGATACAATTTATGCTCAAGATTTCACTGGGATGGCTAATGGCGTCGTAGACATTAAACTTTACAATCTCCCCATTAAACTCTATCATGAGAGTTCCACTTCGAACGGCAATTTTAGTATTAGCTGTACTAAGGAATGGTCGACCCAGCAGGAGATCTGAAGATCCAGGAGTTCTATCCTCCTCCATTTTGATCACATAAAAATCTACAGGGAAAATAAGCTCGTTAACTTTTACCAGAACATCCTCGAGGACTCCTTCTGGATGCACAACGGACCTGTTCACCAATTGAATGATAACACCTGTTTTTGTTAAAAAACCTGCGCTAAGTGATTCATAAATAGAATACGACATTACATTTATAAAAGCCCATAGATCATACATAGCCTTCTTAATTCCCAGATGGCCTATTTTGCATGGTATTGCAAACATGCTCCTATCCTTGCATTTTGTCGACATTTTCTGCTGTAACACTGCGGATACATTCTCACCAACATTCACCCTTTCATTACCTATTAATTTTCGCTTGTTGGTGCAAAGCTCTTTAAGAAATTTAGCATACTGCGGTATTTGTTTGATGGCGTCCAACAGCGGAATGTTGATCTCGACATTCCTAAATGTTTCGAGGATTTCCTTGTCCTCTTTACCTCTTCGACACTGGTTGAATCGTTCTGGAAATGGAGGTTGAATTTTCGACAATGGAGGCTTCGGTCGGACCTGTTCGTCTTTTTCGAGTTTTTCTTGGGCAATTTCTTGGCCAAGATTCCTGTCAGGAATTGGTTCTAGTACCTTTCCGCTTCGCAACATTACTGCATTTACATTTTGTCTAGGGTTTGGTTCTATTTGTGACGACAGCTTCCCTTGAGAGGTAAATTTCTCGATCGATGTGGTCAACTCTCTGATGGACGCCTCGATTTTCTGTTGGGAATCCTTCATCTCTTTTTGGAAATTAAGAGTTTTCTGTTGAAAATCAAGAACATTAGCTGCTAACTTATTGACCATGGTTTTAGAAAATTACCTGAACCTTGCGGCTATTGTGGAAATCGATTTTGGTATGGCTGGGTATTTCGTGAATTGGCCCCATAACTTAAGTTAGGATGTTCCCTCCACCTTGGGTTGTAGGTATTAGCGTAGGGGTCGTATCGCCTTTCTGGCAGCCCAGGGAAATTTCCCACAGCATCCAGATGGGCCATGGTATCATCATACAAACTGGGACATGTACCAGTTGCATGATCAGGTGTAGCACATATTCTGCATAACCGGGCTGTCTTCGCTTTTTCTGTAAGAAGAGAATTCATCATATTAGTAAGTCTATCAACTTTATCCTCTAAGGTTGAATTACTTAGCTGGTGAACCCTTCTAGGGGGTTTAGTATTGGCTCAGAACTGTTGAGAATTTTCAGCCATCATGGAGATCAAGTCTCTCGTTTGTTGGGGAGTCATGTTGACCAATGCTCCTCCACTAGTGGCGTCTACCATATTCATCTCCATGGGCTTCAAACCTTCGTAAAAGTATTGGAGGAGAGATTTCTCCATCATACCATGTTGTGGGCAGCTTGCACACAACTTCTTAAACTGCTCTCAATAATCGTAAAGGGACTCAGCTTCTTTTTGCCTTATTCCAATGATCTCTCTTCTTAGCTCAGCTGCTTGAGACGCTGGAAAAATTCTGCTTAGAAACAAACGAGATAGATCAGCCCAAGTTGTAATAGATCCAGGGGATAAATAAAATAATCATTCCTTAGCGAAATCTGCTAGGGAGAAAGGGAAATCACACAATTTAATCTGATCCTCAGTTACCCCCTGAGGTTTCATGCTAAGACAAACCATATGAAACTCTTTCAGATGCTTGTGGGGATTTTCATTTTGCAACCTATGAAAAGTTGGCAGTAACTGGATTAAACCTGACTTCAACTCAAAATCAGTATCCACAGTACGATACGCGATGCACAATGGCGGTTGTTCTATCGGAGCTGTGGCTAGTTGCCGAATCGTTTGAGCCATTGGTTGGTGTGCTAGATTCGGGTTTTCGTTAACCCTAGCGTTAAGCACTTCTTTTGGTGAGTCGACTTCTACTTTTTCGCTTTCAAGTGTTCGAGTAGGGTTTTCATTGACCCTAGACTTAGCTTCGTCATCGACTTCGATTTCTGGCAGTGGGTTACTTTGAGTTCCAACCATCGCTGACTGATTTTTCTGTAACTTTGTCTCCTTGCGATTGGCTCTAGCAGTCTTCTCAATTTCTGAATCGAACGTAAGAGTACCTAGAGCAGATTTGATCATAAGAAACAAAAAAACAAGATTAGTACGTTGCCAGTCCCCGACAACGGCGCCAAAATTTGATGTGCTCATTGAAAGCACCAAAAATATCCTATCCCTAATAAACAATGAAAAAGAATAGTAAAAAGGAAATAGGGTCAAATCCTTAGGGACTGGATTTGCATAATGTCTTGTTCCGTGAAATCCCAGACAGGATCTTGCCCAAGAAAACCTCCGTACTTGGAAAAAAAATAAGAAAATAACAGAATTAAAGGTTTGGATCTGGAAACGAAAAATAAAATAAAAATAGAATTAAGAATATTGAATCGAAAATTCGAGAAATTAAAAATAGAGTTGAGAGAAAGGAAATTCCTATGGGAGGTTCCAGCCTCTAGTTGTCTCGTTTCGCCTTGGGTTCAATCCTCGGCTTTTAGATGATCCTTCCCAAACTGAGTAAGCCAGTTATAGTGGAAGAGGACACCTACGACCACCAGCTCCAAGGATTTAGACTTACGATTTAGTGGAACCTGACTCTAGCCAACAATCGCTTCTGTGGGATCGTTTTATTCTAGATCAACGCTTCTGAATGGCGATTCCCACGCCATTGTCTCTTGGGATCGCTAACCTCTGACGTAGTAAGCTAATGAACCGAATGTGCAACATTCCCAAAACATACAAAGCGGCCGCCTTTGCATACGTTGAAAAACTTACTTCTTAAGGGACATGGACGAAAGTGTCAGCCCCGTAGTGTAGAGAAATGATGAATACTCGGCGAGGAGGCTAAGCACGGACTCTAAGTCTCAAGAACCCTTTTTGGGGAATATTGACAAGCTTCGGCTAGATGGGTTTAGTGGCTCCTGGTTGTGGTGGAAAAGAAAATAAATATAATAAAAATAGAGATTTTATTGAAAGGAAATATAAGAAGAACAAAAGCCTAGATTTTTGGGGAGAGAGTGTTTACAGAAAAAGATGGATCTTTTTTTGAGTCGCTTCACCCTCTATTTATAGTGCTAGGGGAGATAGTGTAATCCTACTTAAATTCCCAAAAGATAAATATATTTAATTGAAGATAAATAAAGATAAATAAAATTAAATCCTAAAATTAAATAATCCTTAATATTAATTATCCTAATATAATTAAAATAGAGTCTGATAGAATAAAATCTCTTCTTTTTGCATTTCAACCCTTGTGTCCTCCATACTTGCACTTTTGGCACCAACTTTTCCTTGTGTCGCACATTGCACCATTTTATCTCTAAATTCACGCTTTTGGCCCTTAATTTTGCTTTTGCCTCAAATTTAGTCCCTATGAGATAAAAGATCGTAAATAGCTCAAATTAGCAGGATCATACTCAGAATAAATACATAATTAATACATAAAAATACGTTATTCTAGAGTGTTATCATATGCTAAATTGATGATTTTATGCCATTATTAATTATGATTTTGATACATGGTTGAGCATATGACATTGAACTATTATGGATTGATATTGTGATTGAAAATTTGTATTTGATTGGTTTCAATTTAAGCATGATTTGGGTGATAATTTACTCGTCGTTTTATTTACATTCACTGAGCTTTTGTAAGCTCACACCCTCACATTCATGTAGATAACCAATGGGATTGAGGAGCTGAGGAGCTAAGCAAGAGAGTTCCAAAAGATTAAGGCTTGGTAGAGATTTAGTTACACATTTTAGAGATGTTAATTGGGCATTGTGAAACTTTTGGGACTTAGTTTAATTTTGGTTGTAATTGGACTTGGAAATTGGACATTTTTAATCTTGGATGGTTTTATAATATCTTATATGCATGCTTGAGTTGGATTATTGAATAATTTACGGTGTATTGTTGCTTGATAGTACGGTGATTGATAACACGGTGTGTGGGGCATGATGTTTACACTAACAATTGTTTAAATGAAGTTTCCGTGGAATGGTTTGCTAGCGACTAAGGTACGCCACTTGTTTGAAATCACCGGTGGTTAATATGAATGTAATTGAATGTTTAATTCTATTTAATAGAGGCTTAATTAGTGTTAATAAATTCAATTGAAGGTGTATGAATATTTATGATATTTAATTGTAGCTAAATCAGGTTTAATTAGCCATTAAAATACTCAAAATTGGGTTTAAAATCGAATATTTTGCACAAAAAAAACTACAGTGGGCTGTTGGTGGTTTGAATTCTGATCTTTTTAAATTTGTTCTCTAGTCTGTTTAAATTATAAGTTAGTCTTGTAACTTGATAAGTCTAATTAGAGCCTTAAATGATAAGGAAACTTAATAAAATTTTAGGGTTAGACTTGTAATAGATAAAATTTGTTAGAAACACACTCAATTTAATATTCGGGTATAGTACTAATAGTTTGAAATTGTTACGATTTAGTCCTTAATAATAAAACTTGAATTAGACATAGAAAATAAACTCGGATTAAGCTGAAATTTTTAGGGCTTAGATAAATTGTCTAAAAGTGGATTGGTGAATGTATAGATCTAAATTTGGGTTAGTTTAACCTTAGGTGCTAAAATGACAATAATGCCTGAGGTTAAATTACTTATAAAAAGTTTAAAATTGGTTCACAAATTGCTTCCGCATTAATAAACAAGTAATAAATAGATAAGATTGAGGTGTTATAAGGTCAGGGTGTGTCTTGGGAGTTTATTAGTTGGAGAGTCACTTAGGCGGCTAATTTAACGCTTTGAATTTGGGCCGGTCCATCCTGGTCAGGTTTGGGGTGTCACAAAGCAAGACTTGTGAACCTTTTAAACTCCTCCAAAATAAAGATTGGTCGTTGGATAATTAGAACAAAAAAAACACAAGTCACATCATAAAAGTCTTTCAAAAATTTGCAAAGAATAGCAACATTTCTCCACTCCTCATTAGAAAGTGCAAATATTTGATAATCTTTATCCCATTGGCCCCAATAATCGAGCACATCTTTATAGTAAAGAGAAGATTCAAGCATCAAATAAGTAGAATTTCTTCTCACACACACATCTTGACAAACTTTTTGGTCACATTCAAATGAAAACTTTTGTTGGCCACATCATAAAATATTTTCCTACGAATTCCTGACTTTGTTATGTACTTAATTCCATTTTGAATGTTACCAACAACATCATCAGCAAGTTCTAAACCAGCTTTAACTATAAGATTCAATATATGTGCACAACAACTAACTTGAAAAAAAACACCATTACACAAAATAGCTCGGTTCACACGAAAACGATTTTTAAGACAAGAAACCCTAACATCATTATAAGAAGTATTATCCAAAGTGATGCTAAAAATTTTGTTGTCTATACCCCATTGAGATAAACACAAAACAAGCTCATCCGCTATGTTCAAACCATCACACGGTGGAAATAAAGCTCTAAACCTTATGATTCTCTTTTGTAGCTTCCAATCCTTGTAAACCCAATAGCAGTAATGTAAATATATTCATCATTAGTATGCTCTGAGTTCCAATTATCAGAAGTTAGACAAATTAAACCAAGTGTGTAACAGCCCAATTTTCAGTGATGTAAAAAAATAGTGGTTTGAGGCCACCAAATTTGGCGAGTAAGTTTCGTAAATATTATTATTTAATATTTACGAGTCAAATATAGTTTTAAAAAGATTTTTTAAATGGTAATTTCTGTTTTATAATGATTTATTAGGTCAAGTGGTTTTAGAAAGTGAGGTATCGGGACCTCATTTCTATAAACTAAGCTGTAACTAGTTTTACGGAGTGTCATTAAGGTAGTATTAAAGGTTCGTTGAAAAATTTTAACGTTTCTATAGTTAATTAATTAAAAAAAGACTACATTGAAAAAGGTGCAAAACTTGTTAATTATAATAATTAAGTGATTAAATGGCTTGATTAATAAAAGAAGAATGTCTTAAGTAATAAATAAACCTAAATTAAAAGATGAGGCGACATCTGATGAGAAAATAATAAAATAAAATGATTCAATGGCAAAATGGTAATTTTGATGAAATTAAAAGTAAAACAAATTGAATTTAAAGGTTTTTTTAGACATTTCTTCTTCAATTTTCAGCCAAAACAGCCATAAGAGAGAGAGATTAAGTTGGTTTTTCATATTTTTCCTTCATGTGATTTTGGTTCTTTCCCGTTTCTTGTAATTTTTATGTTTGTGAGATTGTTATAATTAGGTCCAACTAAACCATACCTTTTTTTATTTTATTAAAAATTTTGGAATTTTTAATTGATAAATATTAGATGTTTTTGATGAATAACATGGATTTAGAGCTTTGATTGTGTTGTATGATGATTTTATAAAGTGATTTTGTTAAATATTAATTTTAGGATTAAATTATGAAAAGGTTAAAATATTAGGGTTTGATAGTGAATTTTGGGTTTATTAGGGGCTTTATGAAGGCCTAGAATATTTTGATAGATTATTGATTGAGAAAATTAGTTAATTTGATAGATTAACTAATTAAGGGATTAAATTATAAAAATTGTAAAAGTTTGGGCTAATTTTGTAAATTTGAAAAATAAAAGGGGATTAATTGTGAAATGAATTGGAAATGGAATATGTGCTAATAAATGAATAAATTTATATTTTAGATCAAGATCCCGTAGATACTCATGAAAAAGGAAAAATAGTAGAATAAGCCCTAAACTTCTACAATTACTACAATTTAATTCAGGTAAGTTCGTACGGTTAAAATTTAATATTTGTATAAATTTGATGAATGGTATTATGCATTTCTTCTATTGTTGGAAAATTAATTATTATTGGAATTATAATATTGTCTTGGATATTCAGTTTGAACGGAACACAAGATTTGATTACATTCATAATTTGGTGTATGATAGTATTGGAAGGAGATATCAACATTTTACCCAAGTAAACCGGGGTTCAGCATTTGTTACGAACTCTTGTGTTTTACTTTTTATTTGGCGTAATTGGGTGAATTAGCTCTTACGAGCTTCTGTTCAGCTCTTACGAGCTTCTGTTCAACTTTTGAGCTTTTGTTGAATTATTCGGGAGAACCAGGTCTTATGTGCTTCTGTTGGTGATGTACTCATATCCGTAAGTCGTTCTTCGAATGGAAATATTTCGGTAAAGTGACTTATTTAATGAATTTGAAAGACATGGTATTTATTTTTATATTGATTTGAATACGAATGTATTTAGAAATTGAAGTTGTGAACGAAAGGGAATTGACATGAATGATTTTATTTATTTGACTTCTTATAGTAGGTTCGGTAAGATTTTTGTTTAACTTGTCGAACTTACTAAGCTTTATTAAGCTTGTTTTTATTGTGTAATGTCTTTGTAGATTTTTCAGAAGGTTGGACGATCGGATCAACACTAAAGTCACACTATCCAACTTATCTCGGTAGGTTTTGAAACATTAAATACGGTTTATATGGCATGTATAGGCTTTTGTATGATTTTGGTCAAAATTTAGCGTATGTAAATATTATAAATAATATTTTTTTTATATAATCAACTTACATATTGGTATGAGATTAAGGTATAATTGTGATGTCAGTGTGAGTGTTATATGTATGTATATATTTGAATGGTAGTGAACTTTGGTAGCTTGGTTAGGTAAATTAATTAGGTAAGTTTGAATACTTGGCTGATATGTTTTTAAGTTAACATTTGAGGTGCCTAACGATTTATTAGTTGTATGTGGTGATAATTCATATTTAAGACTTGATTTTTAGCTTGATTTGAATACCTTGTTACGACTTATTGATGTGCAAAAATATTGAGTTAGGTTGATGCCAAATTGGGCGAGAAATGTGGCTTAAAAATTGGCTTATTTTTGTCCACATGGGCAAGTGACACGGCTGTGTGTCCCTGTATCTTTTAAATTGTGTAAGTCTGTATGCTCAGACGGCTAAGCCACACGCCCGTGTGGCTTGGCCGTGTGACCCAAGTCAGAGAGTTACACAGCCACAGACGAGGGTTGTGACACGACCGTGTGTCCCTATTTCAAATGCCCACACGACCATGTGACCCCTGCAGTATTGAAAATTTTAAATATTTCTAAAAAATTCTCTGAGTTTTCGATTTAGTCCCAACTTGTTTCTAATATGTTTTTCAGGTCTTGAGGGCTCGTATAAGGGACATTAAATATGATTTTTATTGGTTTTATTATGAATATTGATATGTAATGAAACATTAGAAATTTCTATCTGATTGATCTGTAAACCTCGGTAATGCTCTGTAACCCTATTCTCGCGACGAATACGGGTTAGGGGTGTTAAATTTATTGGTATCAGAGCTACGGTTAAGTCGATTCTCAGACTAAACGTAGAATGTGAAATGTCTAGAATTATATGCCATATAAATCTGTGATATTGTGATGTGTATGATCCGATCTAACCTTTATTTTTTATAGACTGTAAAGATGTCAGAAGGATCTGAACGTGCTGATAATGATGAGGTTAATAGTAAAGTACCGACTTCTGAACATGGGACGAGTAGTAATGTCCCAATCTCTTCGGCTCAGGAACGTGAACTTAAAAATATGTTCTTTGGATATATGAACCAATGGTTTAGTGAGTTTATGCAAGAAAGAAATCCGGCTCAGTAACCTCCACTCCCTATTATACTGCCTTTTGTACTTCTAGTTGCACCTTCACCTCCTCTAATGATTGAACCTAATAAACGTACTCCAATTAAGAAACTTAGAAAGTGTAGTGCTGAATAATTTCAATGCAGATCTGAGGATGATCCAGTTAAAGCTGAGTACTGGCTTCAAAATATAATAAGGGTTTTCAAAGAAATGGCTTGCTCTCCTGATGATTTTCTGAGATGTACTGTTTCGTTATTAAAAGAGGAAGCGTATAGCTGGTGGTCGACAATAGTAGTTGTGGTACCGAAGGAGAAATTTCCTGGGAATTTTTCCAGACCGAGTTTAAAAGAAATATGTCAAAAAAAGGTATTTGGACAAGAAAAAGAGAGAATTTCTTAAGTTATGTCAGGGAAATAGATCAGTAGCTGAATATTAAAGAGAATTTGTGTATCTCAATAAATATACTCGAGAAATTGTGCCTACTGAAGAAGAAATCTGTATCCGGTTTGAAGATGGTTTGAATGATGAAATTCGAATGATGATTAGAGGTAATGAAATATGAGAATTTTTTGTCTTGTCTGATCGTGCACAGAAATTGGAAGAACTGTACAACCGTAACATACAACGGGATAGACGGAATCAAGAATTTCACAAGAGAGGTTCTTTCAAGTCATTTTCGGCATTACCGGCAAAAAAGACTAAAGATGATTTTAGCCGAGCTACCTCAGTGCCTGACATTCGAATAAAAATAAGATGATTCAAGATGATTTCAGAGTATTTACTAGACCGACTGATAGTGTGGGTTGTGTATAAAATGCTCCGAAATCCAAATGTGGATATTGCAGAAAATGTCACCTTGGTGAGTGTAGAGGTAAAACGGGACCCTATTATAGGTATGGATCAACTGACCATTTTATTCGTAATTGTCCTAAATTTCCAAAAAAGGAAGAAGATCAGAAAGAAAAGCAAATGTCTACCTCTCAGAAAAGTAGACACTCGGGTCAGAATAGTACTGTCGAAACTACTTGTTTGGGAATGAAAGATATTGTTTTTCGGTCAGAGGCTAAAGCACCTGCTCGCACCTACGCCATTCGAGGTAGAGAGGAAGCTACTGCTCCAGATGTGATTGCTGGTATATTCTATCTCTTTGATGTTACTGTGGATGTATTAATTGACCCTGGGTCAACTCATTCTTATATTTGCACTGCATTAGTAATGGGAAAGAAGTTGCCTATTGAATCTACTGATTATGATATTCAAGTTACTAATCCACTAGGTCAAAGTGTGATAATTAATTTAGCTTGTCGTAATTGTCCACTGAAAGTTAAGGACTGTGAATTCCCTGTTGATTTGATGTTGTTACCCTTTCGGGAATTTGATATTATCTTGGGTATGGATTGTTTATCTTTGCATGATGTTGTGGTAAACTGTAGACAGAAACGGATCGATTAGAAATGTCAGGTAGGGGAGATGATTTCAGTTGAGTCTGAGGATCTGAAAGATGTCGTTAGAATTATTTCAGCTTTTTTTACTCAGAGATTGATATGAAAAGGTAACGAAGCATTTCTAATATATATCCTTGATACCCGAGATTCAGAATCAAAGCTAGATCACTTACCAGTTGTTATTGAATTCGTTGATGTATTTCCTGAAGAATTGCTAGGTTTACCTCCTGATCGTGAAGTTGAGTTTGTGATTGATTTGATTCCTGGAACTATATCAATATCAATATCACCATACCATATGGCACCAACTGAACGAAAAGAATTGACAGCACAATTGCTAGAGTTATTAGATCGAGAGTTTATTCGACCGAGCATGTCTCCCTAGGGTGCAGCTATTTTGTTTGTAAAAAATAAATACGGTTCTTTGAGATTGTGTATAGACTACAGATAGTTGAACAGTGTCACAATAAAAAATAAATACCTTTTGCCACGTATCGACGATTTGTTTGATCAATTGAAAGGTGTCGCAGTGTTCTCGAAGATACATATCAGATTCGGGTATTATCAATTGAAGGTTAAAGACTGTGATGTGCCAAAAACTGCATTCAGAACTCATTATGGTCATTACAAGTTTCTGGTAATGCCATTTGGTTTGACTAATGCCGCTCCTGCTTTTGTGGATTTAATGAATCGAATTTTTCAACCTCATTTGGATAGATTTGTTATTGTGTTTATTGACGATATACTAATCTATTCTAAGATAGAATCTGAGCATGCACAACATCTGAGGATCGTACTACAGACTTTGAAAGAAAAGTAGTTGTACGCAAAATTTAGTAAATGTGAATTCTGACTTCGTGAGGTTGGAGTTTTCGGTCACATAGTATCAGCTGATGGGATTTGAGTTGATCTGAGCAAAGTTTCTACTGTGATAAATTGGAAAACTCCGAAAAATTTTTCAGAAGTGAGAAGTTTTCTAGGTTTAACAGGTTACAACCGATGCTTTGTTAAAAATTTTTTGATTATTGCTTCGTCGATGACCAGATTATTATAGAAAAATGTTGAGTTTGTTTAGTCCGATAAGTGCGAACAGAGTTTTGATCAGTTGAAGAAAATGTTAACGGAAGCTCTAGTCTTGACTCAGCCTGAATCTGGAGTAGCATATGTTGTTTATAGTGATGCATCTCTCAATGGTTTGGGTTGTGTACTGATGCAGTCAGGAAAAGTAGCAGCCTATGCTTCTCGACAATTAAAGTTGCATGAGAAAAATTATCCTACACATGATCTCGAATTGGTCGCGATTGTATTTGCTTTGAAGATTTGGAGACGGTGATAAATGTTACGTGTTTATAGTTAAATGTTACATGTTTACAGATAAAAAAAGTTTAAAGTATTTGACGAGTCAGAAATAATTGAATTTGAGACAGAGACAGTGGTTAGAATTACTAAAAGATTATGATCTGGTTATTGATTACCATCCGTGAAAGGCTAATGTATTGCGAATGCACTTAGTCGAAAGTCGTTATTGTTTGCACTACGAGCATTGAACGCTCATTTAGCTCTTAATGAAGATGGTTCTATATTAACGGAGTTGAGAACGAAACCCCTATTTCTACAACGAATTCGGGAATTGCAAGATGACGATTCGCAATAGAATTTGTGATACATTACGTTTTGATGATAGTGGTACATTACGTTATCGCAATAGAATTTGTGCTCCGAGTAATTTAGATTTGAAAAATGATATCCTTTCTGAAGCTGGCAGTAGCACGTACTCTATTCTTCTGGGTAGTACGAAGATGTATTGTGATTTGAAATAGATGTATTGGTGGCCGAGTATGAAACGGGAAATTTGTGAATTTGTAGTTAAGTGTTTGATTTGTCAGTAGGTGAAAGCAGAACATTAGGTACCAACGGGTTTACTACAACCTGTTATGATTCCTAAATGGAAGTGGGAACGAGTCACGATGGATTTTTTATCTGGCTTACCTATAACTCTGAGAAAGAAAGATTCGATCTGGGTGATTGTTGATAGATTGACTAAATCGACACATTTTATCCTAGTCTAAACAGACTTTACACTTGAGAGATTAGCGGAACTATATGTATCTGAGATTGTGAGATTACACGGAGTTCCGACGTCCATTATTTCAGATCGAAATCTGAGATTTACATCGAGATTTTGGAGCAAACTTCATGAGGCTCTAGGCACTAAGCTTAACTTCAGCACAACATTTCACCTACAGACTGACGTGCAATTAGAATGAGTGATTCAGATTTTGGAAGATATGTTGAGATGATGTATACTTGAATTTGAAGGTATTTGGGAAAAATATCTACCATTAGCTGAATTTGCATATAATAACAGTTATCAATCTAGTATAAAAATGACACCATTTGAAGCTCTTTACGAGAGAAAATGTAAAACATCATTGTATTGGTTTGAGTTGAGTGAATCCAAAATGGTAGGAGTTGATTTGATCCGAGAAACTGAGGATAAAGTTTGGATTATTCAGGATAGTTTTGAAAGCTGCATCTGATCGTTAGAAATCGTATACGGATTTGAAGAGAAAAGATATAGAATTTGCTATTGGTGATTTGGTATTCTAAAAAGTCTCTCCGTGGAAGAAAGTGTTATGGGTCGACAGGAAGGGAAAGCTGAGTCCAAGGTTTATTGGACCGTATGAAATTGTTAAAAGAATAGGCCTTGTAGCTTATAGATTAGCTTTGCCCTCTGAACTTGAGAAAATCTATAATGTGTTTCACGTATCGATGCTGAGACGGTACATATCTGATCCTTCACATGTGATTTCTCATAGTGAGATTGAGCTACAACCAAATTTCATGTATTTGGAGGAACCAGTGAAAATTTTAGCCCGGAAAGTCAAAGAATTACGGAATAAACGAGTACCGTTAGGAAAAGTCTTGTGGCATCGACATGGTTCTGAAGAAGCTACCTGGGAAACTGAAGAATCAATGAGATTACAATATCCAAATCTATTTTCAGGTAACAATTTTAAGGACAAAATTTTCTAAGGAGGGAGAGTTATAACAACCCGATTTTTTAGTGATGGCAGAAATAGTGGTTCGAGGCCACCAAATTCGGTGAGTAAGTTTGTAAATATTATTATTTAATATTTACGAGTCAAATATGGTTTTAAAAAGGTTTTTGAAATGGTAATTTGTGTTTTATAATGATTTATTAGGTTAAGTGGTTTTAAAAAGTGAGGTATCGAGACCTCGTTTCTATAAACCGAGCCGTAAAAATTTTTATAAATATTTATGGAGTTCCATTAAGGTAGGATTAACGTTTCATTGAAAAATTTTAACGTTACGATAGTTAATTAATTAAAAAAGACTAAATTGAAAAAGGTGCAAAACTTGTTAATTATAATAATTAAGTGATTAAATGGCTTGATTAATAAAAGAGGAAGGACTTAAGTAATAAATAAACCTAAATTAAAAGATGATGTGGCATATGATGAGAAATTAATAAATTAAAATGATTCAATGGTAAAATGGTAATTTTGATGAAATTAAAAATAAAACAAATTGAATTTATAGGTTTTCTAGACATTTCTTCTTCAATTTTCACCAAAATAGCCATAGGAGAGAGAGCTTAAGCTGGTTTTTCATATTTTTGCTTTGTGTGAGTTCAATTATTACCCGTCTCTTGTAATTTTTATATTTTTGAGATTGTTACAATTAGGTCCAACTAAACCATACCTTTTTTTTATATTTTATTAAAAATTTTGGAAGTTTCCATTGATAAATATTAGATGTTTTTGACGAATAACAAGGATTTAGGGCTTTGATTGTGTTGTATGATGATTTTATAAAGTGATTTTGTTAAATATTAATTTTAGGATTAAATTGTGACAGGGTTAAAATATCAGGGTTTGATAGTGAATTTTAGGTTTATTAGGGGCTGTATGAAGGTCTAGAATATTTGGATAGATTATTGATTGAGAAAATTAGTTAATTTGATAGATTAACTATTTAAGGGATTAATTTGTAAAAAATTATAAAAGTTTGGGATAATTGTGTAAATTTGAAAAATAAGAGGGGATTAATTGTGAAATGAATTGGAAATGGAATATATGCTAATAAATGAATAATTTTATATTTTAGATGAAGATCATGTAGATACTCGTGAAAAAGAAAAAATAGTAGAATAGTCCCTAAACTTCTACAATTACTACAATTCAATCTAGGTAAGTTCGTACGGTTAAAATTTCATATTTGTATAAATTTGATGAATGGTATTATGCATTTATTCTATTGTTGGAAAATTAATTATTGTTGGAATTATAATATTGAATTGGATATTCGGTTTGAATGGAACGCGGGATTTAAGTACATTCGTAATTTACTGTAAGATGGTATTGGAAGGAGATATCATCATTTTACCCAAGTAAAATGGGGTTCAGCATTTGTTGTGAACTCTTGTGTTTTACTTTCTGTTTGGTGTAATTGGGTGAATTAGCTTTTACGAGCGTCTATTCAGCTCTTACGAGCTTCTGTTCAGGTTTTGAGCTTCTATTGACTTATTCGGGAGAACCAGCTCTTATGAGCTTTTGTTGACGATGTACTCATATCCATAAGTCATTCTTCAAATGGAAAGATTTTGGTAAAGTGATTTATTTAATGAATTTGAAAGACATTATATTTATTTTTGCATTGATTTGAATACGAATGTATTTAGCAATTGAAGTTGTAAACGATAGGGAATTGACATGAATGATTGTATTTATTTGACTTGTTATAGTAGGTTCGGTAAAATTTTTGTTAAACAGTCGAACTTACTAAGCTTCATTAAGCTTATTTGTATTGTTTAATGTCTTTATAGATTTTTCAGAAGGTTTGACAATCGGATCAACACTAAAGTCACACTATCTAGCTTATCTCGGTAGTTTTTGAAACATTAAATACGATTTATATGGCATGTATAGGCTTTTATATGATTTTGGTCAAAAATTAGCTTATGTAAATATTATAAATAGTATTTTGTTTATATAATCAACTTATATAGTGGTATGAGATTAAGGTATAATTGTGATGTCAGTGTGAGTGTTATATGTATGTATGTATGTATTTGAATGGTAGTGAACTTTGGTAGCTTGGTTAGGTAAATTAATTAGGTATGTTTTGATACTTGGTTGATATGTTTTTAAGTTAAAATTTGAGGTGCCTAGGGGTTTATTAGTTTTATGTGGTGATAATTGATGTGCAAAAATATTAAGTTAGGTTGATGTCAAATTGGGTGAGAAATGTGGATTGAAAATTGGCCTATTTTTGTCCACACGGGTAGAGACACGGGCATGTGTCTCAGCAATGTGTGACCCACGACCGTGTGTCCCCTGTATCTTTTAGATTGCGTAAGTTAGTATGCTTACACGGCTTAGCACACGGGCGTGTGGCTTAGCCGTTTGACCCAAGTCAGAGAGTTACACGGGCACAGATACGAATTGGGACACGACCATGTGTCCTTGTTTCAAATGCTCACACGGCATGGCCACACTGCCGTGTGACCCTTGCAATGTTGAAAATTTTAACTATTTCTAAAAAATTCTTTGAGTTTTCAATTTAGTCCCGACTTGTTTCTAATATGTTTTTCAGGTTTTGAGGGCTCGTATAAGGGACAGTAAATATGGTTTTGATTGATTTTATTATGAATATTGATATGTAATGAAATAGTAGAAATTTCTGTCTGATTGATCCATAAACCCCGATAATGCTCTGTAACCCTGTTCCGGCGACGGATACGGGTTAGGGGTGTTACAAGGTGCTTTAGCCAACTCTTTTTTAAAATGATATCTCTCTTTTGCATAATGTATTAGGACATCTCTAGCAACTGTATGTCTACTTATATTCTGAAAATTAGGACTAGCAATTCTCATCATGTATCTAAATCATAGTTCTTCAACTGTCCTAAATGAATGCTTGCCACACATAAGAAAAGTAGAAACAGCTTGACGACACTAATCAGCATCAAACTTGTAGTTTTTTTTTATAGATGGACCACCTCCTAAGGATGGTTGAGTGGCTATGGTGTATTAAGTGATGTCCTTATTAAAAATTTTCAAATAACTATTTAGATGACGTCTTAAATGAGAGGTTCCACTAGAAGATTTAGCAGAAAAGATACTCTTACAATTATTACATTTTGCATTCAATTTTTCTTTTTTCTGACATTCAAGCTCTGTCATTTCATCCCACACCTTTGAAGTGGTAGACTTTTGATGTTTGGGAGCACTTTCATATTCATTAAACCCATCGTCCACAGATATTGGAGTGTTCAAACTAGCTATAGTCATAAAAACTCAAGTACTGAAATCCAAATGATTATATAATTGTTTAACAATTGTAATTTTCATCCTGGTTGTAAAGAGAATGATTGAGAAAAAAAACATTGACAATGAGAGCTCGGTCATATTATATAAACAATCGTTACCATATACAAAAAAACCCTTTAACAAATAAGTTTACTAATTAACAAAATTAAATTATAAAAATAAGATTAACTGATGGTCACTAAACTAACTATAAATATGACAAAGGTAAGCGCACCTATCGAACAATAGTATAGCTATGGTGAGTAGAGAATATCGTATCCATGAAGACTAAAAGTATTAATAATTATTATTTTTCTATTATTTAGCCAAAAATTTGGGGTGATGTGTTTTAATCTAAATTTACTAAGCTAATTTAACTAAGAACACAAGAGAGAGTGAATAAAAGAAATAATCGAATATTAACAAATAAGATAGACAATACCTAGGAAAGAATCCACCTAGACTTCACCTTTTATTATGAATATGAATTAAATGATTTATTTACTTGTGCCTTGATCCGTAGAATTCCCTAAATTATGTTAATATCTTTTTCGAGAGTCAGAACACCTAACTCTAAGTTGATTAATTGAAATCTCTTTCTAATTAAAACCTCTATCTTCGCATTAACTCGATCTATAGATTCCCCGATTAGATTTGACTCTAATCCGGTAGATTTATGTCATCCTATTTCTAGGATTGCATGCAACTCCACTCAATTATGCTAGATCTACTCTTAAATGGAGACTTTTGCTCCACTGCATTAAGCACATTAAACATGAATTAATATCCCAAAAATATTAAAACAAGAAATAATCATACATAATTGAGAACAAGAATCAAGTATTTATCACGTAAAAACAGACATTAAATAAAATGATTCATCATAGGTTTCATCCTCCCAACATATCTAGGGAATTTAGTTCATAATCCTGAATGAAAACATCTCAAAGTCAAAAAAACCACAAGACATAAAGAAACTCAATAAAACTTTGAAAGAAATTAAAAGGAGATCTTCGTTCTTGATGGAGATCCGCTTCTGAGTTGATTTCGATGCTGTTCTTCGAGTGTTTTGTTCGATCTTCTCTGATTGCTCCCTTATGTCTTCTTCTAATGGGTATTTATAGACTTTAGAATGCTTAGAAAGTCTAAAAATTAGGTTTTTTTTCGTGTATTTAGGAAGCAAGGTGCGAAATCAATACGGGCTAGCACATGGGCGTGTGTCCATCCTAGTAAAGCTAATGTCCTTGCTGACGCATTAGGTAGGAAGACAGTAGTTGAATTGCGAACGATGGTTGCTCAACTTAGTATCAATGATGATGGAAGCTTGATGGCTGAGTTGAAAATCAAACCGGTGTTGTTTGATCAAATCAAAGTAGCATAGTTAGACACGGGCTATGACACAACTGTGTGTCCCAACTGCGAAAGCCTCATGGCTTTGGCTAGGCCGTGTGACCCCTGTTTTAAGTTTTTTTCAAATTTTCCCTACACTTTCTGAGTTGTTCCAATTTAGCCCTTGTTTGTTTTCTGACTATTTTTAAGGTCCCATAAACTTGTATTAAGGACTGTCAAAGTATTTCTACCCTGGTTTTAAATGAAATAGCGAACCTAAATTAGATGAAGTAGTTCATTCTACTAATATCATTGAAGACAGTAAGCAGTGTCTAATTTAATGCACTAATGGAAATAATTAAAATAGCATTGCTGGGAACCCAACTTCTAGCTTTTAAGAGGGGATAAATAGTGATAAAAGTGTAAATAGTGGAAGACTAGATTTAGCATTGCATAGTATATCTCATTACTCGATTGTATAAGATAATAATATGGAAGTATTAAGTTAACATGTTCTGCTCTCTGAATAATATGATATTAATAGTCAGCTTGCACCGTTGTTTATGTTGTAATTAAATGTTATGATTGGTTAGTAGTGCCCTTGACCCTAACCAGATGACAGATGTGGGTTAGGGGTGTTACAATCCAAAGGTTTCAAGCGATCACAAGGCAAAAATATCTACAATTACACAGTTTTAATTACTGATTTAATACACGTCATCTCTATTAATATTCATCAATTTAAATCACAACTTGTACCCAATTCATGCTTATCAGATTCACATTTAATTTCACCTTAAGTGCCACAATAATGCTCATTGTGCCATCACATATCCGATCACATATGTGTGCATTAAAATCAGTACATCATTTAACAGCCCGATTTTTAGTGGTGTCAAAAATAGTGGTTTTGAGATCATAATTTCAACATAGTAATTCGTAAATATTATTTAATTAATATTTGTGAGGTCTCTAAAGTCATATTAAAATTTAGGTGAGAAATTTTAACGTTTAGGTAGTTTAATAAGTAAAAAGGCCTAAATAGTAAAAACTGAAAAAGTTGTGTAATTAAATTAAAGGGGCTAAATGAATAATTTTACCATGGAAATTTAGTTAGTGGAATGAGATGGTGTTATGTATAGGTGGATGGTTTTGGTGCTATGTATAGGTGGATGGTTTAGTTAATGTTAAACATTGATTAATTAAAGTTAATTAAGAAAGTTGTAAAAACTACAAAATTACCAATATATTAAGTTAAAATCAAAATTAAAAGAAATTTGACAATTTCCTCTTATCTTCTCCACGAAAAAGCTTAGAAAAGTTAGGGTTTTGCTCTTTTTAATTGAAGCTTTGATTGGTAAGCATTTTAATGCTCATTTTTAGTAATTTTTATGTTTTTTAACTCGTATTAACTTGATCTAGCTATTCCAAGGACTAATTTGCAAAACTATTAAATGTTATAAATGTTTCCATTGATGAGTTGAGTTTTTTCTTGAAGTTTATGATGGATTATGAAGTTTTATTTTTGGGTGGACTATTTTGTGAAGTGATTTTTAATGATTTTAACGTTTAAAGACTAAATTGTTAAAATGATAAAAGTGTTTGTATTTAGTGTGAAATAATAGTGGATAAGGACTGTTAGAAGACCATGGAATGTTGTTAGGTTGAACTTGGGTTTAAATAAAAAATGATTAATTTACATGATTAGGGCTTAAGAACTAAATTAAGTAAAAGTGAAAAGTTATGGGTAATTTTATAAATTGTCAAAAAGGTACTTAATTGCATTAAGTGATTTATTTTTACTGCTGAATTAGTTAATTGAATGAAACTATTGTGTTAGATCTAGAACGTGTGGACGATCGTGGAAAAGGGAAAATTATAAAGTAGTCCTTGTACTTTGGAAATTCTACAAATCAGTCCAGTAAGTTCGTATACTTACTTAAACTAATAATGACTTTATATTTTATGTAAATGAAATCTTACTGGGTTATATATCAAATGTTTATATTATTTTGGAATGAAAATGGAATACCGAATATACTGAATTATTGCTCAATTGAGCAAGACTTACTAAATATATTGAATTATTGCTCAATCAAGCAAGACTTACTGAATATACTGAATTGTTGCTCAATCGAGGAAAACTTACTGAATATAATGAATTGTTGCTCAATCGAGCAAAGCTTACTAAATATACTGCAATGTTGCTCAAACAAGCAAACTTACCGAATATACTGAATACTGCTCAATCGAGCAAAACTTACTGAAAATATACTGAATACTATTCCAGCGAGTAAAAATTTACTGATTATACTGAGTGCTACTCAACAAGAGTTATACACTGATTCTACTAAATGGGATCATAAGTATTGATGGTTGGAAATGAACACTGAAATATTGCTACCAACAGTACCTACTCCATAGAAATAGTGATTGCTGAGGATTCAATTTAATGAATATTCGAACGAACTTACTAAGCTTTATTTAGGCTTACCTGTTGTTGTTCATTTTGTAGATTACATTTGTGGGCTTGGAAGGGTGGATCAACGTGGAAATCACACTATCCAGGAATCTTGGTAGACTTTAATTTTGGCTGGTTTATATAGCATGTAATAGGCTATTTATATAGGTTATGACACTTATAGAGTTTTGATGTAATATACCTATGTTTGTGATGTGTTTTAAATGACTTGTGAAAAACCTACATGTTACTTAATGTTGCTTGATGGTAAAAGTATGAGATGCTTTGGTAAATTTTTAACTTAAAGTTTGCAATGAAATGGATGTTTGTTATGTATAGATATAATTTGATTGTGTTTGCAAAATTGGAAGTGAAGTGTGATGAAATGCATTGAGGTGAAATGATGGCACATTGGTTGATATAGGTTGAATTTATTTTCATGTTTAAGTGTGTTCAGAGTTGGTTTCGGCATGGAAATTGTGTATTTGAATGTGTTTAGGTACCTAAGAAAAAAGGGTGAAGTTTTAGCTTGGAATTGGACATTTTTTAGCTCAAACGACCTAGGACACGAGCTGTCATACGACCTACGACACGGCCGTGTGGTCCAAATCAGAGAGTTACAGGGTCCATGCACACGAGCGTGTGAGATCACGCACGGGCTAGGCTCTATCACATGGCCTGGACATACGGCCATGTGACCCCTAACTTGAAAATTTTTAATTTCTTCAAGAATGTTTTGATTTACTCTAAATTGATTCCTGAATGTTTGTAACTTATTCTAGACCTTTGAAAGCTCGATTTAGGACCCGAAACTGAATGATCTCTTTCATTTTGAGTGTTACTTGTAATTATGGAATTTAATTAATTATTGAATGTAATTGATTATTAATTGTTCCAACTTGTCTGGTAACATCTTGTATCTTATTCTGACAATGGAAACGGAATATGGGTGTTAAACATCATATATCACATACAAATATTCTCACATATTACCTGTCATAGCAATATCACATTCCATAATCTAACACATATATACTTCCCGAAATTTTGCTAGCTTTCGCTACATATTTGCACTATTAGCATACCATTATCACTGTCATTTGGCATGTATATCATGCCCACAACACAACATAATTCACAATAGTCATCACACATGTCTCATATCACAATATTGCATCATAGTAATTAATCCACAATTATTTACATAATCACATAATTGCCAAAATAAAGTAAGGGAAATAGAAAGCTTACACTCAGAACTTAGGATAGGGGTTTAGGTTATTCTTAAGTTCCCAATTAACACTATGAATCATGTCTACAAGTAGTGATTCCAAACATTCACCAAATACACTTTTGTCGAAATGCTGAAAGCTCAAACTAGCCTTTCCTTAACTCGTAGATGGACTTAATGAATCTGAAGCTTTAACACAATAATTCACACAACAACACATTCAAAAATTAGTTAAAGACTCAACTCAAGCAATAAAAAACATAAGTCTAAGCTAAGTTCTCAAGTAACCAAAACCTTCAACATAACAAATTTAAATTTAAATTATCTCGGTCTATACTTAATCTTTTTACCTAAAACTGATTCTATTCATCTAATTATTCACCTACGATTAATTCTCAACCTTTAAATTACTCAAAACTACCCAATTCATAGTATCAAAATTTTCGACATATTTATGGAAATTTTCAAGAAAATTCATTAAAACGTTGGAAATATTCAACAAAACTTTAAAGTAATTAGAAATATTCTAATCATGTCAAAACTAATTGAAAAACACTTTGAAACCATGTTTTTACCCAAAATCCTGAAATCCGTCATTAATGACCTAATTTTCGACTTCTGTTTAAAACATGAGATTTAACGGCTAAAAAATCAATTTAAAAGATCAAATAACATCAAAAACTAATAAGGAATCGAATTGTTACCTTATTTGACGAAAAATCAAATGTTTGATCGAAAACTCGAAAAACCCAAAAACTTAACAATGGAGGAATTTATGGTGTTTTGAGTTCTTTTTCTTGAAATACTATGGAAGTTTAATGTTGGGAGAACGAAAGAAATCAAGGGAATAAAGTTTGGGAATCAAAATTAAATGGAGAAGAGACTAATGTGGGTTTTATAAAGATGGAGGGGAAAATTGGGTGAAAATTAAAATTTTGTTTAATTGCCTTTTAAAAACTCATAATTTAGACCATATTACAGCTCAGTCCTTATTTCAAAATTTAAAATGTTTTAAACATTATTTTCAAAAATCTTTTCAATTTTCAAAAAGCCATAAACAAACAATTTCGGGTTACCACAATTCAAAATTTCTGAACCCATTCTGAGCCAAAATTCTTGATTTACCCTCAAAACTTCTCAGCTCAATTTTGGGGTGTGACATGATTGAAATTATTTTAACTTTATTTAAAGGTTGATTTAAAAATTTTCTAAGAGTTCAAAGTAATAGGTTCAGAATTTTAACTTTTATTTAAAAACGCTTTAATTTGTTATATCAAAATATATTATCAAATAAAGCTTGGTATAACATTAGTGTTACCTATTAATTGGATTTTAATTTAGATGAAAAATTATCAAAAACCCATTAATTTTATTAAATAGAAAAATTATTATGAGAGTATTTTTATAATTTTATATTTTGTGTAAAATCTTTAAAAAAATACACTTGATAGGATTTAATTTACCAATTCAACCAAAACCTCATTTATTCTTTATATCAATTTTTTATAAGTATATTTGTTACATAAAATCTTCACCCACATTATGTGTTTGTAATAATCTAGTATTCATTACATGCTTGATTTAGTTGGTGTCACCCATTAATCGAGTCTCAACTTAGTTAGGAAGTTACTGAACGTTCATTCCTTTTACAAAGTAAGAAATATTTTTACGAGGATTTTTTTTTATATTTTATACAAAATTTAGAAAAATACACTTACACAATGAGAATCAAGCATAAGACACCATAGACTTCAATGACTCAACCTTATCATTTCAACCAAAACCTCATTTGTTTTTTATATCATTTTTTGAATCAAAATAGTTTGGGTTAGAGTGAAACTAATTGGAACCAAAACAAAAAATATGCAAAAATTTAAAAATTCTAGAAACAGGGATTACAAGGTCACGTGCACCTTAAAAAGCTTCTAAAACAAGGCAAATTTTCTTCTAACACTTAGGTTCCAATCCAAATCAAAATCAACCATTTCCATACTTTAAAAGCACATTTAAACAAGCTTAAAACATGCTAAAATAATCAACCTAAGTGCCTAACCAATGTGTCCTCATTGACACCGCAATTCAATTATCAACCTGAATTCACATGACACATCAACTAATGTGCATTCAAATTCATAAGTTCATATGTGAAACTCATGCCAAACCTATCATTTCTTCTTAATCATTCACATCTATTCACACCATGATTCAAACATTTAAATTAGGTTTATATCACATGACCAAAACAACTCTATATGAACATATTCACACCAAGATTAAAGACACATACACAAGTAAACTTATACCAAGCTTAAAACATAACATTTGTAATAAGTATCTAAACATATACAAAAGCACCTATTACATGCCATATAACCCAAAATAAATGTATCAAAATCTAGCAAAATGTATCTGGATAGTGTGATCTTCAAGTTGATTCGATCGTCTGACTCTACAAAACGTTATCTATAAGGAACAGAAAAGAACACGAGTAAGCTTCACTAGAGCTTAGTAAGTTCAACAGTTAAAATGATAAAGCTTACAAAATTAAATATAAAAATTTTAATAACAAGATTAAAAGTCAGAGTCTCCTATCAACCGTAATCCACAATAGGTGAGTTTATACATAAACAAGTACGAGATCATTCACGATCAAACCACAATGCTATCAAGAGATTCATGAATAATTGTTCAACAATTCAATAACAAGACATTTAACACAAGAAACATTGCCCAATGAACGGTATATGGATATGAGTGCACAATTATCCATCTGAAACACTCCAAGTGCTCAAATAAGCTAATCCAACTAATAACACTCCTCGGCACCAAGTGCCAAGCCCGAAGGCTTTACATCTGCACCCTCGGTAACATGCCAGAAACATTGTAAATATAACACGATAGTCCACAACAAATGCTGGACTTTGGTGTATTCAATGAAAACAAACAAACATGAATCATCATCTCATCTCAAACAAATATTGAACAGCTCGTATTATAACATATTGACATGCCAATCGTACTCTATCCTACGTTCGTCCAGCTCAGGAGTTATTTTTGTAAAAAAACAAATCCAAGCAATTTATTACCTCAATTCATATTAAATTAATAGTAAAACATTCATTTCAACATTCAACATTCAACAACTCATTCAATTTATATTGCAATTTATATCAAAATAAACCGAACGAACTTACCAAGGCTAAACTGTAGTAACGGCAAAGATTCAGGGACTATTCAGGTACTTTCCTTTTTCCTCGGTTATCTACTTGTTCTTGATCTATGATATGATTTATTTCAATTAGTAGCCTCAATTTAATATACCGTTCAATTTATTACATATAACTTTCTATTTACAACTTTTCACATTAACCCAAAATTTTCACATTTTATTCAATTTGGTCCCTAAGACCAAAACATGATTATTTCTACAATTAAACTTTATACCCATTATAAAAAATTATAAATATCCCAAATCAGCCCTCACATGCTAAAATTTCACAAGAAAATCATGTCTAATTTAATTTATTTTAAATTAAACCCTTAAACTTGAAAATTATACAAAATCACTTAAAAATATTTCTATTAAACACTCAAAACATCATTTTCTACCAATTAAAATCCAAATAATTTAAAATCACCAATGGTATAATTTCTATACTTTGCTAATTTCACAAATTAGTCCTTGTACTAGCTAGATTTTAATACAACGGTCACAAAAATATAAAAATTACAAGAAATGAGTAAAAATTGAGCTTACATGCATTCAAAAATAATAAAAACCAAACTCCCAAGCCTTAGAGAAAATGGTGTTTCAGCCAAACCAAAGAAAAAAGTAAAGAGGATGACAACCCCTACTTTTATTTTGCTTTTGTTTTATTATTATTTTAACCTTATTTTAATTAAAATTTCTTACCAAACTACCTCATGCCGTCCACTACCAAAATTAATGGTATATTTGCCATTATGCTTTCCCCACATTTAAATTTAACCCTTTTTAACTATTAACTAAATATTAATTGAATTTTGCAGTATTTACAATTTAATCTTTTTTCTTTAATTAACTATCTAAACATTAAAATTACTAGATCAAAATTTAATACGACACTAATGACCTCGTAAATATAATTAACATTTACAGGCTGACATGTCAAAATTTATGGTCTCGAAACTACTATTTTGACACCACTGAAAAATGGGCTATTACAACTCTCCCCCCTTAGAAAATTTCGTCCTCGAAATTGTGACATGAAAATAAGTTAGAATATTGTAATCTCATCAAGTCCTCGATTTCCCTAGTACCTTCCTCAACACAATGCTTATGCCACAAAACTTTTACTAGTGATAACTGCTTATTCCAAAGTTCTTTTACTTCTCGAGCTAAAATTCTCACTGATTTTTCAGAAATACGACATATTATTTTGTAATTAAATATCACTGGGGGTAATCACATGGGAAGGATATGATCTATACAGTCTCAGCATCGAAACATGGAAAACATTATGAATCTTTCCAAGCTCAGGAGGTAAAGCCAATCTGTAAGCTACAGGACCGATTCTTTCAATCACCTCATATGGCCCGATAAACCTCGAACTCAATTTTCCTTTTCTGTTAAAACATAGTACTTTCAAAAACACTTCATCCCCAATGGCAAATTCTATATCCTTTCCTTTAATCTACATACAACTTCTGACGATCTGATGCGGCTTTCAAGAAATCACGAATAACTCGAAATTTATCTTACGTTTCATGAATCAAATCAATTCCTACTGATTTGGATTCACTCAACTCGTACTAGTATAACTGTAACAGCCCAATTTTCAATGGTGACGAAACAGTGATGTTGGGACCACAAATTTCTGTCGTATAGACTCGTAAATATTATTTTTAGAATATTCATAGAGTCATTAGAGTCGTATTATAATTTGGTTAAGAAATTTTAACGTTTAGATAGTTAATTAAAGAAAAATGACTAATTTGTAAAATGTGCAAAATAGAGTAATTATTGCATTTAGATGATCAAATAGTTTAACTAATAAATGTGGAAGGGCCAATAAGGCAAATAAACCTTATTTCTTGATAGTGGACAATTTTGGAGTGAATTTTAATGAAAAATTGAAAATAATTTAAGTATAATGGTAATTTTGTAATTAAAATAAAATAAAATTAAGTAAAGAAAGTCTTTCTTCTTCATTTTGCTTTCTCTACAGTTGAAAACCACCAAAAACTTAGCTTCAAGAATCGGTCAACCTATTTTCCTTGCATGTAAGTGAATTTGATACCCGTTTCTTGTATTTTTTATGTTCTTGAGATCGTTGCAACTATGTCCAACTAGCCTGTACCTTCGTTTTTGAATCTGTTAATAATTTTAGAAGCTTCCATTGATGAATCTTGAAATTTTTTTTATGATAACTATGTATTTGAAGCTTTGATGTGGTATTTGGTGATTTTGTGAAGTGATTTTTGTTAGATTTTGATATATGGATTAAATTGTGAAAATGACAAGTTTTAGGGTTTGATAGTGAATTTGATGTCTAGTAATGACTGTATAAGGGCCTAGTATATTCGGATAAAATGTTGACTTGAGAAAAATGGTTAATTTGATGATTTTTGAGTTAAAGGACTAAATTGAAAAGTTGTAAACGTTAGGGGTAATTATGTAAATTTTAAAAAATAAAAGGGTATAAAATGTAAAGTGAATTGAAAGGTGAAATGTAAGCTAATAATTGAGAAATCTTACATTTTAGATCAAGACCCTGTTGATATTCGTGGAAAAGGAAAAATCACAGAATAGTCCCTAAACTTCTACAACTACTACAATTCAGTCTAGGTAAGTTCATATAGTTTATAATTTAACATTTATATGAAATTTTTTATGGTATAATGTGATATAATAGATATATTTTATTATAAATGATGTAAAGATATTTGAGAAAAGTTCTTGAAATTCAATACTTGGATCGGATTAAACTTGGGATAGAGTACAATCGAGATATGGTGTGTTATGGGGGATTGGAGTGGAGTTTATTGTGGAGTGTTCTATATATCTGTTTCCCAAGTAGACTGAGGTTTAGCATTTGTTGCAAACTCTCATGTTATACTCCCTATTTTGGTATGTTTTAGTTGGGATTGTTCTTCGGAGCCATTAGTGTGTTATCGGGTGCACTGACTCGTATGAGCATTTGGTGTGTTTCAGATGGTTTAGCTCTTATGGGCATCTAGTGTGTTTCAGTTGAAATATCGATGTACTCGTATTCGTAAGTCGTTCATCAGATTGTAATCTCCGTAATGTAACTTGTTTTGTGGTTTTGATGGTTATGTTATGTATTTGGACTTTGAATAAAATTTTGAAATTCACTTGGTTGAGATTGTAGATGATAGGGAACACACATATGGTTGTATTATTATTTGACTTATTGTACTTACTTCGGTAACATTTATCGTTTTAGCATGTCAAACTTACTAAGCTTCAATGAGCTTACTTGTGTTATTTTTTGTTCTTATGGAGACTTTGAAGGTTGGATAGTTGGATTGGCACTCAATTCACACTATCCACTCATTTTTCGTAGTTTTTGGAACATTCATTTTGGATTTTATGACATGTAATATGCTTGTATGTCATTACTATTATTTTGATATGTAAAAGGTTAATATGATCTTAAGTGCAAATAGTCAACTTATGTGATATATGTGAATGAGTTATGATGTTTAAGTGCAAGCTCATGGTAAGTGTGTTTGGAATATTGTGATTGAGATGCCTATGTTTGGCATGTTGGTTGAATGTGAGATGGTATGATTGAAAATGCCTTGAATGATAGTTCTTTTTATTGTAAAATTGTATATACTTGTGGTATCAATGAGGATACATTGGTTAGGAAATTATGATGCTTGATTTAGCATGTTTTTAGCTTGATTAATGTCGCTTTGAATAGGTCTTAAAGGTGATAAATGGATTACTTAGAGTCTAAGTAAACTTGAATTGGTAAACTTATTGTTTAAGATATATTTTGGGTCCACACGGCCTGAGACACGAACGTGTAATTCAGTCGTGTGAGACACACGGCCTGGCGACACGATCTTGTGTCATTTGATAAATTATTTAGGGTGCAAGTCAGTGAGTTACACAGCCTGGCACACGGGCGTGTAACACGACCGTGTGACCTTACTTAGAGAGTTACACGGGTCAGAACATGGGTTGGGACATGGTCGTGTGTCCCTAGTTCGATTATTACATGGCCTGAGACATGGGCATGCATCTCAACCATGTGAGGCACACGGTCGTGTGACCCCTATTTTGTAGATTTTGTATCTTTTTCCTAAACTTTCCAAACTAATTCAAATTTGTCCCAAATTGTTTTTAGGCTATTTTTAAGGCCTTGAGGGCTTTATTCAGGGACTATATGCATGTCCATGAATAATTTATGATATGATTATAATTTTGAATGATACAAGGTTCAAATGTTTTTGATTGTTTAGTAATACTTCGTAACCCTAATCTAACGACGGAAATGGGTTAGGGGTGTTACAATAACGATGTTATACATTTTCTACCATATAAAGCTTTAAATAGTTTCATTTTAATACTGGACTAATAACTATTATTATAGGCAAATTCAGCAAATGGAAAATATTTTTCCCAGCTTCTGTTAAACTTAAGAATGCAACACCATAACATGTCTTCCAGAATCTGTATTACCTGTTCCGACTGTCCGTCTGTCTGCGGATGAAATGTTGTACTGAAATTGAGTTTTATACCCAAAGCCTTGTGACATTTACCCCAAAATATAGAAGTAAATCTAGGGTCTCGATTAGAAATAATAGACATTGGTACCCCGTGTAATCGAACAATTTCAGACACATACAACTCAGCTATTTTTTCAAATGAATAAACCGTTCTGGCCTGAATAAAATGAGCTGACTTCATCAATTTATCAACAATAACCCAAATTGAATCTTTCTTTCTTGATGATACAAGCAATCCAGATACAAAATTCATCGTGACTCGCTCACATTTCCATTCAGGAATCATAACAGGTTGTAATAGTCCAGATAGTACCTGATACTCAGCTTTCACCTGTTGACAAACTAAACATTTAGCTACAAACTCAGTAACTTTTCGTTTTATACCCGACCACCAATACATCTGTTTCATATCACAAAATATTTTCGTACTACCTGAATTAATAGAGTACGTACTACTGTGAGCTTTAGTCAAAATGTCTCATTTCAATTCCAGATTATTCAAAACACACAATCTATTGTGAAAGTACAATATATCATACCCCCAAACACTAAATTCTGTAGATGGATCACTCTGAATATGATATCGTTTAGCTACTAACTCCAGGACATCATTTTGCAACTCTCGAATTTTCTGAAGAAACACTAGTCTAGCTTTGAATTATAGTCTTTTAATAACTCGAGCATTCAACACTCTCAAAGCAAACAATGATTTTTTGACTTAATGCATCTCCAACAATGTTAACCTTTATAGGGTGATAATCAATTACTAAATTATAGTCTTTTAATAACTCGAGCTACCATCGCTATCTCAAATTCAACTCTTTTTTTAGTCATCAAATATTTCAGGCTTTTATGATTAGTGTAAATGTGACATCTCTCACCATACAAATAATGTCGTCAAATCTTTAAAGCAAAAATAATTGCAGCCAATTTCAGATTGTGTGTCGGGTAATATCTCTCATGTGATTTTAACTGTCGAGAAGAATAAGCTAAAAACTTTCCAGCTTGCATCAAAACAAAACCTAAGCCACTAAGCGATGCATAACTATAAACAACAGATTTAGGCTAAGACAGTACAGGATCTTCTTGTAACAGCCGATTTTTGGTGAGATCGGAATAGTGGTTTCGAAAACAAAATCCGACTCCAGAATAAAAAAGTATTTTAATATTATTTCATGGTCTGCATTAAGATTTAAATATCGTATGAAAATTTCGTAAAGAAATTTTATCCGTTACATGTCTAATTGAATGTAAAGGACCAAATTGCATAAAGTGCAAAAGTTGAATTCTAGTAGATAAAGGGACAAATAGCTATGGAATTCAAAAGTTGAGGTCATTATATGGAAAATAGACCATTTAGAGGAGTTAGTAGATAAGTATGATTAGTCATCATTGGAAAATTAAATAAAGAAAAGGACTAAATTGGAAAGTGAAATAACAAAAGAGGATAAATGATTATACAATAAAAATGTCATCATTTTATATCATCTTTCCTAAACAAAAACATGGAAACCCTAGCCATGGAAATTAAGTTTTGAGCAAGCTTATTTGGCTTAATTGGGTAAGTATTATTGTCCTATTTTTAGTAACTTTCATGTTTCCGAGATCGTAATAGCTTAATCTAGCTATCTCAGGGATTAATTTGTCATGGATGAGTATGCATGAATTATGAAGTTTTATGGTGGAAAATGAAAGGTTGTTGATAGATAAACAACTTTTGTAAAGAGAATTTTGATGAAATTGTGATTTAGGGACTAAATTGAAAAGATGAAAAATTCATGGAAAAATTCTAAATTTTATGAAATACATGGGCTTCTATTGTGACACATAAAAATTGAATAGGCTTGGAATAAGGAATAAATTGCATGAATTTCATTTTCCAATCCTAATGACGAAATTGTAATTAATTAAAAGTATAGGGGCAAAATGGTAATTTTTTAAAGATGTGAATTGAATTGAATTGGATATAAACTGATGTTAAATTCATAGTATAGATTCGGATAGATCAAATACGGAGTTAGATCGTGGAAAAGAGAAAGTAACGGATTAGTAGCTTTTGTGTACACAAACATTGTCGAGGTAAGTTCGTGTAATTAAATTATATATTTATATGTTTGAATTGAATGTTATGTATGTGAAATGTATAAAATTTCCATGTATAAGAATGGATCACATATCCGATAATGTCTGACAAGTGCTAATTCCCGTTTGAACTAAAGAAATTCGATGGATACAGGGTTCCTAAATTTGTTGTGGTCCTGCATGTGTTGCAGGCACACCATAACTCACAAGAGCGTCCCGTTATTATCTCTCATGAGCATCCCGATATTGGCTCTCTTGAGCTACCCAATATATGGCTCTCACGAGCCTCCCGTTAATAGCTCTTATGAGCATCCCGATTTCATTGTGATCCTGCATGTGTTGCGGACACACTGTAGCTCTTATGAGCGTCCCGATATATGGCTCTCCAGAGCTTCCCGATTAAAGGTTCTTTCATGAGCTTCCCGACTAGTGGCTCTCCGGAGCTTCCTAATATATGGCTCTCCGGAGTGACCCATTATTGGCTGACATGAGCTTCCAGTTATATGGCTTCAAAGAGCTTCCCGATTATGTGTTCTTATGAGCATTGCCGAATATGAATTGACGGATTACAGATTTGTACCCTTAGTATATACATGAAACAATATTAGTTCGAAACAATATCAGTTCGAAACGAACTATTACCCATATATACATGAAGTACAAGGAAATGATATTACTTGATATACTGAAGCATGAAATGATTATGACATGTATGTGAAACTTACTTGATGACTTTGTTCATCCATGATGATGGGCTATTATATGAATTACATGACTAACAAGCTTGATGATGATATGTGTTTAGGCATTTGGCCAATTTGATTAGAGTATGTTTAGTTTGCCTACCTTAAATGTAAATTAAATGGTAAGTTAAATTTCATGTTATACGAACTTACTAAGCCTTAAAGCTTACTCTGTTCTATTTTCCCTGTTTTATAGTAATTCAAAAGCTCGTTGTAACACCTCAAACCCAACCTAGACATTATGGCTGAATCTGGCGATGTCACATAGAAAACGATTTGAAGACAAGATTGTCGAGTTTAAAAACCGTTACGGTAAGTTAGCTTTTATTTATTTTGAAAAAAACTAGTTGATTTGCTTTAAAACTTGTCTCTTAGCGGAAGATTTTGTAACCAATTAATTTAGGGAAAATCGTTTCTATTTACGAAAAACCTTAGTTTTCAGAAAAAAACCATGTTTTGTGGAGTTGCAGTTTTAAAAAATCCATAAAAAACAGTATAAAGTCCCATATTTAAAGCCAACCAGTCCATAGTCCAGAAGATACATCAAAAACCCCAAATAAGTAATAAATTTTACGAATTAATGGAAAATAGTCTAAAATTTACGTGTGGCCACTGTCGAGCCCTTCGCTGCACCGACCCGTCAAGTCTAGGGATTACTTGTACAGATTTAATAGAGAAAGGGTGAGTTTTCGCAAACTCAATGTGTAATCCCCCCAAAAAACATGCATACAGATAATCAATAGAATTTAGTTAGATACAGTCTGGGGCTCGTACCCATTACAAAATCAGTTTGGGGCCTTAGCCCATCCATATACAGTCTCAAAAATACATTAGGGCCTTGGCCCATATCAGATACAGAATGCAGATGCACTAAATCAGAATCCTAGCCACCAGCCTCTACACACCATCTCCGTCCAACCCTACACACCATATGGGGATTAAATCAACCCACCCATCCCTACACACCATGTTGTACTGAAATGCGGCACATAATCAGAAGGTTGTAGCTGAACTGTCAGATAACAGGCTTAATAGCCTTTCAGACACTTCCTCTAAATATCATCAACCCACCCCGATGCAATGCAACATACAAAATATGCCATGCCAGTATGCAATTAATAGTACATACATTCAGATATCATATTTCATGCTCGGTATAGAAATCAGATAGTCAGATCACAAATATAGGGGTCTAAGTAATGCTTACCGACCCTACAGTAGGTTCACAGTTGACTTGTGCGACCCGTGCAACCTTAGCAATCAATTCAGTGAAAATGGGCTTACACGCCCGTGTGGCCCACTCGACCCAAATTGGCCTTGGCCGGGTGGTCCATTTTTAATGTAACACGTGTTAACTACATATTCATATATGTTTTCACTATTTACTTACATGTTCCTTCAAAGTTGTCTACTTGATTCACTGTTACTAAATTATTTATATCTTGAGATACAGAATTCCAAATTAAGGTCTTCTTGATGTCTTTGAAACTAAACTCAAATACCTTTCTACCATAAAGTTTTCAGAATTTTTGGTTTAGCCAATGTAAAATCCTCAATCTTACCTTTGTTCTGTTGTTTGACAACTTCGACCTTTCTTTGCTAAAAATTAATTATCTCTTAGTAAAAAGTTTGGATGTTGTTACCATTTATTTCTATTGAAAATAGATTCAGTAATAATTTAAAGATGTAAATTTTAAACCCTAATTATTTTTCTCCAATTTTTGATGATTTTCAAAAGTTAGAACAGGAGAACCCGAATTCATTCTGACTTGTCTCACAAAACTTATTATATCTCATGATTTACAATTTCATTACTTACAATGTTTCTTCTATGAGAAACTAGACTCAATAAGATTTAATTCCATAATTTTTTCATCCTCTAATTCAATTTCCACAATTTATGGTGATTTTTCAAAGTTAGCCTACTGCTGCTGTCCAAACAGCAAGCAATTTCGACTTTTCACTAAATCATTTTTTTTTTGCGTTTCAGGTACACACCTGGTTTTGGTTGAAGCTAAACAGTCTCTAAGCACTCCAAAGCCTATAATCAAGACACTCAACATCAATTTAATAGAATTACAAGCGAATTGACAACCAAAAACGAACAGAAACCCAACTTACCACCGATGATAACCCTCCGTTTAACTATTGTTAAGATGAGAACACTGAATTCACCAATCCGAGCCTCCCCCTACGCCCAAATCACAGAGAAAAAACATTACCACTTCAGTCGTTAAGAGATTCATGATAGAAACAAAGAGAAACACTTACCGAAACTAAATGAGCACTAACCGCGTGCAAAAGTGAAGGAAAATAAATGGATTAGGGAAAAATCAAGAAAAAGATAAAGAAGAGAAAGATGGAAAAACTCAGAGAATTTCAGCAAGAGGAGAGGGAGAAGAATAGACAGCGGAATTTTTTTTGGAAAAGAGAGTCAAAATTTGGTTATGGGAAAAAAATCTCGATAATCCCCAAAACCCCTTAATCTTCTCCCCTAATTCCTACTACATATCCACTACTCAGAATCCCCCTATTACACAACTCTATCCCGAAATCTGAGCAAAAAAATAATACCCTTGCCTACATTGGGATTCAAACACAAGACCTCCACTATAATAACACACCATTTAACCACCAGACCAGTAGGCCCATTTTGATGTAATTTACCCAACAATCAAATGAAAGCCTACTAAACAAGAGTAATGTCTAATTCATTCAAAATACCAAAATTTGCCCAAGCGAAAGCTTGAACTTGGGACCTCCCAAACACTCCCAGAACACATAACCACTAAAGCTGACAGATATTTGTGTCATATTTTCACAATAACAAAATTAGAAATTTTAAGGCGTTACACTCGTTGGGTTGGAAGCTTGGCGGAGATCACTCACACTATCCTTCAGCTCATTTCGGTATATATAGTAAACTAACTTTGGTTACAATGGCATGTATAGGTTAATTAGCCCATGTTGGTATGTAAATGTTTTGGTTGTAACTAGCCATTGGAATGGCTTGGGATGAACATGTTTTAATGTGTAAATAAAAGGCTATATCATATTTGAGGTGAGTGTTTGGTATGGTTGATAGATGAAAAACATATAGGTATATTGATGATTGATTTAAGATAATATATAGGGTAATATGTCATGCATAAGACTTGGTTTTGGCTTGTGAATGAGTTAAAGTGTTAATGTAGGTGGAAGGCAAGTTTGGGTGAGAAATGTGGCTTGGAAATAGCCTATTTTTATCTACACGAGCATGTGTCTCAGCCGTGTGTGACAAATGAACTAGCACATGGGCGTGTGTTTTGGTCGTGTGTCCCCTGCAACTTTAAAATTTCAAAACAGAATGCTCCAAATTACTCACATGGCCTGGTACACGAGTGTGTGGCTTGGTCGTGTGACCCCTGTACCTATTTAATGCAAGTCAGTATGCTCACACGGCCTAGCACACCGGCGTGTGGCTTGGCCGTGGACCCAAGTTAAAGAGCTCCCTAATCTGGACATGGGCTGGGACACCGCTGTGTGCCCCTATTTTGAATGCACACACGGCCTAAGACACGGTCGTGTCTCTTGGCCGTGTGAGCCATATGGCGTAACCACACGGGCGTGTATCCCCTGTACCTAAAAAAATTAATGTTTTCCAAAAAAAAATCTAAGTACCTAGTTTAGTCTCGACTTGTTTTTAATGGATGTTTTGGGCCTCGAGGGCTCATATAAAGGGCATTATGTTTAATTTCTTATATGAATATTAAATGATATGAAATGCCTGTTGCGTGTTCTTTAAATTTTGATAATGCTCTGTAACCCTATTTTGACGACAGATACGAGTTAAGGATGTTACATTTATTGGTATCAAAGCTATAGTTTAGTCGATTCTCGGACTAACGTAGCATGTACTAGTCTAGCTAGACATGCCATTATATAACCTGTGAAAGTGTGATATCTCCTGACCATTTTAAAATATGTTTTTAATATAATGTCATCCAACCGAGCCAATTCTAAAAAAGCTCAAAGTAATGCTCAAGCTTCTGTGCAAAGAGTAGCCTCAAGTAGTAGAAGACTCGTATCTGAGAACCGAGGAGGAGAGGCAAAAGAAGCCTTCCTCTAAATGATGAATGAGTGGTTTACAAAATTTGCAAAAATAAATTCGGCTGTACAACAACCTCCACCCCCTCCTATTCCTAAATCGGTTCCTGAAATGCCTAAAAGTACAGAACTTATTGGAGCTGGTAAGCCTCATGTTGATAAAATCCTTAAATATGGGGTAGAATAATCCAGAGCTATAGCTGAAGATGATCCTAAAAGAGCTGAGTTTTGGTTAGAAATTACTAATAGGGTTCTCGATGAATTGTTTTGTTCATCGGATGAATGTTTGAAATTTGTTGTATATCTGTTAAAAGATTCAACCTACCAGTGGTGGAACACCTTAATTTCTGTTGTACTGAAAGAGAGGGTTACATAGGAATTTTTCCAAATTGAATTCTGAAAGAAATATATCAATCAGAGGCTTCTTGATCAGAAACGTGAAGAATTCTTGGAACTTAAACAAGGCCGCATGACTATATCTGAGTATGAACGAGAATTTGTTCGGTTAAGTAAATATGCCAGAGAATGTATCCCGACTGAAACTACAATGTGTAAGTGGTTTGAATAAGGTTTAACTAAAGACATAAAATTATTACTCGGGATTCTTGAACTAAAATAATTTGATGTACTGGTTGACCGGGCATATAAAGCCAAAGATCTTAGTAAAGAGAAAAAGCAAGTTGAGATGGAAGCTAGAACTTCAAGTAAAAGAATTACGGGAAAGTCATATCAATCGGTATTGAAGAAATTAAAGAAATATTATGACCATTACACTACCTCTGCGGGATATTCAGGTAGAGATAGAGGTATTCAACGCTCCAGTTCAAGATCCCAAGCTGCATCTGTAGCAAGTGCGGGTAGCGTTAGAAACATCAAATCCAGATGCAAGCACTATAATAAACTGCATTTTAGAGAGTGCCGCATGAAAAGTGGAGCTTGTTGTAGATGTGGTTCCTTTGACCACAATCTCAGAGACTGCCGAAAAAGCTTGAAAAAGATATCGTTCAAACATCAAGATCGAGCAACCCGCTACAAGAGGTAGAACACCTCGTTATCCAGACAATATACGTGGTAGTCGGGTACGACAAAAGATTCAACTATCATATCTGAACCATGAGCACCAACTAGACCTTATGCTATTCGTGCACGTGAGGATGCCTCTGCACCAGATGTTGTTACTGGTACTTTTTCTCTTACTGATATTGATATAACTGCTTTAATTGATCCTAGTTCAACTCATTCATATATTTGCATCAATTTAGTATCTAATCAAAATTTTTCTGTCGAGTCCACTGAATTCGTGGTTCAAACATCAAACCCCCTAGGCCAGTATGTGATGGTGGATAAAATTTGCAAGATTTGTCTGTTAATGATACGAGATTACTGTTTTTTAGTTGATTTGATGTTATTTTCATTTGATGAATTTGATGTAATTCTGGGTATGGATTGGTTAGCTTAGCATGATGTCGTGGTAAACTGTAAACAAAAACATATTGTGTTGAATTGTCAAAATGGTGAAATGCTCTGTATTGAATCTGATAAATTGGACGGGTTGTCTAATGTGATATCAGTCATGTCAGCACAAAAAAATGTCAGAAAAGGTTATGATGCTTATCTTGCTTATGTATTGGATACTAAAGTGTCTGAATTAAAGATTAAATCAGTGCCAGTGGTTTGTGAGTATCCTGATGTGTTTCCAGAGGAATTACCTGGATTACCACTGGTTAGAGAGGTCGAATTTGCTATAGATCTTGTACTGGGAACAACACCAATATCTATAGCACCATATAGAGTGGCTCTTACAGAGTTAAAAGAGTTGAAAGCATAGTTACAAGAACTGACTGATAGAGGTTTTGCTCGACCTAATTTTTCACCCTGGGGTGTAACAGTTCTATTTGTTAAAAAAAAGATGGATCCTTAAGATTATGTATCGATTACCAACAACTCAATAAAGTTACCATCAAGAATAAGTATCCATTGCCTCGTATTGATAACTTGTTTGATCAATTGAAAGGTGCCATTGTGTTTTTGAAGATTGATCTTTGTTCTGGTTATTATAAGTTACCGGTGAACGAGTCAAATGTGCCAAAAACAACCTTCAGAACCAAGTATGGACATTATGAATTCCTTATGATGCCGTTTGGCTTAACTAATGCACCTGCCGTATTTATGGATTTAATGAATAGAATTTTCAGACCATATTTAGATATATTTGTGGTGGTGTTTATTGATGATACTCTGGTATATTCCCGAGATGAGGCTGAACATGCCGAGCATTTGAGAATTGTTCTGCAAACTTTGCGTGACAAACAACTGTATGCTAAATTTAGCAAATGTGAATTTTGGCTTTGGAAAGTTAGTTTTCTTGGACATATAGTATTTGATGAAGGCATTAGAGTTGAACCAAATAAAATTTCAGCTATTGTTAGTTGGAAGCCACCGAAAAATGTATCTAAAGTCAGAAGTTTTCTAGGATTAGCTGGATATTATTAGAGATTTGTAGAAGGTTTTTCAATGATAGCTACACTAATGACTCGGCTATTACAGAAAGATGTGAAATTCGAATGGTCTAATAAGTGTCAGTAAAGTTTTGACCGGTTGAAAGCCTTGTTGACTAAAGCACCAGTTCTAGTTAAGCATGAATCGGGTAAGGAATTTGTGATATACAGTAATGCATCATTGAATGGTTTAGCCTGTGTCTTGATGCAAGAGGGTAAAGTAATAGCCTATGCTTCCAGAGAACTCAAATCGCATGAAAAGAATTACCCGATACATAATTTAGAATTGGCAGCTATTGTATTTGAGCTGAAAATTTGGTGACACTACTTGTTCGGTGAAAAGTGTCATATATTTACCAATCATAAAAGCTTAAAGTATTTGATGTCGCAAAAAGATTTGAATCTAAGACAGTGCAGGTGGCTTGAATTGTTGAAAGACTATGATTTAGTTATCGATTATTATCCGAGAAAAGTAAATGTGGTTGTAGATGCTTTGAGTAGAAAGTCTCTATTTTCCTTATGAGCAATGAATATCTGATTGTCATTGTCTGATGATGACTCAATCTTAACTGAGTTAAAAGCTAAACCGATGTTTCTACAATAGATATGCGACGGTCAAAAAAATGATAATGAGTTGCAAGCTAAACAGGTACAGTATGAAACGACTTCTGATTCAAAATTTCAAATAGGATCCGATGATTGTCTGTTGTTCAGAGGCAGAGTTTGTGTACCAAAGAATTCAGAAATTGTATAGAAAATTTTCCACGAAGCTCATAATGGTACTATGTCTTTTCATCCGGGGAGTAATAAAATGTACAATGATTTGAAAAAGATGTACTAGTGGCCGGGAATGAAATGCGACATTTCTGAATTTGGATATCGATGTTTGATATGTCAGCAAGTTAAAGCTGAACACTAGGTACCTTCAGGACTGTTACAGCTAGTCACGATACCGGAATGGAACTGGGCAAAAGTTATTATGGACTTTGTATTGGGGTTACCCCTATCTCCGAAAAAGAAAGATGTCATTTGGGTAATCTCGACCGTTTGACGAAGTCTGTACATTTTATTCCGGTAGTATGGATTTCTCACTTAACAGATTGGCTGAATTATATGTTTCTGAGACTGTCAGATTACATGGTGTGTCAGTTTCTATTATTTTTTATAGAGATCCGCTATTTACATCCAGATTCTAGAATAAGTTACAATAAGCTCTAGGTACACAATTACATTTCAGTATCGCATTTCATCCTCAGACCGATGGTCAGTCAGAGCGTGTGATTCAGATTCTTGAAGATATACTTCGGTGCTGTGTACTAGAGTTTGAAGTCAATTGGGAGAAATATTTACCGTTAGTTGAATTCCCATATAATAACAGTTTTTAGTCAAACATTAAAATGGCACTGTATGAGGCTCTGTATGGTCGTAAATGTAGAACTTCGTTGTATTGGACTGAGCTCATGAGAAAAAGATTGTAACATCCCGATTTAGGGCCTAGTCAGAACAATAGTTTCAGAACCACAAATTTGATGAGGAAAAATTTATTTTTACTGTATTTTTATAGCCTACAATTTCACGAAAAGATTTCGTGAAATTTTCGTTCAAAAATTTTGACGTTTGGGCACTCAATTTAGTCAAAAGGACTAAATTGTAAAAAGTGCAAAAGTTGAGTTTTATATGTAAAAGGTATTTAATTGTTATGGAACTATAAATTAAGGGTCCTTATATGATAATTAGACCATTAGTTAGTGATGGAAAAAAATGGACATGAGATAAGTGAAATAGGATTTTTTTAAGTAAGGGCATTTAGTCATTTAGTAAATAAATAGAATTAAAAGGGAAAAAGATGTAAAAATTATGTCCATCATCCTTTCTTGCTGCTGAATTTGAAGGAAGCCATAGCTAGGGTTTCTTCACTTTCTCAAGCTCATAGTAAGTGATTCCAAGCCCTGTTTTTAATGTTCTTTACGTTTTTAGAATCCCGATAGCTTAATTTAGCTTATTTTAGAAATAATTTAACCTAGGGTTCATATTTGGAAAAATACCCATAGGTGAAATATGTTTATTTTGATGTTTTATGGTAGAATATGAAGCTAGGAATTATGTTAAACAACTTTTGCTAGTCGATTTTAAGTGAAAACGAGTATATTGACATAATCAGCAAAAATATCTAATGTTCATAAGTGTTCGAGTAAGAATTTGATGTTATCATAGAAGGGAAAAATGTTCAGCATGTTATAAAACATAAGAATAAGAGATGAAGTTTAATTTCCGAGCTTTGGGGCAAAAGTGTAAATATGCAAAAGTTTAGGGGAAAATTGTAATTTTTGTCAAAATTGAGTCAAGCACTGTTTTGATGAATGTGAGTATTAAATAAGCTAACTTTGCTATTATAGATCAAGAAGAACGAAATCCGGAGCTAGATCGGGGAAAGAAAAAGATTAAGGACCAAAGTGTTAGATTTGATCACATTTTTGTACCGAGGTAAGTTTACGGTAAATAAATAAAATATTTTAATAATTATTATTAATGTTGTCATTTTCCAGCAATTATATATTTATCTCATGAATTTATTTAATGTTGACTCAAGTATGAGATGACGGAGAATCGGTGTTAAAAAGTCTCGTTGAAACATAAGGAATGTATCGGATACAAATGTCATGACATTTGGGTAAAGAGGTCCCATGTAAGACCATTTCTGGGACATGGCGTTGGTACCGAGATAAGAGGTCCCATGTAAGACCATGTCTGGGACATGGCATTGGCATCGAGTGAGAGGTCCTCCGTAAGACCATGTTTGGGACATGGCATGGGCACCGATATGAGAACTCCCATGTAAGACCATATCTGGGATATGGCATTGGCAGTACAGAAAACATCTCATGTAAGACCATGTCTAGGACATGGCTTTGGCATGTTTTTATCAGAAAAGAGACCCAAGTATCCTTATTATTCCAATGTGGCTCAACGGGCTAGTAAACAAATTATGTTTCATGAAAGTTCAGGTAAAAGCATAAATAGCAAATTAATGTGAGTTAGAAGAGTTAAGAACATATTATGTTATCAATTGAGAACCAATATTTCAGCAAGAGAAGAGTGATAAATTATGCATAGAAATCATGAAAAGGTAAAAATTGATAGTGAATCAATTTTGAGACAGTAGTAGTGACGTGATTTTGAAAAATCACCAAGGATAGTAGAAAATTAATTAAAGGGTGGATGAGATATAGAATTAAATATTATTGAGTCTATTTTTATATAAAAATAACAGTGTAGACAAAGGAATTATGTATTCTGAGATACTTGCATTTGAGTTAGACAAGGCCAAAGTGATTTTCAGAATCCCCTATTCTAACTTTGGAAAATCATTAAAAATTGTAAACAAATAGTTATGAGTTGTAATTTATATTTCTAGATTCCTTATTGAGTTTATTTTATTTAGAAACAAGTGAGAACACCATATGAAGCCTGTACAATGGGATAATTAAATTTTAGTGAGAAGAGGTCAGGACAGTCGATCAGTGAAATAGGTGAGACTTTAACTAATAAACTGTACTAATTGGCTAAACCAAAAATTCTGAAAAACTTTAGGGTAAAATATATATGAGTTTTGAGCTTTGTAGCTCAAGTTATAATTAATTTAGTAACTGCTGCGCAAGTGGACAGTTTTGTTGTGAATAGTGAAATCAATTCAAAAGTAAAATTTTATGCCTCGAACTTTTAAGTTAAGTCAAGTAACGCCTCATGCTCGACTCCGGCAACAGTCTTGGATAAGGGGTGTTACAAAGATACACAGAGTTGATTTGATCCGCGAGACTGAAGAAAAGGTGAAAGTGATCCGAGATAACTTGAAAGCAACTTCTGATCGTCAGAAATCTTATACGGATCTTAAACGTAAAGAGATAGAATTTCAAGTTGGCGACAAAATATTTCTGAAAGTTTATCCTTGGAAGAAATTTCTTCGATTTGTCCGTAAAGGAAAATTGAGTCCACGATTTATTGGGCCATATGAAATTATTAAAACCTGTTGCATATCGATTAGATTTGCCGCCAGAACTTGACAAAATTCACAATGTTTTTCATGTGTCTATATTACGACGGTATCGGTCAGACCCTTCACATGTTATATCTTCGACAGATATCGAGATTCAACTTGACATTACTTATAGCGAAGAACCAATCAAAATTCTGGCGTGAAAGAACTGAGAAATAAAAAGGTAGCTTTCATAAAATTCCTCTGGCAAAGACACGAAATAGAAGAAGCTACCTAGGAACCGGAGGAAACTATAAGAAAGCAATATCCGAACCTCTTTATTGGTAAGATTTTCGAGAATGAAAATTCTTTAAGGGGAGAGTTGTAACAACTCGTTTTTAGTGAGATCAGAACAGTGGTTTCGAGACCATAAATTCGAGTCTGGAAGAAAAAATTATTTTAATATTATTTTATGGTCTGCATTAAGATTTAAATATCGTATAAAAATTTCATAAAGAAATTTTATTCGTTACATGTCTAATTGAATGTAAAGGACCAAATTGCATAAAGTGCAAAAGTTGAATTCTAGTAGTTAAAGGGATCAAATAGCTATGGAATTCAAAATTTGAGGTCCTTATATGGTAAATAGACCATTTAGAGGAGTTAGTAGATAAGTATGATTAGTCATCGTTGGAAAATTAAATAAAGAAAAGTACTAAATTGGAAAGTGAAATAATAAAATATGATAAATGATTAAATTATAAAAATATCATCATTTTATATCATCTTTCCTAAACAAAAACATGGAAACCCTAGCCATGGAAATTGAGTTTTGAGCAAGCTTATTTGGCTTAATTGGGTAAGTATTCTTGTCTCGTTTTTAATAATTTTCATGTTTCCGAGATCATAATAGCTTAATCTAGCTATCTCGGGGATTAATTTGCAAAGTTATCAAAGTAATAGGGTTTTACCATGGATGAGTATGCATGAATTATGAAGTTTTATGGTAGAAAATGAAAGGTTGTTGATAGATAAACAACTTTTGTAAAGAGAATTTTGATGAAATTGTAATTTAGGGACTAAATTGAAAAGATAGAAAATTCATGGAAAAATTCTGATTTTATGAAATACATGGGATGCTATTGTGACATATAAAAATCGGCTAGGCTTGAAATAAGGAATAAATTGCATGAATTTTATTTTCCGACACTAAGGGTAAAGTTGTAATTAATTAAAAGTATAGGGAAAAATGGTAATTTTTCCAAAGATGTGAATTGAATTGAATTGAATATAAATTGATGTTAAATTCATTCGTATAGATCCATATAGATCAAATATGGAGTTAGATCCTAGAAAAGAGAAAGTAACGAATTAGTAGCTTTTGTGTACACGAACATTGTCGAGGTAAGTTCGTGTAATTAAATTGTATATTTATATGTTTGGATTGAATGTTATGTATGTGAAATGTATAAAATTTCCATGTATAAGAATGGATCACATATTCGATAATGTCTGACAAGTGCTAAGTCTCGTTTGAACAAAAGAAATTCAATGGATACAGGGTTACTAAATTGGTTGTGGTATTGCATGTATTGCGGACACATCACAGCTCGCAAGAGCGTCCCGTTATTAGCTCTCATGAGCATCTCGATATTGACTCTCTTGAGCTACCCGATATATGGCTCTCACGAGCCTCCCGTTAATTGCTCTTATGAGCATCCCGATTTGGTTGTGATCTTCCATGTGTTGCGAAGCTACCCGTTATTAGCTCACATGAGCTTCCAATTATATGGCTCGAAAGAGCTTCTTGATTATGTGCACTTATGAGCATTCCCGAATATGAATTGACGGATTATTGATTTGTGCACTTTATGTGTACTACCCGTGTATTCATCGATATTTTAAATGATTCAATTGGAAAAATTCTAATATGAAACAATATAAATTCGAAACGAACTATTACCTTTATATACATGAAGTAGATGGAAATGATATTACTTGATATACTGAAGCATGAAATGATTATTACATGTATGTTGAACTTACTCGATGACTTTGTTCATCTATGATGATGGGCTATTACATGAATTACATGACTAACATGCTTGATGAGGATATGTGTTTAGGAATTTTGCCAATTTGATTAGAGCATATTTAGTTTGCTTACCTTAAATGTAAATTAAATGGTAAGTTAAATTTCATGTTATACGAACTTACTAAGTCTTAAAGCTTACTTTTTTCTATTTCCCCTGTTTTATAGTAATTCAGAAGCTCGTTGGGTTGGAAGCTTGGCGGAGATCACTAACACTATCCTTCAGCTCATTTCGGTATATATAGTAAAATAACTTTGGTTATAATGACATGTATAGGTTAATTAGCCCATATCGGTATGTAAATGTTTTGGTTGTAACTAGCCATTGGAATGGCTTGTGATGAACATGTTTTGATGTGTAAATAAAAGGTTATATCATGTTTGAGGTGAGTGTTTGGTATGGTTGATAGATGAAAAACATATAGGTATGTTGATGATTGATTTGAGATAATATATAGGGTAATATGTCATGCATAAGACTTGGTTTTGGCTTGATTTAAATGTCTTGTATTGGCTTGTGAATGAGTTAAAGTGTTAGTGTAGATGGAAGACAAGTTTGGGTGAAAAATGTGGCTTGGAACTAACCTATTTTCGTCCACACGGGAAAAGACATAGGCGTGTGTCTCAGCCGTTTGTGACATGCGGCCTAGCACATGGGTGTGTGTTTTGGTCGTGTGTCCTCTGCACCTTTAAATTTTCAAAATAGAATGCTCAAAATTCCTCACACGGCCTTGCACACGGGCGTATGCTTGGTGTGTGACCCTGCACCTATTTAATGCAAGTTAATATGCTCACACGGCCTAACATATAGGCGTGTGGCTTGGCCGTGTGACCCAAGTCAGAGAGCACCCTAATTTGGACACTGGCTGGGATACAGCATGTGCCTCTATTTCGAATGCACACACGGCCTGACCACACGAGCATGTGTCCCCATATACCTAAGAAAAATTTTAATGTTTTCCAAAACAAAATTTTGAATACCCAGTTTAGTCCCGACTTGTTTCTAATGGATATTTTGGGCCTCGATGGCTCATATAAGGGACATTATGTTTGATTTATGATATGAATATTAAATGATATGAATTGCCTGTTACGTGTTCTGTAAATTCTGGGAATGCTCTGTAACCATGTTCCGACGACAGATACGAGTTAGGGGTGTTACACTTCTGTCAACATATTTTTCAACTGATAAACTCTTTTGGCACTTGTCTTACAAAATAAATTCAACATTTTTCTGTAACAATCTCGTCATTGGTGAAGCAATTAGAGAAATTCTTAACAAAGCAGCGATAATAACCTGCTAAGCCCAGAAAACTTCGCACCTCTGTAACATTTTTCAGAGCTTTCCAATTAACAATGGTGGAAACTTTACTCTGACACAAATCCCATCTACAGAAATTATGTGACCAAGAAATTCAACCTCGCGAAGCCAAAACTCGCATTTACTGAATTTTGCATATAATTATTTCTCACGCAAAACCTATAACACAGTTCTTATATGTTGAGAATGCTTGGATTCTGCTTTAGTATAAATCAATATATCATCAATAAATACAACAATAAATCTATCTGAATGAGGCTAAAAAACTTGATTCATCATATCCATAAAAGCAGCAGGGGCATTAGTTAATTTGAAAGGCATCACCAGAAATTTATAATGACCATAACGAGTTCGACAGGCAATTTTTGGTATGTCACAATCTTTTACATGCAACTGATAATAACCAGATCTCATATCTATTTTTGAAAACATTATCGCACATTTCAACTGATCAAAAAAATTATTGATATGAGACAAAGAATATTTATTCTTTATTGTAACCTTATTCAACTATCTGTAATCAATATACAGTTTCAACGACCCATCTTTATTTTTCACAAACAACACAGGTGCACCCTAAGGAGATACATTCGGCCAAATAAAACCTTTGTCTAATAATTCTTGTAACTGTGCTTTAAGTTCTTTCAATTTGGCTGGTGCCATTTGGTACAACGAGATCGATATTGGCGCAACTTTAAGCGTCAGATCAATAACAAATTCAACTTCCTATCCTAGCAGCAATCATAGTAACTCTTCAATAAACATTTCTATGAACTCATTCACAATCGGTACCTGATGAAGTTTCAACTCCGAATCTCGAGTATCAAGTATATAGGCTAAAAATGTCATGCAGCCTTTACGAATCAATTTCTGTGCCGAAATAGCTGAAATAATTATGGTAACACTGTTTGACCTATCTGACACAACTATAATAATTTCACACGTCTGACATCTCAAATTCATCCGTTTCAATCTACAATTTACCACAACATCTTGTAATGTCAACCAGACCATTCCCAGAATAATATCGAATTCCTAGAAGGGTAACAACATCCGATCAGTAGGAAATTCACAACCCTGAATTTTCAGTGGACACTTACGACATATTAAATTAACTAGCACGCTCTAACCAGTGAATTTGTAACTTGAACATCAAACTCAGTTGATTCAATAGGTAAATTCTTATATGTTACTAAAACGATGCAAATATACGAGTGAGTTGACCCAGGGTCAGTCAGTGCATATACAGCAACATCAAAGAGATAGAAAATACTAGCAATAACATCAGGCGCGACAGCTTCCTCTCTGGCTCGAATAGCGTATGTTCGTGCAGGCTCTCTAACTTCAAAATGGGCAACTGTATCTTTATTCTCAGTACGATTAACTCCAGTATTACTACTTTGACCAGGACGTTTACCCTTTTGAGGTGTCGACATCTGTCTATCACTTCATTCATCATTATCTCCTGCCATTCTTGGGCAATTCCGTACAAAATGATATGTTGAGCCACATCTGTAACATAGACCCATCTTCGTTCTGCATTCCCCACTATGAAGTTTTTCGCAATGTTTAAAAACCGATTTTGGAGCATTTCGAACACTTCTCACACTATCGACAGGCTTAACTTGATATTTTGAATCATGTTGAATCGATTTATTTTTGCTCGAAAACCCATATGCCAAAGTGGTACGGTGAATTTCTTCTTTGTTTTTCTTTGACGAGGGTGCTAAAAATGATTTAGGAAAGCTTCTTTTACTAAAATCCTGAGCTTTTCTATGTCTTAACTTCTTGTGGTTATAAACTTCTTCCATCTTTTGAGCACGACCGGATAAAACAAAAAGTTTTCGAATCTCAATTCCTCTAATCAACATTTTAATTTCATCATTTAGTCCATCTTCAAAACGAATGCACATTTCTTTTTCATTCGGCACAATTTCATGGGCATACTTACTGAGATACACAAACTTTCTCTCGTATTCAGCTACTAATTTATTTCCCTACCTCAATTCAAGAAATTCTTTCTTTTTTTGATCTAAATATCTTTTGCTGACATATTACTTTCTAAACTCAGCTTGGAAGAAATCCCAAGTAATTCTATCTTTCGGTACTACTTCTGTCAACGTGGTCCACCAACTGTATGCTTCATCCTTAAGAAAAGACACAGTGCAATTTAGATAATCATTAGGGGAGTAGGCAAGTTCATCAAAAACTCGTTGAATATTTTCGAGTCAATACTCAGGTTTAGTTGGATCATCATATGTTCTACCTTTAAATTCTTCAGCCCCACTCTTTCAGATTTTATCAATAGGAACCCGTTTACTTGTTTCAATTGTTTGAGAAGGTAGAGGTACCACAAGAGGTACAACAAGGGGTGCTATAGGGGGTGGAGGTTGTTGAGCCACAGGATTGGTTCGCATGAATTCCGTGAACCAATAACCCATTAAATTGAAGAAAATACTTTTAACTTTATTTTCTAACATTGGTGGAATTGGTAAACCACGACTTGTTTTTTGTTCATTAGTTGGAACATTATGTTAACTTCATCAGTGTCAGCACAATCAGATTTTGCTAGCATCTTTATAATCTATACAAAAAATAGAGGTTAGATCGGATCAATAATATCACACTATCACAAGTTTATATGGTGTAATTTCTAAACTTCAAACACGCTATGTTCAATCTAAGAATCGACTAAATCGTAGCTCTGATACCACTAAATGTAACACCCCTAACCCGTCTCTATCGCGAGACTAGGGTTACGGAGTGTTACAAGGCAAAACAGGACATTTCACTTCATTTTAGAATAATTAAATAAATAATTTATAAATATATAACAAACAAAATCAATTTATGGTGTAAATACACTTACAAGCCTTAAATCTAGCTTACGAGACCCTAAAAATAGTTTGGGATCAATCCAGAACTAATTTGAATCAAAACAGAAAAATATGCAAAAATTTGAAAATTTTAGAAACATGAGTGACATGGCCGTGTGGAATAAGACTAGGATGTATGTGTTTTATTAATTTTTAAATGTACGATTTTTCACACGGTCACAGTTAGTTACACGGTCTGGCCACAAGGGCATGTGGGGAAGCCACACGACCTGGGCTATTCCACACAGCCATGTAACCCCTATTTCCAAAATTTTCAAATTTTTGTTTATTTTTCTGTTTTAATTCAAACTAGTTCTAGATTGATCCCAAACTATTTTTAGGCCCCCATAACCTCGATTTAAGGCCCGTAAGTGTATTTATACCTTAAATTGATTTTGTTTCTTATATACTTATAAATTATTTATTTAATTATTCTGAAATGAAGTGAAATGTTCTGTTTTGCCTTGTAAGACTCTGTAACCCTAATCTGACGATGGAAACAGGTTAGGGGTGTTACACTAATATATAATTAAGGAATAATATTTGATGCCTCGTTGATATATAAGTTTCATGCACTATCAATGAATAATAACATGACACGTCATTATTAAATTAAACAAAAAATATGGAGTACTTGTAAAAAGATTCTAATAATTTTATTTAAACATAATTAAACATTAATTGTAACTGTTATAAATAAATATTAATAACTATTGGATTTAGAATCTTGGGTTTAAGGGTTTAGGGTTTTAACATTTATTTATAATTAATAACGATTTAATTATGTTTAAATAAAGTTATCAATATTTATTTATAAGCCCTCCATTATTATTTTTTGTTTTATTTAATGCTAAGGTGTCATGTTATTATTCACGGACAATACATGAGACTTATGCACCAACAATACATCAATTATTCTCCCTACAAGTAAACATCTCATTAATTTGATCATATGTGGTAATTTTCTAACTCAAATATTCAAACTCTTAATTAGAATTGAGTTATAATTAGAGATGCTTATGAATAACATAGAATTATGTTTAAAATTATATATTAATACCATGATAAAATTAAATCTTAGTTGTCTAAACTTTCAGTTTGCTCACCTTAAAAATTCTAGATAAGTTAATATAATGATAACTTTGTACTTTAACCCCTTAAAAATTTATAATTTAATTTTAACCCCTAACATAAATTTCAGACTCTATCCTAGTATATATGTATATAAAGAATTGCTTACTTAACTCGAGTTTGAAAAACTTATTTGAACATTTTATTGTTCAGATAATAATCTTGGTTTTTTGGGAGGTTAAATTTTTAGAAGGTGAAAGAAGAAATGGTATAAACTCTAAACCTGATTTTAGTGCCAATTTTGGAGTGGATTTCATAACATATATAAAATTATTTCATGTGGATATCAAATTCAACCAGACTTATAGGACCAAACAAATACCTCTCCTATGTTGAAGCTGGGAGAGATAAAAGAAACGCGTTCTATTTGGCTATATTTCATAATATGTATATGTACTTTTTTCTTTCTGAACGAATATATATCTCGATGAATTGGTGCCAACTTCATTGCAAAATTAACGTCATACGAAGAACTAATCATGGATGAAGTCATCCAGCACGACTCAAAGATATATTTGAAAAGTAAAAGGAATTGAGTAAGAATATAAGTCTAAAAAAAAAAGGTTTGGGCAAAAAATATAAGGTCCATTTAGAAAATAAGTCGAGTTTTAGGTAAGTTTTTCTTCGCCCGGGTCCGGCTCGGATTTACAAAAAAAATTCATGTTATTTTTCCACTGAATTATTACTGTTTTATTGTCATTTCACTATTACATTACTATTATTTTGTTGTTATTGTTTGGATATTGTATAACTCTTATTTTATTGTTAATTTTACTACTACTTTAGAGGCATTTGCTTATTAAGTTCCACTTATCTTAGTACTATTTAAGTATAAGGACTTTTTCTAATTTATTTTCAATTTGTTGTGAAACATTTATTTCAATATTTTTAGTGTTTTTGATGAATTATATTTTTTAAATTTATTTTTATATAAAAAAATTTTAAAACGGGCAAGCCAAGTCGAGCTTAAGTTTTAACTTTTTTTAACTAAACCGAGTTTGAGAAAAACTTTAAACTCATTTTTCGTGTCAAATCGGGCCCAAATCTATCAAACGAACCTGAAATTTTATTATGACAGCCCATTATCACCTCTAGAATGGGGACGAAAAAGAAATTGAACTTAATCTCAAAGTCATGAGAATGAGTGGAGGCCCATTCCTAGATGGGGATACATAGTTGTAGGGCAGTGGTAATATTAGGCCGGGCCCAGATTTTATCTTAAACATGAATCATATCTTCTACACTTGTAAAAAAAATCAAATTCAAAATTAATCAGTATTTAATAAATATAAAATTTGGAATGAATACACCCACAACAAATTGGGGTCTACATCCTTGACTAATCATTCCCGGATTGATTCTTTGGTGAATTAGTGAAGTGACTTAAGAGAATGCAGTGCCGTTGGTGTACTGTCTTTCAATCAAAAGTGTGGTTAAATGTTAGTCTGATTGATTTTTCTCAATTAATTAGCTCATCTCATCCAACTACTAATAATACTCGTAATTTAATAACATGATCATCATCAACCTAAAGAACAGCCAGCCAGCCAACCCCACGGTGGGTGGATTACTGTCAACTTCACCTAACACATCGCAACTTCCCTTTGTGATTGTGCCTTTGAGCAAATTGCTTACCTAAACTTTACATTATATGTTTTCTAACTTTTTGCATTTCACTTTTATAATATAATTTATTAATTTTCGTTCAGAATGATTATTTTTAATAATAATATTATCGGAATATAAAATAATTTAGTGCATATGTTATATTACTTGAGAATGTAAGATTTTGTATATTTCAGGTAAAATCTTATTATTTAGTTGATGAAAGGTAAAATTGTTTAAGAGGTAATAATTTAGTGATTTTAATTGTAATTTACTTAAAAATATATACGTAGCTTGTATGAAATTTGTTTATGGGTGAAATCTGATTTTTGTACCTTCTTTACTCATGGCCAACTTTACTCGGTATTCGAAAGTTTAAGCAAAATACTTTTTATTAATAAATAGCAATTCAAACTTTGAATAATAAAAGAAAAAGAAAAGAAATTTCAATAATCCTAAAATATCTGTCATGGAAGGTTCAGGGGCCCCAACAGGTTCGACTTTTTCTTTGGTTGACTCTCAAAAAGTGCTTACTCAGGCGAAACGGCTAAGGTGTGAAATTGGTAGCAGAACGAGATGTTCAATATGTGTAATGAATTGGAGAATGTAATTCATGCTCTTAGAGATTGCATTGTAGCGAAAGATATATGGTCCCAAATCATTCCACCTCAGAAGTAGACTTATTTTGTAACACTTCTAACCTCTAACCGTCGCCGAAATCGGGTTACAAGGCATTACCAGATATCTCGGACAATATACAGTAATTCTTAAATAAATAATAAATATATATAATCATAAATTCATATAAATTCTTACTAATTGACTTCATTCATTTTTTTATTTTTTTTAGAAAAATTTGAACATAACCCTTTTATAACTATTGAACCTTCCCTGCAAATATCAAATCGCAACCAATGCATTATATATTCAAATATACCAAAATACCATTTATCAAAGTGCACCCAAAATGAACATAACCCATAATGTTTCCATTCTAAATTGAACATTTCCAACTCAAGCCATATCACATAGTTTGATCAAACCCCAAAATTCATACCAAAAATTAACTATACATGCCATATTTACATTATTTACATAAGGTCCAAAAGTACCAAAAATCGTTTGGATAGTGTGATAGCAAATCTCCGACCTAGTCCAAAATCGAGCTAGCTTTCGAAATCTATAGAACATAAGAAAATAAATGAAGTAAGCATTAAGCTTAGTAAGCCGTATAATATAAAATTAAACTTACCAATTTAACATTTAAGCATTTAAAACAATTAAAATCAACTCATTTGTCCACAAAGTCTATTCACATTACCATCCACGAGTTAGTCATATAGCTAAATATATCATGTCGTCCCTATAATTCATATATTCATAAAACAAATAATTCATGTAAATCATATAGCATTTATATCAATTCCATCCTATTCGTGTAACCTGTAATTCATCAGTAATAACAAAAATTTTTCCGTATCAATAGTAACTTATACATATCAATGGTAATTCATCCAAATAATTATATAATTTATTCATATGATCAGTAACAGTAATTATGCCCATTGAACCTATTAGAACATCGAGGGATACACGGGTGATACACTATAAGTGTATTTATCAGAAATTCATCAATTCATTGTCATTTTCGCTCTTTCGAGCCATAATCGGTAAGGTCATTCCGAGCTGATAAACGGTAAGCTCCGTAGAGCTGAAACGGTAAGCTCATACAAGCTGTGGTGAGTCCGCAACAAATGCAGGAGCTCGACCAAACGGTAACCCTAGTGACAAGTCACTCGTATCCGACGATTTTCTAAAGTTCAAACGGGCTCGGTATTATCCAATTTCATCAATTAAGCAATGAAAAATCAATAGCTCAATTTCTCAATTCATATGTGTATATATATTTAATATAATTAAATACATACATTTAAATACTCAAAATTTCATATTCAATGCCTATTATTATACCAAATCTATATAACGTATATAGTATTTGTAACATTTCATTTGCATTCATGTAAACAGTAATATAATAGTATATCGGTAATTTAAAATTCAAGTGGATCATTCATTCAACTTACATACATTCATTTTTGGACAATTACAAATATTTAATAATTCAATTCTAGCTACACGAACTTACCTCGTATTTGCTCGAATACTTTCGTCTACCCGTCTAACTTTTGTTTCCCCGATCAAGTTCCGGTATTTGTTTATCTTGATCCTAATTCACAAATACACAAAATATATGAAATTTCTTTATACGTATTCTTAGCCGAATACTATATATCTTCTAATCAACCCATATTTTCATTTATTTCACATTTCTAACATAATATTTCTATTTTTTTAATTAAATCCCTAATGCTCATTTTTGTCAAAATTTACTTTATAAAACTTGTATATATTTCAATACCCATCAATAATCTAGCATAATACTTCAAAATATACTAGTATTCAACAATGGCACATTTCAAAATCATCAAAATTTTCAGAAATTGAGGTACGGGCTAACTAGAATACAAAGCAACGATCTCAAAAACGTAAAAATTATTAAAAACGGAATAAAAACCATACCCTAATTGAGAATCTAAGCTTGGCCGAATGTAAAAGCCATGACTTTGGCTTTCTAAACTTCAAAATCGTGCAGAAAAAAAAAATGACTGCCACTTTCTGTTTTGTTTTTACTTGAATTCAATATTAATAACCATTTTACCAAATTAACCTTAATGAAATAAAAGCATAATTCACATATTTTAAGGTCATTTATGACCAGCACCACTATCATTGGTCCAATAACATAATAAGGACCTCTCATTCAACTTATCAGCAAATAAATACTCTTAACCTATAGCATGCTACTTTTACATTTTATGCGATTAAGTCTTTTTTATCAAATTAAGTATTTAAACGATAAAATTTTTTAATGAAATTTTTATACTATAATTCCATCATGTTGTAAAACTTATTAAAATAATATGATAAATATTTTTACTCGGTTAAGTGGTCCTGAAACTACTGTTCCGATCAGACTCAAAAGCGGGTTGTTACATATTTCTTTTTAGGTAATTTATAGGATTAACTTACATCTAATTTGCAAATTCGTCATAATTTAGTTATGAGGAATGTTGAGTGGTCGAGTTTCTTTGGCATTGTTGCGTGGCATATTTGGAAGAATAAAAATATTTGTATCTTTCAGGGTGTGTCGTGGAGTGAAGAGGAAAATGTCAAAAATGCTTATAGTTTGTCTAAGCAATATTTTCCTGTTCACAATGGGGATTCTGTGAGGCGATTATCTAGAGTAGGTCTAGTGGAGGCAGAAAGGTGGATCCAATTAAGATCAGATGGAGCTATTAACATTAACATGGGATGCACTGTTGCAGAAGGAGTAGTGTTTTAACTGTCATTTGGGAACTTGTTCAATATTTGAAGCCGAATTGTGGGACATCATTGATGGTGTGTTATTGATGTAAGAAAGGCATTATGACAAAATATCAATGTCGATAGACAACATGAAAGTTATTGGGGCTATCAAAGATTCATTGTCGAAGTGCTTAAACTCACTAATAATCAGGTGCATAGCTCAACTCTTGCAGAAAGTGGAGAGTTGATCTCTTAAATATATCATTAAATATGTATATTGAAACTGATCTCATTGCATTTTTGATAGAAAGAAAAGTTTACACTTATTTGAAATATCTTCTTTTGAGTCTCTCTCATTTTTGTAGAGCATTTCTTTTCTTTCAAAAAAAAAAAACTATCACCTTTGATAAAATTGGAAACAGTACATTCTCAATGAACCAAAGGCAAATTTTCATTGGCTAAAAGTTGCATGCAGCCGACAATTTTCAGTTTGACGATAATGTAATTTAATGTAGTCTTTTTGTAGCATCATAAAGTCTTTAGACGTAGGGAATTGTGAACTTGCCGTTGATGTAAATAGTATTTAAAGATGGCAATGGATGGGTGGATGTTATTAAATTTATTTTCATAATCGTTTTATATTTATTATCTAAAAGAATTAATAATTATTCCATAATTTTGAGTCCTTTTTAATTTTTCGTGAAATTTTGTATAAAATCTAAATCCATTGATAAAACATTCTCATACTTCACAAACAGTCACTGATAATGGAAAATGATTTTAAAGTTTTCGTAAGGAAATATTAATATATAATAACTAACATACAAACATAAGGCACTCTCATACTTCACAAAATGAAATTTGTCAGGTTTTAGAAATTGTAAATTAGATGGTAAAGTCAATTCCAATAACTAGTGTTGTGGTGAGCAAAGCACGTCCAAAATTTTTGGGATGCTACAAGAAGAATAAAAAAAACTCCATAATAGCGAAAATAATAAAATAAATGAAAAATAAAAGAGTATAAATAGCAAAATTACGAGTGAATTAACTTACATGACGAGTGAGAATGCTACGAACAAAGTAAACTGCAGCAACTATTAACTATTTTTCCTGCGAACAAAGCAAACTGCAGCAACTATTAACTATTTTTCCCTTCTCCGAGTCAATAACAAAACTTTTTCTTTAACATTGTTAAGGATAAAATTACACATGCAAACAATGAAGATAAGGTAATTAACATCTTTAGTTGATAAGCTCAATTTTACAGAACATAGTAATTCACATATGCTTGAGAGAATTTCAGGCTTTGTACTATTTTTACTTTCAACTTTTCCGGCATTTCCAACAATCAGTAGACATATATATAATAAATCACAAATGAACATCTAAAATTTTTACACCTGCATAAATAAACTCCAAAATTTCAAGAAACTAGCAGTGCATATCCTCCCCAAAATCTTAATAAATAAATAATTTTTTTATTTAAAAATTTCTTAATAAATAGATATCAAGGGGGGTTTATGAAAAAATTATATAATTTAAAAAATTTTATAAAGTATTCAAAAGAAGTAGCAATAACTTTCAATTTTTTCCAAATATATTATTCCTATAAAATTACATGCCAAATTTTGTTTGAGTTTTATTTTATAAATATTTTATAAAACCATTTAAAAATATTCTTTGAATTAAACTTTTTTCGTAGGCACATAAAAAAATTATGAAACTTTAGCATGTAGTTTTATAAAAATAATATATTTGGTATATCATTTTTGAAAAATAAAAATAAAGACTATTTATAGAAGTACATTTTAAATTTTCTTATCAAGTCGCGAAAAAACATAATTAAGTTATTAGGTTTTTTCCCTTCATTAAGGATAAAAGTGGTATTTCATACACTTGTTCAACATTTTTCTCTATCAAACAGTGAACTATTTTAGTACTGATGTCATTACAATTATTTTAGTACTTAACTGCTAAATAAACTTTTCTTCACGTTATTACACTAACCAGCCAAACGAAACATAAGTTTTCTCCTTGCATTATAACAAAATTTGACCACAAAAGCTCGAAGGCATGTCTCATCCTTTGATTCTTTTGAGCTTTTAAGCCATGTATCTGGATTTGGGGCAATTTGCCTATTCATGATTTTAAGAAGTCCAGGACAAACCGAGCATGAAACACCAAATACAAAATCATTATGCTCTCTATTGATCAAAAACATGGGTTGTCTCTTGATTGCTTACCAAATAGAAAGCCAGAATCGATGGCACACTTACTGTTTATCTACATTTGCTCGATCAATGGCATTACAAGTGTGTGGCAGCAATTCACGAGTTCTACAATCTACAGAAGTAGCAAAAGGATCATAAGGACATACCACAATTCAATTAGTTGAGGGCCAATCATTGCGCAGAATCAACATCACTGACCACAGATCCAACAGCATTGATTTATACTGATTCACCACTGCGCCGCCTGCTTGACACTATCTATTTGACTGATTCTCCTCTGTTTTGGTTGCAAGAATCCTTTGCTTAGCAAAGAGAGAACCTACAGACCCACCTTTGGTAAGGTTCAGTAAAAATATGACCATAACAATATATCCACCATGAATTCACATTGCAGTAGGGTATATGCACTCGGTCTCAATGATAAAATATAATAAGTCAACAAGGAATAAATGAACCTTTTAGTGTTTTCCAAGCTGTCAGTTTTATCATGTTTGAGACCGTAAATTATCACAACAGTTCGTATTCTAGCTTCATGTTGGATAAGTGAAACAGCAAAGCACGAAATTTCCATGTTGGATAACTATGCAGGAATTTCCATCACCACCTAGAACCAAGTCATTTTGTAATTCCTATGTTACTCAAACTCAGGTGTGAGTCTCGAATATGGGAATGTGTTCAACATGTATATAGATGAAATCTGATGCATGCCAAAATCAAATTCGATGCTAAAATCAAATTCGAACAATGGATGAAAAGATGAGGGAGCTATTTCTAAGCAAATGAAGAGCAATCTTATTAAAAAACGTTTCCATTTTAAGCAAAATAATCGCATGCAGAAACCCCGACTGTTCTTTGCATTTGGAACATACATAGGAAGACTTACACGGCGATGCAGCAGAGGATGTCGACAGTAATGAGGCAGACGAGTGTTGACGGCGATGCGGCAGAGGGGACAGTCAGCGGTGATGCAGCGGATGGTCGGATGATAATTTGGGGATTTTGATTTGGGGAATTAGGGGTTTGGGGAAAATTTTTAGGGGAAAAAATAAGGGATTTCAAGTGTGAGTTGGGGATAAAACTGAGTATAGCAAAACGGCGCCGTTTCGTTTAAAATAAAATTCTACTTTGCGGCGTTTTTCTCCTAGCGCGGCTAATGCTCGACCTTTTGCTGCGTTTTTCTTCTAGCGCCGCTAATGCTTGACCTTTTGCGGCAATTTTCTCCTAGCTGTCGACCTTTTGTGGCATTTTTCTCCTAGCGCCGCTAATGTTTGACCTTTTGTGGCGTATTTCTCATAGACGTCGCTAGTGCTTGATCTTTTGCGGCGTTTTTAAGAAAAACGCCGCCGCTAATGCTTGACTTTTTGCGGCGTTTTTCTCATAAACGCCGCTATTAATTTTCTTATTGGAAAAACACCGCTAAAACCTTAAATTCCTGTAGTGAATTAGAGATGGCAATGGATGGGGTAGATGTTATTAAATTTATTATCACAATAGTTTTATATTTATTATCTAAAAGAAAAAAATTACTTGTCTTGTCCTATAATCACTTTTCAAACTCCATATAAAACGGATTAATTCAAAATATACGAAGTATCATCTCTAGTAATAATACTCCACAAATAGAAGGGAAAAAAAACCACAATTTAATTAGAGTGTAATCAAAAGCAAACAACAAAATTGAGAAATTAGGAAGGAGCGAAAGCAGCGGGAAGGTTGAAATTCAAAGAAAGCAGAGTAGGTATGGGCGGCAGGCCCCGAAGGACCCATGAGGTCCCAAATGCATTTAGAATGGATATTGACAGATGCAACACTAAAAGCCGCAGCTAGTGCATTGCATCATTGCAAGGTGTGCACTTTGATTTTGTGATGGGACTATAATTCCTTTTCCTTTTACAATATCTACAAACCTCCTCCAACTTCATATTTGTTAGAATTTGTACAGCCCAATTTTGCCCCAATCCCACTACCCAAAATTTGACCCAGGCCCATACCAGCAAAACCCTCTACCCAATACAACCCAAAAACCCCACCTAAACCTACCCAACTCAATTAAACCAAATACAGCCCAACAAATTTAACCTAGCAGCCCAAAGGTGAGGCCCAATGCCCAGGCCCAATTTCACAAAAAAATCTGCCTAGGGTTTCAGAGACTGAAACCCTAGGCGCCGCACCTATTGACCTTTTCGCTCCCTGCCACTGCCGCCAACGTCACGCCGCCACCACCAACGTCACGTCGGCCACCCCCACTTGCACATGCTCCACCTGCAAGAGAAAGAAGAAAACGCAAGTAGCAAACAGAAACAAGAAAAATAGGAAATAAATCATGTATGAAAGGGCTATAAAAAGCCGAAACAGAGATGTAATGGGGGTCCTCTCCTTTTTTACACACACATTTGAAATCTAAAAAAAACTAAGGTGATTTCAACTTTTATTTCTCTGTTTCTCTTTTATTTTTCAGTTTCTTTAGTATTTATTTCGACTTTATTTCTTTAAAAAAATCAAAAAAAAGGGAAGAAAACCTTACCTGTGCCGCGCCGGAGGAAGAGGAGACGAACGGTTCTCCTCGTTCTTCTGGTTTTAGGCTCGTTTTTTTTGGGATTTGGCCTTGGGTTCATGTCCTAGAGACGTTTGGCTTCAAAAGGGGACCAAAAAGGTCCGATTTTGAACCTCCAGCCGCCACACACGGTGGCAATACGGCGGAGGCTCGCCGGAATCCTTGGCCTGACCATGGCCGGAATTGGGGCTTAAAAGAGAGAAAAAGAGAGAGTTTTCTCTCTGTTTTTTTTTTAAAAAATGATGAAACTGTTTTTTTAGTTTATTTTTAATATTTATATTAAACATGAAATGACGCCATTTTAGTGAGGGAGATCCGCGCGTCGACCCGACCCAACCCGGAGGATCCGCGTCTTTTTGACTTTTGGGCTATTTGCGCGCAGTCCCTCCGACTTTGCAATGCGTTGTAATTTGACCCTTTTTCGTTATTCTCTTTTATTTCAATTTAACCACGTAATTTTACTTTTATTTCATTTTAGTCCACTGAAGTGCTGCGTTTTAGAACTTTGGGTTTATTTTCTGTTTCGGTCTTTCCCTTTTTTACGCATGTCGCAATTGGATCCTTTTCGTTTTCCTTTATTTCGAATTGGCCCTATATTTTTTATTTCATTTCGATTTAATCCCTTTTTTAGCATCTTTTATTATTTAGTCAATTATTGTTGACATGATTATTTTAATGTTACCATTATTATTATTATTATTATTATTGTTATTAATATTAATATTATTATTATCATTATGTTTCCATTTATATTTACTTATGTATTTTTTAAATATATGTGTTGTATTATATTATTATTATATACGTACTTCATATATAGTTTATTTAATATATATTAAATATTTTTTATATATACATGTATATCTATATACTCTCTTTTTTTCTCATGAATATATGTATACATACTCATATATTTTTTTTATTTTAATAATTTTAAAACATACATATACATGTTTTTCATATTTTTTTTGTAAATTTATTTGTGTACTCATGTTTTTATAACATACATACTTATGTAGTATATATATTTTTGCATTTTATAATCTATATACGTATATGTGTGAAAATACTTATATTTTTATATCTTATGATTCATATATATATATATTCATATTTTCATAATTTTATGTATATACATACATATATATTTCCCTTATATGTACATACGTGTCCATATTTTATAATTTTTATCTATATTCCTTTTTTATGTTCATTTATGTATTTATTTATATGTCCATTTTTATGCTTTAGTTTATTTATTTATTTATTTGCTATGGTATATGCATGATCGATTTATTTTAGTATTCGTTTTTTGTTCATTTTTTATTCACATTATCATGTTTATTATTCCATTATGCATATTAATATCATACTTCAAAAAAGAAATTTTTTCTAAATGAGGCAATATTTAGCATTTGGAAATTCGAGGAAACGTGCCCTAAGGTGCTGGGTGTCGATTTTTCTCGTTCAACCAAATAGCTAAATATCCTTCTAAAAATTCCAAAATAAGGCAATGTTTTGCGTTTGGAAATTCGAGAAAACATGCCCTAAGGTGCTGGGTGTCGATTTTCCTCGTTCAACCAAATAGCTAAATATCTTTCTAAAAATTCTAAAATAAGGCAATGTTTTGCGTTTGGAAATTCGAGAAAACATGCCCTAAGGTGCTGGGTGTCGATTTTTCTCGTTCAACCAAATGGCTTAATATCCTTTTAAAAATTTTAAAATAAGGCAATGTTTTGCATTTGGAAATTCTAGAAAACATGCCCTAAGGTGCTGGGTGTCGATTTTTCTCGTTCAACCAAATGGCTTAATATCCTTTTAAAAATTTTAAAACAAGACAATGTTTTGTGTTTGGAAATTTGAGAAAACATGCCCTAAGGTGCTGGGTGTCGATTTTTCTCGTTTAACCAAATTGCCAAATATCCTCTTGAATTTTAATCCATACCATTCGAGTTTTTTGTAAGGATCGTATTTTAAATTTCTTTAAAGATTTCAGTTTTTCGACACTAAGACATTAAGTAATCAACTAGGTACCAATTTTGGGCGTATCGAGGGTGCTAATCCTTCCTCGTGCGTAACCGACTCCCGAACCCGTTTTTCTGAATTTCGTGGACCAAACTTGTTGTTTTAATAAAATCAAATCGTTTATTAAAAACAACCACTTTTCGAGGTGATCCGATCACACCTCATCAAACAGGATCGGTGGCGACTCCCATTTTCGTTTTCATTTTCCAAAACCCAAGTCGACCCCGTTTTCATCCAAAAAATGGTGTCAACAGCTTGGCGACTCCACTGGGGATTTTAAATAAGAGAGTCAAGCCATGAGTTCATTATTTCTTGTCTTTTTGTCGAAAGTTGAAAATTTGATTTAAATATACAATCCTCTCATTGCATTTCATTTGTTTTGAGTTATAGTTTTTATCATGTTTTGTATTTTAAATTTTTATATCTCTGCACATTGCATTGCATGACCGTTGGTCACACCTTCTAAGTGGGAGTGAGAAGCTACTCCTTCGTGAGGTTTTCATCTCCGTGCAAGATAGTGGATCACTTTCGGTATACATTCGTACCTATGTCTTCGTGAGATTTTTATCTCCGTGCAGCCATAGGGAAATGTATTCCCCTGAACCGAACTCGGTCTATATGAGCCTACAATAGGTGAAGATCGAGGAATCTGCTGGTTTGGGTACCTTATCTTTAGAACCAACCCTCATATAGTGGACTTAGGAACTTAACCTAGGTAGAGCCACTCCAAATCTCTAGTATTTACCTGATTAGGTACTTTTTGTTTTCCGTGCTTGCTTATGTTTTGTTCTAACCCCTCTTGTTGTGTTTTGATTATGATTGCAACATTGCATTTGCATCTTAGGAAAGAGATATTGATTCAAGTCCGATTACTAAATTAGAAAGCTTGTCATGGAATATGGATTCCTTGATAAAGTGGAAAACAATACGACTTCCCGAATATATTCTGAGAAACACAAGAATGGCGATGGAAGAGTTCGTGACCCTGCTTCGTGGCCTGAGGATTCAAGGCAATTGTCTAAGAGCTTTCAACCTTCCAACCGCTTAAAGATGCGGACGAGCCTTATGAAGATGGGCAGATAATGGATCGCGACCAAGATCAAGAAAAGGAGCTAGCAATGGCATCTATTGGCGAGATTACCTCAAGCATGCAGATGAAGAAAATGATAGATGTTGTTTCTTGGAATATGAGGGGAGGCCGTACATGTATCCGTTTTATGTAAAGGAATTTGCTTTCTAGAAAAGTTTCCTAAATGTAATTGAATCAGAATCAACGTCTCTTTAGGTATGCATTTCATACATTACATTACATGTATTAAAATCAATTGAAAGAGTCTAAATGAGTAAATTTATCTCAGCTAACCTGGAAAATCGACCAACCAAACACCCTTACGATATCCAAGCAAAGACTAGAGAAATGGAACGAAGGTTGGAAAAATTAGAGCAAATGCAGATTCAGATGCAGGAGCAATTGACTGAATTTCAACAGGAGATGAGAGATCAGATGCTAGAATTACGGAGAACTATGATAAACCAGTTCAACCGATTACTAGCTGGAAAGTCAAAAGAAGTGAAAGACCCAGTGGTTTACTTTGGGGTTGATAATGAGGATCTTGTCTATTCCTTAGATTGCACTCCGACAAGTGTCCAGGTCTAGCCAGATGGGCGCCCACAAGGAGTACTCTTTGCTATCGGATCCCAATATTATCAGACTGGTACATCGATGCCAGTGAATTGCCTGACAGGCCCAGGATCCAATTTGAGGAATAATTTAGCTAATCCTGTTGCTAATCTAGCAGAAATAAAGCAAATGAGGGTAGAGTACCCAGATACTATAAAGGTCCCAGGGAAGAAGGGGAATAAAAGGGATAATGTAGGCGGATATAACAAGGGCCACTCAAAACCAATCACTGTGGGCAGGTCAAAGACGGAGACCACCAGCCATCAGAGCCCTTTAAAGTAAGAATCTAGAGTGAAACCAGGTACTGAGAAGCTCCAGTTCACACCAATTTCGATGTCATATAAGGAGCAGTATCAAAGCTTGTTCAATGCGCATGTTGTTGCTCCTTATTACTTAAAACCTCCACAGCCTCCGTATCCCAGATGGTACGATGCAAAAGCACAATGCGACTACCATGCGGGAATTACAGGGCATTCAATAGAGAATTGCATTGCCTTCAAGAAGCTAGTCGAAAAATTCATCAACATGGGTATTATCAAGTTGGGTGACTCATCTAGTGCAAAAAGCCATCTATACAATCATATTGACAACGGGATGAATGTGATGTATGAAGAAGTGTTGGGAAGCGTTCACATCCATACCATACATGAAGACACAAAGGAAAAGGGACCTTGTTAGATACCTGCCCTTATAAATCTGGAGCGTTTTAAGCAATTAGCTTGTGGAAGAAATTCCTATAGTTATCAGGGCTTGTTTAGAGCAATGTTCAGAACATTTTTGTTGTTTTTAGCCTAAAGCGATAGAAATTCCTTTATGAAATAGGCTAATATCTGAACATCACTATTCTAATAAAATACATCTTTGCATTCCTTTTTGAGCTAATATTCTTTCATTCTTTTTGAATAATTATTTCAGATTATTTCATTCTTTTAGATTTTCTTCCACATCATTCATTCATAATCATATTGTATAAATAATTATTCATAAATTTATACTTTCTTTGGTACTTATTATGAGTCCCCAGATATCAATGACATGAGTGACACTGCTACAGACTCAGATTTTTCTCTTGAGCGAGGCATGTGTTTAGACGGATCTCATGACTTTAGAAATGACATAGATCTCCGAACTTATTAAGGATGGTAGAATAAGAGGATAGACAGATCCTACCTCACAAGAAATTGTGGACTTGGTGAAGATTAGAATTAACCTGACCGCAAAGACGAAGCAACACCTTATTGAGTGACCTCTAGGGTTCAAAGATGTCTTCATATGATAATACCAAGATATGCCCCGGTTTAAACGCCGATAATGAAATCTGCACAACAGTGACAGAAATTTACAGTATGAACGATGTAATTCTTTGTCGGGACAATGTCTTTCTCGTGGAGTCAGCATAGCTTTGCCCATTTGAAGTCGAATTTCCACCTCTTCAAGTTGTTGTTGGGTCCATCCTGATTAAAGAGGAAGATCCAAAGTTTTTGTCGAAGTTGCGCCCCAAAAGGCTCAGATCAAAAAGGGAAGAAAAAGAAAAATCAAAGTCAAAATGAAAATGAAAAAAAATCAAAAATCAAAATAAAAAAATAAAAAAAAGAAGAAAAAATCAAAATCAAGATCAAAATAAAAATGAGAAAAAGAAAGAAGAATGAAAAAAGAGAAATCTAGATGAAAAAATCAGAATGAAAAAGAAAAGAAAAAGAAAAGGAGAGGCCAAAGCGAAAACCCGCAAAGGGCGCTTTGTGACCAAATGAGGTTTTGATTTGAAAACCCGAAAAAGGCGACTCAAATTTCGAGCACAATGGGGCATGGACATCACCATTATCGAAGACTTCTAATGGGCATTACTTCATTTTGAGAGGCTACTTCATGAGCCAAAGTCATCGTATACCGATACAGAATTTTAGAGAAAAGGGTATTGGAAAATGTATTGAACTTGAGCAATAGCATGATAGCTGAGGTCTGAAATCAATTCAAAAGCAAACACCACGTTTTGTCACTGAATTGCCTAGAGATGAACATCAAGAAAATTGAAGAAAAATGACTGAGACTTACAAGGACTGGAATAAGAAATCACCATTCGCCCTCCTCGCTTGCCGAACATCTATCACGATTTCTATTAGAGCAACGTTGTTCTTTCTGGGTTACGGGATTGAGGTAGTTTTACCTATTGAAATCCCCTCTCTCCGGGTATTAGAGTGGGAAAGATCCAATCGCGATGTGATCAGTTAGACCTAAGAAAAGGGTTAAAAGTTATTCATCAGGGTCGGATGTACCAGAAGCAAATGATACGAGCCCATGACAAACAAGGTCATCCCAGAGAATTCCACAAGTGGGCTGGATGTTGAAAGAAGATCCTTCCTTAACGAAAGGATTCTAGAAGGAAATGAATGCCAAACCGGGAATGTCTCCATGTTGTAAAGATACCATTTTTAGAGGAGCACTGATCCTGAGTGAAATTGCTAATCCTATAAACTCGGATCCAGTCAAGAAACACGTCATTTAAAGAAGAAGAAATGACCAAGGTGAAAACCCACAAAGGGCACTTTATGTCAAAAAATAAATGAAAATGAAAAATGGAGAGGCTAAGGGGAAAACCTGCAAAGGGCATCTTAGGCCAAAGGAGATTTGAGTTGAAAACTCGAAAAGGGCGACTCAAATATTGATCAGAATGGGGCATGAGGTGATCAGAGCAATTCAAATTTTGATCAGATTGGGGCATGTGGTGATCTTGTTATACCTGAATCAATAAGAAAGAGTAGGGGACATCTTGGGGCATCGACAAAGGAATGTAGATCTCCTAAACACATGTCAAACTTAGAATGGTCTTCAAAAAGTTTGTACAGAGAAGTTCAAGCTGCGATATCTGGGGCACCCAATTATCATATTATTTATATTGAATTTGTTGTTCTTGGAATACTTTATTCTTTTCCAAGATATACATTTCCAATCAGTTTCTTTATTATTTTTCTTTACTATTTGTGGTAATTTATTCCTTTCAAGCTATGCTCAGAACCAATTTTATTCTTATCCATTGTTGCGACCCTTTTTGCAAAGCATGTTGCATTAGAATAATGATTAATGGGCTAATAAAACTTTCACGAAGGAAGTTTTGCATATTACTCTGAAAAGTTTCTAAATAATATAGGAGCCTGAAGCAGGACTATTGTTTAGAACACACCAATTTTAAAGGTTGGAAATTTGAGAAGGAATAGTCTAAATTTAGACTTTCTCTTTGGATTTTTGTTTTCAAATGCGTTGATTGACAAGGCGCCATGTTGGTGACAAAGCTCAAGTAAACAAGCAAGCAATGATCACCAGGCAAGAGGAAGAGGTTACCTCAGAGAAGAGAGCCCTCATTTGCGCATGAGTCTTTGGTACGACACCCTGGGAATGGTGTAAGGGACCAGAACGATGTAGATCCTGTATTCTTGAATTGGATAAGAGGGGATTAAGGAAAAGCCATATTTATACCCTTGGATTATAGCGGAAAAATGATGGTACAAATTTTGCGTCCCAGTGGATTGAACTTTGAGGTTTACAGTGGGGGCAACCCGGCTAAATGTTTCTTCAAAAAAACCAGTAAAGCAAGAATATATTGTAACACGTCAGTCACAAAACCTTAGTAAACTTCGAGTAATGACAACCTAAGCGGGATCATTCTTAAAAAAATAAAATAAAAATAAAATTCTACATTCATGGAAACACCATTCACACATGTCGGGTTAGGAGCAGTTGATTCATTTTGATCATGCCATCCTAATCATTAGGCATAATTAGGTTCATTATACAGGTCATGTTCCCCAGAGAATAGATCAGTAAAGATAGCAGATCTGGCCTTCCTACATTAACAGCGAAGTAGATCGAAAACAAAGCCTTACTTCCCAGGCGGTGCAGTAAAAAGATTAAAGCCACAACGGTGAATCTTGCTTCTCTGACATTGTGGTTAAAAAGATTAAAGCTACATCAGCAAATCTTACCTCTCAGGCAGTGTAGTGGAATAGATTAAAGCCACAACGGTGAATCTTGCCTCTTTGACATTGCAGTTAAAAAGATTAAAGCTACAGCAGTGAATCTTATCTCTCAGGTGGTGCAGTAAAAAAGATTAAAGCCACAACGGTGAATCTTGCCTCCTTGACATTGCGATTAAAAAGATTAAAGTTACAACAGCGAATCTTACCTCTCAAGCGGTGCAGTGGAACAGATTAAAACCATATCGGTGAATCTTGCTTCCCCTACATTACAGTTAAAAGGATTAAAGCTATATCGGTGAATCTTGATTAAAGCTACAACAGCGAATCTTACTCCTCAAGCGATGCAGTGGAACAGATTAAAGCCAAATTGGTGAATCTTGTTTCTCCGACATTGCAGTTAAAAAGATTAAAGCCACAATGGCGAATCTTACTTTCCAAAAGTTTCAAGTTACAAATCCTATCTCCCTGATATTACAGTGGAGTGGATCGAAGAACCAAAGTCTTATCCCCTTGAAGATGCAGTGGGACAAATTGAAGGTACAAATCTTATCTCCCTGATGTTACAGTGGAGCAGATTGAAGCAGATAATCCTATTTCCCTGAAGTTACAGAGGAGCGGATTGAAGTAGTAAATCTTATCTCTCTGAAGTTGCAGTAGAGTGGATCACATCAGGTCTTATCTCCCTGAAGTTGTAGTGGAGCAGACTGAGTAATCAAGTCTTAACCCCCTGAAGTTACAGTGCGGCAGATCGAAGATGACAAATCTTATCTCCCTGAGGTTGCAGAGGAGCAAATTGAAGCCGATAATCATATCTCCCTGAAGTTGCAGTGGAGCGGATTAAAACCACAGATCTTATCTCTCTGAAGTTACAGTAGAGCAGATCACTACAGTCTTATCTCCCTGAAGTTGCAGTGGAGCAGACGAAAGAAATCAATCTTATCTCTCTAAAGTTGCAGTGGAGCGGATTAAAACCACAGATCTTATCTCTCTGAAGTTGCAGTAGAGCAGGTCACATCCAGTCTTATCTCCCTGAAGTTGCAGTGGAGCAGACAAAAGAAATCAATCCTATCTCCCTGAAGTTGTAGTGGAGCGGATTAAAACCACAGATCTTATCTCTCTGAAGTTGCAGTAGAGCAGATCACATCCAGTCTTATCTCCCTGAAGTTGCAATGAAGCAGACGAAAGAAATCAATCCTATCTCTCTGAAGTTGCAGAGGAGCGGATTAAAACCCCAGATCTTATCTCTCTAAAGTTGCAGTAGAGCAGATCACATCCAGTCTTATCTCCCTGAAGTTACAGTGGAGCAAACGAAAGAAATCAATCCTATCTCTCTAAAGTTACAGTGGAGCGGATTAAAACCACAGATCTTATCTCTCTGAAGTTGCAGTAGAGTAGATCGCATTCAGTCTTATCTCCCAAAATTTGCAGTGGAGCAGACGAAAAAAATTAATCCTATCTTCCTGAAGTTGCAGTGAAGCGGATTAAAATGATGGATCTTATCTATCTGGAGTTGCAATATAGCATATCGCATCAGAATTTTTTAAAGATGCAGTTGAAGCTACAAGTCTTATCTCACTGAGTTGCAGTGTAGTAGACTGAAGATAGCAAATGTTTCCTCGAAGAGTCATAAATCCTATCTCCCTGAAGTTGCAGTGGAGCGGATTAAAATGATGAATCCTATACCTCTGAAGTTGCAGTAGGTCGGATTAAATCTACCACAACAAGTCTTCTCTCCCTGATGTTACAGTGAAGCAAATTAAAACCACAAATTTCGTTCTTCTAAAGTTGTTGCGAAGAAGATTAAAGCTACAAATCAGATCTTTTTGAAGTGCAGTAGAGTGGATTAAAGCAACAAGGCACAGTGGACTGGAACAAGGCTACTTGAAGAAGAGGAGCGTCAAAAGAAGTCGAGACTCGGTGAGACCGGGCAAAATTGGTCTTTCTTAGTCTTTCCTCTGTTATCGTTACACGATAACGAGCAAAGAGGGGCAGCTGTACAGCCCAATTTTGCCCCAATCCCACTACCCAAAATTTGACCCGGGCCCATACCAGCAAAACCCTCTACCCAATACAATCCAAAAACCCCACCTAAACCTACCCAACTCAATTACACCAAATACAGCCCAACAAATTTAACCCAGCAGCCCAAAGGTGAGGCCCAATGCCCAGGCCCAATTTCACAAAAAAATCTGCCTAGGGTTTCAGAGACTGAAACCCTAGGCGCCGCACCTTTTGACCTTTTGGCTCCCTACCACTGCCGCCAACGTCACGTCGGCCACCCCCACTTGCACTTGCTCCACCTGCAAGAGAAAGAAAAAAACGCAAGTAGCAAACAGAAACAAGAAAAATATGAAATAAATCATGTATGAAAGGGCTATAAACAGCCGAAATAGAGATGTAATGGGGGTTCTCTCCTTTTTTACACACACATTTGAAATCTAAAAAAAACTAAGGTGATTTCAACTTTTATTTCTCTGTTTCTCTTTTATTTTTCAGTTTCTTTAGTATTTATTTCGACTTTATTTCTTTAAAAAAATAAAAAAGGGAAGAAAACCTTACCTGCACCGCGTCGGAGGAAGAGGAGACGAATGGTTCTCCTCGTTCTTCGGGTTTTAGGCTCGTTTTTTTGGGGATTTGGCCTTGGGTTCACGTCCTAGAGACGTTTGGCTTCAAAAAGGGACCAAAAATGTCCGATTTTGAACCTCCAGCCGCCACACATGGTGGCGATACGGCGGAGGCTCGTCGGAATCCTTGGCCGGACCATGGCCGGAATTGGGGCTTAAAAGAGAAAAAAAAAGAGAGTTTTCTCTCTGTTTTTTTAAATGATGAAATTGTTTTTTTTTAGTTTATTTTTATTATTTATATTAAACATGAAACGACGCCGTTTTAGTGAGGGAGATCCGCGCGTCGACCCGACCCGACCCGGAGGATCCGCGTCTTTTTGACTTTTGGGCTATTTGCGCGCGCAGTCCCTCCGACTTTGCAATGTGTTGTAATTTGACCCTTTTTCGTTATTCTCTTTTATTTCAATTTAACCACGTAATTTTACTTTTGTTTCATTTTAGTCCACTGAAGTGCTGCGTTTTAGAACTTTGGGTTTATTTTCTATTTCGGTCCTTCCCTTTTTACGCATGTCGCAATTGGATCCTTTTCGTTTTCCTTTATTTCGAATTGGCCCTATATTTTTTATTTCATTTCGATTTAATCCCTTTTTTAGCATCTTTTAAATGTTACCATTATTATTATTATTATTATTATTATTATTATTATTATTATTATTGTTATTAATATTAATATTATTATTATCATTATGTTTCCATTTATATTTACTTATGTATTTTTTAAATATATGTGTTGTATTATATTATTATTATATACGTACTTCATATATAGTTTATTTAATATATATTAAATATTTTTTTATATATACATGTATATCTATATACTCTCTTTTTTTCTCATGAATATATGTATACATACTCATATATATATTTTTTTATTTTAATAATTTTAAAACATACATATACATGTTTTTCATATTTTTTTTGTAAATTTATTTGTGTACTCATGTTTTTATAACATACATACTTATGTAGTATATATATTTTTGCATTTTATAATCTATATACGTATATGTGTGAAAATACTTATATTTTTATATCTTATGATTCATATATATATTTTCATATTTTCATAATTTTATGTATATACATACATATATATTTCCCTTATATGTACATACGTGTCCATATTTTATAATTTTTATCTATATTCCTTTTTTTATGTTCATTTATGTATTTATTTATATGTCCATTTTTATGCTTTAGTTTATTTATTTATTTATTTGCTATGGTATATGCATGATCGATTTATTTTATTATTCGTTTTTTGTTCATTTTTTATTCACATTATCATGTTTATTATTCCATTATGCATATTAATATCATACTTCAAAAAAGAAATTTTTTCTAAATGAGGCAATATTTAGCATTTGGAAATTCGAGGAAACGTGCCCTAAGGTGCTGGGTGTCGATTTTTCTCGTTCAACCAAATAGCTAAATATCCTTCTAAAAATTCCAAAATAAGGCAATGTTTTGCGTTTGGAAATTCGAGAAAACATGCCCATGCCCTAAGGTGCTGGGTGTCGATTTTTCTCGTTCAACCAAATAGCTAAATATCCTTCTAAAAATTCCAAAATAAGGCAATGTTTTGCGTTTGGAAATTTGAGAAAACATGCCCTAAGGTGCTGGGTGTCGATTTTTCTCGTTTAACCAAATTGTCAAATATCCTCTTGAATTTTAATCCATACCATTCGAGTTTTTTTTTAAGGATCGTATTTTAAATTTCTTTAAAGATTTCAGTTTTTCGACACTAAGACATTAAGTAATCAACTAGGTACCAATTTTGGGCGTATCGAGGGTGCTAATCCTTCCTCGTGCGTAACCGACTCCCGAACCCGTTTTTCTGAATTTCGTGGACCAAACTTGTTGTTTTAATAAAATCAAATCGTTTATTAAAAACAACTACTTTTCGAGGTGATCCGATCACACCTCATCAAAAAGGATCGGTGGCGACTCCCATTTTCGTTTTCATTTTCCAAAACCCAAGTCGACCCCGTTTTCATCCAAAAAATGGTGTCAACAGAATTAAACGTGGGGCACCGTCGCCTCATTAGATCACGTCGGTCCTGTTGTAATTTCAGACAACCGACAGTCTCCCACTTCTCCCGTTCTATTTTCGTTATTCCATTTCTCCCATAAAAACTGTCATTTTGACGGCGGCTCACGTTCTCATTTACTTTTTCCTTTTTTGGATGAATTTCAAGTTGGGTAAAGTAGGCTACGGTGGCAACATAAAATACCATAAAAATTGATATGATATAATTTTATTACAAGTATATAAATAGTGAGTTATAAATACAAGCTAGCCAGGCTCATTTCTGGCTTTCCATAATGTAGACAACAGCTCCATCGCCCCATTTGTACATTTACATGAATTCAGTTCATTTGTAATGATCCTTGGTTGAATTTCATAAATAAATAGTACTAATGCATTAAAAAGAAGTCAAAATATAAATACCACATGACTAATAGATGATTAGGTTCAACTTTTTGAATGGTTTTTCTAGTTTGAACTCGCTCATTTGCACATTGATTATTCAACGAGTAATAAAATAATTTATTATTAAAACTGACTTCTTATAGGATAGTTATTAAATTGATCTCTTTTGGCTAGTCTCAAGATGGTATTCCCCGTCTCATTAAATTTATCACGTTTTTATTTTTAATAGTTAATTTTTTTAATTTTACACTTTTTTTTAAATTTTATTATGGATAAAATTTTGATATTTTTATTATACAAAAGTTTTTAAATGTATTTTTATAAAATATAATTAATTAAAATACTTCAAATAGTTGAAGTTAAAATTTAAATAGTTGACCTAAAATATGTCAATTGTGACATTTTATTGAGACAGGGAGAGTATATATTTGAAAATATTTTTTTTTAAATTCAATTGAAAAAGAAATCGTTGATAAATTCTTAATATTGTTTGTGGAATTTATTTGTACATTTTCTCATTGATCAGGTTTGGAGATGTTCTTCAAGGAAGGCAAAATGAGATTGGATGCTTCTGAATTTTATGCATTGAAACTTGTGCTCTATATGTTCTTTTATGTTTAAGCCAGTATAAATGTTTGGTAATGGAGAAAAGTAAGGGAAATATGCCTAGTAAGAGAGAGAGAGAGATTTTTTTTTTTTTATAGATTTGGATTAGAGATGTTCTTAGAGGAAAACAAAATGGGATTGGATTGTCTTAAGTTTTTGCAAGACAAAGGTGAGCTAGGAGGCACCGAAGCTTGTGCTTTAAAATACTTTCCGATGCTTAATTCAACATAAGTGTTTGATAATTAAGAAAAGCAAGGAAATAAGTTTAGTAAAGAAAATGGAGAAAAGAGAGAGTCCTTTTTTTAAAAGGAAAATTGTTGCCAATATGTTTGGTCCAAAGGCTGCACATCCTTTATTCTTGGTTTGCCAAGTGGCTTTATGCAATGGGTTAGTTTTGTCTTATATTTGGCTAGCTCATTAATGCTTGAAAATGTTTGACAACTCATATATTTGGCTTTATTAATATCTTGAAATAATAATAATTCTCCTAGGTCTAAGGTTGGTTATAAAGTGACCAAGTGAAGACTGAGGTGAGCAAGAGCAAATTGAAGATGTGGAAGCGCAAAAAATTTAGTCATATCCCTTGTAGGATTTGTGCTCAACCAATTCTAGTGGAGCAATATTTTGCACCTAGTTTGTGAATTGACGTAATCCTTTGGAGAATTCTTGCTCAACTAGCTTCGTGGCTAGGAACATTTGCTCAATTAGGCTTTGTGGCTGGGAATGGGAGTTGTGCAATGTAGGATTTTGCTACTAAGCAGTAAGTTTTTTGCACTCTTAGGTTTTGTAGTTATGATTACTTCTTTGGAACTCAAGTGATTTGATGTTATTGTATCCTTTGAAGGAATTTTGCTTTATTAGATTGTGGTTGAAAGCATTTCTATGAATGCTAATTTGTTTAGCATATTAGTATCCCCTGAAGGAATTTCACTCTACTAGTCTCTATGGTTAGGAGCATTTTTTTGGAAGTCAACTTATTTGGTTAATAATATCCATTAGAGGAATTTTGCTTTACGCTTCATGGCTGGGAGCATTTTTATGAATGTCAAATGGTCTGACGTAATAGTAATCTCTAAAAGATTTTTTTCTCTACTATACTATGAGGTTGGGAGCATTTCTATCAAAATGAATTTATTTGGTATAATTGTATTTTATGAATGATTTTTTGTTTACCATTATTTTACGTAGAGGTAAAATTGTTTGGTGTAATATTATCCATTGAAGGAGTTTTGTGAAATACAATTTGTTTAGTGTAATAGTATCCATAAAGAAGGTTTGTGAAAGCCAATTTTTTTGACATAATTGCATTCCTTGAGGGATTGGGCTTTACTAATTAAGTGGGAGCAAATTAGTGAAAATAATTATACAAAACAGGATTTTGTTGCCATAGAGTAAAATGTTAGACTATGCAACGTAAGATTTTGCTGTTGAAGAGCAAAAGCTTGTTATTGATTAGGAGAATCTTACGATTGAAGAAGGATATTTTAATGCTGATAAGAATCTTGTCACTGAAGAGATGGAGTTTACTACTAATGAGAGAATTTTGTCATTGAGAAGAAATGGTTTGTTGCTAATGATAATAAATTTGGTACTAAGAAGGAAAATTTTTCCGTCGAGGATGAAAAATTTATTAATGAGTAGCTACTAAGGAGCAAAAGTACACTATTGAGGAGGTGTATGCTGCTAAGGAGTAGAAGTTTATTTTTGTTGGGCAAGATTGTAACACCCTTAACCTATCTCCATTGTCAAATTAGGGTTAAAGAGTATTACGATAGTTAACAAATTCCATAACAATCTAATACAATTCGAAATTCAATTTAAATATCAAAATTCCATAAACAATAATTACTCATAGCATATATACGAATACATGACTTAGATAAAGCTTACATAACCCTAAAATTAGTTTGGAAACAAATAGAATCTAAAACAAAACAAAAAAATATGGAAAAAAGCTACAAAAAGTGGTCACACGATTGTATGGCCAGTCCATGTGGCTCAAAAACATGATTGTGTGACCAAATCATGTATGAGAACTCAAGCCGCATTAAGGGGACACACGGTCGTGTCTCCATACCGTGTAACAACCTATGACCGTGTGGAAAACCCTACACCAAAAATCCATAGGCCACATGGCCGTGTAGGGTGATTGTGTGTGGCACACAGCCGTGTGACAGTCTGTGTTCCAGGCCGTGTGCACCTAAAATAACTTCTAAAACAAGTCAATTCATCAACCATTTCTTAGGTACCAAGCCAAACCATTTCCAACCATTTTCACACATTCAAAACACATTCAAGCATGCCTAAAAAATGCCAAAACACTCAACCTAAGTGCCTAACCAATATGCCCTCATTAGCACCACAATTCGAACATTAAACTCCAAATTCACATCATTACTCAAATTACAAAACATGTATCTATCAAGCATTTCATAACCTCAATCCACATTCAAAACCAAACTTTCAAGAGTATGAATCACACCACTTATATATACATGAGCATACCAAACTAAAAGTATTTATTAAAAAGCACATTTACCATATTTGCAAAACCAAACATAACACAACATAGTTATTTACATATGATCTTTAAACTCCTAGTACATGCCATTTATAACCAAACCAAAATGATTAAACTTCTACTGAGTCAAAGAACGGATAGTGTGCGCTCCGACTTGAACTTCCAATTGACCTTGACTTTCGATAACCTACAGAGAAAGAAATACAACGAACATAAGCAATCAATGCTTAGTAAGCTCGTATATAACGTAAACTCAAACTTACTGAATAGGATTCAACTAAACAATTCATACATGAAAATTCATTAAACAACTCGTAAGCTCATTTGTCTCCTATACACACCACAAACCTCAAAAGGTTAGCAAGTTCACAAATATAACACTTATAACCATATCATATCATATAACATTCATAAATAACATATATAACTCAATTCATCCATTTCGTATTCATGTTATATATCACATTCCATTTCAATGTACTATGTTAAATTCCTCCAATCAATCTCTAATTCCATATAGCGAATTCATATAACCATTTCATTTACACGTTTATCACCCGATGAACCAAATGAAACAATGTCAGATGCTCGAAAAAAATGCTCACACAAGCTGTAACTGTAACTGTATATGCTCACACGAGATGTGAAATGAGTCTGCTCACACGAGCTGTGAAATGAGCCTGCTCACATGAGCTATGGGTCAGGATGTTAGGCTAAACGATGCTGCTCACACGAACTGTGGAGAATCCACAACAAATCAAGACCTCAACCATCGGTAGGGCATCCAAGACCAACACCCGAAACTGTAAATAACCCCTAATGACATGTTATTTGTATCCTAAGCATTCACGAGGTTCATACGGATCACATTTCATTTTCAAATAATTTAAATTTGCACACATAATCGTCAATTTAGCCATTAATGCAATTTAATCCAAATCAATAATTACCACATAATAATCATGTTAAACTATAAATAAAATAAACATAAATCAATGTTTCACCCAAAACAGCAATTAATAAGTTCAATCAATATACAAATTTACCTAAAGAGAAACGGTTACGAATACGATGCCGACAACTATTCCACTAACTTAGCTTTTCCACCGTTTGAGTCTGGTTGATTGTTTCTTGATCTAAATAATAATTTTAATTCAATTAATCGATTCAAACAACTTAAATAATCAAACTTATTATTATAAGCCGCTTTGTTAACAATTTACAAGATTACCCCTAAACTTCACCCTTTATGCATATTAGTCCCTAAACCCAAAACTTTCAAATTGAACACATTTAATCCTTATTCATGCTAGCCGAATTTCTTTTAGTCTCTAAACAGCCTATCATTTTCATAATTTCACAAGAATTCCATGAAGTTTTGCAATTTTAACTATTTAGTCCTTAAACATTAAAATCATTAAAAAGTGCTTTACAAAACAGTCTCATTTAACTATCAAGCTTATAAATCTACCATCGAACTTGAAAAATATTTCAAACTCAACAATGGCACATTTCAAAAAGTTTAAAAATTTTACGAATTAACCCTTAGTTAGATTAAGCTACAACAATCACAAAAACATAAGAATCATCAAAAACGGGAATCAAACACATACCATGCATGAAGAACAAAGCTTGGTCAAATGTTCCTTGTACAAAAATGGGAAATGTTTGAATAAAGAAGATAGTAACTTGGTTTTCTTTTTTTGTTTTTAATTACCTATTTACCATTTTACCCTTTTAATTTAATAAAAATTTCAATTATAAACATGCATGAATCGTCCATCTATTTATCTATATGGTATAATTACCACTTAAGTCCATCAATTCAGATTTTTGTAGCCATTTAACACCTTTAACTGATAGCAATTAACTTTTGCAGCTTTTACAATTTAATCTTTTTTACTTAATTAACTATTTAAACGTTAAAATTTTCTAACCATATTTTAATACGACACTATAATAGACTCATAAATATTAAATAAATAATAGTTACTGATTAGCTAGTCAAAATTGTGTTCCTGAAACTACTAGTTCCAACACCATTGAAAAATAGGTTGTTACAAAGATTTTATTGAAATAAGTTAGTGATAGAACTAAAAACAATATTTGTAAGGTAACACCCTACCTGACCCGATCGCCAGATCTAAACGTGAGATGTTAGATTCTTTTACCGAAGCAACTCAAATTATTTTAATTAATTTCTGTTAAAAGTAAACCAATATATATGGCATAATTCATATTTTGGCATAGAACTTGACAATTGTCTCATTCTCTTGCATCCTTAAAGTTTCAAATTTTGAAATGAGCATTTGCAACATTGATTGTTTTAGCCTATTAGCAATTTCATGTGTTGTTTCAAGGATATCTCAAGCTTTTTTAGGAAATGGTATGCTTAGAAGTCCTCTTAAACTCTTGGGCATTCACACCATAGAAAATTATATAAAGAGCTTTTGAATTAGCATTAGCAAGTTTATCCTCTACAATAGTTTAGGCCAATTCAAATTTAGGTGTCTTGACACCAGAGACTTTAGTGAGTGGGCGTTCCCAACTAGTAAGAAATGATCTTCAAGCTCTTACATCTATAGACTTGATAGAAGCCATCATTCTTGTCTTTTAGTAGGTATAATTTGCACCATCGAGCATGGGGGGACGAGACATTAATGAACCTTCCATTGCATGCAAATGTAAATGCTAGAAATCTATTAAATGTGTTAAGTGGTTTGCTTTGATACCAAGTGGTAGAACTAAAAAGGATATTTGCAAGCAAAACTAAGCAGTGTCAACTGCTTCAAGAAGTAATGAAGAATAATGTAAAACACAATAATATGTTTAGTTTGATTTCCTTACGTCTGTGGGGTCATGCCTAGAAAGATAATCTACTATCTTAATACTTTGTACAACAAGTGATTACAAGCTCTAACACTCCCAAAGTTAGAATCCTCACTTTTGCACTTAAGATCTAAATAATTCTCTTATAAGTTCCCCCCTAAAAACTTAAGACATAAACCACATAACACACTTGATTTTGCCCTCAATGCACTCCAAAGAAACGTTCCTTAATGAACAAAAATAAGTACTCTCAGTTTGGTACATTACCTATACAAGTCTCCTCAATTTATAAGGATTTGAAGCTAGCTAACATATTAGATAAATTACAATCAATCTTCCCATTAAAACAACATGATAATTCACTCTGAGAATACCTTTAATAAGTCCACCATAAGTCTTGAAGATTCAAGATATGCTTCTAAGTTACCCAATCCGATCCAATTTCTTTGAAATGAGAAAGTCAATTTCCTTGATCCAATCCAAATATGTTGCAATAAACGATTTAGATATCTTAGATGGATTTGCATACGTTCAAAGTATCAACACAAATCACAACCTAAAAATTTTTGTTAATAAAATTTACCAACTTCACATATGGCAAATTTATGAGTGAGTAATAATAAATACCAATGAATACTTCTCCCTGACACACCTCATAAACCGTCTCATCAATTTGAGACACTAACATAATATATGTGCACTTAAAAATAAAGTAACAAAAAGCCAAAGTTCAACGGATCTGGAAGAATGTTGTAGGAAACCCATATAACACATGACCGAAAAGTCAAAATTGTCGCTATATGAAGTTGCAAGAATTTGGAAGAAACTACCATACAAAAATAAAAATTTTCACCAATAATATATAAAAATAATAATTCATTTTTTCATTAAAAAAACTCATTCGTATAGACACATGACAATTTGAAAACTATAAGGAGAAAAACATTGAAGTACTATTATAACAAATATATATTAATGAATATCTGCTTATAAAATTAATCTCAAACAATAATCAAATTACCCATATTTTAAATGCTATCAAATAGACCCTTTTTAGTGATTTTAAATAAAAAGAAAAGTTATATCACAAATTCAAAATATTATATAGTATCACATTAATGTAAGCTAGACGTTTCCTACAAAAATAGTTAAAAAAACGTGAGCTCCTAGCGAAAAGAGGGGCAAATTTATCTATCTCTCTAACCCTAAACTTCAATAATAATAGAGTTTGCTCCAAACCTCTTTTACTTTTTCTTTTCTTATTTTGGTGCTAATGACTGATAGAGGCCAAATTTCAGTCATCTTTTTTGTGCAACGTTTGATTTATTTCATATTTTTTAGTATTGTTGATGTGATTTTTCCTTTCTCCCTTAAATAACTTGAAAATCACATACATTTATTTAAACAAAGCTTGACCCCACACTCCTCTTTCCCACTCTTTTATTATTTTATTTGAAATATGTTATTTGGATTCATAATTTTTTAAAATATTTTATATTTGATACATATTAAAATGGTTAAATTCTAATGGTAGTTCCTATACTTATATATTTGTATGGATTTTGTCTCTCTACTTTTATTTTCTCAAAATTGGTTTCTTTATTTTTCAATCTGCTCAATTTTAATCCTTTTGTAAACTTTTTCTATCAATTCCATTAAATATTAAGGTATAATCACAAATTCAACCATTCAATCTTTACAACTTTTGTCAACTTGGCCCCTACTCTATTTTTTCTATTGCTTTAATTATAAAAAATAATTTAAAAAAATAAAAATTTTATAGAAAAAATAAAAGAAAATCTCAAACATGTCAACAAACTAATGATAGAAAAAAACCAAAACTTGATATTAATCACTACTAGAGATTTAACATGCAATTCTCATTCAACAACAAGTATCGTGCATATTTATAAAACAATCATAAGAACAATAACGTTGATGAATCTATATTTAGTAAATGGTGACCAACCATTTTTCTATTGAATCTAAATGACTTTGATGTATCCTAGAGATAATATATCGGCAAACGACAAATTAGCTAAAAGGTCTCAAAGTATTTTATGTTCTAGATCTATAAAATTGGATTTTGTCTTTTGCTTGTCTTTACTTTGTTTGGGCATGTCGTGTTTTTGCCACATGAAAGCTCAAATAAAATTTCATGATTTATAGAAAATAAACTTGTCATTGTCTAAACCAATGTTATCCGCTTCTTCCTACTAAGATGAAGGCATTGAAATAGTTCAAGTTTATTCTAATGTCACGAGACTAGAACTTTAGTCTCATAATCCGTGCGGCCTTAAGTGAATTATTCTCTTTAAAAATCACCTAAGTCAGCCTAACTCACAATAACCGAGGATTCAAACAGAATTCCTCTAAGGCACCAATGTAAAATGAAAGCAACCCAAAGATGAATGAGGATGAACGAACTTGAAATATAAGAACAAAGCCACAGAAAAGTAAGAACACAAAAGAAAATGTTTGAGTGAATGCTCTGAAGAATTCTATTACTCAAAACTGAAGTGATTTACAATGAGGGTAGAGGCCTCTATTTATAGTTGAGCCTCCCCAAATTCAATGGTACAGATTACATTACATCAACGGCTAAGATTAAAAGCTATCTACAAAATCAAATCTCTAAGATTACAGAATCATATCTTCTAAGATTACAAGTATCTCTACAATTGCATATCTTCAAAGATTACATTCCATAATTGTCATGCTTTGTAGATGGGCCTTCAATCTCTCCAAGCAACGGCCCAATTTAGTTGGGCCAAATGACCTCCATTGAACATTATAGATCGTACAAATGTGCCATGTTTAGGGGCTCTCATGCGCAACTCATGAGATTTTCCCCACTTGTTCTAGAGAAACCCTCATCGCGTCTTCAGACTTAAACTAGTCTATCTTGTCTTGAAACAACCATAGGTCGTCGGCAGGTTCCCATCTTACTTTACCATCGCAAAGTCCCTTCTATCGCATTAAGTACTCATGCCTCAATCCATAGTACTTTCATCTGATCACGCGGTCTGCCATGATGCAACCTACTTCTCAATCATAGGAGACCTTTACCCCTATTGGCGCTCATTCAAACTTGCCTTGATTTGGGTCCTCTTGATCCTCATGAAATAGCTTAAGCATGTTCACAAGAAACACTGGGTAGACCTTGAGCTTTGCCAGTAGCTCAAGCTTGTAGACCACATTTCCTACTCTTTTCAAAACTAGAAAAGGGTCATTTATACTGTCGTACAAGCCCCTTGTGCAAACCATTGTATTGTAAAATCAAGTGTAGTTTAGTAAAAACTAAATCACCAACCTAAAACTGCACATCTTTTCGATTTTGATCCGTCCACTTCTTGTTGTGCTTACTTGTCTTATGTAGACAAGCTTTAGCTAAGTTATTTTACTCATGGCACTTCTTTGCAAATCTATAAGCTTCTAGATTCGGTCCTCCATAATGGGTCGCAACAGCATTGGGTCTGAGTGACTGTTGACCCGTCACTATCTCAAATGGATTGTGATTTGTGGCTGCACTTCACTACAAATTATAAGAAAATTGGGTCACATCTAACAAATTTGGTCAGTCCTTTTGAGTGGCACTCACATAATGTCGAAGGTATGTCTCCAACAATGCAATCACTCGTTCAGTTTACCTATCGATTTACAGATACATGCTAGTGGAAAAATTCAAGTCTGAACCCATCAACTTGAACAATTTTGTCCAAAATCGACTCGTAAATTGCCTGTCTCAATCACTAATGATAGATTGTGACACTCCCCAATATTTCATAACATGTCTAAAGAAAAAACGAGTTGCCTCCTCAACAAGGCACTCATTGGTCGCTGAAATAAAGGTTCCATACTTTGAAAACCTATCCACCATAAAAAAAATGCTTGCACACCTATCAGACTTAGGCAAACCAACAATAAAATCAATGGATACACTCTCCCATGGTCGTTCTGAAATGGCCAATGGTTACAGCAATCCGACCAGAGTCTTTAGCTCTACCTTGTCTTGTTGGCACACTAGACAAGTACTCACATAGATCTCCATGTCATCCTCAATGTGAGACCAATAGTAACGATCCTCCCAAAGGACCAAAGTGCGTTGCATTCCTGGATGACCAAATCATCTTAAGTCATGACATTTCTTCATGACTTCCTGCGCAATTTCCCGTATTGATGCATATAAAGGCGGTGCCCCCTCAAGCCAAAATCTCCTCGTTTCCCCCTACTTGGCAAGTTTGATCAAGTTTTTGGCTGTAGGATCATAGGACAATCCTTCTCGAATGTCCTCCAATAAAGAGCTATCAAGTTGGTTGATTGCCGCAAACTCCATCTTTTGATTAAGTGTATCAATTACAATGTTGGCACTCCCCAACTTATACTCCATCTTGAAATCAAATTCTGCTAGGAAAACTTGCCAACGAGCCTATTTGGGAGACAACTTTTTCTGGGTTAGAAAATAATTTTTTGCAACATTATTGGTAAAGACCATGAACCTAGAACCCAATTTATAATGTATCTATGTGCATAAGAAATGCACCACAACAGTCATCTCTTTTTCTTTGATCGTGTGTATTCACTCCATCTTATTTAGCTTTCGACTATTGAAAGCAATCGGATGCCCATCTTGCATCAATACCCCACCAATTGCATAATCTAATGCATCCGTGCATACTTCGTACAACTTCGAATAATCTGACAAAACAATTATGGGCTCCTTCGTCATCACCTTCTTCACTGGATTAAAGGCTTTCTCTCACTTAGGATCCCAATCCCACACCTTACCCTTCTCCAACAAATCCATCAAGGGTGCAGTGATATTGGAGTAGCCTCCAATGAAGCGTCGGTAATAGTTCACCAACCTAAGGAAAGAGTGCAACTTTGTCACCTTGATTGGTGCTTCCCAATCAACAATGGTCCGAATCTTACTTTCATTCATTTGGGTCTTGCCACCTCCCTCAATATGGCCTAAAAATAGTACCTCTTGTTGGGCAAATGAGCATTTCTCCTCTTTAGCGTACAACTCATTTCCCTGCAAGGTTTGGAACACCTCCCTCAAATGTTCTACATACTCCTCAAGTGACTTACTGTACACCACAATAACATCAAGGTAAACAACCATAAAATGATCGAGGAAAGGTTGAAGTACCTTATTTATTAGGCTGCAGAATATAGCTGGAGGGTTCATGAGTTTGAAAGGGATCACAAGGAACTCATACGAACCATACCGCGTCACACAAGCTGTCTTTGGCTTGTCCCCCTCGACTATTTGAACTTAATGATACATTGATCTTAAATCTAACTTGGTAATCCATCTCACATTACCAAGTTGATCAAACAAATTCGCAATAAGGGGAATAGGGTACATATTCTTCACAGTGATCTTGTTTAAGGCCCGATAATCGATTCAAAATCTTAATGACCCATCATGCTTCTTTTAAAAAAATCGACGCTTCAAACGGGGTTTTAGATGGTCTAATAAACCAGACATCTAAACAATCCTTTAATTCATTTCGCAATTCTTCCAACTCAGACGAAGACATCCAATATGGGGCCCTAACTAGCAACTCAGAATTGGGCATCAACTTGATCTTGTGATCTACCTCCCTCTTCGATGGCAACTTTTTGGGCAACTCTACTGGTACCACATCTAGAAAAAATTGAAGTAACTAGCTCACTTCTTTTGGAATTTCGCCAACGAACTTAACGGCTTCATCAACCTTAAGGTGCTAAATAGGAGATTTCATCTCTATGTACTCTTTTAGCAAATTGGATCGACAATAATGTTTTTCCCTCTATGGCACTTTTTTTTTCCTTTTAATTCTCACCATACATTGATGCTTTGAATCTAAGTTCACCATGTAATTGCCAAAAGAAAAAATAGACGTATTAATCCGATCAAAGAAACTCAATCCAACCACAAAATCATAGTCATCAAGTGGTATTACCTTAATGGTCGCCTTACCATTCCAATCACTAAGTTTGAGATCTACTCCCTTTGCAACACCCTTGATTGGAATACTTTCTGAGTTCACCGTCTTGACCCAACCCAATTCATTTTGGATCTTGAGACCAAGTTTACAAGCAGTCTCTTCGGACATAAACAAGTCTAACACACCTATGTCAACAAGCACATTCAATCTTTTTCCATCCACCATGATGTCCCCATGACTCGTCTTGTCTTTTACACCCCCTAGTATCGAACAAAGATTTTTTGTTGCTTGTTTCAGCTCATTACCTCCATTGACGGTGGCAAACTTCACTCACTTTGGGCAGTCTTTTACACTATACAGGCTTTGAAAAATGTAGTAACTTATCAGGCCCTTCTTCTCTCATGGCCGGTCTTGCTTAGCTTTTTAGGTCTTTCCATTCTTTTTTCGCCTTGTCTTTGTCTCCTCCACCACTGCCCTTGGGTTTGAATTTGGGCTTGGAAAACTCAGACATTTCTGACTTTTTAACATTTATCTCAAAAAGTGATTTAGCAACGGTCATGGCTTTGGAGAGTTTTTCAACCCCTAACACTCTAATTCTTTCTTAACCCACGACCTCAATCCATTCATGAAAAAGAAAAAGGCATTGTCTTCAGCTAGATTATTGATTTAGGTATCAACTCACTAAACTATTTCACATGCTCCTTTATTGTGCCTTGTTACGAGAATTGACGCAACTTTTCCTGAGCCTCATTCTCAACATATTTTGGGTAAAATAGTTCTTTGAACTCCTTTTGGAACTCCTCTCAAGTCCCAATTTTGCTTCCACCATGTCTCACATCTGTGAGCCTACGATGCCACCATAATAAAGTAGCGTCAATAAGATACAGGGAAGCAGTATTAACCTTAGCACCATCCTCTATGATGCCCATGACACGGAAGTATTGTTCAATATCCCATAAGAAGTTATTCACTTCCCTTGCAACCTTACCCCTTTGAACTTCTCTAGTTTGGGAATGTCAACCTTACGACTCGATGTTCCACCCAACACCTCTTTTCCCACAGCAATGCAACACAAAGTAAGCTCTCCCTTATGCTCCTCAATCTTTGTGTACAACTCTGCCACTGTGACTTCGTTATCTACCTTCATTGCCATCATAATAGCTTCAAGGGTCTCATTCTTTCCTGTCAGGTTAGCCACAGTGGTGTTGAGGAGAGCTTTCAATGCATCCAAGCTGAAACTAAAGGCCTCGTCCACATGTTCCTTGAGCTACTCATTCTCTGAGCCAAGTTCCTTGATGCGTCCCCCCATCATCTCGAGATTTTCCTTTGTGTCCCCTATAGAATCTTTGAGATTTACCTTTCGACCTTCCAGCACCGATATCATATCACTCAAATGGCTAAATTTCCTGCCTCTCCCACGAGTTTCAACTTGTTCAACAACTTCTTTCAATATCTTTCAACGGTGTCTTCACAACCCTAGCTCGGATACCAACTGTCACGGGGCTAGAACTTTAGTCTCATAATCCATGCGGCTTAAGTGAATTCTTCTCTTTAAAAACACCTAAGTCAACCTAACTCACAAGAACTAAGGATTCAAACAGAATTCCTCTAAGGCACCAACGCAAAGTGAAAGCAACTCAAAGATGAATGAGGGTGAACGAACTTGAAATATAAGAATAAAGCCACAGAAAAGAAAGAACACAATAGAGAATGTTTGAGTGAATGCTCTGAAGAATTCTATTACTCAAAACTGAAGTGATTTACAATGAGGGGAGAGGCCTCTATTTATAGTTGAGCCTCCCCAAATTCAACGGTACAGATTAAAGTACATCAACAGCTAGGATTAAAATTTATCTACAAAATCAAATCTCTAAGATTATAGAATCATATCTTCTAATATTACAAGCATCTCAAAAATTGCATATATTCGAAGATTACGTTCTATAATTGCCATGCTTTATAAATGGGCCTTCATTTATCCAAGCAATGGGCCAGTTCGATTGGGCCAAATAACCTCCCTTGAACATGATGGATCGCATAAATGTGTCATGGTTGTGGGCTCCCATGCGCAACCCATGACACTAGAACCATTAAAATAGGGGCAACTCAAGCATTATTTATTAACATTTAAATTCATCAACACTAAATTTATTATGGTTTCTGTTAAATATACATATGGTATTTGTTGTTACATTGTATGTTAAAATCTCTAGTAGTGATTAATAGCAAGTTTTACTTTTTCTTATCCTTAATTTGTTCACATGTTCAGGAAATTTATAGTTTTTCATAATTTATTTTATACATTTTTATAGTTTATAGTTTTTTATAATTAAAGAAAAAAAAGTAGGGTCCAAATTGAAAAAATAAATGTAAATAGAGTTAATAAAGAGTAGTTAACAAAAAGGATTGAAAATGAACAATTTTAAAAATAAATGGACCAATTTTCAGCAAATAAGAATAGATGGATTAAATCTACACAAATCAATAATTATAAGACCTGTCACTAGAATTTAACCTATTTAAATATGAGTCTAAGATATAATATTTTTAAAATTAATGTTGAATTGCTTACTAGTTATACATTGAATTGCAACTAAAGATACAACTGAAAGAGTGAAATAGTAGAGATGGACACAAGAATTAGGTATACTATTCAGAACCCTTTTCTATGACTATGAGACCTTACCCAGAGAGTAATCCACTATGAATCAACAGTATAAATGTGATTTAAGTTCTACTGACTCACTAAATTGCAACTTTACTCTTATACTTCAACTATAATCACCTTCCACTAATAGTTTCTCCTTAAAAGCTTAGTTTAAACTAAACAACAAAATAATTTGTGTAAAAGTATTTAGTACCTTCGTTTAATAAAAAAATAAATATTGGGGATCGACCTGATTAAGCAACAAACAAGTAAAAAATAGCAAAAGAAATTGAGAAATTGAACACACAAATTTAACGTAGAAAAACCCCTCCAAAGAGGATAAAAAACCACGAGCAAAGATGATTTTACTATAATGTCAAAAGAACAAATAGTACAAAAGATGGAGATAAAAAACTAAAACCCGAACCCAAAAACAAAGAACCCTCAAAATGTAAACACAAAATTCTCCAAAACTGTTATGAGTTCTAATTTTTAATGGCTGTATTTTCTAAGGATATAAAACAGCTTATTTATAGGCTAAATTCGTAAGTCAAATAATAATAAAATAATCTAGACTAATCAGAGTTCGACTGAAACAAATAAACATAGTTTAACTGGGAGATTATCTTTCAAATTTGAATGAAATATGAGGCATACTCAACAAATCTCCACATTGATTCATACTTCGACAACGTCATTTTTGCTAAAGTCCATCACGGGCCTATCTTGAACTATGTAGGAAATTAACTGAGACGAATGTGTGCTTAGAAGCTAGAAGACTCCTAGCCTTCGACATGTGCACTGCCAAATCAAAACTAGCCCTAGTCTGATTTTCATGAACACAATGCCCCAAATTTTCAAAACCTACATCCAAAAGAGAACCTCTCTTCAACGAAACGGTCATACTTTTTTCCCTCCTATAACCAAGTTGCCTCCGCTCCAAACGAGTTGACTTCGACTCTGTAACGGATGAAAGATGTCCGATTTCACTTCCAGAATATAAATATTTTTGGTCATTTTACTTTTTAACAAAATGAAAGCCCCACGAGACACTTTAATGTCACTCACCTCGATGTTAATTCTACAACCTTTCGAGTCTAAAGTACTCAAGGAGGTGAGATTCTTTCGTAAATTAGGTACATACCTGACATCTGATAGTGTCCTAATCATCCCATCATGCATCCTAATTTTAACAGTATCAATATTGGTTACCTTACTAGATGAATCGTTTCTTATGCATACAACTCCACCTTCAACTAAATTATATGTGGAGAATCATTCTCTATTGGGACACATGTGGAAGGAACATCTCGAATCTAGGATACACTTGGACGTAAGCTCGGAGCTATCGCTCATTGACACGAACAAGAAATCATCACCGCTTTCCTCAGCTAAATTAGCACCAGCTACATCTTCCTCATTACTCTCAGCAACCCTTTTATTTCACATTTTATAACAATCTGCTTAGACATGACCTAACTTCTTACAATAGTGACACATTTTGTCTCGCTTCTTTGATGCTACCAAAATGAAATCTTACCTATCTTCCTTATTATTCGAACAAAAATCATTGTCGATTTTGTCTTTACTCAAAAAATGACCCTTCACATCCTCGAACGAGAGTTTTTCTCTACATAAATCAAGGTCTTTTTGAAAGACTTGAATGAAGAGGGTAAAGAGTACAATAATAGCATAGCTTAATCTCTATCGTCAATCTTAACCTCAATATGTTTTAGATCAATCAAAAGAGTAATAAATTGACTAGTGTGATCTCTTTGAAGCTCACCTTCGTTCATGTGAAACGTAAATAGACGTTGTTTCAACACTAAATGGTTAGCCAGAGACTTAGTCGCATAAAAAGTTTCTAACCTTTTCCACAATGCGGATGAGGTTTTCTCCATCAACACATCCTATAATACCCTATTCACAAGGCTCAACTGGATTGCATATAGGGTCTTTTAATCAAGCTTATCACATTCTGTCTGATCTAGATTCTCAGGCTTTTTTTCGATAACGACCTTTTCTAGGCCAGTCTGAACTAGAATTGCCATCATCCGAACTTGCTACAGATTGAAATTTGTGACACTATTGAACTTCTTAATATCAAACATTGTTACTTCCATCTCTAAACAGGTTGATATATGATAATTGAATTAGCTCTTATACCAATTGTTAAGGATCGACCCAATTAAGCAACGAACAAGTAAAAAATAATGGAAGAAATTGAGAAATTGAACACATAAATTTAACGTGGAAAAACCCTCCAAAAAGGAAAAGAAACTCATGAGGAAAGATAATTTTACTATAATGGCAAAAAAATGAAGAGTACAAAAAATAGAGATAAAAAACTAAACCCTGAAATGCGAAAACAAATAACCCTCAAAAATTCTCCAAAAGTGTTATGAGTTCTAATCTTTAATGGGTGTATTTTCTAAGGTTATAAAAGAGCCTATTTATAGGCTAAATTCGTAGGTCAAATAATAAAATAATCTAGACTAATCAAAGTTTGACTGAAACAAATAAATAGAGTTTAACTGGGAGATTATCTCTCAAATTTGACTGAAATATGAGGCATTCTCAGCAATAAATTTTCTCTCTAATTTGTTCATAATTTATTTAAGGCTTAAACAACAAAATGGCACCTAAACTATACAAGTTTTCCCAAATTGGTACCTAAGCTTTTTTTTGGTCAAAACAGGTACCTAAACTATTAAACCATTACCCATTTTACCCCAACTGTTAGTCCTGTTAGAAAAAATTCCAGCCAACCATAACTTGCCATGTAGACCTCTATTTATTTTACCCATTTTCTTATATTTTCTTCTCATTAAATAATTTTTTCCAGATTTTCTTACATTTTCTCATCAACCAAACACCCAAAACATTTTGTTTGCTTCCTTATACAAAGCTTCCACCATTTTATCATTTTCAAGCTTCAATTGCTTCTACCATCTTCAAGCTTTTAATCGTCTTTTTTCTTTACTCAATTCTTTTCTCATCAACCAAACATCCAATTTTTTCCACCATTTTCTTCCTCATTGATCTCAATCCCAATGCCTTATTCACTTTACTTGTCACCCTTGACATCAATTGTTTGCTGCTATTGTGGTCATATAAGTTCCAACAAGAATTCAACGATTAAGCATAGATCTTGATATGGATAACCTAAGAAATACAAAATTGAATCTCTCATTCTTCTGTTGGTTTTTCCTTATCAAACCACCTTGGAGGATCAAATACTGACCCATCTAAAATCACAACTAATTTTCAATTAGACCCAATTATCAATACTACAAATCTTTCTCTCTATTTTAAAGGAAAAAAGTTGAATTACCAAGCAGATTGCAACGGAAAAGATGCCAACTTGTTAAAACTATGCCTTTTACAACCCTATATTTCTTGTATGCTTCCATTGAGTACACACTACACGAGGGAACAAACCGGCAACTCTTTGGTATTACAGGCGATATTTCCCCTATTTTCATTTACTACTCAATTAAATTTAGCAAGAACAATTCATTTTTTTTCTTTGTTGAAAGAAAGAAAAATAAACTTACTTTTGTAGAATTTGAGCATGGATAAAGCATCTTTAACCCCTAAATTCTCAACTTCATCATCTAAATTGGACAAAGAAAACCTAATTAGTTAAATAAAAGGAATCGAAACTTTTAATAGACTTTGTATTGGGAGAGAAAGACAAAGAGAGTAAAAAATGGACCTTCTTTGAGAGTGTTTTGGTGAAGAAAAAAAGTAGATTAAAAGCTTGAAGCTGGTAAAAGCAGTTGAAGCTTGAAAATGATAAAATGGTGAAAGCTTTGTACAAGGAAGCAAATAATTTTTTTTTTTTTGGTGTTTGGCTGATTAGAAAATGTAATAAGGTCTGGTAAAAATTGTTTGATGAGAAGAAAATATAAGAAAATGGGTAAAATATATAAAGGTCTACGTGGCAAGTTATGAATGGCTGATTTTTTTTCTAACCGACTAATAGTTGGGGTAAAATGGCCAAAAAAAAAGTTTAAGTACCAATTTGAGAAAAATAATATAGTTTAGGTACCATTTTGTTGTTTAAGTCTTTATTTAAATAAACAACTATAGACTTGTAATCATCAGCTAGTGTCTATTCTAATTCATCTTTTATATGGCGTAAAATAATCAGGCATCTTCAATATTTTAACTTTCATAGATACAACATGTCTTTGAAGATGATCAATACTAAAGTCATTGTTTGATCAGTATTCGACATGATGAAATCCATTTAATTGTTATTCAAAATCCTCAATTGTAAATAATAAACAAAATTTTTCGATTAAGATTATACCAATATATAAGAAAAGTTAGCACAAAGTCTAATTGCAAAGTTGCAACTGGTGATATAATTGTTAGTAGCACACCCAAATATAAGTAGCATAGAATTGATGGGATGATAATGAATTTTCCGGTACACAGTATCTGCGGGGAGAGTTTCTACTCCAATCACTAAAATTAATAGTATTGTATTTTATGAATAAACAACATAATTGTCGGCAAAGATATGTATATATATACACTAGATTTCGTGTATGGAGGTGAAAAAAAGTTCACAAGGGTATATTTATTTTTAAAAAATTAGATTTGATTATTAAACATATGGTTTTTAATTATTTTATTTAAATATTTTATATAAAAAAAAACAAAAATATCATTTTGATAATATCTATTAATTTCTTGAAAATGATTTTTATTGTTGATTTGGTTCAAGGAATTTTATTATAATATAATTATGTAAAACTGCAAAAACATGTAGTATTGTGTTATAATATATAATTTGAATATAGTATTCACAAAACTTATGTGTTTACCATCAAAGTTTGATAAATATATTATGTTAGGAAAAAGTTAAGGCGATAATTTGTGGGTTTTATTCAGATTTATTAAGACTTAAATCTTGTTAAATATAGATTTTATTTAGGGTTACTTTGGTATAAATTATGTTGTGTTTTTATTTTGTAACAATTAATTTTAATTGTAGTAATTCAGAAAATGATTATATATATAGCATTTCTAAAAAACAGTTAAGCCTATTTATGGTATTGAATAATTATTGAAAATAACTTTAGATAATTTTATTTTTATTCTCTAAATATACCAGCTTTCAAACATGATGTGGACATCGTTAACAAGAAATTAAACATATAAAAATTGTGTAATAATATTAGTGAATCAAATGGAACAAGAAACTCTATATAAAAGGCTAAATTATTACATTTCTTTTTCTTCAAGTGACATATAGAAATCGTGTACCTTACTCTTAAAAAACGAAAGGGATGCATAGGGACAAACCTCTCATTTCATCTTAAAACTTAAAACTAAATCATTGTTGAAACAATCTTTAAATCACTATAAATATTAAATTTTAGATTTCACGTTAGTAGATGGAATACAATTTTAAGTGTATATAAAATTAATTGAAAAACAAAGTTCAAATGATAATCTCTTAAAATCACTTATAAAAATAATTTTAAAAGCTATAATAGCTTTAATGTACCCACAAATGAACATATGGATATATTTATTTGATTTTACATCATTTTAAATATCAAGTTATCCTAATTAACAGTTAATTTATTGTAACATCCCGCCCGCGAAGCTTTAGCGCTCAAGTGTTGTTTTTAGAAGTAAGAATTTCTTTTAATATGTTTTGAGTAAGTAAGGTGTTAGATTCAACCAAGAGATTGACGTTTATGGGTATGCCCTTGGGTGAAGTCTTTGTTAGACAAGCAAAGTCGGAAGAAATAGAGTGCCACAATTCTACTCGCCCGAACGATGCCTTTGGCGAATAGATTGGGTGAACAGTCAACATTGGAATATTGAGTGAAGATATCTCGGAAAGTGAGAATTTACTGGAAAGGAACTTAGTAAAGTGTTAAGGAATTTCATGTTAGAGATTGACCCGGTTAAGCAAGGAACAAGTAAAAATAGCAGAAGAAATTGAGAAATTAAACACACAAATTTAACGTGGAAAAACTCCTCCAAAGAGGATAAAAAACCACGAGCAAAGATAATTTTAATATAATGGCAAAAGAACAGATGGAGATAAAAACTAAACCCCGAAAGTAAAGAACCCTCAAAACGTAAACACAAAATTCTCTAAATGTGTTATGAGTTCTAATATCTAATAGGTGTTTTTTCTAAGGTTGTAAAAGAGTCTATTTATAGGCTAAATTCATATGTCAAATAATAATAAAATAATCTAAACTAATCAGTGTTTGATTGAAACAAATAAACAGAGTTTAACTAGAAGATTATTTCTCAAATTTGACTGAAATAGGAGTCATACTTAACAAATCTCCACCTTGACTCATATTTCTACAATGCCATCTTTGTCAAAGCTCGCCACGAGCCTATCTAGAACTATGCAGGGAATTAACTGAGTCGAATCTGTGCTTAGAAACTGGAAGACTTCTAGCCTTCGACTTGTACACTGCCGAATCAAAACAAACTTGGGTCTGATTTTCACGAATACAGTGCCCTAACTTTTCAAAACCTACATCCAAAAGAGAACCTCTCTTCAACGAAACGATCATACATTTTTCCCTCCTATGACCAAGTTGCCTCCGCTCCAAACGAGTTGACTTCGACTTTGTAAATGACGAGAGACATCTGATTTCACTAGTCATTGTAGAACCTTCCAGAATATAAAGATTGTCAGTTCTTTTACCTTTTAACAAAATGAGAGCTCCACGAGATACTTTAGTGTAGCTCGACTCAATGTTTATTTTGCATCATTTCAAGTCTAAAATACTCAAGGAGATGAGATTCTTTCATAAATCAGGTACATACCTGACATCTGAGAGTGTCCTAATCGTCCTATCGTGTATCATAATGTTAACAGTACCAATACCAATTACCTTACTAGATGAATCGTTTCCCATGCGCACAACTCCACCTTCAACCGAACTGTATGTGGAGAACAATTCTCTATTGGGACACATATGGAAAGAACATCCCGAATCTAGGATCCACTCGGACGTGAGCTTGGAGTTATCGCTCGTTAACACTAACAAAAAATCATCACCGCTTTCATCAGCCAAATTAGCACCAGCTACATCTTCTTCGTTACTCTCAGTAGCTCTTTTATTTCGCAGTTTATAACAATCTGCTTTGACGTGACCTAACTTTTAACAATAGCGACACATTTTGTCTCGTTTTTTTGATGCTATCAAAACGAAAGTTTGCCTATTTGCCTTGCTATCCAAATGAAGCTCATTGTCGAGTTTGTCTCTACTCAACAAATGACCCTTCACATATTCGAACGAGAGTTTGTCTCTGTCATAAATCAAGGTCTCATTGAAAGACTTATATGAAGGGGGTAAAGAGCATAATAATAGCATAGCTTGATCTTCATCATCAATATGAACCTCAACATTTTTTAAATCATCTAAAAGAGTAATGAATTGACTGATGTGATCTCTAAGAAGCTTATCTTCGTTCACGCGAAACGTAAATAGACGTTGTTTCAACACTAAACAGTTAGCCAGAGACTTAGTTGCATAAAGAGTTTCTAACCTTTTCCACAAGGCAGATGAGGTCTTCTCCATCAATACCTCCTACAATACCGTATTCACGAGGTACAACTAGATTGCAGACAAAGCCTTTTCATCAAGCTTTTTCCCAGTAAAAATCTTTTTCAAACCAGATTAAACTAGAATTGCCATCATCCGAACTTACCACAGACTAAAATTTGTCTCACCATCGAGCTTCTCAATTTCAAACATTGTTGCTGCCATATCTGAATGGGCTAATTTATGAAAACTGAACTAGTTCTGATACCATTTCTTAGAGATTGAGACGATTAAGCAAGGATTAAATAAAAATAGCAGAAGAAATTGAGAAATTGAACACACAAATTTAACGTGGAAAATCTCCTCCAAAGAGGATAAAAAACCACGGGAAAAGATAATTTTAATATAATGGCAAAAGAAACGAAGAGTACAAAAAGATGGAGATAAAAATTAAACCCTAAAAATAAAGAACCCTCAAAACGTAAACACAAAATTCTCTAAATGTGTTATGAGTTCTAATATTTAATGGGTATTTTTGCTAAGGTTGTGAAAGAGCTTATTTATAAGCTAAATTCATATGTCAAATAATAATAAAATAATCTAAACTAATCAGTGTTTGATTAAAACAAATAAACAAAGTTTAACTAGAAGATTATTTCTCAAATTTGACTAAAATAGGAGTCATACTTAACATTTCATTTTTGGCTAGTTATAGTACTGGTTATGTTCTAACGAGATGGTTAGGAATGAACAATGGGCTTCACTTGGAATTGTTTATATATATAACGGTGGATTGTATTATACACCTTTTTACAATTGTAAACCACCTATATGGCAGATGGAATAGTATTGTGACGCGTGTCAAGTTATTATAAGGACAAGGGTCGTATATTTAGGAAATTAAGAATTGAAAAAGGAGTTTTCCTCCTCCTTCCTCAAGAAGTAGTTCTTTGTTCTAGATCTCAAGAAATTTGAAGCACATCCTTCCTTCACGAAAGCTGAGGGTTGATCTAGATTCCCACCTAGGGGTGCTTCATGTCAAGTAATTACTACCAATTGTTCGATGGAAGTATGGATTTGGAGTTTGGAGCTGAAAATAAGGGTAAAAGTCAAGAGATCCCCTAAGCTGACTCTTGCATGTGTGTTATGCATTCTAGAAACTTCAGTGACAAAAGATAAAACCATGAGATTCAGGCTAGGAAATTATGATGTGATGATTCTAATGCTAAATGTATGAATTATGGACTTGTGTGTATGGATTGCATGAAATTTGATGGTCTAAGTATGTAATAGGAATCTGAAGATTGAAATGTAAGTGTGTTTGTATCTGAAAACATGCTATGGAATAAGTCTATTATGAATGAGTCAGTGTGAATGATGACTTTATGTCTATCTTCGGATTTGTCTAAAGGGGTCTGTCAAGACTTTAAACATGAATCTCTGAAAGGAAAAGTCCATGGTTATGGCATTTCAAATGAAAGAACCATATCGTGTAAGACTGTAGTTGGTGGGCTATAGTGCCATATGGAAACATCATATTGTATAAGACCATAACTGGTTGGTTATAGCATCATATAAGAAGAGCTAAATGAAGGTTATTACCAATTGGGGTTTCTACGTGATCTCAAATGATAAGGGGCAAACCTCACGTAATATGAGTCTAAGCGAATCCCTATCGTAAACACGTCAAAAAATAAAAGCCTTTGTGGCGTATTTGAAATGGAAGCTTTTGTGGAGTATCTAAAATGGAAGCCTCTATGGTGGTCTATGGAAAGGCATGCCTTTGTGGCTAATAATGACAAGAATGTCTTTATCGTGTGATTTCAGGGAAGGCCCTAGTGGCTATCGTCTAAAGGGAACTCCCATGTAGAGGACTCTAAAAGAGAGAAATGATATTCTTGGTGAACTCTAAAGGAATAATATGTATGGTGAGCTTTGAAGGTGCAGTAAGTACGGTGAACTCTGAAGGAATAATGTATACGATGAAATCTAAAAGAAAGGCTTCGTATGAAATCTTATAGCAAATCCTGCATAATTTTAAGGTATGTTATAGTAAAAGAGTTATTTACTTATATTATAAATAAGTGGTTCAAATAGAGAGTGTCATATGTCAAAAACTACAATGTGAATGTAACTATTTATCTTATTCTTTTTTGGAATCTCATATTGCTATAGTGCGTGTGTATATATATGATAAGTTAATTTTCTAGTTAACTATTCAATTAGAGTTATTAGAACTATAAAAACTCTTATATAAAACTTAATAAACCAAGATTTGTAATGTCAGATTATCAAGAACAAAAAAAAAACTAGATGCGAAAGTATACCTGAATCCATTGATATCTTAAAATATTTAAATATTGTGCTTTTTTATCTTTCAAATTAGCAAACAAGTATTTTAGAGAATGCGACTCTCTTTTTTGAAAACAAGATGTTAAAAAAGTTACATATGTGTAATTTGTGAACCATAACCCTAATATACTTTTGAACATTAACCTTAATTTCTAATCAGCTAATCATCAATTAAAAATTAGTTACTAAAGTATCTACACATATTTGGCCTAAACATTATTTAATAATTGAAGCCCAACATGCGTTAACCAAATTAGATCACTCTAATTTGGGTTAACCTTTAATTATAGTCAATAATAATATGTAATTATTCTTATTATACATAGGATGTCCATATTATCCAACAATCTCCCACTTGGATCACAAATATATATACTAATTACCTTATAATTACATGTCATTATATAATCTTATGAGCTCAAAATTTACTATCATATTCTAAAGATATTCTGAACAATCTCATCCATTAATTATGTTAACATGGAACCATTATGACTTCCGTTACATATATTGTAACTAAATCTATCCCTGATCACTTATATTAACACAACCAATGTGACTTCCGTTACATCATTATAAGTAAGGTAAAACCAATATCTGTCTAGCCACAAATTTTAAAAGTGGTTGTGTAACACCCCAAACACAGCCTGGACGTTATGGCCGTATCTGGTGATGTCACATGGTAGTGTGTTTGAAAATCGTAGCTTGTGTTGGAGAAACCGTAACTTCGCTTAATTCATTTTTCGTTTAGAGTTTATCTTTTATTAATTCTAAAATCGTGATTTTTAGTTAATCGTTAGTTTTCAGGACATTATACGTTGCAGAAGTTTTTCTTTTAAATACAAAATCTAAATTTTAAGCGAAAATCTATGGAGGCCTTTATTACATTAAAATGCCCCAAATAAAAGTTTAAAAACCTAATTAAATACAACGGTAAAAGGGGACTTGTGGCCACCGCTGAGTCCTCTGTCGCTCCGATCCGCCTAATTTTAGGGAACACCTGTACAGATAAAACAGAAGGGTGAGTTTACGAAAACTCAGTGTGTAATCCTCATATAAACAAGCAATCAGAATGCAATAATATTTTGGGCCTAAGCCCATTTCAGTAACAGTTTCAATTTCAGTTAGGGTTTTAGCCCATTACAGTATCAATATTCAGTACAATAATAGTTATGCAGTATCAATTCCTACCCAGCCAGCCTCTACACTCAAACTCCGTCCAACCTTACACTCCATGTAGGGATATAATCAACCCACCTATCCCTACACTCCAAAAAGTACTGGATGTGGCACTAGACAGTAGTTTACAGCTGAGCTGCCAATAAATTAAGCTCAAGGCCTTTCAGTACACTTCCTCCGAACATTATAATCCCCAACCCAATGCAATGCAATAAACAAATATGACATGCTATACATAATATCATGCATGTAAATCGGGCATACAGTATCAAATTAGTGGGACATTATCATGTTTAATCATTTCAGTCATACAGTCATTTCAGTCAACTAGTGGTCTAGGTAAGCTTACCGACCCTACAGTAGGTCCACAGTCGACTCGAGTGACTCGTGCAACCTTAGCAATAAAATAGTGAAAATGGGCCTACAAGCTCATGACGTTCGCCCGTGTGGGACCACACGCTCGTGTGGCCCACATGATCCAAATTGGCCTTGGCCATGTACATCACACGGCCTGGCCCAAAAATCCCACAAGCCCGTGTGGCCCACACAGCCCAATTCGATCTGGCCCGTACATCGCACGCGGCCAGCCTCGACGATTATGCGTTCATGGTCGATTACACGGCCTACCATACAGACGGCCGCGTGCCCGTGCCACATCAACAGCCTCACATTTTAGCTTTCGTTTATAGTGTTACAGTTACAGACTTGTAGTCTTTTTGATACCTAAGCCCTCCTGAGTACTTCAATACCTACAATTGACCAATCCAACACCATAATCAATCCTTTTTTACGATTAAACAACAAATCCCCAAACCAACAGACTCATCTAAAAAGTAATGAACACTTACTGCAAGGTTTTCAATCGACTTGCTAAGAAACAGTACGAAAGGGCCTCAATCCACACGGTATGTTACCGCCAGAACCCCATAGTTAGTTACCAAAAATTACTCAATCAAAAAAATGTTCACAACTTACCACTTACCACACGAGTGGCTAACATTTGCACAAAACAGAAGAACAAAACACACTCAAGAGTAAAGGAAGAGAAATGGAAACAAGTGGAGAATTTTGGCTGCAAACAACAAAAAGAAGAAGAAAAGACAGAAAGGGAAAAATAATTAATAGAAAGTCGAGTAGCAAAAATCAGCACCAAAGAACTAAGAATAGTCGACCAAAAGTTGAGAGAAACAAAAGTCAAAATCGAAATTGAACTTATCGCGTGCGCAAGACTCTTTTACTATCCCTCCACAAAAAGGAAGGTGGGGGAGAAAACAAATACATATCAAAAAGGAAAGAAAATCACATTATTTCGGCAATGAGAAGGTAGAATTGCCGTCAGAAAAAAGAGGAACACTTTAAGGGTTTTCAAAATAGTAAAAAGAAATGAAATCAGATTTGGATAATTCCCAACCTCCCCTAATTCGCTCCTAAAAACTCTTTTACTATCCCTCCACAAACCATCAACTTTCCACTACACCTCAAATTCCTTATTTTCATCCATCAATCCCACAACTACCGAAACCTTTCATTATCCTCCTAAAAAATCGGCAACAACACCCTTGCACTCTTCAAATACTCAGAATTTCGGTCAAACTACAACACTCATATGACTCAAACAGTAAAAATAAATCTCCTCTCAAGATAAAGCTTGAACTTAAGACCTCACACACACACCTAGAGCACTTAACCACTAAAGCAGATACATAGTTGTGTCATAAATACACGGAAACAAATATACAAACTTTGGGGCGTTACAATTCTACCCCTCTGAAAGAAAATTTTGACCTCAAAATTTTACCTGATCAGAACAGATAAGGATACTACTGACAAATCGCATCCTGAGGCTCCCACGTGGCCTCCTCAGAGTTATGATTACGCCATAGAACCTTAACCAGTAGGATGGATTTTCTTCTTAGAACCTTTACATCTCTCTCCAATATCTGAATTGGCTCCTCCTCGAAGGTCAGATCTAGTTTTACCTTAATCTCCTCAATAGGAACAATATGTGTGGAATCAGAGTGGTAGCACCTCAACATTGAGACGTAGAAAACATCGTGAATCCGGTCCAACTCTAGAGGTAGCTCTAACTGGTAGGCAACTGGTTCCACTCGTTTCAGTATGCTGTAGGGTCCAATAAACCTAGGGCAAAACTTGCCCTTACGACTAAATCTTTGTATCTTCTTCTATGGTGAGACCTTAAGAAAAATGAAGTCTCTTAGAGAAAACTCGATCTCACGATGCTTCAAGTCTGCGTAAGACTTTTGTCTATCAGACGCCGCTTTCAATCGGTCTCAAATCAATCTAACTTTATCCTCGTTATAAGAAACTAGTTTAGGGCCCAGAACACGTCGCTCGCCCAACTTAGTCCAACATGAAGGTGTGCGACACCTACGACTATATAATGCCTCGTAATGTGCCATCTGAATGCTAAACTGATAGTTATTGTTATAAGCAAACTCTGCTAGTGACAGGTAATCCTCTCAACTGCCTCGGAAGTCAATAACACAACTCCTCAACATATCCTCCAGTATCTGAATCACCCTCTCAGATTGACCATCTGTTTGAGGATGGAACGTAGTACCGAAGTTCAACCTTGTATGCAGAACTTCATGTAGCTTTTTTCAGAATTGAGAAGTGAATCGAAAATCCTTATCAGATATGATTGAAACCGGTACCTCATACAGTCTCAATATCCCAGACATATACAGTTTAGCCAGCTTCTACAATGAGTAGTTAGTACAAACCGGTACAAAATGGGCGAACTTGGTCAATTGATCCACGATGACCCATACAGAATCCTTCTTAGGGGGTGTGAGGGGTAACGCACTAACGAAGTCCATAGTCACCTGCTCCCACTTCTAAAGTGGAATATTAACTGGTTGCAACAAACCCGAACGTAATCAACATTAACCTGCTAGCAAGTTAAACATTTACCCACAAAATCGGTAACCTACGCTTAAGACCTGTCTACCAATATAACTCATAAAGGTCTTGGTACATCTTATTTCTGCCAGGATGCATAACATAAGAGCTATTATGCGCCTCTCTCAGTATAGACTGCCTCAACTTAGTATCATTCGGTACACAGATTCTCCCACAGAAACAGAGTACCCCTTCTTTATTCAGTCCAAAATCCACAGTATCCCCACTCTCAATTTGTCAGAAGTGAAGACCCAAAGACTCATCCTCCAACTGTTTACCCTTAATCTACTCTATCCACATCGATTTAACTTGGAGTTCGGCCAACAAACTACCATCATCAAATAAATTGATACGAGCAAACATCACCCTCAGATCAGTCACAGCCCTACGGCTCAGTGCGTCGGCCACCACATTAGCCTTACCAGGATGGTATTCAATCGTACAGTCGTAGTCCTTAAGTAGCTCAATCCATCTACGCTGCCTAAGATTTAACTTTTTCTGAGTGAGGAGATAGTTGAGGCTCTTGTGATCCGTATAGAGATACATTTTTCACCATATAGATAATGCATCTAGATTTTCAATGCGAACACCACTGCGGACAATTCTAGGTCATGCGTCGTATAATTCGCCTCGTGGGTCTTAAGCTGACGAGACGCATACGCTACCACCTTACCCTATTGCATCAACACACAGCCCAAACTGACATGTAATGCATCATTGTAGACAATAAACTTTTTTCCAGACTCTAGTTGTATCAAAACAGGGGCCTCAATCAATATAGTTTTGAGCTTCTCAAAACTTCCTTGCTGCACATCAGTCCAGTTAAACGGCACACCCTTACGTAGTAGTCAATGGTGCTGCAATAAATGAAAACCCCTTTACAAATCATCGATAATACCCTTCCATTCCCAAAAAATTCTTAGGGTGAGTTTGGATGGGCGGTGCATTTACCTGCGGTTAGTGTAAAAATAGCAGTGGCAGTGAGATTAGATACTATAGTGATACTGTTACGTAAGACAAAAAGTAAGCTAAATGCATCGCACCGTACCGCACCCAATCACCCATCCAAACCCACCCTTAGGCTGTTTCCAATTCAACACCGCTTCAATCTTTCGAGGATCGACCCTAATCCCCTCAGCAGAAACCACATAACCCATAAATGTTACTTAAAGGCAATTCCATCATATCAGCCAGAAAAATAGCCCCTTAAACCTCTAAAGGAACGTCTCTAAACAACTTATTTACCCTTACTGATTGTCCCAGCGAACTCAGTACAGTCACCTCACTCGCAGTGCTCTCAGCCAAGATACCCAAGTTCTCAGACACAGTACAAGCTATATAGGAGTGAGTGGATCCTATATCTATCAGTGCAGTATAAGGTACATTATAAATAAAGAACGTACCCATTATAATGTCCGAAGTATCTCTATCCTCTCGGTAATGTATAACATAAACTCGAGCCGGCTGCCTCACCTCAGTACGACCAGCACCTCTACCCGATGCTCTCTGACCATAGCCCAACCTATTACCACCTCTGGCCTGACCACGGCCTCTCGGTGGCTGCTGAGCTACTCTCGGTTGTGGTACAGTATCAATATTCGAAGCTTGCATCTGATCGGCGACTGTCCAATAACAGTAATAGGAGCCCAACTCTGATTGACCCATCAACTCTAACCTTTTTCTTAGGCCTCTGAACAGAACTTGAGGGCTCCGAATCCCTCTTCTCCTACCTCTCTCTCGATTCTGGCACTAAGCGCACTTCACTTCCTCAGCGATCTTTATCTTATCAACCAATAGCGCAAAGTCTCGCTCTCTCTATGGAGCTATCAAAACCCTCAGGTAATCCCTGAGGCCATGCTCAAAGCGAACACATCGCTCGTACTCAGTCACCACCATAGCTCGCATATAGCGGCTCAATCTTAGAAATTGAGCCTCATACTCGACCACCGATCTATCTCCTTGAGTCAGATTTAGGAACTTCCTCCTATGGGCATCCACATAACTGGCCCCCACATACTTCCCCTGGAAAGTGGTCTTAAAGAACTCCCAGGTCAATCGATAGAACTGAGTGCCCTTCTTAACAGTGAGCCACCACTAATATGCGTCATCACATAGCAGCAATACAACCCCTTTAATTTCTACTCGGGAGTGCTGTCTAGATCGTCCACAATCCTCTCTGTGGCCTCTATCCAGTACTCAGCCACATTAGGGGCAACTCTAACAATACCCTTGAAAAGCTCAGCTCCTTTAGACCGGAGTAGTTCCGTAACCGACCCGCGGCCTCTAGCTCCAGTATTGGGCCCAACAACCCTCTCTAAAATCCTCAACATGGCCTGGGACAGTGCGTCGTCCCCAGCCGCTCGATCATGAAACCCAGCCCCTATCACAGGTGAAGTCGTTGTCTCACTAGTATCCAAATTAGGCAGATTGCTAAATGACGAAGACCCAGCTCGAGCACCTCTACGGCCTCTACCATGACCTCTTGTACCCCGTTCGCGAATACTTCTGGTGCTCATTGTCTAATTGTGTTTCATCTATATTAACAGTTTTATGCATCAGATTACAGCTCCAGTGTTTATTAACAGATATTTTATGAAAACAGTATCAGAAGTGTAAAGTTTGTTTCGTTCCTCGCAGTGTCAATCAATGTCTATCAGTGTTACTACAGTCTCAGTATACACTACTTTAAGTGTTTTCAGTGCAGTCTATCTATAGTAATCTTAGTATATACTACCTATAGCAATTTCAAGATATACTATCGAAAATAGTTTCAGAAAACTTACTGGATCGACGTCGGAGACTCGGTGTACCACATTTTCAGAAAAAATATTTAGAAATCAGTTCTCAGAAATCACGTCTTAAAAACCCACATCCACAGTTGAGTTTTGTAACCTGGCTCTGATACCACTAAATGTAACACCCTAAACCCGACATGGACGTTATGGTCGTATCTGGTGATGTCACATGGTAGCGTATTTAAAAATTGTAGCTTGTGTTGGATAAACTGTAACTTTGCTTAATTCATTTTTCGTTTAGAGTTTATCTCTTATTAATTCTAAAATTGTGATTTTTAGTTAATCGTTAGTTTTCAGGACATTATAGGTTGCAAAAGTTTTTCTTTTAAATACAAAATCCAAATTTTAAGCGAACATCCATAGAGACCTTTATTATAGGAAAATACCCCAAATAAAAGTTTAAAAACCTAATTAAATACGAAATGGTAAAAAAGGGTCATCTGGCCACCACTGAGTCTTTTATCGCTCCGATCCGCCTAATTCTAGGGATCACCTGTACAGATAAAACAGAAATATGAGTTTACGAAAACTCAGTATGTAATCCCCATATAAACAAGCAGTTAGAATGAAACCATAGTTTGGGCTTAAGCCCATTTCAGTAATAGTTTCAATTTTAGTTAGGGCCTTAGCCTATTACAGTATCAATATTCAGTACAGTAATAGTTATGCAGTATCAATTCCTACCCAGCTAGCCTCTACACTCTAATTCCGTCCAACCCTACACTCCATGTGGGGATATAATCAACCCACCCATCATTACACTTTAAAAAGTACTGGATGCGGCACTAGACAGTAGTTTGCAACTGAGCTACTAGTAAATTAGGCTCAAGGCCTTTTAGTACATTTCCTCCGAACATTATAATCCCCAACCCAATTCAATGCAATATACAAATATGACATACTATACATAATATCATGCATGTAAATCGGGCATACAGTATCAAATCAGTGGGACATCATCATGCTTAATCATATCAGTTATATAGTTATTTCACTCAACTAGGTGTCTAGGTAAGCTTATCGACCCTACAGTAGGTCCACAGTCGATTCAGGTAACCCGTGAAACCTTAGCACTAAAATAGTAAAAAAAGGCCTACAAGCCCATGATGTTCGCCCATATGGGCCCACACGCCCTGTGGCCCACATGACCCAAATTGGCATTGGTTGTGTACATTACGTGCCCTGGCCCAAAAATCTCACACGCTTATGTGGTTAACCCATATGGGCCCACACGCCCGTGTGGGCCTACACGCCCGTGTGGCCCATACGCCCTAATTCAGTTCGGCTCGTGTATCGCAGGCGACCAACCTCGTCGATCACACACTCGTGTTCGATCACACGGCCTACCACACGAATGGTCACGCACCCGTGCGGTGTCGACAGCCTCACTTTTTGGTTTTTCGTCGTTTTCTGTTTATATTGTTACGATTACACACCTGTAGTCTTTTCGATACCTAAGCCCTCCTAAGCACTTCAATATCTACAATTGACCAATCCAACATCATAATCAATCCTTCTTTACGATTAAACAACAAATCCCCAAACCAACGAACTCATCTAAAAAGCAATGAACACTTACTGCAAGGTTTCCAATCGACTTGCTAAGAAACAGTACGAAGGGGCCTCAATCCATACGGTATGCTGCCGTCAGAACCCCATAGTTAATTTATCAAAAATTACTCAATCAAAACAGTGTTAACAATTTACCACTTACCGCACGAGTGGCTAACGTTTGCACAAAAGAGAAGAACGAAACACACTCAAGAGTAAAGGAGAAGAAACAGCAGCAAGTGGAGAATTTTGGCTACAAACAACAAAAAGAAAAAGAAAAGACGAAGAGGGAAAAATAATCAGCAAAAAGTCAAATAGCAAAAATCGGCACCAAAGAACTAAGAATAGTCGATCGAAAGTTGAGAGAAACAAAAGCCAAAACCGAAATTAGACTTACCGCGTGCGCAAGACTCAATGTCGCGCCAAAAAACTATATGAATAGAGAGAACGAAAGGGAGAGTGGTACAAGAAAAACCAAAATTCGGCAGCAATGTGGGGAAGAAAGCAAATACAGATCAAAAAGAAAAGAAAATCACAATATTTCGGCAATGAGAAGGTAGAATAGCCGTAAAAAAAAGAGGAACACATTGGGGGTTTTTGAAATAGTAAAAAGAAATGAAATCAAATTTGGATAATCCCCAACCTTCCCTAATTCGCTCCTAAAAACTCTCCTACTATCCTTCCACAAACCATCAACTTCCCACTACACCTCAAATTCCTTATTTTCCTCCACCAATCCCACAACTACCGAAACCCCCTATTATGCTCCTAAAAAATCAGCCACAACACCCCCACACTCCTCAAAAACTTAGAATTTCGGTCAAACTACAACACTCATATGGCTCAAACAGTAAAAATTAATCCATTTAATCGCTTAGAGATTCAAACCTCAAACCTCCAGTCACTTAACACTTCACCTAACCACTAGACCAGCAGACCCATTCTAACATACTTTACCAACATTTATTTATAAGCCTACTGACTAGCAATAGGGCTTTGTTCAGAAAAATACAAAAATTTTCTCAAGACAAGGCTTGAACTTAAGACCTCACACACACACTCAAAGCACTTAACCACTGAAACAGATACACAGTTGTTTCATAAATACATGGAAACAAATATACAAACTTTGGGGCTTTACAGGTTAAATTATCAATTCAGTCCCTAATCGATTATTATGTTACCACTAGCGAAAGAAATCCATAGTGGTTAAATTATACCACCTTTATAATTTTATCCCTATACTAAAATAGATTATTCAACAATCAAATTAACAAACCAGAATTTCGTATAACATTATCATAGACTAATAAATATTAAATATTAAAACTTACTGACTCAATCATTGGTAAAGAAGATTTCGAAACTATCATTTTCGATACCACTAAAAACGGGCTATTACAAAAGCACCATTGGAAGTTGGAAATGGCAAGGGTTCCTTGATTTTTGTTTGAGAGATTTTTTTTTTCAATAAAAATTTTATTTTTAAAGAGCTAAAATTCTCATGTGATCATGATATGGAATTTTAATATTAGGTAAAATTTATATAAATTATTTATTAATTTTAGAAATTCTTATTTCTCTTAGTTATTTTAGTATAGGGTAATCAAAATATTGAATTTTAATATTAGGTAAATTTATATAAATTATTTATTAATTTTATAAATTCTGATTTCTCTTAGTCAAGGTAATCAAAATAATGAAACCTTATATTTTCAGTGCGAACTTATCCAAAATAAAAACTTATAAATATTGAATGGCTAATTTTATAATTTATTTAATTATTTTATACATTTTTATTCCCCAAATGACAATTTAGTGAAATTCAAATTTGGGTAAATTACATCAATAGTCACTCAACTTTGGGATAGCTGACAAAACAGTTACTTTGGTTTTAATTTAGTCACCAACTTTCGAAAAATAACAAATTAGTCATTAACGTTATCAAAAAGTGACAAACCATTTACCCACTAACATTTTCCATTACATACCTAATGGGACAGGTGACGTGGCCAGTTAACTAGCTAACGTGGCTAGTTAACTAGCCATGTTGGATGTCCACAGTGAAAACCCACCCAATTTAAGAAGAAATTGAAAAAAAAAACCCTAATAACAGAAGAAGAAGAGACTGTAAAATCCCTCTCAAAGTCTCTAATGACCCTACAAACAAACTAACAGCACCAAGGACAAGTGCTCCAGCCACCACCACTTGCACCACCATTAAAATGGGTTAATATTTTTTCCCCAATATTCTTCTTCTTCTTCCCTTAATTGATGTTGTTGTGGATAAATTTCAACCTCCCCCAACACTTGCACAACCAAATATATACTTCACTAATTTTTCCAAGGTTAAACTTTGTCCCACAGATTTATGAAATACTAAATCACCAAAAATAAATAAAAAGCCTTCTCTGCCTAATTTTGGTCAATAACAATACATAAGTAACTAGAACAAAAAACAAAGATTGGAGGACAATAAGAAGAATAAAGCGGGAGAAAGAGAGAAAGATATGGGTTTTTAGTATTTTACCATTTTCTAAATCTTAATTTTGGTTTCAATTTCTTTTTATTGTCTTCTCCTTTCTTTTCTGCGTAAGAAACAAGTAAGGTGAAAAAGAAAAACACTCAACACAAAGAAGAAAAAAAGAGCTTTCAGATCTGGGTCTTTCCTTTCATTGTTTGCTTCCCCACTATTTTTTTTTCTTTTTTGTTCTAGCCAAATACTACAAGTTAACGAAATGGTGTAAAGCTTTCAGATCTGGGTCTCCCATTTCATATTTTGCTTCCCCACTGTTTTCCTTTTTCAGATGTGGTTTTTTCTTTTTCTTTTTCGTCGTTTCCACTTGGGATGCCAACATGGCAAGTTAACAGGCCACCTCAGCTTTCTGTTACGTCTGTAATGATAATAACTGTTTTGTCATTTTTCAAAAGTTGAGTGACTGAATTGAAACTAGAGTAACTGTTTTCTCAGGTATCTCAAAGTTAAGAGATTGTTGGTGTAATTTACCCTTAAAATTTTGTAAGAAACAATAGTTGGGGATCCACGTAGTTAGTAAAAAAAGATTTATGGATTCTCCACATCAACCATGTTTTAAAGACCGGGGTTAAGCTATTTTTTCATATTCAAAATTTGGGAAATCAAATTAAAGAAGAAGAAAAAAAAACATCACGTGCATTAATTATAAGAAAATGAAAACTCGTACTTAATTAATAAACCCTCTAATTTTTTTTTTTTTAAATCCTTCTCCTAGTGGTAGTGTATATATATAAAAAGACATTGCGCCACCATAATGCCCTGCGTACCCTTAATTTGCATTCCTTTCTTTCTCTCAAAGAAACAAAACATCCTTCCATTCTTCCTAAACCCAAACTGGGAAAACTGAGGTTCAAATGGAGTGGGTTCGCGGGGATAGGATTGGATGTGGAAGTTTCGGCACTGTGAATTTGGTGGCTCCTGGAAAATATTTTCCAAAATATCCTTTAATGGCTGTTAAGTCTTGTGCAACCATCGACTCTGTTTCTCTCAAGAACGAGAAGGAAGTGTTTGATCAACTTGGTTTTTGCCCGCAAATCATCCGTTGCTTTGGTGACGATTACACTGTTGAGAATGGGGAGAAGGTTTATAATCTGTTCTTGGAGTACGCTCAGAAAGGAAGCTTGGCCGATCAGGTCAAGAGAAATGGTGGAAACTTGACGGAACCCGATGTTAGAAGATACGTTAGGTCCATACTTAGAGGGCTAAGCTTCGTTCACGCCAAAGGGTTCGCTCACTGTGATATTAAGCTTCAAAATATTCTTTTGTTTGGGAATGGCGATGTGAAGATAGCTGATTTTGGATTAGCAAAGAGAAGAGGAGAAAAACAGGGGAGGATGGAAATCAGGGGAACTCCTTTGAATATCGCACCAGAGTCTGTTAATGGAAACGATTATGATTCAGCAGTGGATATATGGGCACTTGGATGCGCCATTGTTGAGATGTTTACTGGGAAACCAGCCTGGAATTTCAAACCAGGAACCAACCTGGCTGCTTTGTTGATTCGAATTGGGGTTGGTGATGAATTGCCCGGAATCCCTCAAGAGTTATCGGAGGAAGGAAAAGATTTTCTTGGAAAATGCTTCGTTAAGGATCCCGACAACAGATGGACGGCTGAGATGCTCCTCCATCATCCTTTAATGGCTGGTGAAGAAGAAGAATCAACGTCTCCAAATTGTTATTTTGATGAACTTTCAGAATCACCGAGATGCCATTTCGATTTCCCAGACTGGGTTTCAACTCAATCAACAGCTTCTTCTCAATCGATTTTCCAAGAAAATTCAAGGATCGGGTATTCGTTTTCCAGTCACAGTTTATCAACTTCGGATCGGATTCGTGAATTGGCTTGTGATGAGGCACCCAGTTGGTTAGTTTCAGAGAGCTGGATCACCGTGAGAAAAGTTGTTTAATTATCCTTAATCAAATCTGACGGCCTTGATCCAATTGGTGGTGATCTTTATTGTAAATGATTAGAGGAAGAAAACAGAGATTTGACTGACATTTTTTTTTAATCTTTTTGCTGATGAAGAAGAGTTGCGATTGGCTACACAAATAGCCAAATATTTTGTATAGGCCAACCCGAGTTGTAAAGAATTTTATGGGTAAATTGTTCATCGACAGCATTTTTGAGGTTTGAAATTTTAACAATTGACTTGAGTAATCCAAAGCTTTTAAGACTTGTAGTTTCAAAAGTAGTCGTGTTTGACAGTGTGAAATGGATTCACGTGTGAAAACATTGAAACTTGTGCTTGTTCCATTGATAGATTAATTTTGTCCAATATTATTATTGTTGTTGTTTAGACAAAGAAATGGTGAAATGAATGATAAAAACAGATTTCCATGGTTTAAGCAATAATGATTTCTCAACACCCTGCCCACTCTTCTGCTTTGACTGTCTTTCCCCGTCGGTGTGTGGATTTATGAAGGTTGCTTCACCTAATTTCATGCATATTACCTTTTTCCTCCATAGATGATTAAGAGTGGTTTAATACTTTAATTGCGAATAAATTAACAGTGGACCTCTCCCTCGTCAAAAATTGCTAGTCTAGTATGATGACATTGAAGTTGGAAGCAAAGGGCGGCTAGTTAAGGCGTGGTTGGTAATGGCCAGAATTACAAGAGTTAGACCCCTAAAGCAGCTTGCCCCACATCCAAAAACTGCCATATTCTTTGGTTTTTCATTTCAAAGATGCTTTTATCTTCATTACCAAACTTAAATGGAGTTAGGAAAACTGAATTAAACCCTTTTGGTATAATAACGTATGCCCCAGGATACCTACCTGCCTTAGGTGCACGTCAGCAGATGGAAGCTGCAAACAGTTGCTTTTCAATTTGGGTTTGCTTATTTAGGTATAAATTAAAAGGACAAGGACTTGTCAAAATAAAAAATTATACTTTTTTATAATTTTCACATATTTTATTTTATTTTACAAAAATTATTTTGAAAATTTTCAACACTAATTTTTCATTTCCCAAGAAAAGGGAAATGAAAGTATTCCATGGATGAAGCATTTATTAGTGGATATAATCTAAAGTTCAAAAATCTTACATCTTGGACCAATAGTAATGGATTCAAGGTTGCAAAATGTGAAATTGACATGAATTCCTGTTACTAATCATATTTTACACATCCTAATGCCCCATTTTGGGAGGCCATAAAAGAACGATAAAAGCAAAATAGGCATCCATTAAAAAATGTCGGCCAAACTCCAAATTACAAGTCTTGAAAACAAATATTGAAACCACCGACCCACCCCTACTACATTTCCAATGCCCTTGAGAATCATTAAATATCCTTCCCAGAATCTAAGCCTGGCTGTTGATAGAAAGTACAACAGATGTATTGAATTATTAGCTGTAACTGCATTTGTTTTTTAGTGAAATAGCTTTACTCATCTTTTTGGGGTCCATGGTAACCCAACATTGAATTCTTTTATAGAACTTGGGCTTCACCAACTTTCCCAAAACATAAGCTCTGGAACGAACCATGAAGTCAAGTGTCAATGGCACAGGTTGAGTGGGTGCACCATTGAGACTAGCCAAGCTAGCTCCCCCTCCATACAACGGAATATGACTCCCTTCCATCATCACAATCAATGCTCTTTGGCTCTTTCTTGATTGATAAAATTTGTGTATCTGCAAAATAAACCATATATAATATAATAATGATTTGCTTAGGAAGAATAAATAAATGAACCCCCCATTCTGAAAGAAGACAAAAGTGCATAGAACATTTAATATTAGTGAAGTGATGGGGTCATTGCTGATTTACCGATCCAGTGGCCACTGTGAGCTGAGAGTAAGAGAGATGTAAGGGTGTTGATGTTACATGAACCCCAAAAAATGTAGCTGTGTTTCGATATGTGAGCTTCACTGTGCAGTTCATCGACACCATTTCAGTACTCACCCCTGAGAAATCTGCACCAGCTTGTACCACAAATTCATTGAACGAAATGCTCTACAACAACAACAATCAATACCCTTTACACAATTTTGTTAAAGCTAAGAGAATGCATGGCAGATGTAGAAATGATTGGATTTTTTTTTTTTTACCTTCATGGTGATTTTAGGTTTCTGAGGTCTACTAGCGCCCCATAGGATCAAGGAAAACGTAGTGAAAAGCACGAAGAAGCCAACAAGAAAGGAGAGGAAATAGCAACGTCGACGGTGTAGGGCATGATGGGCAGCTTCACCGTCAAGCAAAGCTTCTTCTTCAATGGCGTCGAACTCTTTCCATGACTGCTTATTGGTGCGAGGCTTGCGAGATCCATGGTGTTTTGAGAGGCGGGTGGAAGAAGACTCGCGGGAAGAATGAGGGCCTAAGGAAGAGTTGGAGTGAGAATGGGTGGGGCTGAGCACCGGGGTGGAGTTGAAGGAGTTGGTAGTCTTTTCACCATCATGGGAATCCCTTGATGGACTCTGAACGTAGTACATTTGTCGACGAGGGGACCTTGGTGGCGATGATTGACTTAGGCTGCTCGCCTCGGAGTCTGTCTTGGCCAGATCACCCGGCATTTTAACCTTGTTTTTCTATTGCTGTTGTTTGAGTTGAAGAAAGAAAGAGGAGGGGAGAGGGGGTTTGGTATTTGATGGATTTGTTTGTATGTTTATGAAGTAGAGATCTTTCAAAGGTAGATTTATGTAAGCACGTTGCAATTGTGTTTTTTAATTAATGAGAGAAGATGGGACTTAACACACTGACAAATGGCAGTTGTTTCCTGTTAAATTCCCTTTTTATCTTTCCTTTTTTGTGTGTATGTATGTAATTGTCAACATTTAACTCTTTTTATACAGAAGTATAGCTTCAGTGCAGAACTCCTGCATGAATATTTATAACAGTGAAAGGAACTCTTAAAGATGAGTCCACTCTACTGTGAGTGAATCAAGATAAAAGCAACTGCACTGAATTACCCAGACAAGACTAACCCGTAAAGATATGGCCGTGTCCCTCAAAATCTCTGTCCATCTTATATTCTAAAGTGTAAAGCAAAATCTTAAAGCTTCTTGTTTATGATCCCTTCAGTTCTCTGTCCATCTTACATCCTTAAGTTCTCTCAAACCCACAACCTTCAAAAGGGCATTGGTGCCTACTGAATAGTAAACTTAATTGATTCAGTCATTCAAGCAAATATATGTTAAATGGTTGGTGAGTTGGTCGGCGATTTATCATGTGCCTGATACAGTAACTTAGATTGAGTAAAGGGCGCTAATCAATGCACCTTTCCTAGGTTTTAGTTGACGAATTATCTTCACCTTTGTCAATAAACACTACTGATATTTACCTGCTGTGTTAATCTTTCTATTCAGTGGATTGACACCAAAGCTTCAATATTTCTCCACCTAAAAAAAATCTCGATAGATTGACCACAAATTAAAATCCTAAGATCTGAAGGACTAAAATGATTAGTACATTATAAAGTAGTGTGAATGGTGATTTTTTCCTTGCCCATTTCATAATCTAAATCTCCCATTACTCAGATTTTTCTTTTTTCAAGAGGAAAACGAAATCGTATTGTTGAGATGTAAACTTGACATAATATCAACAAATCTTGTTTATATTTATACCTCTGCTTTGGTACCTTCTTTTTTTTTTCAAATAAACATCTATTAAAACAACCAGCATCTTAAATCCAATAATCAGATCCAGCTGTGTCGTAGCGTAGCTTGTATTTTCTTGGCCTGCATTTGATAACATATCTGTCCATGGATTTGATCATGGCATGAATTTTTATATATAATTTTACCCAAGTCCAGTCCACTCGAACCTGGCTAGCTTGTGAACCCAATTTGTTATTCACTAAATAATAAATAGAAAAACATTTTTTTCTATTATTATTGAATAGAAACTCAATAATCCAATTTGTTAATCTTTTGTCCAAGATTAGGCTCATACCGGTTGGGAGAATAATTAGATGTTTAGGCTAAAGTCAAATAGATCAGCGGACAAATAGACATATTGCAAAAGGAAAGGAAAAGAAAAAGCAGATATTGTGAAAAACAGAAGCAACTTCACAGTTTCAATGACCAAATCCAAGAAAAATCAAAATTTCACATTAGAAATTGGCATCCTAGATTTGTGCCATCAATTTCGTGTTCTGAGTAGAAGAAAATTTCTATGGCTCTAAGCTGTTTTTCTTTTGTATGCAAGATTTACACATGATCCTTGGTTCCAAAAATTTTGGACAGCGGAAAAGGAAATGTTCCATTTCATTCAAGCATTGCAAAAAATAATGGATTATTAAAGTATAAAGACAAGACACCAATGTGATGTATGAAGACTATGTTAAAGAAGCTCCTCCAACTCGATTGGAATCATTACTTTGTACCTGCTATTTGTAAGCTATATCATATCAATTTATCTGGGATTGTCACTGCAGCTCCCCGACAGGAGCCTCATTGAGCCATAGGAAATGGATGAAATCATACAGTTTTGCACTTACGCTCACCTGGTTAGTGATAAGAAAAATACTTTTAAACTAGTAATAAGTTTGACTAGGGAAAGGATATTTTCACGAATTTCATCTCGCAATACCTTGTATGGTGTTGGGTTTAATCTCCTGATGTGATCAGGCCTCATTTGCTCAAGCTGTTTGATGCAATGGTCCCTAATGTCCTTCAGAGCTGGTAACTCTTCCCTTACTTTACCTTCAACAGACAAAAAATAAAAATATTTGCTTCAAAAAATGGAAATCATAAAGTAGCTCAGGAGCCTCTCTTCTGCTCACAAAGACTGGAACTGACCCAGTATTCAATATTGAGGTGGCAAGGGAACAGGGAATACTGTTTCTGTGGTATCCTCATGTTCTACAGACAATGCTAAATCTATTTAAAGCTGGACCAATGCAAGCATAAAATACTGAATTAAGAATACTGAATTGATAAGATTATCCATTCTCCCATGATAGGTGCTGAATTATACTCTTCCATGGTGAAGATGGATATTCTGAGCTCCTACCTGATTTTCCAGGCCAGTAACACTTAAGAAGCTCCTCCACACGCTTTGGTACCACATATGCTCTTTGGGATTCACTAAAAGGGTGACGGCATAGGATTCGTTCTCCAACCTGCAAAATCAAAGAGTGCAAAAATGAGGTCATTCGGCCTCATCATTGTAGCATCTATGGCGTTAAGTATATACACTGGTATTGTGCAAACATTAGCAGTTGGTGACATAACAGAGGAGTAAAACAATCCAAGCAAAAAAGAGATCATTTTGAAATTAAGCTGAGCAAGCTGCTGCGGTGGGGAATTGTAATCTTACAAAAAGTGCACTCTAGTACTACAAAGTCAAAACTGTCACTGGTGAATATCATCGTAATTAATTAGTTTTTGAAAAAAGGTACAAACATTCATTTTAGATGTGGATAACTAATAAGACCATCAATTATATACTGTCAAAATTTTGAACTGGCGTATTAGAGTTTAATATGTAGATCATAATGCATGAAGTTAAGCATGCATTTAAGTTTAAAAGATAAAATGATAGTACCATTCTATGTTGACTTCTCAGGGTAAGTTAAAATTACTTCTAAAATATTTTATGATACTAAACAGAAAAATATAAATAAATAAGAAGAGAATGTCGGTAGCTAATCACTGAAACACTCGACTTATTACCTTTGGACATGGTTCATTTTCCCCTGTCATTATGTCTACCAGGGAATATCCTTCTTTGCCATATAATCTGTAACATCTTTTTTTGCATGGTATAGAGACCTAGAATTTAAGAAATAAATAAATGAAAAGAGAGAGAGAGAGAGAGAGAGAGAGAGAGAGAGAGAAAATGAAGGAAATGCGTTATATGATGAAGAAAGCATGCCGCTAAAATTTCTTCGCAGCCCAGTCAAACCTTAGATACATCCTCTGAAAGTTTGATGCGTGGTTGATTATTGATCTCAACAAGCTTGAAGACACAGCCTAAAGCGGCTTGTGCATAGCAAGTTACCAAATAGGTTCCTATTCCAAAACAATCCACCTCATGACCCTGCAGAGAAAAAGTGTGATCCCTCATGAGTAATGTACTAATTGGAGGCATTGTTGTCAAGATTCAGGCTGTTAAACAGTAATGAATTATTCAAAGACGTTTTCATCTAGATCGCAAACCTGCTTTCTTATCGCATCCAAAGTTTCTTCATTTAAATCATTACTAGCAGTAATGATCATCTTTCCAAAACCAGGAACCCCAAGTTCTTTCTCAATTGTATGAAAGATCTTTCGGGCTTCACTAGACAAGTACGCTAGGTCACCAGAGTCCAATCTAATGCCAACTGCTCTATACCTGCAGTTTTTGCATTTTTTAACTTATCAGTGGAATAAGTATGACCAAATGCCTACTAGCATGGATGAAATCCAAAATAACATAATTCTTTCAGATATTATGAAGACAAAAGTATGACCTACAAACTATATGATCCATCACAAAAGGAAAAGCCCAACAAATAATAGCCTTTAATTCAACTATGTTTTTACGCATAAACTGAAAAGGAGAAGCAGTAGATTCAGCATCTGTTGGCATGGCACTAAAAGCAATGTTACTTGGCGCCTTCTTCACATGTTTTGATTTTAATTTACATTTAGCCATCAGAACACCACTATAAAATCATACATTAATTCATTTCTTTCAACCCATCAAGCAGAATGCTAGCATGCGACTAATGCAATCATTCAGCTTATATATCATGTTTGAAAGTCGTCAAAAAGACAATGAAAAATTATTGAACTGCAGATAAGCACAGATAATGTATCAAAATGGGGGCAAAAGGAATTCTTTTGACCCAAATTTGTGCAAGTAAGGAATTGTTATTATACGAAGTAAAACTTCTATATATAAGCCTTCAAGACATACCCCAAGTCACTAAGTGCCAAAGCAACTGCACAAAAGTTGGGGACTCCACTCCTTATTACCTAGTAAAGTGGATGTCAAAACTCCAATGTTAGTGCAGATATATGACAAGAAAAGACTACCTCTAATTCAGTTTAAAGCTAAAAATTAAGGAAGGTCTACTTACATCATATGTATCTACAAGAGCAAGAAAGTTGTTAGGAAATGCCAAAGCATATGATATAAAAGCTGCTAATTCACTCTGATTGGTCTCTCCAAAAATGCCACCAAGTGATTTCAACCACTACAAAACATGCAACAATTAAACACATAAGGTGGGTGAAGCAACAATTAAATATATCAATATAGATATGACTTGGGTTTTGAGAACTAAAAGCGGCTAAATGCCAGAATAAATGCTTTGCACTTTCTATTCTGAAACTCTGTTCTTTTAATGGGTTTTGAGATTGAGGGCTTCTTTGTGAAATTGCAATTGTAGGCCATTGGGGCTCTAGGGAGAAAAAAATGTAAGCTTGATTGCCCAATTTTGATTCACTTCCACATCTAGCACTAATGTATTTTGGTTAATGTACTTTGACAAAAGTAATAGCGTAATGTATATCTCTAGCTAAACATGAAAAGCACAATACATAATCTAAAAACAAAAATGTAATGGGCCATCCACAACACCTGTATTTTGCTTAACCATGAATGAACAAGAGTGACAAAGTCCTCACAAGTACTTGAACCATCAGAGCTACATAGAGATCTTTCCAGGATTTCATCAGGGCTCTGCAAATTAAATTTTGAATAATCTCATATTCAAAGAAGCATTAAAAAGAATCGTACAACGACAGAACAATATTCAATGCATGAAAACACCAAAAGAATCCTACAAGGACACCATATACAGAAAACTGAAAGAAATAATAAGCAATTCAAAAGGGCAGTATCTAATCTAAGCTTGCTCCCAAACATTACATTTTATGGAGTATGGACCCATTAAAAAAACAGACAAGAAACCAAAGTATCAATCAAATAACATTAAGGCCTATAGTCAATAGCCAATGGCAAGGATTAAACTCAAGCACATTATAGGAAACTAATAAATACAATTGTCAAATTAAAGGCAGTATAGACAGAAAAAACTTTATTTGCCACTCAAATCTTGTCTCTTGCAGCCACTTCATGTCATACATATATGCACGTTGGTACTACTGCACATATATTAATAATTGAGTAATCAATGAAAATTAACAGGGTCAACAACGAATGCTAAATTTAACTAGGCTTGCAATTTTGGAACTAGTTTGACCTCAAAACATGTCCAATCATTCCTGTGAAATATTCTGGTTAAGCTTCTACAAGTGAATATGCCCATATCCTAAAGCACAATATCAAATTTAGTATCTAAATTTTATTTTCTTGAAAAGATATATTTGCAGCAGCCAAAGTTGCACTAGTGCAATTTAGAGAACATTACTCATCGATATCATCAATTAGCGAGTTTAATAGAAAAAGCATACCAAAGGTACAAAAGATATTTTCAAATTGATTAAAGAAAAGATTCACCAGTTTAGTCAGCCTTAGAATAAAAGCAAATAAGTTCCTATACATAAAAGATACTTAAAGTTTCTGTTTTGCTAAAACCACCAGTTTCATGACATAATTCACATAACAAAGTTTCCCAGTTTATGAAAATATATAGAGATAGGCAGAATTTAGGAGGAATAAAACATGATTTATGACCAAGAATAGTTCTGCATCATATAAAGTTATAGAATATCATACAAGTAAAAACTTGAGCATATTCCCCTAGTTAGTTTATGTTTAATAAACAATATATAAATTAAGATCTCGAGTTAATTTCCAGTAAAATTTACCAACCATAAATGAGCTAACAAAAGCATGAGAATGTGTCCCACGAAGAGGTATACCGAATAACCTCCCAGCTGCAACATTGCTGGTCAAAACACAACATAAAAACAGAAGCACACCAACTGAAATATTAGCTTAGATCAAGACTCCACATTAGTTAAGAATAAACAAGAATCATAAGCTCTGAATAGCTTCAAGATCAGCAGAGGAAAAACATTAATTTTACTAAAGGAAAACATGAAAGCAGTGCAAAACAGGATACAAATACTCAGCAAACCACCTTGTTGCATCAAAACCTCCAATATAGCAATACTTTGATGCCCCTATAGCTCCATCAGGTCCCTGTGTTTAACATGAGTGGAAATATTTCACAAAGAGAAACCCAGATATTGACACTTCAAACAAGGGGGAAAATTCATTAACCTGAGCCCTTCGAAGCCCAAACTCAAACAACATTTTAGATTGTCCAGCAACAAGTCTATGTCTAGCCGCATTTGTAGTCACTAAGGATGCAAAATTCACAAGGTTCAGAACTGGAGTCTCCAGCAATTGAACCACCTAAAAACAACAAATTCAAATACAGAGAAAAGGCAAGATGTAAAACGAAGGAGCCTAAAACAAATACCAAATTCAAGACAAACTGATGGGACCAAAATATTTAGTTAAAGCGTACTCACAGCGACTGGCCCTTCAAGTCTAAGTAGGGGAACCTTTGGGAAAACAACTGTTCCCTCTGAAATAGCATACACTTCAACATCAGAGCAGTCTATTTCTCTTAAATAATTCAAAAAGCCTTCCTGCCATTTGCAAAGACAATGAATGAGCTAACCACTAAATATACAAGAAAAGGTCGGAAAAGAAATGATCTACAACCAGAATCTCATTACTTGAATCCTCTATAACTTAGTTTGGTTTACCTCACATGAACCAGGCAAGCTTTTATGGATAAAGGAGACCTCTTCCTCAGTTAACTTGAAATTAGCAATGAGCTTTATGCATTCTTCCAAACCAGCAAACACTGTAAATTCACCACCAAACGGGTTCTTTCGGAAATATAGATCGAACCTGAATGCACGTTTTAAATTTTAAATCAAAAGCTCAAACATTCGATCTTTCCAAATGGAAATACTTTGAATTTTTCATTTCCGAAACTAACATGGAATAATTAAAATACCAATAGTTTAAAATTTTGTTTTCTATTATTTAATGCTAAATGAACTAAATACCAACTTGAACATCATCGAATGATAAAGTCAAAAGGAAAATAAGAAAGAAAAGGAAATCTAGCGGAAACAAGAAACTATAACTAACTACCTAACTAATAACAACATAGCAACCATAATCTACATCCAAGCCGATTTTTCATAGTAGCCAAACAAAGCATAGATAAGAAAGCGAGAAAAAAAAGAGATTTTATTCAAAATGAAAAGAAATTGGAAGAGTTGGAAAGTTACACGGCTCGTTCATTGTGTTTGCCGGCTTTCCAATAAGCGTAAGCCATGGTGAACTGATAAAGATCGGTAAGAAGAGGGGTGACCATGGGATTGGTTGGGCCGTCCATGACCCGACCCGCATTTTGACTCGCTCTGGCCTCCATTGTAATAAATAAAATCCTTCCGCCCGCCTGCATTTTATAGTGGTAGAGGAGGAGAGCAAGCGTGTGGCTCACGAGAGCATAAGAAGAAAGAAGTACGAAAGTTGATGAGATGGAAATCGTATTTTGGTTTTTCTTTTTCTGTGAGAAAATTGAGGAAAATAAAAATTAATAAAAAAAACTTTGGAATTGAATTAGATTCCAGCTAAATTGAAAAGGTTTAATATTTTAATTATCTTAAAATAAATAATCAATAATAATAAAATGATTACAAGGAATTCAAAAATAGCGAAAAGTATAGCTGCTTAGTCAGCCTTTAAGAGCGTGACGTGTACAGATTGCCTTTTCTTTGTGGACCTTACAAATCTTCTCCATTTTATTGGAGCTTGGATGATTTGTCTTTTTAAAAAAAAAAAAAAAAAAAACTTTTATTAACTTCGAAATAAGTGAACTTAAATGTCATTGTTAAAAATTTATTTTATCAATTGATATTTTAACATATGATTGGAATTCTAGATTTTCTTTAAAAAAGGTTTTTTATTGTTTTCTTTTTATTTATTTACATGATGTTTTCGCTTTTTCTTTTTATAGTTTCAATTTATGAATTTAATTACAATTTCTTTTTAACTTTAAAGACTTTGGTTCAAATCGTTATAAAAGTATAACTCTATTTTGAATCATATAAATGTAAGAAATTTTTTATTTTATTTCAATGTTTCTATTAGATAAAAATAGAAATGGATAAATATTGATTTTATACATGAATTTTTTATTTAATTCAGCATACCATTAGCACAATTATCAAAATTAAAATTTTATATGACTTTGATGTACGGTTGCACCAATATGTGATTATGGAAGAATTTCCAAGAAAACACAGATTTAGAAATTTGAACACATTTTGGAATTTCCAAGATTGGAGAATTAAAGAAAATATTAAACGTCCATATTCCCTTTTTGACTTTCCTTACCAAGTTCTTTGCCTCATAAAAACGAAATTAAATAATTATAAGTTTAAATTTTGAAATATGAAAGGATAAAATAAAGTTTTATAGGTCATTCACTTATTCCATTCAATTAAATTCAATTAAGTCTCCTATTAACCATTTTTATCTTTCACCACATTCACCATTAAAATCAATTGATTTACTCTTATATTTTCTTATAAAATTTATAAAAATATTAAAAATTATATAAACTTATAAAAAATAAAAAATCATAAAAAATTTATAAATTTTATAAAATTTTATAATAAGTTCTATTAATTTATAAAATATATTTAAAATTTATAAAAAATTAGAAATTATAAAAGAAATCGTTTAAACCCCTAAAATCACAATGACCACATAACATCAAACCAATTGTTGAATAATGGGAATAGTTATCAGATTGTTAGGGTCATTTTCATGTTGAATAAAATGTTCTCGATCTTCCACAAATAAAACGATAATTGTGAGACCTTCTCCTTTTTATTGATAAATTATTTTTTAATTTTATGTTGAGTCAAACCCGAACTATGCAACGAACACGAATGAAAATCGAGGAAATTGGACATGTACAAATATTTACATGGAAAAATCCTTCCGAAGAGGATAAAAAACCACGAGCAAATAAAACTTCACTAAAATGGAAAAAACCGAAAAGGGGAGTATAAGATGGAGAAACAAATAAAGCTTGAACCCGAATACAAAGATTCCCCAAAATTCACACAAACTCTCTCTTAATTTTGTTGTTGTTATTCTAAACTATCTGGAGTTACTAAGAGACCTATTTATAGTTTGAATTTCGTGTACAAATATTACTAAAACATCTATTGAATAATCAGAGTTAGACTGGAAAAATATAGCAGAGTTTAACCAGAAGAAGAAACCTGGTTGAGTAGGGAACACATTGCCACATCGTGATGTCACTATCAGCTCATCGGGACATCCATATTTGCGTCATCAAGACATGGTGTTACTTCTCATCAGGACGTCATAATCACATCGTCGAGATGACGACTCTTTCTCTTCACGATGTCAACTATGTTTCATCTAAAATGCAAGGCACACTTACAAATGCCCACCTTGACTCGTATTTTCAAAACGCCTTCTTTGCCAAGCGCCGCCAAATACCTAACTTGATCTCTGTCGAATGCTTACCAAGTCCAAACAATGCCTAAACTTGGAAATTGGAAGACTCTTTATCATTATGTCTTCTAGATTGTTCTGTGCTGATTTTGTGAATCTGAACATCTCATTGAGCGATCACCTCTCGAATAAAGCGATACCAAATATCTATATGTTTTGTTCTTTCGTGATGCATCTAATCTTTCGTGAGATGTATGGCACTTTAACTATCGCAATATACCACAGCTTTGTCATTTTTATCAACCAGTTCCCCGAATATACCTCTTAACCAAATGGTCTCTTTCACAGCCTCTTTGATAGCTATATATTCATCTTCAGTATTTGATAAAGCCACGGTGGCTTGAAAGGTGGCTTTCAAACTAATAGTGTTATTTTCCGAAAGTGAACAGATAACCTATGAGAGATCTTTTTTTGTCTAGGTCTCCAGCATAATCTGAATCAACATAGCCGACTAGACTTTCTAAACATCTTTCGAATTCCAAACAAGTACTAGAAGTCCCTCTTAAATATCTTAGAATCCACTTAACAACTTGCCAGTGTAATTTGTCAAGTTTGACAATATATCTACTTACTACACTAACAACATGAGAAATATTGGGACAAGTACAAACCATTGCATACATTAGGCTCCTGACTACACTAAAATAGGGAACCAATGACATATACCTTTCTTTGTCTTTGGTTTGTGGTGAATCTGAAGTTGAAAGTCTGAAGCAGGCAGCTGACCGTCGCCAAACGTGAGAACATTTGGACAGAAAATATTGCAGCAAAAGATATGAAAATAAGACAGCAGTGTTTGCAAGTATACGAGTCAAATTGTAATATAGATGTGTACAATGAAACACAAGAAAGTATTTTGAGGATCAAACCTAATGGAGGACGAATTAATCCTAAACCTACCTCTATAATAATAAGTCTAAATAGTAATAATTAAAATCTATATTACGACAATCAATAACTGAGATAAAGATCATAACCTAAATTAAACTAAATTAAATAATAGAAAATAAATAAACAACTAAATCAGATCAACAGACAAAAGATTAACTAGTTTTAGTTGTTGTAGTTAACATTAGAATCTGAGTTTAAATGGAATTAACTATTAATTAACTAGTATTACCTATCGGCCTCTACTAATTAACTAATCGGCAGGTACTCGCTTATCTCCTGACTTTACTTTTCCTACTAGGATAAATCAATATTTACTCAACAAACCTATCTCCCGACCTCGTTTAACCTATATTACTTCTTAGGTTCGTCAATCCTAGGGTTTGAGCATACATGATTTAAAACCAATTAATGATTTAAAACCAATTAATCCCTTCGGGAAACCCATACTCTTCTGTTAATTACTCCCACATCCACTAATTAATCTTCCTAGAGACTTAGCCTCTTTTGGATCTAGATGTCATAATTCTTAGGTTGAATTTAAAGATGTAAAAGAACACAAATAAATCAAATAAGAGAAAGGTAAGAAATTAATGAATTGATTGAATCAAATGTGATTGGAGTGGCGTAATCTCGTAATCATTAATAGATCTTGATGTTTGCAAATGAACATTAAAATAACTTATCTAATACTTTAATTGAAAAGACTTAGGTTCAACCCAAACCTAGTTGAAAAGATCAAAATTATTTCGAAATGGAAAGGAGAATAAACTTAAAACTTAAATCTACTAACTACAGCTCCTAAAAGCTTGCCCACATGTTGGAAATAGTCTTACTATTTATATTAATGTTTGGAAGCCCTAATCCCGAAAATAATTGATTGCGCAGACAATTTTAACCTTTACGGCACTTGTGTCCCACGTTCAGCCCTGTGTCGCGACACGATAGTGATTTTCGAAGCTAGGAGTTCCAGCTTCTTGTGTTGCGTCTCGGGAACTCGTACTCTACTGGAGTTTCATCCATGAGGCTGTTGAGTTGCTAAATACACATCCTGCACACTCAATTAAACAAATTAAAACTACCTAAATCCCTAATTGGCCTAATATGTCAACTAACATCAAGTACTGCATAAAAATGCTTATTTTGCAAATAATTAAACCTAAATTGCGAAAGCTAAAAATGCGATAATTAATTATAAAACAACTAGAAAACAAGCCTCCTAAGTGACGCAATGTACTAAAACTACCACCACATTTTGCGACAGATCAATTACCCCCACACTTAAGTTTTTGCTTGTCCTAAAGTAAACAAAAAGAAAATGAAAAATGAAAAATACACATGCAAGAAAAGAAGATGAACTTGAACCAGTTTGGTACACGAAATTGGATCGAAGCATTAACACTAGGGAAAATTGCCTAAATGTATAATTCTAGCTATAAAATTAAACAACTTAGAATTATTTACATTCAAACCAATTAGTTCAAAACATTATAAAGAAAATAAGTTAAAGAAATTAAACATAAAATTCTATCAAAATGTACACACGAATATGACATTTATGAGTGAAGAATCCAATTAGTTCAATTTTTTCCTGCTCAGATTTTATTCATGCTTTGAACTCTAATACAATATTTATAAGCATAAGCACTTACAAGTTTTTGTGCCAATATGAGTGAGATTTTTCTCAATTTCTCATATTTTTATTACACTGTGAACACTCAACACTCTTTTGGCTTTTATTTCGTTCTATGCTTTTATCACACTTGCAATGCTTTTAATCTTCACAATGCTTTTGTTCCTACAATTCATTTTAATTTAAGCACGTGCTAGTAAAGATTATACTTATTATATTGCACCATTTCAATAACCATGACTTTATTTGTTGAGTATTTTAATTCAAACATCCTATAATTCAACAAGAGTAAATGCCTATTCGTATCTACCTTTATTATATGGTAAATTTAATTTCTTTTTCCTATTTACAATTTAATAAATTGAACGAATTAGTCTAAATATAAACAACCTACGTTATTTATTTTCTGGCCAAATTTATAATTTAAACAATCAACCTATGTACATGCTCCTAACCAATCACTTGTATTTCTACAAGCTCAAGCATATAGAAAAACACAAAAGAAAAAATTTTAACTAATAAACTGAAAATGAAACAAAGAAAAAAAATTGAACTAATAAACTGAAAACGAAACAAAACAAATAAAAATTTAAAAATTTTTCTATGTCACCCCCCACACTTTAGTTGACACATTGTCACTAAAGTGCAAATAATAAATAAATGAAAAAGATTACTCGATAAACTTGAAAAGTCCTCAGATATTGGTAGGTGGTCTCCTCCTTGCGAATGAAGATTGAATATTGTGGTGCCGGCAAAAATTGTGGGGATCCTACATAAAAAATTACAATTATAATCTACCTAAAAAATCTAATCCTAAAAATTAAAATTTTCCAACCAAATAAAGAGAAAATATTCAAGTCTTCAAACAAATAATAATTAATTCTGAAAGTAAAAATTAATTTTTTGTGGCGCCCCAAACTCGATCGGGACGGTCTGACTCGAATCCGAAACGTCACATTAGTCACTTGTGTGACTCTCCTCACAGCCACCAATTACATCACAGAACCACCAATCATACCATACAGATAGATGAATAGCAATCAATCGTCAAGAAAAAGTAAACATACGAACCCTGGAATCATGCTCTCTAACAAAAACATAAAAAAATCAATTAGGGGTAATCTCGTCATTTTATATTCATCATGTGAATGCTTGTAAAACATCAAATTTTACATTCATACATACAATAGAGTATTAATAGAGACAATATCTAAAAGAATCATTTAAACCAGATAAGTAAAATTCATTTGATTTTAAAACAAAGATTTAAGGACTAATTCGTAAATTTAGTAAAATATATAGAAAAACCTTTTTTTACAAAATTAAGAGTAAAATTATGAAATTAAACATATGAGACTTAATCATGCAAAATTTCATAGCAATTCATGACATGTAAGGACTCTAATTTCATTGCATAAAAATCAGGACTTAATTGCAAAAGTAACAAAATATGCCCAAATCACATACCCTGCCACATCGTGACGGCGTGATTACTATGTCACGACATTTTTTGGAAAGGGCCCTTCTTATCGACAACACGATAAACAGTGTCCCGATGACGATAACGTTGATTATAGGTCATCGTGACGTCGTCTACAATTTCTACAGAAACAGCCTAGCAACTTGCATATAACACTTTGACACTAAACTAGACATACCATTTCAGGTTTTCATGCCAATTTCCCTATTCTAACATGTCATATAACATGCATAGGTCATTTAACACATGCTCCATTACACTAAAACATACATTGACATGCTTTGACCTTATAGGCAAGTTGCTATGCTAACATGCTTTCCTAAAATTACAATTCAAATTACTCAACATGTCAAATTTGCATCTCATGCCTTTCTAAGTGCACTAATAGTTCAAAACATACCAAATGACCATTTAGAACTTGTCCAGGCATCCAACATCCAAATTAATCATCTACATCAATAATTCACTAACAAACAACATAACAATCATCATGCAACTTAAGCCAACATATCATGCATATTTAAGCATTATTCCACACAATCATTGAACCACAAACCAATAATAAATGTCCTTTAAATAGTCTTTAAAAATCATTTTTACAAACCAACAAAAACATGAAGTCTAATCTCTCAATTATGGTCCCATGTTGCCTTCTTTATTGTAGTTGAAAACACAAAACATATTTAAAGGGAGCACATGTGAATAAGATTATATTTTCTGAAATATTATGTTTTACCGATTTAATTAACTGGCAGCATGTACCAACGAACCAGGTTTTATGTAAGTTTGGCCAACCCTGTTCGTAGTTCTGTTGTAACACCTCTAACCCATATCCGTAACCGGAATAAGGTTTCAAAGCATTACTAAAGCTTATCGATCAAACAGACTTAAATTACGAACATTTTTATCATGTTATAATCATATCAAAAATAAATAAAACTCATACATATAGTCCCTTAATTGAACCCTCGATGCTCAAAATACACGTTAGAAATAAATTGAGACTAATTTAGAAACTCAGAGAATTTTTCGAAAATATTAAAAATTTTCAAAGCTGCAGGGTTCACACGCCCATGTGGTCAGGCTATGTGTCTCACATGGTCTAGTCACATGCCCGTGTGTCTGGCCGTGTGGACTCAAAATGTACCTTTAACAACAAGTTTACCATTCCCTACAAGCTTGAACAATAAGCAACTCAAAAACCATTCGTTTAACAAATTCAAAGCACAATCAAACACATCCAAAATATGTCAAAACAATTATCCTAGGTGCCTAACCAATGTACCATCATAGGTACCACAATTATATCATCTAAACATATTAATAAAACATCATTCAAATCCAATTTGAAACATGCCAAATTCAATTTACTTTGCCTAATTCATGTTCATTTAAACATTAACTTAAACATGTCATAGCATGACCTCAAACATAAATACATATTATATGTATATAACCAACCAATATTAAACTTATAATCCCATTTACTTTACAATCAATCCATAAAATAATTATTATTTAGACACCCTAGGTACATGCTGACACAAAAGGAAAAACATCACCACGTTTGAGTTTGGGATTGTTGTTGGATGCTGAATCGACGATCAAAATTTAGTACTTAACCTGCGCACGAAAAACAAAACCGTACGCTGAGTAAAACTCAGTGGTATTTCTATAATCCGAATATTTAAAGACAAGATAATATAATATGTACATTTTAATTATAAGCACAATTGAATATTAAAAACCACATTTATTCATACAATGACATTAGTCATTCAATATTCAACTCATAAATACATCATTCATACCGTACTCAATTCTCATCATTTGCTATATAATAGTTTTTCACAGTATGATACACATATCATTTAAACAACAATATTGTTCATTTCATATCCAATTCATGAATACACAATTCATGTGTCTCAATCCATATTTCAATTCACTGTCTCATTTTCATTTCACATGCAATATCATTTAATATCAATCATAATGGCATTTCATTTAATTACCCCTATTAACACGACTCAGACTCGGACGAATACACAGATCTAACCAAAACACATCAGTTTGGCACCCAGTACCTCATCGAGTAATTCGAAGTAATAAATTGACACCTAGTGTCTCATCGGCTAAACTGAAGTAAATTGGCACCTAGTGCCTCATCGAATTAATCCGAAATAGTAAATTGACACCCAGTGTCTCATCAACTCGAAGTCGAAGAAATCCCTAGACTCTTTCAATCCTACGACATGTCATCTATATCTGACTCAGCCCGATACAGTTAATAGGGTTTAATTTCACAATTCAAAAACAATCAATATCCAATATCAATTTTTCATATAATCACATATACATATGAATTCAATTCAATTCAATATCAAATGCCAAATACTCCCCTCAACCACTTATCAGAAGCATTAAATCAAAATACAACAATTAATAATTAGATTCGGATTATAAAAGTACAAACCAGAAATTTTGAGCTATTCCCCATCGACTTTATCTTTTCCCTTTTTAGTCAAGGATTCCGGTACGACGTTAGCTACGAAATTAAAACAATTAAAATTCATCAATACAACACAACACAATTCAATCTCATATTTAATATTTAAATTTTTACTCAATATTTGCCTAAATTTCAATTTAGTCCCTAAACCAAGACTAACTTTATTTCTTCACAATTAATCTTACATTTTCATACAAATTCTACTTTAAACTAAATTTAACTCCCTAATTTCACTTAAATTCCTAATTTTAAAAATTTCACAATTTAGTCCCTATTACTTAAAATTTACAATTTATTCTACAATTCAATTCTTTTTCATTTCTAACTTAAAAATCTATCAATTTAATCCCCAATACTAAAATTTTTCAACATAAACATCACTTAAAAACTCAATAATTTCTAAAATTTTGACATGGGTCGGGTAGTATTTAATACCGGATTCTAAAAACATAAAAATTATAAGAAAATGGACTAAATCGACTCACTAATTGAGCTTTAAACTTTGAAACCCTAATTTTCTCCTTTGTTTTTTTCTCTTTTTCTTTTTCTTTCTTTCCCTTTCTGTTTTCGTTTCTATCTTTGTTTCTTTTTCTATTTCTTTTATCTATTTATTTGTTTTGTTTTATTATTATTTCATTTACTTATTATTATAATATAATATATACTTAAATATTAAGTAAGTATAATTTATTAATAAATATATGTATATAAATTTAACACATGTGGTCACCAACACCATCCACTTGTTGGAATAAGGCTTAATTGCTTCTTTAGTCCCTTTACTTTTTCTTTAATCTATAATTCAACTTTCACTCTTTATGCAATTTAGTTCTTATACCTAACTACTCTTAATTCATGCAAATTCACCTAACCAAAACCTAATTGACTACACAATTAACTTCGTAAATATTTTTAATAAATATTTACGAGTCCATTTTACGAAAACAAAATCTCGAAAATACATTTTTCGACACCCGTGACTATCGGATCGTTACATCTGTGACCTTGCCAAAGTTTTTATTTAACTCACGTTTTGTGATGCTATGTGTTTATTCTTTCTTGTATGATCGCTGAGTTTGCAAGAGCTCACACACTCCTTTCTAAACACAATAGATAGTTAAATCACACGATGAGTAGCAGTGAGGTGAGTGATCTCGGCAAAACATAAATATTGAAAAGGTGATACAAGCGAATTCTAGATTAAAGGCAATATGGGTTTCTACTTGGGCCTAGAATTAACTTTTTGTTGACTTCGCCAATTGTTCTAGGACTTAGTTATTTTTTATGATTTATTATGTTTTCCTTGTGTTTTTGCGAATCGATAATACTTTATAAACACATTTGAATTTTAAGTATATGGATAGAGTCCAAGTCTGATTAATGTTTTCTTTATTTACAATTTCTTACTTAAGTAATTAATTTCTAAGCACAGTGTTCGCCATAAGCAATAGCATGAAATATTCAAAACTGAACAAACTCATATAGGGTTCGCCAAATCTGCTGTGAAGTGACAGAGTTGACAAACTATGCTAAGTTCGAACCCCTACAATTGGCGAACTACTATCTGCAAACCCTTAATAACCTTTTTGATAAAATATGATCCGCAGAATAGGAGAGACCCAACAAATCGTGTTCGTGGAAACTAAACACATAGAGGTAATTCGCGAGACCTACCTTTGTAAAAAGAAACTTACCCCATGAAAGGCTTAGAATGTGCAAGCTATGCAGGGGTGCGAACCCCAATTTCAGATAGATGAACTGTTGTGATTCCACAAGGTACATTGTTTTGCAAAACTTAGGGTTCGCATGTTCTTAATTCCTTTCTTTAAATATTTATGACTTCAAGAAAAAAATTAAGTCCTTGCAAGTGAAGTAGGTTTGCATGTTATTGCCGTTGCACATCATGAAGCAAGCAAATTGATTTCGGGAGCTTGTGCTTCCTTAAACCTATACATGTTTTATTTGTTTTAACTTGTGGTGTGATGGAGGTTAGGTTGGGTGTTAATGGAGAGTCACTTATGTGGCTAATGTGGTGTTTCATAGCTCGGGTTCGGTGACTGGATCGGGTATTGGGTGTTACATTCTATAATTTTTTAATATTAAATTAGAATCTATCATGTGTCACCAACTGATTGGTCCAACATTTGATTTTAATTGTCAACATGATCAAAGACAAAAATCGTTAATAGAGAAGCTTAGACTCAATTGAGTGCAAAATTATTGCAATGACTTAATTATTATTTTTTTTCCTTTTTCTTTTTCAAAGATATGTTTTTTTAACTATAAGCCTAAAATTGATAAATAGTATAATGATTTTAAAATGAAAGCAGTACAAAGTGTTACATTGGCAAACAATAAGAATATGCCCCCATTGGATACACCAGCCGACCGAACATGCTACTTGGTAGAGTCTTGTTCATTTAGGCAGAACACACACACACACATATATATATATACGCACTTGTTTTATCTGCCTTCCTTGTCCCAAACTAACCTTTGTTTGGATTCACTCATTTGTTTTCTTATAAATACTAACATGTCCGTTCTAATTAATATAGTTCTATTGGTGATGTTATTTCTTATAATTAAATATGATGTGATTAGGCAATGTCGCTTTGCATTTGTTTGACAAACGTGGAGAAAAGTTGGTGGACGGACAGCAAGTCCAACCCAATGCCAAGCTCTCAGACAAAATTTAGATTAGAAAATTGAATTTACGTGTCCAACTCGACGGCTCCCACAAATTTCTAATTATATGACACGACGAAAAGACAAGGTTGAAACAAGCTTATTGGCTCACTTTCTCATTATATTGATTTCTTAAATCTGATACATGATAATGTGGCATCTAATTTGTTTGTTTTGTTCTATCCACGATTTTCAATTCCCGTTATAAATCAAGACCACACATTAGAAACATTACCAGCTACCTGGCATGGCTTATAGATTATTTTAGTTACCTAATTTCGTACAAGAAGAAAACAATTACTCAATAAAAAGGGAAAAAGAAAACAAAAGGTTTAATTCAAACAAATGTTTTAACAGGTAGTTCAAGAGTACTGTTTGAACATTTATACCATTTTAACCAAGTTCATGTAATTTGTCTTACCTGAAATGGTCCATGGGCCTGGATTGGTTCCAAAATTCCAGTCCCACCGATGTATTTGAAGAAATCATGTTTGGCAGGTCGAGCACCAATTCAGGGTTTGAGGATCTGCATTGGTTTGGTATGTCAAAAACCATCTGCGCCTGGGTTTCTTGAGTTGCTGACACCGTGAATGACGCATTCGTGTCGATTCTTGTTTGGGAAAACTGGACTGGTTGCGGAACTCCAGCCAAGCACATGGGATGCATGCTTAATCCATTTCTCATTGATAGTATCTGAGATTTCAAACACAAAAGTAAAATAAATCACAAGTGAACTATTAGCCCATCTGTCATCAGCCTACAAAACAAATATCCTGCAGCAGATAGAACTCAAGTCCACAGTGTTCATGTAATCGGGACCTTAAATGCAGGCATATTCCCTTGTTTATTTTGAAGTAGCGGTACCATTTTTATGTCAATGTCATCAGTGGATTAATTAGGAGGTAGGTCTTGAATGCCAATGAATATACTACATGCCTATACCTCTGTTACAAAGATACCGGTGTGACTGCCTGATACAAATATGTTTTTTTTTTTTTTAAGTTACGCAATTTATTTAGAAGATCCTCGAGTCATCTTCGAATTTGTGTTGGACAGATGTTGAATATGGGTTTACTTCAAGAAAGATATATATAACAGAGATAACACAACATAGCATATGGTTGTGGATGTCAAATTTCTCTACAATCAATCAAGTCATGATCTTAACTTTCATATGACTCAAAGATTTGCTCAAGAGGGTTAGAAGGGTTCCCTTAGATGGCCTGGCAGAATGCCATTGCATACATTCGAAACAAGGCATTAATAGCACATGGACTTGGTAATGAGTTTTGAAATGTTTTAGTTTCTTTCAATATCTTCAAAATTCTCGTTACTTTGGATGGTGGGTTCACCCAGAAAAGGAAAAGAGAGTAAAGTTGTTAGCATACCCGAACTTGAAGCTGAAGGTGCTTCAAGTATTCAATAACTTCATCGAGCATCGAAGCTTTATCTGTCTGCCAATCCCTCAATTATTACCCAAATTAGTAATGCCACAAGGTAGAACACAAAGTAAGCAATAGAAAGACAAGATAAAGTTTTCGAACATTATTATATGAACGTCTCAAAATTCGTATAAATACATAATGTAAATATGGCTATACAAATACAAGATGAATAAATGGAACGAAATGGGCAGATGAGAAGTAGAAAATGTATACCTTGTTGGCATTTGGAACAAGGTTTTGCAATGCTTTCATTTTCTCATTAATCCTACTCCTCCTCCTCTGCGTCATTCAAAACCAAAACCATAAATCAATAAAATCCATGAAGAAACCAACCCAATGAACCAAGAAATCCCATTATTATAGATTTAGTACAAAAACACCATAGATCAAACTAGTAACCTTTTCAGACAAATCATGAACCTCGGCTGCTCTGTTTCTTTTTGAGGAACTACGAGATGGTGCTGACTTTGGCGGTGCCTCATCAACCAATGCTTCAAGACCCTCTTGCCTAGGACAAATTTCAAACTATCGAGAACAAAATTTTAATCTTTGCTCAATTTGAATTCTAAAAATGGCCAGAAATATCCCGTTGAAATAGAAAACTTGATTTTGCAAATGAATCTTGTGATGGTCACTACTGTTTACTTCATGTAATCAAATTTAAGCACTGCATGTATGATGTATACTATCTTTCTTAAGATCTTAACTTTCTAAACCAAAATGACCCAAATTCTCTCCTTTTTCTTCGACATTTTCTTGGCAAAAGAATCATAATAATAATAATGATAATGAAACAGCAAAACCAGACACTTATCTCACTTTCACAGTCTTGATCATCAGTGGTACCATTCTCACCAGCTTCTCTGATCATATTACCCGACCCTCCGCTCTGTCTCTCAGAATAATCAATCATCCCCTTCTTTACTGCTCCGCCACCAGGCGGAGCCTCTGACCGTGAGAACCGCCGTGGATTCTCAGTTAGACCCCCAAAGTAGGCCATCCCAGAAGCCGAAGAAAAAGAAGAAGAATGAACTAGAATTTGATGAAGAAGATTGCATATATAAACAAGTTCGGGTATATAATTCTAATCACATTTATTATCCTTCTTATAATGAAACATGTTAAGGTTAATGTTATCATCTCCCCTTTTTAGCTTTGTTTTTTCTCTAAGCAGTTTAAAATATTTCTTCTTTTCATGTGGTTCGGTTACTGTCTTCTTTTGCCCTTTTCCTTTTCTTTCTTTTGAAACAAACCGAGTTGCATTAATAGGTTTTTCTATTATATAGTATTTAGACGGATATGTGTTAAGATGTGATCTTTATTTTTGTTAATCATGAAATGATAATACTATCACTGATTTTTTTTCACAATTTCTTTACAAATTTTGTACTTTGATTAAGTCAACCTATTGAATTCAATACTTATAGGTGTTCAAAGTCATATTATCTTGATTTATCAATAATAATTTAAATTTGGCCAAATCTATCATCTCAAATTTAAAGTCTTATAACCATTGAGAAGGGATTGTATGCAACTGTGATTCCACGTCATTCATATCTTTTTTCAATATAAAAATATCAAATCAAAATTTTTCTCCTGATTTTCAGCTTTTTTCTCCTGACAAAATTTAAATTCAACTAAAAATACTAAAAATTAGAAAGAAAACTATGATTTGTCATTCTCCTATTAAAAAATGCCTATTAAAAAATTGATAAGAATAACGTGGAATCACATACGATTATATATAATTTTGGCAATGGGAACCAATTGGTCTGTGCGCCGTTTACATTGAACTGTGCATTTCTTTATGGTATAAGTTTTGCCATACACGATTTTAATACTTCTGTTTTTATTTTTATCCTTCCCATGGCTTCTCAATTAGTATTCTCAAAAGCGTCAAGCGCAATACATGTAATTAATAAATAATTAGTAAAATAAGATGGATTTTAATATAGTTTGTTTTATAAATTCAAATCATTGTTTAGTAGTTCAAGTCAAATATTTTACTTAATCTATTCTAAAATTTTTTAAAAATAAGTATGAAATACTTTTAGTGTCGTGACATTGATTAGTGGTGTCACGACATTGAGGCCAGATTTATCTAGTGTCGTGACATTAGCTATTCAATGTTGCAACATCAGGGGTAAATTATCTAGAGCATGCCTAAAACATCTAAAACCAATTCTAAACTATCATCAAGCATTCCATAACACTTTTAAACATTATAAAACATAAAACTCTTTCGAAATAACATGTAATTCAACATATATCTCAATCAAAGCTTAACTAAATTCTTAGAACTAACAAAATATTCAAGATTCACAAAGTGTTTTCACTAATAATTTTATACATGTACTTTGATTTAATCTATGTACATGCCATAATTTAATACCAAAAGATCAAAATTATATTCACTTCCAAGCTAATAAATTCGATCCAATTTCAAAAACAAAGATAATAACTCATGCACAAAGAAAAGGCACACGTGGAAGGTACCTATCTATTGCTTTTAGTCATCGAACATATAGAAGTAAAATTTGTGTTAATTAATCTAAAAATAAATTCGTATACATTTAGGCACCTTGTAAAAGGGAAGAGATTGTATGAAACTGTGATTCCACATCATCCATATCCCATTCTAATAAGAGAATGACAAATCAGATTTTTCCTCTTGATTTTGAGTATTTTCAGTTAGATTTAAATTGTTTCAGAAGAAAAAAAAAATTAAAGTTCAAGAGAAAAAAACTTGATTTGTCATTTTCCTATTAAAAAGAAATGTAAATACAATTCATTTTTATTTGTTATTTTGGGTGTTGCAATCCGTCCCTTAATTACTGTCATAGTGGGACCAAGCGTTACCTTACCTGTCTCTACTTACGTGCCCTATTGTGATTCGCGAAATAGATCTGGTATCCAACCCACTTCAGTCTACCCGACATGCGGAACCACCGCAGTATCTGCGTCTCTATCATCAAACATCACACACTGAAGGATTACAGAAAACATCCAGACACGGCAAGCTAATATACGCTCATTATGTCTACGACTTTGGTTGGTGGATAGTGTGATGATGCAATGATATGTGAATTGATCAGAAACATGTGCGGAAACCTTGGCATTTTCCAACTCAAATGAAATATGAAACTGGAGTTTATTGAAAATTAAAATTTAATCTGAAAACATCTGTTGCTAAATAACATCAAACGAAAAAGTAAATAAAACAACTGAAATGATACTGAGCTGATAATCCTCCTATTCCTTAAGCATGCAGGCACGCAAACATCATTAACCATGGTGGATCCAATTCTCAAATAGCCAAAGCTGTCTTCTTGCAAACGGGGCACGAATTCTTCTGCAAGAGCCATTGCTTAATGCAATTGAAGTGAAAGTCATGACCACAGTCCAGCTTACCAAGCTCTTCTCCATTAACATAGTCCTCCTGTCAACAGTTCCCAAACATATATACAAATATAGTTACATTCCATTTTTATCTTAGATTTAATTTGTATTAGTAGATGAATTTATTTGTTTTTGTATCATTTGTGGTGAATATGAATGAGTGGACAATTGCAACCGTAACATTATAACCTGACAGATACAGCATGGTTCAGCTTCGGCAGGAGGTTGGACTGTGATGGGCTGATATTTTCGTCTCCTCAGATTAGCCATAATAGTTTCCTCGCTTAGCCCAGTGCTAACATCCCCAATTTGCTCTTCCAGGTCCAGTAGTTCCTAAACCCAACAAATAATCTTCAGGATTTAACAAAATCTGAAATCAATGCCTCTGAATTACAACCATTTAAATGTTACCTCATAAGACATATTATCAACATCAACCCGCATCTCATCATTATTCTCGTCCAAGTCACGCATTCTATTCAAATATGAACGACCGAGCAGCATTGCATCCTGCAGGCAAAAACATAATATGGCAGCAATTTCGTTTATGTTGATAGCTAAAGGATTAGTCTAAACTCCAACGTGTCTTAGGATACCTCAGCTTTACACCAAATAATAATAAAGTTTATATCTTACCTCAAGTCGTAAGTTACCGGCCCTACGTAAAAGTCGCAAGTAATTGCGAACCTGTTATGGCAAAGTCGTATTTAGTTCCCAAATTAATCCCAATTTTCAAAGCCAACTAAATGGAGGAAAATAGTCTGTTGAGCAAACCTGATATAGCAGCCTTCTTCTTCTTTGAGCGGCAAATTGGGATAATGGTATAGGCGAGAGTGAGACTCGAGAATGATGACCAGCTTGTCTCTCAGCAATGGCTCCCAACCTTTGTGGAAATTGAGCAGGCCTAGGATTACCGCCTCTCATTAAGGCGTCCATGTCTCGAACAGTAGAAGGAGCACCATAATGATCATAATGTATTGGGCCATAATTCGCCATCCTCCAGGCCTCAGAGCGGTCGGCCAAGTGTTGCTGTCTCTGTCCATATTGTTCAGCCACATTTAGTTGAGGGTACCCCATGGACGAAAATGGTGTATGCATGCCTGAACCTGCTTGGGTTCTCGAAGAAGCAGCAATGTTCCCAGGAAAGCCTGCGTTCCCATTGAGCAAGTTCATGTTTGCTTGCAGTTGCATGTTTGCAGGGGGAATCATCACAGGTGAAGGAGCAAATGGCGACATGGTTGCCCCATTCCAATATTGGGGAGGCTGATGAGGAGCTTGCAACGGATTAGTGTTAGGGGCTCCTACAGTAGGCTGCTGCAACATGGCTTGATTTACCATAACTGGAAGTTGTGGTGAGCTAAAGTGACCATACGATGAAAATGCTGGTCGTTGATGACCAGTTGGTTGTTGTAAATTGGAATAGTTTGAGTTCCACTGCCACAAGTTCACTGGCCCTGGGTTTTGTTGATTCACAGTTGGTCTGAAACGAGTATTTCTTTGAAAGTAGTCGATTTGTCCAACCTGTACTGTCGGGGGAGCAGCCACAGGTGCAGCTGAATGAGTGCCAGTATGGACGGAATTGGCTCCATTTAGGGTGTTGATGATGACATTGTTTTCGGGTGGTCTTCTTTTGCATAAAAGCCTTCTTTGAGCATCAGTTGGAAGACCAACTCGGCTGATGTTCTCTTCTACAACATATCCCGCACTTCCTGAATGAATCATGACTGGGCTGGAGGAACCACCACCAGAGGTTGGGATTTGATCATCACCCGAGGCATTTAATGTTCTAAGAAGGTCCAAGGATAGGAACTGTGCCAAATTCTCCTCACTGTCTTCAACATTCAGGTCTATGTTACGCTGGAGAGGACCAGAACCGGTGACTTGGCCTGGACCCGTTGGAGCAACGGCGATATGACCATTATTGGGGTTCACCCCAATGTTCTCTGCAGAAGGTCTAAAGGTGGGGTGTTGTCTGGTGCCAAGACCGCCATTGAAGCCAGAGTTCCCTGGGGAAGAATTTGAGCTACTGCCTTGACCTTGGTTTTGCATTATGCCCAACTAATATTTCCTTCAACCTTAACCAATCTGAAAACACAACACCCAAAATTAACTTACAAACTAGTACATAAAATGATAATCCTATATAAATACGCTTGCTATAATTATTTAAAAAACAACAACACATGTATTAATAAAGTTGTATGTTTTTCACATTATCAAGAACAGGATTTGCTTATTTTCTTTTTTTCCTCTTCAAACTTGCTCTAGTCTAAGAAACAAAGTTCCTAGAAATTGATAACAAAATCTTATAAAGAAGGCATCCTAAAGAGGTATGTATATAAGAGAAGCTTATAAAGTTATCTCCATTTACAAGCAGTCTGTACCATATATACTTTAAAATCAGATCAATCCTACTTCAATTCTTCATTTATTTTTAGCAAACACTTTAGCATATACATTGAACATGCTTGAGTTTGTTAAATGAAATTTTAATTAAGCAAAAAATTAAAACATATAAGAAGATGATACCAATTAACATAAAGGCTACAGAATAAATTAACTATGAAAAAAGAATCAAATTAACCATATAGCAACATACTTAACCTTTCTCAACCTCCAAATCTTTAAACATAAAAAAGAACAAATTGAAAGCCCCGAAGTTCGATTCTGTGCGTATGTTGAAGTAACAGGAATAACATAAATATAAAGGATTTTTGTAGAATTATTACTAAACTATGTAGAGATATAAGAGAAATAAAGCAAAAAAATGGAAAAAGAAGAAACCATCAAAGCATCCATCTTTTGTTTTGAAGAGTTAGACATTCAAATAAAATAGAAATCATAATTGATTAAAAAAAATATACTTCTTTTTGCTAGTTAATAAAAAATATATTTCAAGCTGCACTAGAATGTAACTCCACAAAATTAAAGAAGCAAAATCTGGACTACATATAAAACCAAGCCTCTTAATGAGTCTATCAAACTGAATGGAAAAGAGAAGAGATTAACTCTCTGATTTGAACACAAAAAGAAGAGCAAAGAAAAGGGTGTATACCAAAAGTGATGAAAACAGGCAATGAAATTTTGAGCAAAACAGACTGAATTTATAAGCACCCGAGATTGGTTTTTCCACCAAAACTTAATCTGTGAAATTTATTTCTTGGTGCAACATGACAAATGCCAAGCAATTGGTTTTTATTACACTGTGTTTTTATTATAAAAGTGAAGGTTTTTGGAGATATTTAAGCGAATCTGAATTAATTACTATGGAAAAAGGTGACAACTATGGTAGTAAGCAGGTTTTTGGTTGCCCGTTGACCAATTGTATACTCTGCATTTTTTTTGGTTCTGTTTTACTCTTCATGTCCGTTTTATATAGTATATGTTGGGAGTTTGTGCTATTCTTCAACAATATAGTCTCAAATGTTTGAACCTATTTTCTCTCCTAAAATATATGTGTCTTATCATTACACTCAACACTTGTTCGTATATCTAATAATTTTCATACTCGTATTGATATATGTATTTTATTATGATATAATTGTATTTAAAATATTTTATATTTATGTACAATTTATTTTTTATATAGTGTCTAATATTATTAGTTTTCATAATTTTTTTAACCAAACAATTATAAAACACTTAATGTTAACATCAAACACCATGCTTATACATATAATTTATAGATTATGAATGTTAGAATTCAAATTTCATTATTCTTTTCCAAAATAATGTATATTTGAAAAAGTATGTAAATTTAATTAATTGTAATTATATAGGTGTATAATGTTGAGTTAATTTAAATATCTTAATTATATTTTCTAATTCTTATGCCATTTGGAAAATTACAAAGATAATTACCCATGAAAACTTATTTCTTTTTTTTTAGATTTGTACTTTTTTAAAATTTTAATTAGATACAAACATGTTTATAAAATTAACATTTCTTGTAATTACAATAAACTATAATTACTATTTTAATAATTACACCTTTGTATTTCAATATTCAACAACTTAGTTTTCGCTAATATATCTCAAGATACAATATGATTGAAGTATCAGAACTCTTCGTACATTTGGAATTTAATCCTTTACTTTATAAATTTGAAAAATCCAAGTTCAATTGTTAATAATGTTAAAAATTTTCATATTAAATTCAAGTTTATTACAATTGTCCTTTTTTTCTTTTTCTTTTTTTAATTTCAAAACATCAACTTATAACATATTTTAACCTATATCTTAAATTCTACTACCACGTGACCAAAGGGATTAAGGCCAAGAAATCATTCACATCTTCAAGCCGAGAAGTAACTGAAACATAATCAAATTGTTCTCTTTCCATCCTTTTACATCTTCAAGATTGAAGTGCCATACATATCCTTCTAACATTTTCTTTTGTCCCATCTGTAGTTCACATTTCTAACACCTATTTTTAGTTTTTCATTAATTTAAACAAATTTGAGGAACAGAAAATCAATATAAACAAACCCGTGTGTACGTATATCTAAATCAGTTAATAGTCATATCTACATATGCCCAAAATTAGTCAATTTCACACCCAGTTTCACACGTTATGAAAACTGTACAAGGAAACAGCCTGGAATAATTATTGTAACATGACAAGGAAATATTTGTCAATAAAGGAAAGCATTTAATTCACTTGGATATGTAACGCATGCCAGGTCGACGGTTTTATCTTTTCAAAACCTCCTATTTTTTTCTAATCTAAGATAAGTTTAAACTTTTATATGTTTCCTAGAGGAACAAATTGACTTACATTTGTTGATGTAGAGTTTGTGTGTGGAAGAGAGATAAAATTTCTATATGATAATTGGAGGTGAACTAGGTTGGGGACTGAATTTGGTAGTGTAATAGTATAGTCAAAATTTTAAAGACAAAAAGATGGTCAAGATAGGTTATACAAAACCCTTTGTGGTGGGGTTCTCATTGTCCAATTGTCTCTTGCAAAGATTCTATTGTTATAATAGTTGATGACTCTCATTATGTATTACAAGAAAAATGAGCATTAGTAACTAAACTTTGCAATAACATAACGTGCTTCAGTGCATTCGAACCTACATTCTCCTATATTGATAATAATATCCATGTCAATTGAATTAAAACTCAATCGACATTAGTAATATTTTAAAAATATTGTTATGTAGTTTAATTTTTTATTTATTTATCGCAACAACATTAAATATCGTTGAATAAGCTTGAACTATTTTGCAAGACATTTAAATGTTATTATGAAATTTAATTTTATGATTTACTACTAACAATAAAGTTTATTGTTACAAATTTTTAACTATGTAATTGATTATACATACTTATAATAATTTATTACATTTAGTTTTTTTTTAAAAGACGAAATAAGGAGAGAACAAATAAAAACAAGACTTGCACTACACCAGAATAGGCTTTTAGCGGCACTTTTTGCGACGTTTGGAACAAAAGCGCCATAAAAAATCGAGCATTAGCGGCGATTTAGCCAAAGCGCCGCTAAAGGTAGAGCATCAGCAGCGATTATCCGGAAGCGCCGCTAAAAATAGGAATTAGCAGCGTTTTATATAAAGCGCCACAAAAAACCTAAGACCAACGGCGTCGTTTTTGCGATTTTTTAAACCTTTAGCGGCGTTTTTGTGTAAGCGCCGCTAATGCTCCGATCTTTAGCGGCTCTTTCACAAAAACGCCGCTAATGCCCCAATCTTTAACGGCGATTTCGTCTAAGCTCCGCTAATGCTCGGATCTTTAGCGGCGTTTTTGTCTATGCGCCGCTAATGCTGGGGTCTTTAGCGGCGTTTTTGTCTATGCGCCGCTAATGCTCGGGTCTTTAGCAACGTTTCTAACTGAGTGCCACTAATTCTCTTGTCTTCAGCAGCGTTTGTATCTAAGCGCCGCTAATATATTTACCTTTAGCGGCGTTTTTGCCAAAGCGCCGCTAATAGTAACAAAAATCTTATAAGTTGAAATAATTAATATTTTGTTCTATTTATTATATAGTGGGACAATTTACATTTAAATTATAATTAACAAATAATATTGATTAATATAAAAAGTTTTTATTAAAGAGAAGTCGTATATATATAACAGCTAACTATTTATAACAGTTGATTATTTAAACTATTTTACGAGAGAAAATATATTAAATTATGAATAAAATAAAATATAATAAAACTTAAATTGTTGTATTAATGTAAAGAATAAATTAAAAATAGAATTAACTTTTTATAAGAGTAATAAATTTTGGTAGTATATATTGTTCGACTAATTTATACAAAAAAATATATATTTTTTAACAATTAATTATTGACTATATTTTATGATTAATTATATATATTAAACATTTAGGGAATTTTTTTATGGACGGTATTTTAAGGAGTACGGGTATAGATTTAAGGTAATTGGGATTTAAGGTTAATTTAGGGGTTAGAGGTTTAGGGGTTTGAGATTTAGGGTTAATTTCAACAGTCATGTACAGGGTTTAATTAATTAGATTTGTTTTTGATTATTTTTTATGGTGAATATATACGTTCTTATATATTTGTAAAATAGATATTCCAGAATAAATTTAATATATTGAATATTATAATAGGTAGATCATGATCACTTTATGCATGTTGATTGATAATTTATAATTTGAGACTTGTTAAATGATAATTATCTTGTATATTTAAAAACATTTAACCGGCCCTAATAACCATTAATTGATTTTTTTGATATATATGGCTATATATATATGGTTAATTAGTAGCAATATACCAAATGCAAAAATATCGATACTTAAGTTCAAAAATGATAAAAACTTATATTTAGATCCATACGAAAATTTTTGTCATAAAGATATTGCTAGCATATATTTCAACTAATTTGTACAACATTTTTAATAATATATATAATATATATAATTAATTAATTTGCATGTTTAATAGATTTTCACTATATTTTGTTATTATTAAAGAATATTAATTTAGGGAATTTTTTGGGTTTGGTCGGGGGGTTTAGACGGTCATAATAGGGTTTCTTAAGAGGTTAATATTAGATTGATTAATTTTTACGGTAAATATATATATTTGTAAAATAAATCCAGATGATCAATTAATTTAATTAATATATATATTAATGAAGTTTAGTATAGTTTATATTATAATTATTAATAGATATATATAATAGGTGCGTGGTAGTTAGATGATCATTTTATGGATGCATGTTAATTTATAATTTGAAGATTATTAAATGATACAATTAACTAATAATAGTTGTATATTTAAAAACATTTAACCCAAATATTTAACGGCCATTTGAAATTTTTGATATATATGGATATATATAGTTATTAATTATTTAATTTGTATATATAGGACCAAAATAATCTTGGTATAAATAAATAAACAAATAAATAAGTAGGTAATTATGTATTTGTTAGGTAATTAATTATTTAAATGTAAGATCACAAAAAAAGAGAAATTTAGCGGCGTTTCTATAGAAAAACGCCGCAAAAAGGTAGCCTTTACCGGCGTTTTAGTCAAAAACGCCACAAATATTGCAATATACGACGTCGTTACGTGTTAGGGAATCAATTTCTATTGTGGCGTTTTATAGGTAAGCGCCGCTAATATTCTTGATACTCTATCAGAACGACGTCGTTTCTGTTGAATGATGTACTCTATTATTGGCGTTTTTCGGGAAAACGCCGCAAATATGTCTACAATTTTGTGAAAACGTCACCGTTTGTTTGTGTAATTGAAAATTTGGTGTTTAGGGGTTAGTGGGATTTAGGGTTTAAGGGTTATGCTTTAGGGGTTATGGGATTTAAGGGTAAAGGGTTAGGGGGTTATGGATTTGAAGTTTAGGGTTTCAACAGTTATGTTAGAGTTTAAGTTATTAGATTAATTAGTTTTATTAATTTTTATATAAAATTTGATGTTTAGGGGTTATGAGGATTTAGGGTTTAAGGGTTATGCTTTAGGGGTTAGGAGATTTAAGGGTAAAGGGTTAGGGGGTTATGGATTTGGGATTTAGGGTTTCAACGGTTATGTTAGAGTTTAAGTTATTAGATTAATTAGTTTTATTAATTTTTATATCAAATATGTTCTTATATATTTCTAAAATATATAATAATAAATTTAATATATTGAAATTATGAGTATATAGTTTAAATTTATTTATTTATCAATAAAATTAAATATTATAAATTTCAAACTTTATACAAAAAATAAATATTATAATATTACAAATTAAAAGTTGTCTATTATTAATTATTGTTTAATCAATTATAACTATTTTATTATCATTAAAGATTTAGGGATTATTTTGGATGGCCGTGCTATTTTAAGGATTAGGGGGTACATATGGATTTAAGGTTTGGGATATAAGGGTTAGGGGTTTAGGGGTTACGAGTTATGGGCTAAGGGTTAGTGGTTTAGAATTTAGGGTTTAGGGTTTCAAGGGTCGGATAAGGGTTTTAGGTTAGTTTAGATTAATTTCTTTAAATAATGTTTTAAAAAATCAATTTAAAGTACCAATTGATATCAATTGGTATAATGTTTTTGTCATTTTAATATTATTTTAAATAGAATTAAGTTTAATAAGTTAAAAAATAGTTTGAAATATGCATTAAAGCTTTGTTAAACGGCGCCGTTTCAGATTATAACTTAAGTTTTTAGTGGCGTTTTTTGGAAACGCCGCAAATATACAAGAAATAGTGGCGTTTTCCTAACAAACGCCGGAATGGTGTCTTAAAATTTTGGCAAAACGACGCCGTTTCTGTTCATCATGTTTTAACTTTGCCATTTTCTCTATAAGGCAGAACACAATAAACAGAAACAGAATCAGAGGACAAAATGAAAGCGATAGAAACGAAAGAGAAAATACAAAGGAAAAAAGGGAGAGGGGAACTCATAAATCGGGTGAAACGAAGCAACAGTTGAGCCAATCTTGACAGGATACTATCAAAGTTGCGGAATTTATGGTTAAAAGGTAAGCTTTTTTCTTTTAAAATGCTGTATCTTGATTTAGGGTTTGGGTTAAGTGTAATTTGGGAAATTGGGGTTTAAATAATAAATTCAATCACCAAGCTTTGGCCTGTTTGTTTGGGAATTCGGGGAATTTGGGAATTTTTGCGTGTCTAGGGTTTGGGAAGAAGTACCGATCCTGGGTTTGCTTTCTAGTTTGTTCTTCTCATTGTTGAAGAGTTAACATTAACAGTTGTTCTTATGTTCAAGTTTTGTTCAAGGTACTCACACTACATTTGCCCAACTGTTAAAGAAAGGAGAACTCAAAATTGTTTGTTAACGATTTGTTACTGCCTTATTGATCAGCTCGTATTTAGGTAAGTTTCCTGATATTATTTTAATCAAAATGTCCTTACTTTTATTCCTTCTGATTTCAGATCTGTTGATGAAATTCAGATGTTCTCTTCTATTTTTTTTTCTGTTATTATTATCTTATTTGCTACTTGGATTTCTTCGTGGAATTGAAAATATTTTTTTTTAAAAGCGCGAGCTTTTAGGTCTTTTTTATTGTTAATGTGTTATGTGGTCAATTAATGGATTCAGGAGGGACATAGGCTTCTAATTTTGTAAGATGCCATAATAAATTATGGTATATTATTCTTTTGCAAATAATTTGTTATATTTTGTTAACATGTTGCTAAATTGATTATGTGTATTGAAGAAGCAAATCTGTCTTAAAAAATGTGCTCATTATGTATGTATATATGAGTGAATGATGGTGACTTGCTCTAATTTGTTTGAAATCGAAATTCATTTTGAATTGCGCTTTCTTGATGCACCAGTAAAATTAGGAGTCAACCGATAATTGCTTGGCATTCTAAGGTTAATCTTTGGGCACTTAATTTGGTTAATTGGCATTTTAACGCTGAGAAGTTAAACTTTAGGTTTGGTTTATGAGAGACTGGGTTTGGGGATTAGGCCTCTTTTGGCGAAAATAAAATTTTCTGTTACAGTTGTAGATGTTATTTTTATGCATCATTGGAACAGATACTGATATTATCTGGTTGCAATCTTTTGCAGTGACTACCTGTTCAAGCTTCTACTTATTGGAGATTCTGGTGTTGGAAAATCTTGTCTTCTTTTGAGATTTGCTGTAAGTTTCTTGACTTACGTTTCCATTTGAAAGCAAATGTCTACATTGTAGAGATCTATTTTCCTCATCATACATTCTTAGTTTCTTATATGATTGCCCTGAATGCTTATATCCATGTATGATGCTAGATTGTAATAATGATTCATTAAAAAATTTAACTGCATATAACATGTGTCTTGAGAGAGTGAAATGTGCACTTCACGAGTTTGGACATAGGCAGTTGTGGCCTCTGAATCTTGTCACTATATTTAGTTGTATATCAAGATATCAAGCATGTGGAATTTTGGATATTTCCAGATGGTTATGCAGGACAAAATCATGAACCTGAGATTTTGTAATTTCTTCTATGAAGTGTGGCCTACACTTCTATGAATTTGAAGAATTTGTCTATTTTTGTGTTTCAAAACATTCATTTTCTTGGATAGCAAGATTATCATTCATGTACTGCAAAGAATAAGTTTTAAAGGTAAATGAAATAAGCATGATTACCACAGAATTGAATGAAAGATTAGAGGTCAAAGGCAAATGAGATAAGCAACGATCAAGATTTGAATAAGGCTTTATTTTATGCAAATTGATTTCATAACAAACCCAGCTGCAAATAGGTAAATAATCATAATTAATTTGAACACCAAATAATCATACAATGAGTTCTTAGCAGCCATGAAAATAATTCAACATCTGCTCCTGTTTTTCCTATAATTTTTGAATAATAGACCTTAGTTCATCACATTCCTAGTGCATTCAAGTCTCACATTACAGAATCCATAATTAATTTCTTTCTTCTGCTAAGAATTTTAATGAAATTAATAAAATTGTAAAATTCTCATAAGCATTTTACTTAAAATAAGATATTTCATTTAACTAATAGCGTTATAAACATTGAGATACCAAATTATGTAAAAAATTAAAATATAAATATAAAATCTCAAATTTACGAATAGTAAAAAATTAAAATATAAATATAAATATAAGATATTACATAACTTACATTAGTTAATATACATAAATTACATAACATACATTGATATTATACATAAATTACATAACTTAGTTAATTAATATTATACATAACATACATTAATATTATACATAAATTACATAACTTAGTTAATTAATATTATACATAACATACATTAATATTATACATAAATTACATAACTTAGTTAATTAATATTATACATAACATACATTAATATTATACATAAATTACATAACTTAGTTAATTAATATTATACATAACTTACATTAATATTATACATAAATTACATAACTTAGTTATTTAATATTATACATAACTTACATTAATATTATACATAAATTACATAACTTAGTTATTTAATATTATACATAACTTACATTAATATTATACATAAATTACATAACTTAATTAGTTAATATACATAAATTACATAACATACATTAATATTATACATAAATTACATAACTTAGTTATTTAATATTATACATAACTTACAACTTACATAACTTACATATTTTTAATTATTCGTAAATTACATAACTTACTTAATTTTCATAATAAATAACTTACATAACTTACAACTTACATAACTTATACGACTTACATAACTTACATAGCATACTTTTCATAATACACAACTTACATAATTTTCATAATAAAATAACTTACATAATGCATAACTTACGTAGCTTAATTATACTTATTCCTAAATCCTAAACCCGTGCACATTATTGTCAAGATTAGGCTTCAAGAAATAAGAAATGGACCGGTCTTGTATGAATTTGTCAAGGGTAAGCGACGATTATCGAAATGGAGTACAAACTTTTCTAGATTTTGCATTTCAATATGCAAGCCAAGAGAACATGATTCTTTGCCCGTGTAAGAAGTGTGTCAACATAAACTGGCATTATCGTGAAGTTGTATACGAGCATCTAATTGTTGATGGGTTTGTTCGTGGTTATAAACAATGATTTTTTCATGGAGAATGCCCGCCTAGTACTTCATCTTCAAGGATGGATGTATCTTATGATAGTACTGCTTACCATCAATCTGTTAGAGGGGATGATATGGAAGGGATGTTGCGGGAAGCATTTAATATTCACAGTCATGGTTTACAGTCGTCCCCACTCGACTTTGTGCCATCTGATGATTGTAATCTCGGTGGAAATGCTTTTACCGAGCCCGAAAGAAGTGTACATCATGAAGAGCCGAATGGAGAAGCGGCAAAGTTCTACGCGCTACTTAACGAGATGAACGAAGAACTATATTAGGGATCGAAATTTTCCAAAATGTCTTTCTGCATTCGTGTTTTCCAGTTAAAATGTTTGGGAGGGTGGACCGGGAACTCATTGACAATGCTGTTAGAGTTTTTGAGAGAAATGTTTCTGTTTGCAAAAATCCCTCAATCATGCAAAGATATGAAGAAAATGATAAAAGACTTAGGTCTTGGGTACAACAAAATCCATAGTTGCCCGAATGATTGCATGTTGTATTGGGGCGATCGGAGAAACCAACAGTGTTGTCATGTATGCGGCGAATCCCGTTGGATAAATAGAAACACAGAAGATGGGAACGACGATGAAAATTATGCACAGCCAAGAAAGAAGCCGGTCAAGATTTTACGGTATTTTCTGCTGATACCAAGGCTTCAAAGGCTTTTCATGTCCTCGAAGACAGCGAAGTCAATGACGTAGCACCATGAAGGACGAATCGATGATGGATTATTAAGGCATCCGACAGATTCGTTAGCTTGGAAATCATTTGACAATAAATTTCCAAGCTTTGCAAGCGATCCCAGGAGTGTGAGGCTTGGCCTAGCATCTGATGGATTTAATCCTTACAAAATCATGAGTACTGCATACAGTACTTGGCCAGTGGTGCTTGTTCCTTACAATCTGCCTCCGTGGATTTGCATGAAGCAATCTTCCCTTATCTTATCTATGATTATCCCTGGAGAGAAAGGGCCCGGGAATGATATCGACATTTATTTACAGCCACTTATTGAAGAGTTAAAACAATTATGGGCTGGTGTCGAGACATACGATGTGCTGAGAAAGGAGAACTTTAATTTACGTGCAGCTTTGATGTGGACTATTAATGACTTCCCCGCTTATGCCAATTTATCCGATTGGAGTACCAAGGGTCGTTATGCGTGCCCTTGTTGTGCTGCACAAACATGTTCGCAATGGTTATACAATGGGAAAAAAGTTCTCTTACATGGGGCATCGTCGGTGGTTACCAGAAAATCATAGATTTAGATCTCAGAGTTCGGTATTTGACGGTACTGAAGAGTTCAGAGAAGCTCCTTCGCAGACAAGTGGATCTAAAATCTTGTTAATGTTGGAAGATATGAATTTCAGTTATGGGAAGATGAATCAACCGCCAAACACGCAAAGACATAGAAGATCAAATGATGAAGCTGATGATAACTCCGATGAAGAGGATGATCCTAATGAGGCGGACTTGTGGAAAAAAAGAAGTATTTTTTTGAGTTGCCTTATTGGGAGCACCACCTTTTACGACACAATCTTGATGTTATGCATATTGAGAAAAATGTCTGCGAGAACATTGTCTGTACAATTTTGAATGTAGACGGAAAATCAAAAAACAATCTTCAGAGTCGACTTGATTTAGTTCAGATGGGAATTCAACCTGATCTTCATCAGAATCCACTTCCGAATGGTAAATATCAGTTGCCGCCTTCTATTTTCTCAATGTCGAAGACAGAGAAAGAAGTGTTCTGCATGGTGTTGAAGGATATAAAGGTTCCAGATGCGTATGCATCTAATATATCTCGATGTGTTAATGTTAAGGATCGAAGACTATATTCGCTAAAATCACATGACTATCACATCTTGATGCAAGATTTACTGTCAGTTGCTCTACGATGTTGTATTTCGAAGAAGGTGACGTCTTGTATAATTGAACTATCCAATAGAATGAAAGCCATTTGTGGCAAAGTTTTGGATGTTCAAGAACTTCAGAAGGTACAGGATCGAGCCGCTTTAACTTTATGCAACATGGAGAAAATCTTCTCACCTTCCTTCTTCACTATTATGGTTCACTTGATAATCCATCTCCCGCATGAAGCAATTCTTGGTGGACTCGTTTTCTATCGATGGATGTATCCCATAGAAAGGTATTAATTACAATTTTTAAAATTTTCCTTCATTCACCTATATGCCTTTAGTTGCAACTTTTGATAATGTTGTATACTGTGTTTAGGTTCCTATCCAAATTAAAGTCTTATTGCCGCAACAAGCGTTATCCAGAAGGATCGATTGCTGAAGGCTACTTGGCAGAGGAATGTATGACCTTCTGTTCAAGATATTTGGAAGATGTTGAAACAAGGTTGAACAGACCAAATAGAAATACTGAACTCACGGATCATAACTTGGCCGATAATTATTTCTTCCAAAGTTTTGGAGAACCAATCGGTAAAGTTGAAATTGCAAAATTAGATGATTTATCGTGGGTTCAAGCATATCGATATGTTCTATTTCACCACGAACCAGTGGAACCTTTACGCAAGTAAGTTCTACAAATTTGTTGGATATTCATCATTTAAAAATTATTTATAGTCTAACAAACTGAACATATTTTTAACATAGTGAGTACAAACAAATATTGAGATCTCGTTCGCGCTCCCGAAGAACACAACATCGAGATATCAATAAGTTGTTTACAGAATCTTTTCATGAATGGTTAAGCCAAACGGTATGTAATTGGAGCTTTCACCGACAAATAATAATATTTACTCAAAACATTTTTAATTACTCAGTTTACTTTCCATTCAATAGGTTTGGAGTGGGAAGAACGTCACCGACGAAGTTAAATGGCTTTCCCAAGGTCCAAATCGGGTGGTTAAAAGATATAGTGCGTTCCTCATAAACAGATTCAGATTTCATACAAAATATCACGAGAGATTGAGGAGAACGCAAAATTGTGGAATAGTGGTTAATTCCTCAATTACAAGTTATGCTAGTGCTAGGGACAATAATCCTGTGGAGGGAAATGTGGAATATTTTGGACTTCTTACTGACATAATTGAGTTGGATTACTACGGAAAATGGAAAGTTGTCTTATTTCGAGGTGATTGGGCCGATGTTAATACTGCACGTGGAATCAAGCATGATCAATTTGGTTTCACAATGGTAAACTTCGCTCGATTGATTCACACAGGACAACAATTGATTGATGAGCCGTATGTATTTTCTTCTCAAGTCAAACAAGTTTTTTACTCAAAAGACCCAACTGATGAGGGCTGGTACGTTGTACTCTGTAACATCCCTAGAGACTTGTTTGACATGTGCAGTGGAAGTAGACATGACATTGACGACAGAACAGAAATTTTGCCATTTCCAAAATAGAACTTAAACGAAAACATCCCTAGTACTAGTACACAATTTCAATGGGTCCGCTAGGATACGGATGAAGAGATTTACGAATTATAATGTTTTAACTTTTTACGATTATCTAATTACATCTACGAATGATGATATTTCAACTATTTTATATGTGATATTATTGTTGTAATTGTATACTAAGTTTTCAACTAATTTATTTGTATTGCAGATAAAATGCCTAGAAGAAAAGTGCGATCGGACAGTATTGTTCAAGGTACTCCAAACTCGGCGGAAACAAACAGCACTGAACAACAGATTACTGTTGGATCTTCGAATGTTCCGGTTACACCTGAGGAACCTATAGAAGTTCAAAGTAATTTAACATTTAATTTACATGTGTGTTGACTTCTTGTTTGTTTATTTTTAAATTTCGTATATTACAATACTTTTATTTTTCAGATGAAACTGGTGGGGCGCGGAGAGGTTGCGGACGTACGGTACTGAGCGATTTATACGACCTAGATCCAGTCGAGCGTGTCCAAGTATCCAGTAATAGCTTTGGTCAGCCTGTTAGATCAGAAGCTCGCCTTTTAGCATGATACATGGGCATTCTAGCACGGAATGCAAATATGTTGCTAATTAACTTCGAGTCATGGCATAAAGTGCCCGAAAGTAACAAGAACCAAGCTCTCGATAACATTAAGGTCACAAAACGTGCATGTCATTTATAATACTTGGGTTTAAGTTTCGTTTACATTTACTTTCTTAAGTTGTGTTTTTTGTAGGCAAGATTTGCTCTAGAGGTCACCGATGCTTATGTAAAGAGGCATTGGGAAAAAGATGGAGAGACCATAAGAGCACTTTAAAGAAAGACTATTTTAAGACAAAAACAACACTCGACGAGAGATTACAAAATGTCCCGCCGGGAATGCTGAGGTACCAGTGGGAAGAGGTCGTTAGATTTTGGACTTCGAAGAAAGGAGAGGTATGTGTAACTTATAAAATTTTGTAATTATTTTGGTGTATAGTATTTCCTAATTAACGTACTAATAATTTCATAATGTAGGATCGTGAAGAAGTTGGAAACAAAAGTAGGCAGCAACAAAAATTCACTCACACAGCTGGGTCGAAAAGTTTTGCGTGTGTAGCTCATGCAGAGGTATTTTCAATTTTTTAATATTGGCAGATATTTATTACTTACTTACAATAATATTTTTACTATTGTATTGTAGGAACTGTCGTCCGGTCAAAAAGTTGGACGCCTTCAACTTTTTGACATTACACATAGGAAGAAATATAGAAACCCTATGACTCCTGAAGCTGCAGAAATTATGGTACGTTTGCTTAATTAATACAATTTCACTTGTTTCAATTATTTATAGTGTTTATTTTCTAATGATTTATTTCATTTATTGTAATGCAAATATTGTTAAGTTATGTTGCATTGGGTTTTTTAATATATATTGCGTTCTTAACTATTTGATTTATTTTTTAGGAAAAATTAAAGGATAAAAAGGCGGAGTACGAAACAATTGCTTCCAGTGATAGTTCTATTCATATTGACGATATTGATAACCGGATTATCACTAAAGTTTTGGGTCCTGAAAGGTATGGTCAGGTTCAATTTCAAGGATCTTTTGTTAACCCATCCCAATATTTTGGATCTAGCTCGCAACAATATATGCCTTCGGGGAGTCGAGCAGAAGCTGAAGTTCAGAGGTTAAGAGACCAGATGGCTCAGATGCAAGCGACAACAATTGAGCAAATTACACAACTTAAAGCGGATGCAACATCGAGAGAAGCTAAGGTTCAAAAAAGATATGAAGAACTCCAGCTACAACTGAAAGCAGATGCAGCAGCGAGAGAAGCTGAGGTTCAACGAAAGTATGAACAACTCCAGCAGCAGCTTAAAGCAGATGCGGCAGCAAGAGAAGCAGAGGCGGCAGCGAGAGAAGTACAGGCTGTAGCGAGGGAAGCAGAGGCTAAAGCGAGGGAAGCAGAGCAGCATCAAAAGTTCGATAAACTCCAGCAGCAGCTTCAGAGTATGATGAAGATGTTTCAGCAGTCGCAACAGCCGTTGTCTTAGACTATCGTGTAAATATACTTCGATTTTGACTTTTAATTATCATTTTAACTTTTAACATTTTTGTAAGAATAATACGAATTTTATTTTATTTATTGATATTTATTATATTATTTCTTTAATATATAGATTTATTACTTTTGGCTGGTTTAGATATGATTTCTTCTGATTTGTTTTTACGGGAGGGCTGAAAATATAAAAAATTTTATTTTACAAATCTGCCAAATTTAGTGGCATTTTCTTTTTAGTGGCGTTTTTGGTCAAAGCGCCGCTAAAAATAAGGGTCTTTAGCGGCATTTATGGAAAAAGCGCCACTAAAGATCATGGTCTTTAGCGGCGTTTGTGATAAAGCGCCGCTACAGATTAGAGTCTATTGCGGCGTTTGAGGGGAAAGCGCCGCTAAAGAATAGGTCTTTAGTGGTGTTTGTGGTCAAAGCGCCGCTATAGATCAGGGTCTATTGCGGCGTTTCAGGGAAAGCGCTACTAAAGAATAGGTTCTTTAGTGGCGTTTGTGGTATAAGCGCCGCTATAGATCAGGGTCTATTGCGGCGTTTGAGATAAAAACGCCGCTAAAGACCCTTCTCCCAAAAACACCGCTAAAGATCAGGGTCTTTAGCGGCGCTTCTACTAAAGCGCCGCTAAAGGTCTTAGTCTTCAGCGGCGTTTGTGCTAGTAGCGCCGCTATAGACCAACACCTTTAGCGGCGTTTATTTCTAAAAACGCCGCTAAAGTTAGCGGCGCATTCTTTAGCGGCGTCTGTTGCGACGCTTTTCAAAGCGCCGCTAAAAGTATCTGCAGGCCTAAAAAAGCGCCGCTAAAAGCCTGTTTTGGTGTAGTGTTGTCATTGTATCAAGCTATGGGAAGATCTGTTCAAGAGAGATCTTCAACATAAAAATAATTAGACTTAAGAAATTAACTTGAAATATATATATATATACCCCATGGTCCAAAAAATAGAACAACTGTTGATTCAGATATTTAAATTGGGTCAAAGTCAGATTGATTAGCTTAAGCATGGTGATCGTGAAATTCGGTTTTTCCCATGAAGGGCTAATTCTTGCATGTAAAAGAATTGGATCACAAGAATTAAAGATGGTAATGGTAACATGGTCAATTCTATTTGTGATATTATTAACGTTATGTTTTTTTACTTTGCAGAGCTCTTCAAATCAAATGATGTTAGAGATTATATGACTCGAATCCTGTCACTTGTTAAAAAAAATAAATATAGTGGTAAAATAAGAGGATCTGTGGGGGCGAGAGGCTCATACTGCATAAGTTGAGTCTGTATGGAATTATACTTCTACTATTTGACTTTGATTAGAACAAATGTTTTCAACCCTTAAGTAGATGTAGTCGAAACTCCTCTTATATCATTCATTTTTCAACATTAGTGAATTTCTTCTCCTCTACCCGTGATTTTTTCCCCCGAAAGAGTTTCCAAGTAAAATTTGTGTTCGTATTTTTCTTTTCTTATTACTTTGGGATTATTCTATTGCCGTTATCGACGTTTATTTTAATAAATAGGAATGCCTCAAATCCTTATATATTAGAGACCATTAGCCCTTATGCGACGAGTGATATAAATGCCCGTTTGCTTACCTCATTTACTGAAAAAGAGATTTTACGATTTTGGGATCCCGTTTTTGTAAATCGAGTCCGTAAATATTAAATAAGGATATTTATGGAGTTAGTGTATAAATGAATTGAAATTTGGATAAGTAATTTAATCGAAATTATAATTAATTAAGGCCCAAAGACTAAATTGTAAAAGTTTAATCACTATAGATTTTTAATTAGAATTTGGCTTTAGGACTTAGATGGCAATAATCTCAAGGTCCAAAATGGTTAATAAAGCATTTGAAACATATGCTAAAGGATGGTATAATGTGTGATTATTAAATTAAGAAAATTAAATATTAGTTAAATTAAAACATAGTTAATTAAGTAAATTAAAATTAATTAACAAAATAATCCTACTATAAAAGCTAGAATATAGTGGAAATGTGGTCATTTTTGTCACCACAACACTGATTCTCCATAGAAAAAGAAAAGAAGATAACCATTTTAAGGTTTGACAGTCACCGAACAACTAGGTAACAAATTCAAGTCATTGTAATTTTTGTAGATTTGATGTTATATGAGCTTGATTTAGCTAGCCCATATACTAATTTGTAAAACTATTAAGGTTTTAAAAAGTTCCCATTGTTGATTTTTGAAAGAATTAGGTGAGAATTTGATAGAAATTAAGTTTTGTTTAAGAAAATGACTAAATTGTAAACCTTAATTATCGATTTCTTACATTAGGGACCAAATTAAATAAAATAAAAAATTGTCATGAAATTTCGGCAGGAATAGAAATTAGAAGGTCCTTAATGAATGTATGTAATGATTTGAAAGTCGGTGATGTCGAAAGTGATGGTTTTGAAACTCCATTCTCTGATGATAGAGTTCATAAATGTTATTAATTAATATTTACGAGTCAATTATAGTATCATATTGAATTTTGGTCTGATGAATTTGTTAATTGGATAATTATTTAAAGTACAAGTGTTTTGACCCTAAAGTCAATGGTGTTGGAAAATTAGGTATCGGAATTGAGAGTGAACACTAATGAATAGTATAGTGAGTATAAGATTCTTGCAACTTGTGCAATAATGAAAAATTCAAGTGAAGAAAAACTTTGTGAAAGCTAAAAGGCAAGTAAGAAAATCTTAAACGGAAAAAAAAGTAAAGTGAGTAAAAAGAAAGAGAGAATAAATATAGAAAAAGAAAAATGTAACAGCCAGTTTTTGGGTCAAATCGGAACAGTAGTTTCGGGACCACAAATTCGAAGTTAAAATATTAATTTTATTATTATATTAAATTTTACAGCATGATAGAATTATTAGGTGAAAGTTTTGTAAAGAAATTTTACTGTTTGAATGCTTAATTTGGTAAAAAGAACTAAATCGCATAAAGCATAAAAGTTGAGTTCTAATAGCTAAAGGTATTAAATAGCTATAGAACCTTAAAGTATGCGTCCTTATATGGTAATTAAACCATTTATGTTGATAGTGGAATATGATGGCTTGGCATTATTGAAATTTGTAATGTTTTTAAATGTTATAAAAGTAAATTAGTAAATAAATGACAAATTAAGTAAAATTAAGTAAATGTATCATCTATTTTTCCATCATCTTCAACCGAAATTTCAAAGGAAAGAAAGCCAATGAAGAAGCTAAGGTTCGGCCAACATAATTCCTATTGCATGTGAGTATTTTTGTTCTATTTTTAATGATTTCTATGTTTTTTGTGATCGTTGCAACTAGTACTAGCTAGCCCGTGTCTCCGATTTCAAAACTATTAAAGATTTTGATAGTTGTACTCTTCTTTTTGCTTTTGAATATTCGAAATATTGAAGGTGAAAAGCTGGAAAATTTCATGTTGAAATGTTGTCCAAATGCTGGAAATTTAGCATGCATATTCTTTTGTTTAAATGCTTTGACCTGCTATTGTAAATGAAAGGAATTGTGATTGTGGATTATTAAATTTGACTGTTGATTGGAAGTGTTTAATGGTGACCAAATGCTAAAAATTTAACATACAAATCCCTTTAATTTAAATGCCATTAACTGCTATTTTAAATGAAGGGAACTTCGGTTCAATGTTGTCATTTTTTATAATTTGGCTACTCATTATAAGGGTTAAATGTCGACCGAATGTTGGAAAAAAAATGAGCTGTTGTTTATTGATTTTAATACTATGCATTGTTACTATTTGTTGTTGTCTAAATTAAAGGGAAATTTATGATTTAAATGCTATAAGTTGTTGTTGTTTCTGCTGTTGAATGTTGGATTTCGATTTGTTCGAATGCTAGATTTTCAACATTTCATCCTCGGGATTAATGTTTAACATTTAGGCTGTTAATGTGCCTTAATCTCTTGCATTATCAATGCATTTAAGTTGTTCAAGACAGACATACTAATTATGATTTCTTGCCGGTTAAGTGCTTGCATACTTGATGTAACAACCTGTCCAATTTGATGTTATACATAATACTGTTGTATAAACAGGGCAGTCCATTTTGTGCAAAATAGGGTGGTCAGAATAAATGTATTAAAATGTTGTTAAAATTGCATGTTTAATTGTTATCTGAAAATAAATATTAAATATGCTATTTCTAAGAATAAATATTAAGTTGTTGTTCAGAAGTGCGTAACTAGGAAACTACCAAATTAATGCATTAAATAGTTAATCGAATTATATACTTGGTTGTTATCTGACTTGAATGATTATATGATTAAATGAGTTAATTTTGAATACATATAGATCAAGAAAAGAGGAATCCGGAATTAGATCGAGGGAAAGGCAAAATTATCGAGTAATCGATCCGATTAGTCAATTCCGAGTACGAGGTAAGTTCATAAGTAAATAAATGTTTTTGAATTTAAATGTATATGTTTTATACATTTCCGAATTGATTTGTACAAAGATATACATTGCCGAATTGATTTGTATAAAGATATACATTGTCGAATTTATTTGTATATAGATATACATTGCCAAATTGATTTGTATATAGATATACATTACCGAATTTGGTTCGTATATGGATATATATTGCTGAATTGATTTGAGCATTGGATGACTGGTTTCGTGCATGAATCAATTTAATTACGAAGTTGAAAGCTCCGAATGAACCTTAGTAAATGTATTGGATATTGATGTCATGATATTAGGACTTTTGAGGTGTGATTTCATGTAAGACCATGTCTAGGACATTAGCATCGAAGTGAGAAAACATGTAAGACCATGTCTGGGACATTGGCATCGTATATGATTCGTATAAGACCCTATCTGGGACAGTGGCATCGATATGCGTTAACATGTATGACCATATCCAGGATATGGCATTGTACGAGTTTTATATAATTTTCGTATGATCTTAACAATTTCGAATGTGAATTTGAGTTGAATGGTTCAGGTATGTGTGAAGTCATATGTTCATGAAATATTAAGGTAAGTTTAGTACTTAATGTGATAATATGCAATTATATGAGTTAGTTAAATGTTTATGTGTTTGAGATTTATTCGACCTAGTTGAATTGAATTATAAATATCATTGAGATGATTTGTTTGCTTATGGCTTACTAAGCTTCCAAAGCTTACTTTGTGCACTTTTCTATGGTTTTATAGATATATAAATTTAGCTCGAGCTTGAGGATCGTCAAGGATTATCGTCACACTATCAATCGACAATTTGGTATTTTTGAAAGCTTGATATTATGGCATATGGCATGTATAGACTATGGTTAATTTTGAGTTGTATATAAGTGGCCACACGAAATGGCTTGTTAGAGATACTAATTATTATGTATATTCGGTCATGTTATAAGCTCTTTTGGGAAGTATGTTTCAAAGTATATATGTACGATAATGTTTGGTTATAAGATTCGACTTGAGTAATGATTTAGTTGGTTCGGAAAAAAATGGTTTGTATATGAAATATGATTAGTAGACATGAATTGTGATAAATGACTGTGTTAGACTGTGTTGAGTTAGGTAGTGCCTCGTAACCCTAATCCGACAACGGATACGGGTTAGGGGTGTTACAAAAAAAGTACTCATTTTCGCACAAAAGACTCGCCAAGATGATTGTACTCATTAAAACTATATTGTGACTTAGAAAATAGAGAGAAAATGAATGTGAGGAGAGTGGGTATAAGGTGGTGAGCTAAGGGATATTATTGGGGTCAATATAATATGTCAAACTATTTTCATGCTTAACTCATTTTGAAGAGTCAGTTCTTCAATTTCGAACCAACCTAAGCTTGAGAATGTTACATGTCTAAAAGTCCTATGTGAACTAAGTGATACGACTCTTGGAAATTAAGTTGAATGCTAATGGTTCTGACTAGTATTCTTTGAACATAAATGTGTACTTGTGTATTTGTGTAGATAGAATAATATGCTTGACATTATTGAATTTGTTTACTTTGTAACCTAGTGAACTAACATGTTTGATATTAAAATCGGGAGTCAATTATATGTTGTGCTAGTATTACATGTTTCATCACATTGTCTTATTTTGTTTTCTTATTATTTTATGTTTCCTTGTTTGTTGCTTGAGGACAAGCAATAAGTTAAGTGTGGGTGAGTTTGATTTGCCACAATTCGTTATGGGAAATTAGAGTCTTTGTGGCACTTTAACGAGCTTGTTTTCTAGTTGTTTTATGTTTATTTATTACATTTTCAGTTTTATTAACATAAATTCATTTTTCTGCAAAATAAGTGTGTTTACGCGCGAAGCATCCAAGGCTGAAATTGAGACGATGTCACAACATGGGGATCCTTGACGTTACAATGTCACGATGAAAGCCTGGATATGTACAGCCGCATTTTGTAGTCATTGAAGGCATATTTGTCTAGTTAAAACCCTAATTAATTTAAGGATGTTTTAGGCATTCAAAACCCTCAATTGTAGCCTATATAAACTTGATTATAACCTCATTAAGAGAGGAGTCGACCTAGGGATTCACCCTAGGGAGCCATCGAAATAATATTTCATATTTTTATTTTTTGTTTTCTTTCATTCTTCTTTAGTTTTCTTATGTTCGCTTAGTCGGAATCTTTTCTATTCCACTCTGGAGATAATTACGAGTGGAGATTGTTCCGAAACCGCGCTTTAATTATTTATTAATGAGCATTCTCTTTTCCTTTATTCTTTTATTTCTTTATTTATCTTTCGTTAACTTGATCAACTAACGCTTGTATGAATATTGGGATAAAATCTTGTGTATATTTTATACCTTGAATGTTTCGGTTATGGAATTGATTTATTGATTAAGTAATTATTTACCTAAAATTGAGTGTTTATTCAAGAGTACGTAGTGTACTAGGAAGTGACGACCTTAGTAAAATATCTAGACAGGTGTGACCGAAAGGATATTCGTATGCCTAGGAAGAGACCAAAATGGTAACTTAGGTGGTAATCCTTAGTGAAGATGAGATCGAAAGGGTATCCTTAGCGAATGGTGGTAAATAACTCAATTGAGGGTAATTAGTAGAGGTGATCATGGGTCGGGCTAGGTTCGGGCCGGGCCCAGAAAAAATTTTAGGCCCATTTTCTAAGCCCGGGCCCGGCCCGACTTGAAATATGGGCCTAAAAATTTGTCCTAGTCTGGCCCAAAAGAAAATTGTTAAGCCCGAGCTCTGCCCGACCCGGCCCATATTAAATTTTACAACACCAAAAAAGTATATATTTAATATATATATTTGATTAAAAAATATATTTGATTAAAAATGAAATATATATATTTAATATATAATTCGGACTGGGCCGGGCCAGTCCCGGGCCAAAAAAGTTTTACCCGAGGCCTGGCCCGTTTTCTAAACGGGCCTCTTTTTTTGTCCACCCATATTTCGGGCCTATATTTTTACCCGAACCCTCCTATTTTTCGAACAGGGCATCGGGCTGGGCCGAGCCGCCCAACCCATGATCACCTTTAGTAATTAGTGACTTAATTGATAATTAGGGATATAATCGATCATAGATTGGGAACTAGCATCGTTAACACTAGGAATAGGAAATTCTATTAGGATAGCTTAGGTTAATTAAATTCCATTAGGTTATAGGTTAATTAATTTAATTAGTTTAATTAATATTTTAATTCTGCATTAAAACTACTAATTCGTAACTCAATTAGATTAGTAATTTTATATAATTAATTTAATAATAAATTTCTCCAATCCACAATCCTTTGGGTATGATCCTTTGAATACTCTCCGGAGTGTTTCGTTGTAACACTTAACTATATTACAATTTCACCCGTATACTTGTGGACTCTACTGCTTTATTTGATATCTTTTTTATGTAGTATTTTCAATCCAAGCGTTCGCCTACAAAACAAGCTCATTGAGTGTGGAAATAATCATAAATAACTACTACATTTGACAGCAGGTCCTATACCAAATGAAAAATAAGTACATAAAAAAACATATTTTTTTTTGAATTTTAGTTTGTTAGAAGGTTAAAATTCAATTAATTGAATCAATGTATCAAATTACCTAGGGAAGATGTAAGGCACTGTTTGGTAACCACTAGAGCTAAAAAGATGACCCATGCATAAATTTCCTAGTATCTTGTTTTGAGCCCAATTACATTTTCTTGATAAACAGTGAATCAAACCATGAGCCTAATATATAATCTCTTGGTCCCTTTCTTTTTGGTCCCAGCACTAACATAGATGTCAGGCCATTAATATTAAGGGTTAGGTAGATACATAAAAGAGATTTAAAAATTTAAAAAAAATAATTGAGAGTGAACAGTAAGGAATAGTATAGTATAGTATAGTGAGTATAAGATTCTTTGAGAAGAAAAACATTGTAAAGGCTAAAAGTCAAGCAAGAAAATCTCGAACGAACAAAAAAGCAAAGTGAGTAGAAAGAAAGAGAAAGAAAGAACAAATAAAAAAAATACTTGCACAAAAATACGCCAATATGATTGTACTCATTAATACTATATTGTGACTTAGAAAATAGAGAGAAAAAGAAGGTGAGGGAAGTGGATATAAGGTGGTGAGCTAAGGGATATAATTGGGGTCAATATAATGTGCCAAACTATTTCCATGCTTAACCCATTTTGTAGAGTCAGTTCTTCAATTTCGAATCAACCTAAGTCGCAGGCCGTTACAAGCCGAAAAGTCCTATGTGACCTAAGTGATCCGACTCTTGGATGAAAATTAAACTAGATGTTAATGGTTCTAACCACTTATATTTTTCGAACATAAATGTGACTTGTGTATTTGTTTAGATGGAATAATATGCTTGACATTCTTGAATTTGTTTACTTTGTAACCTAGTGAACTAACATGTTTGATATTAAAATCGGGAGTCAATTATATATCGTGCTAAAATCACATGTTTCGTCACATTGTCTTATTTATAATGTTCCAAACTAATCTCATGTATGAAGCACACTCAAGCACCGTTTAAACGTTTTGTTTTCTTATTGTTTTATGTTTCCTTGTTTTGTCGCTTAAACACAAGAAACGAGTTAAGTGTAGGGGAGCTTGATCTGCCATAATTCGTTGTGGCAAATTAGAGTCGGCACTTAACAAACAAGCTTATTGTCTAGCCATTTTATGTTTATTTATTACATTTTTAGTTTTATTAACTTAGATTCATTTTGTTGCAAAATAAGTGTTTTTACGACCTTTCTAATATTTTGACGACCAATTAGGCCAACTCGAGCCTTAAGAATGAGTAATAGGCTATTTAAGTGTGTAGAGTGCCATTTCAGGTCAAATAACACAAAGGACAATATCAGTGTCACGATATCAGTATACAACGTTATGACACCGAACATCGAAGTATCCAGGGCTGAAATTGAGACGACGTCACAACGTGGGAATCCTTGATGTCACGACGAAAACTTGGATATGTGAAGTCGTGTTTTTGTAGTTGTCAAAGGCATATTTGTCCCATTAAAACCCTATTTAATTCAAGAACATTTTAGGCACTTAAAACCCTCAATTGTAGCCTATATAAACTTGATTATAACCTCATTAGGAGAGGAGCCAACTTAGATATTCGTCCTAAGGAGCCATCGAAACAATAATTCATATTTTTTTGTTTTCTTTCATTATTCTTTAGTTTTATTGAGTATTCTTATGTCTTCTTAGTCAGAATATTTTCTATTTTGATGTGAAGACGATTGCGATCGGAGATTTTTCCAAAATTACGCTTCAATTATTTATCAATGAGCATTCTGTTTTCCTTTATTATTTTATCATGTTATTTATCTTTCGTTAACTTGATCAACTAATGCCTATATGAATATTGGGATAAAATCTTATGCATATTTATATCTTGCATGTTTCGACTATGGAACTGATTTATTGATTAAGTAATTATTCACCTAAAATTGAGTGTTTATTCAAGAGTATGTAGTATACTAGGAAGTGACAACTCTAGTTAAATATCTAGACGGGTGAGACCGAGTGGGCAGCCTATTGAGTATAACTGTGCCAAGCGATGAGACCGAAAGGGTATCTGTATGCCTAGAAAGAGACCAAAAGCGTGACTTAAGTGGTAATCCTTAATGAAGATGAGACTGAAAGAATATTCTTAGTGAAGGGTGGTAAATAATTCAGATGAGGGTAATTAGCGACTTAATTGATAATTAGAGATTTAATCGATCATAAGACAGGAACTCGTATCATCAACACTAGGAATAGGAAATTTTATTAGGATATCTTAGGTTAATTAAATTTCATTAGGTTATTTTAGGTTCATTAATTTAATTAGTTTAATTAATATTTTAATTTTGCATCAAAACTACTAATTCGTAACTCAATTAGATTAGTAATTATTTTTTGTAATTAATTTAATAATAAATTTCTTTAATCCGCAATCCCTTGGGTACGATCTTCGGAATAGTCCCCGTAGTGTTTCATTGTAATATTTTACTATATTATAATTTGGCCCGTATACTTGCGAACACCACTGCTTTTACAAACTAGCATCCAAAAAAAAAACCACTACTTTTACAAACTTTTAAGATATTGTTAGCGACGATCAACTATTTAACAGAACTTTAAGATATTGTTACTCTGTCAAAAAATAGTGAGAGTTTATTCTCAACTATTAAATATATTTTTCCGAAATAACAATTCTGTCAGTTTCTATTTTGAAGAGAGAGTTTTCCTTTTCATCCCAAAAGAAAATAAAACTATTTCGAGTTTATGTGTTTGATTCGATTTGATCGAGCCCACACTAGAGGCAATTCGTGGTACGAGAATAGCGAAGAAGATCATTTGGTTAAAAGTTGGGAACAACAAGGATCCGTCTATTCGAAAACACAGGTACAATTTTGGTCTAGGGTTTATTGCTATAAATATCACAAACCGGGTTGATTTTCAAATTTTAAATTTTCTGCTGTGCAAGAAAACCGTTTTCAAACAGGATTTTTTTAACAATCTGTATCAAAGCTATGAATGTGCTATGTTTATAGTGTAAACCGAGACCAAGATTCTCTCTCTTCTTCATGTATGATTATATTTGATAAGATGTGGCATCCTTGTAATTGTATGCATGTTTAGGGGAACGTATGCGAATGAATGTATGTTATTATTTTATTATTATTGATGATAAAGTAATTTTTCCAAAATTCTGATTCCTAGAAATTTAATTGTAATTTATTAATTTACCGAGCATGTATATTTTAGATCGTAGACTATCATCTCCACACAGGATTTTTATTTTATTATTTATTTAGAAAAAAATATGTGAGTCGGAAACGAACATAGAAATTTTGTAACCTAATTTTCCTGAAGAAATCTAAAAAATAAAGACACATCCAAACCGATCGAGACAATACTAATCTGACCCAAAAAAACTAGGAAGTAGCCAACAATGATCCGGCGGTGGTCGGCGATGGTCTAACGGTGGTCCTCTCGGGTTTTGGGTGCCACAGGATAGGCTTGTATATGCAACAAACAAGAATTAATAGAAAAAATTCGACATAAATATTTATGTGGAAAAACTCCTCCAATGAAGAGGATAAACAACCACAGACAAAAACGACTTCACTAAATGATCTAATAATTTGAAAGAGTATAGGATGGAGATAACCAAAAACAAACCCTAAACTCTGAAAACAAAGCTATTTAACTAAAACACGAAAATTCCTTAAAGCTCTCTCAAAACTCTCTCTTAATCTTCTCTCTATACTTAATATGATGAAGATATGAAGAATATCAATTCTATGGTTACTAAGGCCCCTTTTATAAGCTAAAATTTGTGGGCTAATATGACTAAAATACCCCTAGAGTAATTAAAGTTTGACTGGGAAAAGATAGCAGATCTTAACTAGGAGAATAAACCTGGTTTTTGTGGGAAACACATCGCCACGTCGCAACTTCCCCATTCACGTCATTGTGACATCGTTTATCGTCGTAACGTTAAGAAGCTTCTCAAATTGATTTCTCCAGTTGAATTTGGTGTTGCATTACTAAAGCCGTTGTGTTGCGATACGAGCTAGATAAGGACCTAAAAGTGTCTGAAAATGTGAGGCATGCTCCACAATTACTAAAAATAAAATACAAATTTTCAATTGTATAAAAAATTAAATTATAATATTAAATTGAAAAAATTTGATAGAGCAACATACATCAATTATAGTAATAGTTCATGATAAATACGAAAGATATTTGTAATGACCCAAAATTCACGGGCATCAAAAAAGTGTAATATTGGGCCTCCGTCTTAATGAAATGAGTTCGTAAATAATTATTAGAAATATTTATGAGTCTAGTAGTGAGCTTAATTAAGTTTTAATTAGGTGAATTTAGCTTAATTAAGGGTAATTAGGAAAAAAGACTGAATTGAATAAAGGGGAAAAAGTTGAATTATAGACTAAAAGAAAATAGAAAGGACCAAAATAGAAATTATATCATTTGTCCTAATTGATATTATTAGCGGCAAATGAATTGAAAAATCTAAGATTTTTCTTAGATTTCACACATTAATTGAGTTATTATTATTTAATTGATATTATATTATTATATTATGAAGTAAATTTGAATAAAGACAAATGTATGGTAATAAAAATATACATGTGTAATAATTATATTTGTACAGTTGTAATATATTTATTTAATTATTTTTTATTTTAGTAAATATATTTTTATTATATTAAATTATTAAATTAATAAAAATAAATAAAATAAGGACAATTGGATGGTGGTGATAATAGACAAGTGTAAAATATATGTGTGTACAAATGTAATATAAATATTTTTTATTAAATAGATATTTATTATAAAAATTATTATTATAACTATCGTTAAAAGAATAAAGAAACTAAAAGAATAAAATAAGGAAATGAAGGAGAAAAGAAACAGAGAAGCATTCGAATAGGGAGGAAGAAAATGGAAAGAAAAGAAAAAGGGGGAAATTGAGGTTTTAAAGCTTGGAGTTTAAATTGGTAAGTCAATTAAGTTCTTTTTACTTAATTTTAATGTTTTAGAAACTTGAGAATAAAGTTTAGTTGAAATTAAGTTGAGGTTTTGGAAGTTTTTAGGTTTTTGAACATAGTTCATGTTGAACAAAATAATGAATTAGGGATTTAATTGAATGAATTTCAAGATATAATTGAAAAGGGGATTGAATTGTAAAGTAAGTTATAAGTTTTACATGGTAGGGATTAAATTAAAAGAAGTTTAAAATTAGGGTTTTAATATGAACATTGAATAGTTAAGTTGAATATGGCAAGATATTAAGTAGAAATGAAGTGTGAATTGAGTTAGAAAAGTAAGTGAGTTAATTAGGATTAAATTGGAATTAAGGTATAAATTGAAAAGAGATTCAGTTAATTATTGTAAATTAGTGTTGTAATTAATAATGTAAATTATTATTTTCGTAGCTAACAAAGAACCAGGGGCATCGGTATCGAAAGGAAAGGAGAAAGCTATCGAGGACTAAAACGAGAAATTTACGGATTGTATTACTATAATTCAAACTACTATTTATTAAATGTTATATTTAAATTTATGTGTATGGTAAGTAAAATTTTAAGGTAGGTATCAATATTGAAATGAATGAAATTGAGATGAAGTATGATTATGTATGAATATTTGATAGTATATTGTTGGAAAGTGGAAAATTGTATCGAATTGAATTGTACATTGAAAGTGAAATTGAAATTGAGAAAGTGATTTGAATACCCTATTAACTAATCCGGCTTAGTCGGATATAGTTGGCATGCCATAGGATTGGAAGAGTACAGGAATTTATCGACTTTACCGATCAGACACTATATGTGTCGTATTAGGCACCACGTGTGTCGTTTCAGGCACTTTATATGTTGTATACTACTTCTGATATGTTGATCAGGTACTGAGTACCGTTTTAGGCACAATGTGCCGTATTGGTGTGTTTTGTTGGAATCCGTGTATCTGCCAAGGTTCGGGTTTGTTAATAGGGTGAATAATTGAAATATGAGAATTGAATAAATCTGATTGATCGTATGACTGAAAGTATAAGAAAGAAATTGTTAGTCGAATTGTGAGATTTGAAAGCATGAACCTAAGGTTCATGAATTGATCAAATTCAAGTCATTAATATATGATATTGTTGATGAATTATTTTATATGAAATATGAAACTGAATGTAAATTAGTTCTTATGAGTTATAAATTTTACATGTTTAATGTTATATGATTAATATTTATAATTCATTAAAGTTATATAGTTTGAATTATGGTAATGCCACTGAGTATGAAATACTCAGCGTACGGCTGTTTCCGTGCACAGGTCAGTAGAAATCAAAGGTCCCGGTTCAGTATCCAGATCAATCATGACTTTAGAGACAATTTGGTGATGTAATCATTCTTTTGGTAAAAGTGACATGTACTTAGGTATTTTATAAATTATGTACTTAAGTCTTGTAACTTTGGTTGTAAAATGATGTCTAATATGGATTATAAGTATGAAATGAAATAATATGGCATATTTGGTAAATGTGGCATGAAACTAAAATGGAAATAAATGAAATTATTAGTTCAATTAAAATTTATTTTTGAATGATCAAGTAGATAAATTGTTAAATTAATGTTGTAGGCATAATTAGGCATGTTTGAGTATGGAGATGGATAGGTTGTTATATTGGTTGTGGTTTGAATTTGCAGTGAAGGTTAGTTAATTATAAAGGGGTTATATTAAGTTTTTTTTTTAAATTTGGAGCACTTGAACAAGTCTCGATTAATTTCTAATACGTATTCTGGGCCTCGAAGGTCCATGAAAGGGACTAAATCATTAAATTATAATATGTATGTTATTTATTTGTGAATTTAATCGTAAATTATCTGATATGTTCGGTAATGCCTCGTAACCCTGTTCTGACGACAGTATGAGGTTAAGGGGTGTTACAATATTTATGCTAAACTAATAAACATATTTGATAATAATGGTTAAAGAATGTTGAAATTTAACTTTCTTTTCAAAACAAACCCACAAAATGTTTTTTCACTTGCATCAAACAAAAAACAGATAGATAAACAGTTTTAAGCGCGCTTACTTCACATAGTATAAACAACTTCCAAAAATTAAAAAAATAAAATAAAACAATGATATTATATTGCCTTATATTCTTCAACCACTCTCAAGTGTCATTTTTGTTTGAATATTATTCGATATTGCCTCTTTGAAAAGCTATTGTTTTAATGTTCCATTCTTTTTTATATAATTCTAATATATTAATGCTAACAATCTTCATTTTTTACTGGTAATTTTCCTTAGAAGTTACTTGGTTGAATATGTCTAACTACTGGATGTTATTTATAAATCTAAACTCAAATTTTAATTGGCATATAACTCTAATATTAATTAAGTGATAAATAGCATGCTTAGAGTTTTATTTAAGTAATAATTCTATTTTACATCAATAAAATTAGCATAGTTTTTTAACTAATAATTGTAAATTAAATTATAATTATAATTAACACAAATTTTTTGCATAATTTGTGTTTAGAGTTCTGTTCAACTAGTAACTCTATTTTAAAATTAATATAATTTTTTACATAAATTTTACATCAATTTTTAACTAATAATATTAAATTATAATTATAATTATTTTTAAATATTAATTTAGTAATATGATAAAAAAAATAAAAGATATTCTTATTGGATCAAAAGTTTTCTTAAATTCATTCTTACACACACACATATATATATATATTAGATGACTAAAAGATGATAAAACTTATCTAATATTTTTCTACAAAATAAGAAATAAATTAACTTTTTCTTTTCCAAATTTCACGATTTTTAATAAAATAAAATACCCAAACATAACAAAAACCTAACCAATCTCTATTCTAGGTTTTTTTCTGATTTTTTATTTATTTTTATGTGATAATAATAAATATATAAATTATAATTAAAACTAAAGAAAAAAAACCTTAAGCAACAGCGAAAGCAAAGAAAAAAGATGAAGCAAAACCCTACCTTGTAATAACCTGGACTCCAACTTGAGCTCTAAAAGCAACTTAGCCATTTGGATTTGGGCCAAAATGAAACTAACCCTGAGATTCGGGTGGAAATTGGAGGTTTCGACTAAACTGTGGGCTTACAATTTGGGCCATTTGGTTTTAGACCAAAATTGGACTATCACCCCTGGGCTCTTCCAAAATGCCCTGGAAAATAAATGGGCTTTTAATTGGGCCATAATAAATTATAAAATATTCATCATCCCCTCACGTAGGATTTTCCCCAAAACGATGTCAAATTAAACCAAAATAATTTTAAAAATTGAGTTCAAAATTAATCGAAACCTGAATAAAATGAATTCCATTTAAACTGAGCAACTTCAACTATTAATCCAATCCTTCTAAACATCAACACTCAATCCCAAATTCAAATTAACCCAAAGTTAGATCAAAACTTTAATTTGACCCTTAATTTAAATTTCAAGAATTTATATTAATGCCTAAAATTTTGAATCCTCATTTAATTAAAAATTAATTTAGATTCAAAACAAATTAAAATGGTTGATTTAGCACAAAAAATCTACATAAACCCTTCTTCTCATAAATGTAAAGTTGAATAGATTAAACATCTACATTTTACAATAATTAAAAAGGAGTACAAGTTTATGATTCTCTAAGCAACGTTTGATTTTTTTTAATAAATTAGAAGTAAAGATTTCATTTTATCACAAAAATCTTGAAACACAATATAGAAAATCCAAGAAAACTTGGACATAACAATCAAGAGAACACCCTATATGGAAAAACAAGTCTCATTTATGGAAATAGCACAATCTCACATATTAAAAAAAATAAGGTTGTGAATTGTTTATGTAATAACCAATTTTTACCCGGGCATTTTAAAACCAGATTTAAATAATAAAAATGTCCAGTTACAAAGGCCCAATGTGGCCCAACTCATTTTAACCCAAACTACCCAAATTAGCCTAGCCCTAAACCTAAACCCAGCAAACCGATTCAGCACAAAAGGCCCAATATCATAATGCACTGTGGCAAACCCTAGTAGCCTCCACGCACACCAGTTAGCCTCTATACGTGCCACGCCGCAGCCACCCAGGGCATTCGTCCTCACGTGCCGAGCCTCTGCCAGCGTGCGCGCCTTCGCACATACGCCACCACTGCTCGTTTTGCCTCCGTACACGCCACGTCGGCCTCTGCCCTCGTACCTGCAAAATACACAAGAAAACAAGCAGAGAAAGATAGCAGAATAGGGGCAACATAGGGGATTTGGGGGGGGAGCATTTTATTTTATTTTTTTCTTTTCATTTCATTTTTGTAAAGGGGGGCCATAAAAAGGCCACTCGAATGCTGTAAACGGGGGCATATAAAAAATATACAAAAAAATACAAAGAAAAAACAGACACTGATTGTAAAAAAAATATTCAAAGAAATCAAAGAGAAAGGTGATTTCTGAGTTCTTCTTTTTCCTTTTATTATGAGCACTTTGTTTTTTTGCTTAAGATTCAAAAAGGGGGTGTTTAGTAAAGAAAGAAACAGTAGCACTAAAAAGGGGGAAATACCTCGCCATTGAGTCCGTGCTCTCTCTGTCACCGTCGGAGCCTGAGCAGGGATTCAGAGATCCATTTTTTTATATTTCTGTTTTGAAAATGAAAAGAGGGCCGCTGGTTAGGGTAATAGAGCATTTATGTGCGTTGAAAAGCGACACCGTTTAAGACTGAGATCCGTACGGTGACCCGACCCGAGGGTAGGATCCGCGCACCTGGGTTTATCGGTCTATTTACGCGACAAGTCCCTTTTCTTTTGCGTTCGCTTCAATTTGATTTTATTTAATCTTTAATTTGGTACTGTGTATTTAGTCCCGGTTCCATATAGATCCGAGTTTGAACGGCACTGTTTTGAGTATTCAAATCATGCTGGAGAAGATTTTTGCGTTAAATTGCTTTAATAACCCCTTCGATGTTAAATAGTTTCCAACTCAATCATCTACACAGTCGTTCCAAATCAACTCTTAAAATTTTGTTTGGTTTCGAATAGATCCATCCCTTTTAAATTAGTCAGTTTATCGTTATTGATTTCATTTAGTGTTATTATGATTATTTGTTTTCATATACATCAGCTAATTTTTTTTATATATCATTCCATGAATTCATTACCTATTTTTATAAATATTTTATATATGTTTTAATCCCTATCTCAGCCCAATTTATACACGTTTTCTCCGTTCATGTACGTATGGATATATACCATTAGTCTCAAAATCTCTCCATAACATTATCTTATATTTTATATATGTATAAATAATGCACTCTTAATACATGTATTTATATATAATAACATATTATTAATTACAAATGTTTTGTCATGCACGAAAGCCTTGTTTTTTTTTTATTTGCTATTTTATTTTACTTATTTTTTTATTGCCATATATATTGTTATTTACATTAGGTTTTATTCATACAAATCAAAATGTTGGTATTAATTTTAGTTATTCACTTCTATTTTATTTTTTATTTATTTCTTATTTTTGCAAATTTTCCATTAAAATTCATTTAAGTACTGTTTATTTTAACATTATTATCAAATTTTCCTTTTAAAATTTTCATTTTTTTCTCATTATCATTTTTCTGGCTACCATGAGAGTTTTTAAGAAAGAAAAATTAGTTGCTCATTTATTAGATACTTGAGTATCAATATTGATGTTTGTATAATATGATTTTTGCCTATTACTTGCTTGATTGCTTCTAGCTTAAGCTTAGATTGTTTTTATACATTGCCATTCAATTATATTGTTTGTGAAGATTGGTTCTCATTAAAGCATTATGATCATTTTATGTCCAAATTCTTTTAAAAAAAAACGGAAGCTTGATATTCGAAAGTTCACGAGAGAATTGTGCCCTAACTCACTTGGCTTCAATTCTTCTCAATGAATTTAGATCATCAAGTTTCCATTTTATTAAACCATACCATTATCAATATAAAGTTTTTCGGGATTTCAAAATATTGAACCCTAACTCACTGGATCCGATAATTTTGCTATTCTGAATTAAGGATTTTCTTTATAAAGGCAATATGCGATGTTTAGGAATTTCGGGAAATTAAACCCTAACTTACTGGGTCTTAATTTACCGTTGGACCCAAATAATCGGATATCCTTCTCAAAATGCATAGGTTTTAAACGTCATGAGATAAACTTAATTTTGATGATTGAATTGTTACGCTCTAACTCACTGAGTGTGGCAATTCATGAGTACATTTTACCCAAATTTTCTTTTCAAATGATCGTATTTTAATTTTTTTTTTTAAATTTTGACACTAAGACATTAAACAATCGATTCAGTACCAATTTTGGGCGTTATGAGGGTGCTAACCCTTCCTCGTGCGTAACCGACTCTTGGACCTATTTTCTCAAATCTCGCAGACCTAAAATTTATTTTAATGGTGAACCGATCACACCTTAATAAAAGATCGGTGGCGACTCGCCATTTTCGTTCCCATTTTCATTTTTTAAAGTCGATCCCCATTTTTCAAATTATAATAAACAGTGGTTTCCACAGTTTATACTATTATAAATAGAGGGGGTTTCTCCACCTTGAAATCATCCAAAAATTTGTCATCTTCTTCATAAGTCACTTGTATCTTTTGTAGTGAGATATATTTGGTGATGTCCGAGAACGTAGGTGTAATTTGCTAAACCCCGTTAAATTTTTAGTTTTCTTTATTGTTTTTTATTTATCTTTCAATATTTTGTAGCGATATATTGTGCTATTAAATCATATTGTAGGGAGATTCTATCTAGGAGGTTAGATTTTAAGTGAGATCGTTTGTAATCCTTCCAATCTATCTTGGGAATTAAATCTAGTGTGTTTTTCTAGCGCAATAATTTACTCTTTTTTACTTATTTGCACAACAAGTGGTATCAAAACCAAAAGTTATTAGAAGTATGCTCTATGGTTGCAGTTTAAACTAATCTTCCATATTAGAAAATATCTCCTTGGGGCATATTGAAAGATTATGGTTGAAATGATAGACAACCCAAGAGTATCCACATCTACAACATCGTCCATGTGGGCAAGATCGACAATGGCAGATACGAGATTGATAGTGGATATCTTCGATGGTACGGGTCATTTTAATATGTGGCAAAGTGAGGTTCTAGATGCTCTCTTTCAGCAAGGTTTAGACATTGCTATTGATGAAAAGAAATCAAATGATATGGAGGAGAAAGATTGGAAGACTATCAATCGTTTGGGATGTGTTACAATTCGATCATGCCTTTCTCGAGAGCAAATGTATACTTTCTCAAAGGTGACTTCTGCAAATAAGTTATGGTTGGCACTAAAAGCAATTTTTTTGTAACACCTTATACCCGGTCCGGGTATTGAATGTCACAACCCACCCGAATATCTCAACAAAATTTCTAATAAGATTTAATTACGAATCTGGACAACTTTCAAATTTCAAATTTTAACTTCTACTAAAACTCCTATCTTATGATTGATAAATTCTTACAACCTTGATACTTAAAAAATCCTAACCAATATTTACAAATTTAAAAATGTAGACTCTAATACCGACATGTTTAACTTATTCCCTGAGGCATGACCTCTAAAGTTGCCCATCTATATACATGAAACAATGCCCATCCCTTGAGACTGGCGGTGTTTGGCTTGACCCTTCTATAAAATTTTTCGAGATATTACGTGCCTTGCGTAGAAGTAGAAAATGTTGTAATTTCAATGAACAAAGTGAGTTTCTATACTTCCTGAAGATTTTCAGAAAATTAGGAAACATAAAATCTTAAGCACATATGACAAACTCTTTGAAATTCATAAGAAGGTCTGTAACTTCTCTGGCGTAGCCATTGGTATTGATTCCTCTAGATGAGCTGACAAGGACATTACCACCTGCCAATACTATCTTCAAACAAGGCTTTTCTTATGGGCTTAACCCCGTCTAACGTGATCGCAAGCTTCCCTGTAGCTAGGAAGAGTATGCCTCATGACGAATTTTTCGTAAGTGCCAACACGGGTTGAGCAACCCTTTTGACGTTTTGATCGAGACCTGCCATAGCCGCAGACCCTATCTTGATCCCTTTAGTTCACCTTTATTTCCATATAGATTTGTTACCTAACTTCAATAGAGATCAGCTCTTTGACATGACTATTTGATTCCCTTTTTTAGGATTGGGTCTCTTTCTGTATCCCTTGTCTACGAACTCATTAAGTTATTTGGCTAAATGAATCAACACCCTCACTTACTTGGTGGACTCGCTGCACCAACCATATAGGTTAGGTACTACTTGTTGACTCACCTACTATACTCAATATTACATTCCTCGCTCAACCGCCAGCGAACTAAAATGACGGATACCCCTTTCCTGGATTAAGGTACCATTCCTATTCCTTCTACTTTGATAAGATCACATATATATACACAAAAATCTCTCTCTTCGTCACAAATTGGCAGAATCCCTTATTATCAATCTTACCTGCATTCTCGGATACTTTTACCAGCTATTCTCCTATTCATAGCTTGGCGGATTCTCTTACCATATCGATTATTCATGTTCCCAGACGACCGTACCTGTCCAACCGTACTACTCTCCGCACGAGTCTTACCATGATCTCCTATTTTTCCTTGCTCAATAGCTTCCTGGTTCATTAACCTGGCAAACTTTATTTGACACCATAGCCCAACTATGGTATTACACAATGTATCCTTATGTTTAACGTCCTAACGGGCTCTATTGGTTGTCATAGTTGAGCTATGATAGTATTTGAGGAAATAAGGCTAAAAGATTAAAGGAAGAGAAAGATGAGTGGATGAAAGAAGAAAGCCTTGGTCGGAGATAGTGGCTAATGTCGAAAAAACAAGACTCGTCGATATTACAAAATATGAGAGAAAAGTACAATAACCACAAGAGCTTTTACGTATACATTAGGTTATGTTGAGTACATAAGATAATGAGAATGGTATGGATGAGGGTAGTGGCAGAGCCAAAAAGGGGTTGACAAGGGCCCTGGCCCCCCTAAAATGGAAAATTTTCTATTTAGGCCCTTTATAATTTATAAAATTTTAAATTAGTAATGTAAAATTGTACTTTGGCCCCCAAAAATAATAAAAAAATAATTTAATCCTTTAAAAATTATAAAGATATAGACTATTAAAATGATGAAATTACATTTTTACTATTGTAAAAATATACAATTTAATTTCGTCCCCCAAAAAATTTCTAACTCCACCACTGGACGAGGGTGATTTATTTGGTTGTAGTAATTGCTATGGGACATGTCCATAATACTTAAATAAGGTCCTTTGGCGGCTACCAAAAACCATATTTGTAGGCATTCCCGTTTAAGTTTGTGTGTAGAAAAAAGATTGAGGTTCACATGATATGGTGTAGGTGTTGGATGAATCATTTTTATATTTATAATTAGTTATATTAAGAAAATTTATTTAATACATCATTAGTGGAGTCATGTAGGGTTTGATAAATATATTATAGAGAATAGAGTGTAATAAAAATAAAAAAATTAATTATATAAATATATATATATATGACACTTATGGCACTTTAAATTCGCTTGTGAAATCTAAAAAATTTTATTGACGGTATATCAAATAATTATCCTTATATTAAATTTATAAAAATATTTTAATTTCTAATTTCTCTTTTTATATATATATAAATAAATGCAGAAAATACATAAGATTGTTATTATAATTTAAATTGATATTCTAATAAAAAGTTATAAAAATATTGAAATGATTTATATTTATATTTTGATAATACTTTTTTATTTTTTAAACAATAAACTGAAACACACTTTTTTTTTCTTCTTATACTTTCTTTTTTATTTGTTTAAAAATAAATATAAAAAACAGGTCATGCGGTAAAATGGATAGCGTATTTAACAAACCTTTTAAACAAATTTTATATTTATATAATATTTATTATTAATTAATTCATATTATTTTATTATTTATTATATATATAGAGAGAATTTTAAATATGAAAAAAAGCCTAAATTAACTCCTAAAGTTAATTTATTTTTCCAAAAAGAAAATCCTAAAATAAAATTAGAAAAGGAAAAAGAAGCCGATTAGACAAGAAAGGGATGAGGCGGCCCAGGCCATGTGGGAATTACAAAGACATAGGTTAAATGACAGCTAATATGAGAACATAGCCAAGCAAAGGCGCCATCACCAAAGAAATGATATTTGGTTGGTTTAAATATGCTCCCAGTCTCTATATTTTTCACACTTTGGAAATTAGTCCCTTTTTATTTCGAGAAATTTGGTCCTCTACTTGTCTGATTTAAAATCAAAGGTTAATTGATAATTCAACAGTACCAATTAGACCTTGATTTCTAAATAAAAATTAAAGGGGTTGAATTTTTAAAGTTAAAAATGGAGAGACTAAATTTCAAAAGTTCAAAAAAGTATTAAGGATAGAATAGAATTAGACCTATTATTTTTGTCAATCTCTAAAAAGTCCCTACGGTTGAATCCAAATTCCGAATCAAAGAATTAAAATATCATTACCCTCACGATAGATTCATGAAATTATGACATAACAATGACCACATGTTTTTGGGTTATGTCGATCGTATGTATTAAAGTGCCATGTAACTTTCAACTCCCCTTTGTCAGCTTCATTTTAAACTAGTACGAAACCTTAAAAGGAAAATTCCCCAAAAAACAAAAACTGTGTTGTGTAAAGAGAATGGAGGAGGAGGCAGAAATTGATCGGTTGCCGATAGACTTGTTGGCTCATATACTGGTGATGATCACTTCTTTCACCGATTTAGCCCAGTAAGTTTTTGCCTTTTTCCTTTATTTATTATGTTTTGGTGGTAATAGATAGTTATGGATCGGATGGCTTAACTTGATTATGTTATTGTTGTAATATGGTAGGGCAAGTGGGGTTTGTAGGAAATGGAAACAAGGGGTGAAACAGGCTCTGGCTAGAAGACACACCCTGAGTTTTGCTGGTTGTAAAATGGACGATGAGTCCACTTCTCGTCTCGTTCGTCATGCTTATAGCCTCGAAGAACTCGACATGTAATCATTTCTTCCCTGCAACTTTTTTTACAGACAGGCTCCCCCTGTTTCTGAGTCTGCTTTTAATTACAGTTCAAGGAGTCGTTGGGGTTGCCAAATAACTGACAATGGACTATACCAAATCTCATTAGCAAAGTGTGTTAGCAACTTGACATCAGTTTCCCTTTGGGGTATGACAGGGATCACTGATAAAGGTGTTGTTCAATTGGTAAGCCAAAACCCTTTTTTTTTTCCTTGTTTATTTACTCAATCTCCTTAACTTGAATATGATGAAGTTGATTTTCTTAACAGATAACCAGAGCCAATTCCTTGAAACACCTGAATATTGGTGGTACATTTATCACCGATGAATCCTTATCCGCCATTGCCCATAGCTGTCCACATTTAAAGGTGAGTTACCTGTTAGATCGCCCTTTGCTTTTTCCAGAAAATTTGATTGAGATACTGAGTTTTTTCTTCTCTCATTATCTAATCTCAGAGCATCGTGCTATGGAGTTGCCGTCATGTTACAGAAAGTGGGCTGTTTGTTCTTGTCAATAAATGTCGTAAACTAGGGTCGATCAATGTGTGGGGAACTAGAGTTTCCTTAGACTGTTTCATTGGTTTGCTTACTATCCGACCAGCTCTTCAAATAAAACCACAAGGTTTGCCATTAAACGTCGGAGCAGTCGCCACCATGTTACCTGTTGTTTAAGGTGTTCATCCTTCTAGGGATTTCGATTATTGTCATATGAATTTGTTGATTCAATAAATTGAACAGAAGAATCTCTCAAGAAATCTCTTGATTGTGTAATCAAATTCTATGACTCTAACACGCATTCCTCGATAAGCCAGGACCCAAAATTTTACATAGCAACATATATTATAAGCCCTCCTAAAGGTGTAGATGACTCGATTTTATCCTGAAAACTATCTATTCTAGAAAAATAATGAAATTATCCATGGAAATAAAAACAAGGCAATAATAAAGTGATTAGGATGATAGACTGTTGAAGTGGATGTTGAGAGCTGAACAGGTCCGGAAAAGCTTCCGACAGAATTTGTCATTGGGCTCGGTGTAGGCATTGAAATGTTCTTACAAGATCCAAAGGGTGCCCCAGCCTACATGAGAACAAAACAGAGATTTCAACAAATTTCAGCTTTAAATGAAACAAACAATAACCATGCATGGGGAAGAAGGGTTGTGGCCAATGCGGACAAACCTGGCAGGCTGCAATGGTATTACATCCACATAATCTCTGACCATTCATGCTATCCAGATCATAAAAAACACCACCTCCATCGCTCCTCTGCATGATTTATGTGGTGTTATGGTTAGTGCTCTGCATATTTTAGAAAAAAATAAATTTACAGATATAAGTTACGACTTAATACCAAGTAAAAGTTGACCGCCAAAAAGTTGGGCATCATACTCCCAGCTGCTTTGTAGCAAGTGCGGATCATGTCAGCAAGTGGTGCCGAATGCTCTTTGCAAGCTTCATCTTCAATTGGGTAAGTTGGAAAGTAATTCATAAGGAAAAGAGAGGCAGTTTTCGAGTTAAACGGCTGTGATTCTTTTCTGTTGGGGCATGAGCCTCGCTTTACACCTGGATCTCCAGCTGCCATGAAGGCGTTACTACATAGCTAGTATACAACATGAACGCATGAACAAAGGTTTCATATCTATTTAATCCTTACCTTCATTTTCCAATAGGTACTTCCATTGATAAGCAATCCCTTCCCCCTCTTCCTTTGAAGCAACAGAAGTAAAGACCAAAAGCCTGTGATTTGCTTTCACCATTTCAGTTACGGTAGGCCAATCTTCACCCTTTTTTGGCATCTTGGACACTGGAAACCAATACTTGTCCAAACCAGCATTTTTAAAAAGCTTAGTGAGTCCTTTGGGTGTATGCACGTAGTCCTCAATTATAATGGTTACAATCTCTGATGGATTTTTGCTCAAGAATGCTTCCACTTCCCTCAAGGTGTTAATTGCAGGTTTCTGAATAATATCCAACGAACACATTGCAAATTTGATCAGAAAACTTGAAAATAGATATCACGGAAAGAGAAAGAGAAAACAAAAAACACTAGTTAAAGATATATTACAAAGGCAGTGAAGTTAAAACATTGCCCGCGGAATGAATGGCAGAGCCAAATATCGCCATTGAAATCATACATGTCCAACATCAGTCCCCTAACTCCATTCTGAACAATGAACAAAAAGCAAACCAGAACAGAATTTAACAACACTGCTCTCATACTTTAGATGGTTAAAGAGGAATCAAGTCAAGGAAAGAAATAACATGTTCAACTTTTACATTTGCTCAGCTACTTAGCACCAAAGAGAAAAAAGAAAATGAAAATTCTAAACTATAAGTCAATTAGTAGGGAAAATCACAATCCCCTTGTCTTATAGTTTCCTATAGATTCTTCAAAACTAAGAAGGTGATGCAAAACAATAGAAATACATACCTTCAATTGATTAGTAACAGTGTCTTATTGATTGTAAAATGTGAATCTTTGAACTCCTGGTAAAGCTGGAGCATCCACTATGCTGAAGGAATTGTGAGTCACCAACCATGAATACTTGTTGAAAGGTAATCCACCAATCTGCCACCCACAATTCACACCCAAAACATGATTTTCCATCATTCATTTGCTGAAATCACCAAAGGAAGAGGGGAGGGGGGAAAAATAACAAAATTACTAAAACCAAACCACCTAATATAACACACACAAAGAATGGAAGCAAAAAGCTTCCTCGCCAAAAAGGAAACAAATTTACACCATTTTAGCTGATAACAGAAAATACCCATCTCATTAAGATGCAAATAGAAGCTTACAACAGAAGTGGGTATGGTGGCTTGGCCTCTTATACAAAAAGGTTGAGTCTTGCCCAAAGCAGGGCAGTTCCCACAAAAAAGACCTGGACCACAATCTGTAGAGAGGGAACATGAATCCACTACCTGCAAAATTGTCAGACACTTTCAGTTCAAGCTGTAGCCATCATTAAAGGGAGGGTAAGAGAAGGTGAAAGGAAAAAGAAAAAGGAACCTGGCAACTTCCATTAGAGCAAGAAGACCAAATGTTGATGAAGGAAGAGAAGAGTAGTAGGAGAAACAAGTACCCAGTTGCAGTGGCTCTGGATAAGTCACGGTGGTCCGTGAAACACGTCATTGTTTGGATTTCGCTTCTGCTTATGCAAAGTCCGACAAAGATGATATGTGTGTGTGTATGTATATGAATGCAGAGAAGATTAAGAAACCATGAAACAGAACAGGTTCTAATGAAAAGCTTAAGAGAATGTTTCTGGATACTTTAACGCGGGCATTATTATTAACCCTTATTTTTACTTTCGGTCAAACTCTTTTATTAGTCCCTGTACTATGAGAAAGTTGCTTATTTGTTAGGTCGAATTTTGGTATTAGTAACATACTTATGCATAAATTATAGATTTAGTCAGTGTTTTTCAATTCAATCATTTTTAATTTCTATACTTTTTTAAATTTTAAAATGGTAGCCATTAAATTCATCAATTAAAATGATGAGACTTTTTTTTTATGACTATTATGTGAAATTAATAGATTGACAGTATATTATACATGATAATATGCCTGTCACATCAACCTTTGGAAACAAACGAATTTAATTTAATAAAATTAACATCTAAATTTTAATTTAACTAATTTTTTAATATGATCACGATTTATAAAGATGATCCTCTAATAATAATATCTTTTTTAAGGTTGGAACCTAAATTTTCTCATGTATTATACCTAAGATTCATTGGTAAATTTTAATTTTAGAAGGATGTAGAAGCTTGCGCCCTAAAATGGCAGGGGTAGTTGAAGATATAGATGGAGTGATTTGGAGTTTGGGTATTGTGAAAAGGTGGGCTTCAATTTTTATAGCAGAACTAAGATGTGGCCACTGTTTATTTGTTGAAGGAACCAAGTGACAATGTCAAATGTCAACTTCAATGGTAGCCTTGCTTTTTTAGTCGGTTGGAAAATGGTTTGTCATTTAATGTGGTTTTAATGTATATATCAAAAAATAAAATAAAAAAAACTTACGTGCACGAGTAAATGTAAATCTTATTTTTTTGATTAATGGGTTTATATAGAAATGTCAATGGGACGGGACGGGGTTTACAGAGTCTCATCCCACTTTGCACTCAATTTAGTGAATAAGGGAACAAAAATTAGACTTGCCTCATCCTGATTATTTAAAATATAAATATTTATAAAAATTTAATTTAATAATTATCTTAATAGTATTTTATTTAGTTATCAGTATTTAATTTTTGCACTTGTGTTACATTTGTCACATATGTGGTGGAAGTTGAAGGACAAGTATTTTATACTTTTTCATAAAAAAAATTAATTTATATTTATTTAATTAATACTTATAAATATATTATATGAAATGGGTCGCGAGACAGGTATAGCGGAAATTAGGTGGGTTTGAAGACCCACATGGGTGGTGGGACAGGGATGGTTTTGGGTTTTGTACCCACAACAGGTCGCAGGGTGGGGATAGGAATGAAAATTCTTGGCGGGGTTGGGTGCGGAGAGAGCACCCCTTTACATGCCCCGCCCAATTGACATCCCTAGGTTCTTATAATCATTTATTTAAGTTTTACCTAAATGTCCACAATAAACTTCCCTTAAATATGATAAATAATGTTTTAATAACTACTTTAGTATTACTTTTAAAAAGTATGGTAAAAAAATATATTTTTTAAATTTAAGTATTTAATATTACAGTATTAAAATATTTTTTGAGAAAATAAAATATAATTTCAAACATTATGTAAAAAGAACATGCATTTTAATTAAATTTAATAAATTTAAAATTTTAATGAATATAATTTATTTACGGTTACTTTAGATGGATTGTGTGTTTAGTTGCAGTTAGTGTAAAAACAAATATTTTTAAAATTTTAATTTAAAATTTAAAATTTAATATTGTCGTAAAAAATAATTTTTGAGAAAATAAAATATAATTTTAAACATTATGTAAAAAAATATGCATTTTAATTAAATTTAATAAATTTAAAATTTTAATAAATATAATTGATTTAGGGTTACTTTAGATGGACGGTGCGTTTACTTACAGTTAGTGTAAAAACAACAGTAGCAATGAGATTATATACTGTAACGTGAGAAAAAAAATTAAACGCACCGTAATAAAGGTAAATGCCCATGGGGCTTTAATGTTTTTATATTCTTATCACTTGGTTGAATTTCAATGGAAATAGAATCTCATGTGATGGCTTGATGGTCAAGGGTGCTCACTGCCCAAAGTGTGGTTTAGGTTCGAGTTGCGTTAATTGTTCGGGCTTTACCTATTGTTGTAATTCAAAAAAAAAATCAATCAAAATAAATATAATTATTGAGCTGAAATTATGGAAGTTAAGCAAGGTTCTTAGGTGAAGTTGAAGGATAATCAAAACTCTTTGTTGGACCCAAAGGCCTCAACCATTTTGGCCCAAGCAGCAGGGCTACCACTACATCATTGGAGTTTAAATTCACTTAGCCCAATAATATGGTATGCTCCGTCGCGGCTGAACTCCACCACTCCGTACGTCCGTGTCGCCGCAATTTCAAGCTCAGTTTCGACCCCTATCACCGGCATCATCATCATCTTCCCCCTTTTGTCGGAACCACAAAAATCCTACTAATTCATCCAACATCAACATCAACCTCGTGAACCAATGGTAAAAACTAGACAACAAAAATCCAAACCCAAACCCAAGAAACAACAACAACAACATCCCCAAGTAAGTTTTAGTTTTTCCTTTCCCTGTTTCTTTACGTCATATTCGATCTCCTTTTCTTTTTTCAGTTTTGGCTATACTGTAGTCGTCTATCTACGAACTTCTAAACTTTTTTATGATCAGGATAATGATTTCAATGGATAAATTGTGAGATATTTGATGAGCAATGCTCTGAACTTTTGCTTTTCGATGAATATTAATGTCTAATAATAGAAGGGGCCTCACAAAACAATCTCTTTTGCTGAATCAACATATTACACAACTTTTTTGTGCTTTAAAATAGGTTTGGGTTTTGCAATTTGTGAATGCCACTGATAGAAAAGCATCCAAATAACTGGATGATCGCTCAATTTAATGCTTTCCATGGTTGAGCATTTCTTCATCCTGCTAAATTACCCAACAAAAATCTGTTTGGTGGATAGGTAAAGAAGCAGGGAAAGCAGGCAGATATTTCGCTCGATGCTTTGGGCCTAAAGATCATCAAAGTGACTGCAGATGGTAATTGTTTTTTCAGGTTTGTATCTTTTTAGTTCCATTTTTTGTCCCCTTGTTCTTTTTCTGAATGTTTTCACAATGTATTTTGTAGCATTCATGTCATCTGCATTCGTTATACCTGATTTCAGTACTTCATTGTCATACTTGAGGTGCGTATTATCTTTGATTTTGGTGAAGTTGCTCACTCTTTTCAGTTAGCAGGGCTCTTGCTGATCAGTTGGAAGGTAACGAGGAAGAACATGGAAAATATCGCAGCATGGTGGTGCAATATATAGTGGTAAATGATAATTATAAAGGCATTGTTATTGTTTTTGTTATAGTTCTGTAAGAACCTCCGAATCTGTTTTCAGATGTTTACATTGGACGATAGAAATAATATTGTAAGTACTGTTTAATTGCATTAGTTCATGTAGTAGTGTACTATAGATATGTTATTGTCAATGATTAGAATGGGTAATTAGAAAACTGAAGGATAAGGATATGAACTTAGAATTTTCATTACATTTGGCTACTACTTGTTAATTACATTTTCATTGTTGAATAAGACATTTATTTTAGCACTTAACTCCAGTGAGTAGATGCAAATCCCCCATATCTGAAACAATCTAAATGTACAAACAAATGATGAGCAGTGCTTATTTGGTTCTGTGTAGCATGATATGCCCTATTTTAACTGATTTTTTTTTTCCAAAGAACTGTATGTTAACAGTGAATTAGAAGATCGCTAATTTCTCTTTACTTAGATGATATTTAACATATTTTTTGCCTGCTTGGATAGTTGGATGATTTATGATATGTTCCTCGTTTTGGCTCATTCCCCTCCATGCCTCTCCCATCTTTTCTTCTTACCGAAGATTCAACTTGTAGGAAATTCTCACTTTTACCTGATAACAGATGAACCGTGAAATGTTTGAACCCTTTATCGAGGATGATGTCCCATTTGATGAATACTGTCAATCCATGGAAAAGGATGGCACATGGGCTGGACATATGGAACTGCAGGCAGCTTCTCTTGTTACTCGCAGAAATATATGCATACATCGGGTAAGATCTTATCTTTTCCTCTCTTCTATGGTTAACCTTCAGCATCATGGAAGTCATTCCTCACGCTTTGCATGGTGTATAGAACATGTCACCTCGCTGGTACATAAAGAATTTTGAAGATAGAGCAGCTCGCATGGTCCATTTGTAAGTGTTGTAGTATTCCTTTGTTGTTAGCAGTCTTCATTTTGCTTTCACACTCCTCGATTATAGTCTATAGTTTCAATTCTGCTTTATGAAGTACAATTTTTTTCAGATCATATCATGACGAAGAACACTACAACAGTGTAAGATTGAAAGAAGACCCCTGTAATGGGCCAGCAATGCCAATTATAATTAAGGTTTGAGTCTATTTTTCACTGTGATGATCCTTGTATTTTATTCTGCTTTTTAGTTTGGATGTCTTAATTGGTAACGATAGTCTACTAACTTCTAGATTCTCAAAAGGCAGATGCTGATATCTCAGCGTCATCTAATCAAGCAAAAGCTGCAGTTAGTAAGATGAAGGGGGCAGCTGGTAAGGACTGTATCAATACAGGATCAATGAAATTAGTAATGGCTGGAAGTGGTTGTGAAAGTGCGGAAAAAGTTGAACAGGTGATGCATTTAGCATGATTTTTTTTTATCTGGTGTATTTTATCCCTGCATGGCTGTGACATTTCTAAGCGGCCTTGAGTCCCATGTTTTGCATGCTTGGAATACTTTCTCCTCCTTTATGTTTACATTGCTTAGTTATCCTTCTTCAGGTTTTGTTACAAGTAGATGGTGACGTTGATGCTGCTATGGAGTTTCTGATAGCAGAACAAGGGGCTGAAGAATGTACAGCTGCAAATAATTCACTTACTTGTCATGCAAATGGTTCTTATGGTAATGGCCGGTCAGTATGTAGGCAAATTCTAGTTATTTCGTTAGGGTTCCCCCTACATTTCTTTTCAATTTTCTTCTTTATGATGAAAAAGTCCACTTTGTTTCTATAACATTGTATGTAGGTTTTTTGAGTTTGTTGATGAGATTAGAAAGACCATTACAAGATGAAATATAAAAAACCTGTTTATATGATATATGGTCCTAATTTTTGAAAATGCAGTGCTGCGATTTTATCCGTTTTGTCCATTCTAGTCCATCCTAGCATTAGTGGATTTATGAATCCGTCTTGTGCAAATTTTCAGAGAAGATTTGGGTAGGAAATGAAACTGCACTAAAACTGGTTGAAGATTCATGTTAAAGTCCTCGTTTGCTTTTTGTTTCGTAATGATTAAAAATAGTATGATACATGCATTCTTTGTGTTATCTCTTGTTAAATCTGATTCATTTTATTTGATGCCTGCTTGACATTTGCTGAAGTTTTGCTTTCTATGATGTTTAAAGATATTATGTTTTGACATATATGGTGTACTTATCTATCTTAAATATGGTATCCAGGTAATGATGAAAATGGAAACAGTGAACAATACAAGGAAGAAAATGTAGGGAAGACCTGCGAACAGGATCCATCTAGTGATGGCACTAAAACCCTCGGTGGTAACACTCCTCAGCTGGATGAAAAGGTTTAATGCTGTGATGAAAATACACAATCATTTCCTTGATGTTAAAATAATGTGGTTTAAAAGTAAGATTTCACTCTTTTTCCCTCTTAAACTTTCCAAACTGCAGAAGATTCCAAGAAACAAGTTATGCCCCTGTGGATCAAAGAAAAAATACAAGGCTTGTTGTGGATCTGTCTCAGGGAGGTCCTCGACTAAGATTATGGTGTATGCCACCTAAATTCTTTTGCTTTTGGGTCTATTTATGCTATTTAAGCTAAATGCAATATATTAGTTCAACTAAAACTGGTATGTATGAAGTAGACATTCATTTGTAGCAAATGGATATGGAGCTCGAGTGGTTCTCTCTCTGTAGTTTAGATGCTTTTCTTGACTGTCTAGTTTCTCAATGTTTGATATGTCGCAAAATAAGGCTCATTCCCCCCCCCCCAAATATTACCTTTTTTGTGTGTAGTAACCAGCCAATGGAGGCCAGAAAGGGTAGAAAGGAGCGGAAACAGAGCAATAAGGGAGTATCTGCTAAATCCGCGGTATACTCTGGATCTGACGGAGGGCCACCTGACATGGGAGCACTTTGCATATGATCTTAGTATCATGTGAGTGCGCTTGTGCCACAATTATTATTCTCAATGATTTCCTGTATCATGTAATGCATGATTGCGTGTATTTCTTCATGCTAGTCTTGGAATGAAAATTTATTCTGGTTTGACTTGAAACTTTACCAGCCACAAAACAGCACTTAAGGCTGAAAAAGTTGTAAGCCATTTTAGATACGTCCTGATAATTAGTTTGGTATTGGCTTTGTAGATCTTGTACGGGCCATACATCGGATCTTATTATAACCTTCTTCCAATATGCTTACAACTGTTTGACAACGACTTATGCTGGCAGCCTCTGGAAAATGAATCTGAGTGCTCGGTCAGATGCTCGTTCTTTATTCTCATGATTTCTTATCCATCCAAATGTTAGCAAGACAAATAGTTTGTACTTATCAACTCCCAAGTTTATTTTTGAGATTCCTGTAAATAGTTTTCTTTAGCAAAATTTGAGATTATACAAATAGAGAATGATGGTGATGATGAAGAAAAGGAATTAGAAATGGGTATAGATTCTTGTTCAAAGATGCAACTATATCTAGATGTTGTTTAACATTCAATCCAACTGTTGTGTGTTTGTGGTTTTGGCAATTCCGAGACAGAATCCCAACAGCAAAGAGCAACACCTATACACACGCAGACACGTACATAGAGGCAGGCACATGTTTGTAGGGTTCATATCTGTCTTGTGCATGCATATGGAAGACTTGCAAACAAGGGTTTGAATGTTTTATTCCCATATGTCTGGCAACTTGGGTCCTTCATGGCTACTGATTCATCATGGAGCTTGCTTAAAAGGCTAAAAGTGAAATTGGGTTTTGATAAATAAATTCTATAACTGGAAAGTTGGTAAAGAAACTTTGGGTTGATCACAAAGATACCTTTGAAAAATTCTATAGTAAGCAAATGATGCTTTAAGTAATAGCCATTTAAAATGAAACCCACCTCACCAAATAAAAAATCGTTTCAAACCAACCAAAATGCTTATCCTAGGGTTTGTAAAGTTTCTATTTTGATTGGGTAGCTCTGGCCGTAGGCATTGCCACTATTTAGTTGTCACCCTTTTTTGGTGAAAACTGAAAGCCACCCGTTTGGAAATAGGAAAGGTGAAGTCTTCCTTTGCCTAAATCGGATACTCCCATCAACCATCCTTTGTCCCCCAAACTGGAAATCTTCATACATAATATAATTACAGGAATATGACACGAATTAGTTAAGCAATAGCATGAAGAAGAAGCTTTCAGAATAAAAACGCACCCATCAATACAACCAAGTTGAAAACGAATGGCCAAAGATGATTACTCAAACCTCACCACACAAATTTATGATTTTATCATCTCAACTTTAAATGAAATTATAGCCAAGTCATATAACTGGAATGACATTCATATTACTTATAACATCTCCTTTTTACTGCTCCTTTTGACAGGTTCAGTGACAATAATGCCACGTGCATACAAGCCTGTAACATTCAATAATTTTTTTTTTTGAGGAAACATTGAATAAGTTAGTACTGAGAAAAACCCACCATTGATATTTCCTTTGGTTTTTGTTTTATTCATTAATGCCAATATTTTTGTACAAAAAGAAGTTGTACATGTATATATATATTACCAAGAGATGGCTGGGTCATGTTGTCGGCAGATTTTACATGATTAAATTAATAACCGTGAATTGTTGTTTATTTGATTTTGCAGAGGTTGGGTTTTTTTTTTCACTGAAAAAGATGAAAGTAACAGCCATGTTTAACGTTTGTTTGGTGGACCACTAGATTCCATATTCCACGACTTGACAGAAACTAAACATGAAATTCATGAAAATAATGGGCTAATTTTAACTTAGAATTAATGTTAAACCACTATTTAAAATATAATTTATATTAGGATTCATCAATGACACTACATTCAGACTTCAAATTAGTATTATACATTCATTTCTCTTTTTAATATATATTTTTTAATTTTAATTAAACCATTTAAAAATAAGTCATCTAAATTATAAAAATATGTTGAACGTATTGGGAAAAAAAAGCCATTACTAACCTTTGTTTTTATTTTAGGTTTCTCGATCATCCTAATATATAAACCAAAATTTAAATAATACATAAAACATAAAAAGAGAGAAAATACAAAAATTGTAAAAAAATGGGAAAAATCTCAAAAAAATTATAAATCAGAAAAAAATATGGAAAGATTTAAAATATGAAGATTGGCAGTGAATGGAAATATAAAATTTCAAAAAAAAAAAAAAAGAGTGTGATTTTAAAGATCTGTGTGAATGGAAATATAAAATTAAAAAAGAGAGTGTGATTTTGGTTGTTTATTTTATTTTATTTGGAAAACTTTAAATTCGATTATTAGATTCAAAATCTTTAAAAGATATATTATATGTGAATGAAAATATGAAGTTTCTTTTTTGGGTAAACAATCAAAATAGTCACTTTTGTTTATCTCAAGTTACATTTTAGTCACTTATGTTTGAAATGTTACGTTTTAGTCACTTACGTTAACGTGTTGTAACATTTTAGTCACTGAGCTGTTACTTGTCGTTAACGGTGTAACAGTAAGCTGATGTAGCACGTTAAATCATCATTTCAAACAAAACTTTTAGGTTAAATTATACAATTGGTTCCCATATTTTTTCGTTTTGAGCAATTTAATTTTTTTTCTTTTTTTTCTTTCTCTTTTGCTTCTTCCTCTGTTTTCCTCCCTTCTCCATCTCTTTTAATGTAGTTTTTCTATGTTTTTCACTTGTTAAAAATAAAGGGGAAGAAGAAAAGGAAAATAAAGAAATAGAAAAAAATTTAATTATTCAAAAAAAAAGTATAGGGGTGATGGAGAAGGGAGGAAAACAAAGGGAGAAGCAGAAGACAATGGAAAATAAAGAAAAAAGAAAGAACATAAAAGAACAAGGAAATATTCGGACCAATTGTATAATTTAACCTAAAATTTTTGTTTGAATTGATTATTTAACATGCTACATCAGCTTACTGTTACATAATTAATGGCTCAAAGATGAAAATATTACGTAAATGACTAAAACGAAACATGCGGTAAACAAAAATGATTATTTTGATAGTTTACCCTTCTGTTTTAAATGTGTGATTTTGGTTGTTTTTTTATATTTTTAACACTGCTAATGATGAATTGAAGGAAAAATAGTTAAAGAAAAAAAAATAGTGATGGGAATGATAAAAATGTTTATTCATTGTTTTGCCTATATATAAAAAGATAGCCAAAATTTGTTAAAAAGAGAAGGGACCACTAAACCTACATAGCCCTCATCTTCATCATAAATGGTCCAACTGCTTAACGTATGTCCAAGGAAAAGAATATATTTATTATTTAAAATTCCTTAAACCATAACCATATGCTTGTGTTGTTAAATACCACCACTGACCCCAAATTCATTTGGTTGTGAAAGGAACAGGACATTCACGTAGTTATGCATATCTCTGTGGTCTCACACAGTAATAAACCCCTAAACTTTTCTTTCTCACAGAACCAGTGTTTCTTTGTCTTATTGGCTGCCAATCCATCACTTCTTCTAGGTCAAATTCTACTTTTAGTCCCTATATTATTATCATATTAAAGATTTGATTTGTATGTTTTAATTGAACACATATCCATCCTCTTCTTCTTATTAATATGAGTAGTGAATCCAATTTCTTAACTCCCTAAAACAATTATCAGGTTGAGTCTTACATTTCAGTTCATGATATTATATTCTAAAATCAAATCATGTTGTTTAGATTCTCAACATATCCAACATTTTCAAATAGTGCCTACATATTATAATATAAGGTGTAATATGATTATGACTCATTCCTTAGATTATAAGCATGAACCAATTTGTCCTTTATTTTTTTCACTTTTTATTCTTAAATAAAATTTAGGACTAATTAAAAACAAACATATTTTTTTCTTAACAATATCATACTTTAAAATTATAATTATTATATTTGCTCTAATAACTTGTTTAGTAACATATTATTTATGATTATAATTATAATTATGGTTACTGAAGCAATCACTTTTCATGAATTATTATAATTCTTTTTTATCCCAATAATCTAAAAATAATAATTAAATATCAAAATGAGTTACCCTACAAATTAATTACTAAATAGGTGGTGCCTGAGAAGGTGGCGACACCACCCATTTTTTGCCCACCATCATCAAGCCATCATTAGGCCATAATAGTGATGAAAAAAATTAATATTTTATTGTCCCGGCACCTTATACAGCGGCACCAATATCACACTTATACAAGGTAAAATACGGGTTTTAAAAAAAATTATTTTTTAGTGGTTGGAGGAGAGCTGTCAAGCGGCACCACTAGGGTGGAGAGCTATCAGGCAGCACTGAATGGAGGAAACCTGTCAAGCGGCACCACTACCGCGGATGTGGCTAGATAGTCATGAGGTAATTTTTTCTGACCATCTACACCCTTTTTCTGCTTTATACCTTATCAAGCTCGAATTTCAGGCTTTCACGGGTAAATTTTATACCCATTTTTACCCCTTATAAAAAGCATGTTGGTCCCCTCAGCCATGACACCGATTTTGTGTAAAAAAAAACGGAAACAGGAGTTTAGGGATATGAGAAGTGAAGAAAGTTTTATGGTATTGGAAGGAGAGGAGACAACAATAAATTAGGGTTTAAGGTACATTTTTAATTTTTTAATTATTATTTATTTGTTTGATTTATAAACCTTATTATTTGTCCTATTTTGAGGTTTTGGAAAGGGAGGAGGCAGCAGATTAAGGTTTAAAGGAACATTTGTAATGTTTTTCCGTAACAATTATTTATTTGTTTGTTTTGTAATCTTCATTAAATGTCCCATTTTATGATTTTGGAAAGAGAGGAGGCAACAACAGACTAAGGTTTAAAGGTACATTTTTTTTTTGTAATTATTATTTGTTTGTTTGTTTTGTAATCCTTATTATTGTCCTATTTTGTGGTGTTGTGTTATTTTTTAGTTGGATGTAGCTTCTGAGTTGAGGTTAGATTTTAGAGTAGTTGGTATGTTCCTATACATTTAATTTATACATTTTTCTGGTGCCATTTAGAAAACATATTTTATGCCCTCATTTATTTTTTTATTTATTTCTCACTTGTATTGGTCTTATGGTTTAGCCAGTTTGCTCAAATTTTGTGTCAAAAGACAAAACGACATTAGTATTTTCGTTAAAGAAATCATGTATAATTGACACTGGATGACTACCATAGTTCAATATTTTGTATTTCTTCAACATTATTATTTTTTCAATTACAATTTTTTGTAATTATTATTTATTTGTTTGAATGCATTAGAAGAGAAGTTGTGTGTGACCCACATATGCAGCAAATATATACTAAATTAATTGTTTTTAAGTAGAGAAATTATCAGAATACTTGTAATTTTTTATAAGAAAATTAAATGATTGGTGTGATTTTTATAAGAAAAAAACATGTCTTCAAGTAGAGAACTTATCTAAATACTTTTAATTTTTTTTATGTACACTTGATTAAGATTCACTATCTATATAGAACGAATTTATATATGTTACATTAAATTGATTGAATACTAATTAATTGAACTTAATTGGCTTTACAAATTTTTACAATCTATATATGTTGAATATTTGTTATGTATATTTACATGCGGATGCATATATTTCTTTTTTGTAATAAAAATTGTCTTTGGGATAAAAAAAATGGATTAAAAAAAAGCCAGCAATTTTACGAGTGAAAATGTTTTTTTTTTAAATTTGGAAAGTCATGGTAACCAATGGTAATATTTGTTTTACAACTTCTATGCGAAAGTGTTCAATTTTCATAAGGTCTTCTCGATTGTTATTCAAAAGGTCTAATAATGTACATATATTGAACTTTTTGAGAAAATTATAGATCCTGGGAGGAAATTTTTATTGGTCAATAAAAATATATTTCAATGCTATTTCTTTTCTTTTTTGTTAGTTTAACTAATCTATCATGAAATGGAAAAAAAAAGGCAAAGTAACATCGTGTTGATTGTTTTCTAAATGTAAGTTTTCTTCTTCCGTATGTAGAAAAGAAATAAATAAATCAATCAAATTACGAGAGGCTTCATAAGTGCTTCTTTCGGAGTTAAACTTCCATTTGTCCATATTTCTAGAAAAAGTATCTCCTGTTTTTCATTATCATTCCCATAGCATTAGAGTTTAGTATTAAATGGTTTCTAAAAAATAAATGACCAACTTACATTAGTCTTAGCATTTTCAAAATTATGTTGTTATTAATTTATTTATATGGTTAAAAAATATTATTAGTGCTTCCAAAAAACAACAAACAATACAAAATGTATTTTCGTTATTTTTATATTGTTTATTTGTTTAGTCGATAACTATTTTTTTTGAAACTGCAAATATTTAAATGGGTTCTTTGACTAGAGAAAATGATCACACATCAAACATGATTAATATGCTGGTAAAAGAATTGGTATTGCTATTCACAGGTCCCTTTATAAAGTTGTATGTTATTTGTTATTCAATTTGGAAATTTTAACTAATGCGGTAATTTGGATTAGCGACATTGATCTGCATGTTCGATTTAAGGGCCGACTTGATATCCACTTTGGTTGAACGGTGATGCCCAGAAACCCATACATTTCATTTGTCATGTAGGGAGTGCATTATCACTTTGGAAGATGTCGCACTGTAACTTGGGCTCCCAATCGACGATAGTGCGGTCACGGGTACAAGTAAAGTATCTAAACCGGCGACGCTATGCTATCACTTACTTGGATGCTCACTCGATGATGGTGAAGATAGATTTACGAGTTCGAAATTTTCTTGGTTGAAGGGAAATTTTGAAACTTTACCGAGTAGTGCCACTCAGTGGGAGAAAATATGCACTGCTTGAGCATATATACTGCATTTAATATTTGATAGAGAGGTACTTATGCTGGATGCAAATAATAATAAGGTTCACTTGATGTACTTACCCCTGTTGTTTAATTTGGAAGCTGTCCGTTCATACAGTTGGGGCTAAACAGTATTAGCAACATTGTATTGTGAACTTTTTTGAGCAAGAAAGCACGAAACACAAGACATAGGCTGATCCCTAATATTGCTGCAGTCCTGGGCACTGTACATGATGCCATTTTTGGCATCTGTTAATCACCAAACACATGTCTTCCCACTTGTAAATAGGTGATAAATTTAAATTTTACATCAAGAATTTTGATTTTTATGAAAATGTGTTCTAACTAGTTTAAGTTTATTTTAGATGATATACTTGTCCTAGTACTGGGAGGTCTTATACCCTTGCGATTTACCGAGAGATTATTGAAGCACATTTTGGGAAGGGGGTAATTTTTCCTAATATTCATGTAAGGTAATTACTTTTATTTATGTTATTTGACTCATGTTACTATAATTATGTTGTTAATTGTGCAATTCGTGTGGATGCAATATTTCGCCCCAAACATTGCTGTTGTTATTTCCCCATCGCCTCACATCTAGTAACATGTGTGGTCCATTAACACACCCGTATTGAATTTTTCAACAATCAAGTGGTACAATAGGGATTGAGTTATACGATAGTTCAGGTGCAAACAAGATGTTTCGAATATTCCACGGAATTTTGACAATGTCCAAAAATTTATCAAAAGAGGAAAAGAATCAAAGAATTGGACTTTGGAGCATTAACAATATCTTACATTGTGGAACACCAGGATGGAACGGAGACCTCGAATAGATTTTGATTTGCAGCCCTCAGTCCAGTACCAGAGTTGGTACATCGAGAATAGTAAACCATATTTATTTGGTGGCCAATTGATGGTAGTCCCTCCACATATGCGTCGACAAGGGCACCAACAACGTCAACGAGGTCATCCACCTTCTGTACCTCAACTCAAGCCCGAGCCCGAGCTCGAACTTGAGTGGCCTTATACACAATTTCTCGGTAGTTCTTATCATCCAAATTTAGGGGGTAGATAATTATCTTTCGAAGTTGTCAGGCTACGCATATCACTCAGATATTCCCTATTCTAGTTTTGATAATCAGTAATCGAAATCACTAATGATGTTTGATATCTTTAGCCCATTACTACCCTAGTACTCCTTCCCTCCCAAGAAAACGTTTGAGACATACAATTTTTTGAGTTTGTTAAATACACCCCAAGGTTCGCCATGGATGTTGTGAATGAAGGTTTGAGTGAGGAGAATAATGGTCGTCGCGAACACCTCTAACACCAATGTCGAACATCACAACGGTTTATCCCACGGACAACTCCATCAAACCATCAATTTTAGCACGTGTAATGTTATTATTGCATGTATTTTATAATTTTAATTCAATTTTTAAAGTTTCTATAATATATAATTTAGACAACTTCTTAGTATTTTAATATAATATTCATTGAAGTGCAATCTTTTTATTTTATACTTGAACATGTTTAAGCAATATCAAAAATCAATCATAATAAAATAAATTTTAATAAAACTAAAATTATACATGAGTTTTATATAAAATGAAATATTACTTTAATTGATAACAACATTGAATATACATTTTAACATGGAGTACATATATTCATATTCCACTCGATCGTGACGATTGTCCAGGATGGTAAGTTCGATATGGGCATTTCTTCGATAAAAATATTACACTTCAGTGAATATTATATTTAAATACTAAGAAACTATCTAAACTATATATTATAGAAACTTTAAATTTTGAATTACAATTATAAAATACATGCAATAATAATGTTACAGATGCTAAAATTGATGGTTTGATGGAGTTGTTCGTGGGATAAACTGTTGTGATGTTCGACGTTGGTGTTGGGGGTGTTTGCGATGATCATTATTCTCCTCACTCAAACCTTCATTCGTAGCATCCATCAGTGAACCTTGGGGTGTATTTAACAAATTCAAAAAATTGTATGTCTCAAATGCTTTACATTTAAGGTCGATTTTCTCCCTCAAGTCCATTTCACCATGAATCCTGGTAACGTACGAGGGACCTTTGGGCTTCTTACGTAACCCCATGTTTGGGACCAACTCAAAAGTTGGCGGAGGCACTTCCTATGTTAACACATCACGCAATGTGGGGAACTCGTTTCCCTAAATACGTAATGTGCGTTCTAGAGTGTACACCTCATCGATATATTGTTCAACATTGATTGAAGCGCGAGCACAAGCTACAATGACGTGCGTGCAAGGGTACTAAAGTGTCTAGAACTTCCCGTAGTTGCGCCACCTATTTCAAAGATCAACTCCGTAGGATTAAGGTGAGATACTAGTCGACAGTCGATGGACTATATAATTTGAAAAGTTTCTAACTATCGAGATCATAATTCTACATGCATCGACATTATTCTTTGGGCGTTCGCATCCATTGTCTTCCTGTCCTCCTTAACAAACATGTGTATCGCTTTCATCTGGTTTACTTGTTTCAGCCCCATTCTTGGCATCAAGGTTCCTCGCTTGTAAAACGTAGTTGAGAAAACAAATGAAATTGGAATATATCGTGTTCGCTTCAAGACAAAGTTAACAGCCTCTGTTAGGTTGGTGGTCATATTACCATATCAAGATTCGTCATCGGAACTTTGAGCTTATTGCCATGACTCCATGGTACCCAACCACTCTCAGAAAGGACTATTCATTTCACCATGCATATCAGCCTCAAGTCTGGCCAGCCTTACCTGAAACGGTGTTGTTCTAGCTCGTACGCTGCATATGTATTCTGAAAAGACACGTTACCTTTTCGATTTAATTTGTGGAAGTATTAAGGATATTTTAAAAAATATGTTAAAATTTAAATTTACCCATGTTCACCACTTATTTGCGACAATTTGCATTCTTGTAGGCTTAGTGGAAGTTGGATGCGATGTGATGGGATGTAATAAATGGATCTCCACGAAATGCCAGAACGCCTAATCGTAACAACTAGTCTCTTTGATCTATCGGATATGATGCAAATATTGTCTTTTCTAATAAAAAATGTCCGCAAGTTCTTCAGGAAGAATTCCCATAATTCCATGTTCTTCGACTCCATAATGACAAACACTATCGGTATCAAATTTTGGTTCTCTTCTTGTGCAACTGCAATAAGGATAACCTGAGTATATTTTCCATATAACCAAGTGCCATCAACCTGCACAAGTATCTTACAGTGCGGAAAGACCCGCATGCATGGATTGAATGTCCAGAACATCTAGTGGAAAATTCTTTTTCCCGGTTGTAGTTGGTTGTCCGGGGCGTAATAAGGTCGTGTTTGTAACTCAACGACAATCCTTGGCACGTACTCCTGCATAGCGACTATCCACCTCTAAAGTTCATTGTACAAATATTGGTGCCGTCATATAAGGTGGCACCACCAATAAAATATTAATTTTTTCAAACCCTATTATGGTCTAATGATGGACTTATGATTGTGGAAAAAAATGGGTGGTGCTGCCACCTTGTTAGGCACCACCCATGGTTACTATTCAAAACATATCATTTTGGTAATTAATTTTATGGGAATATCGTTTAAGTTATTAAATTAAAATTTTATATAATTGGGGTAAAAAACCTTTACTTTAGCATCATATATTTACTTATTAACATATAAATTGTAATAAAAATTAAGAATTGTAATAAATTATCACAATTTAATGAAATTTGAGACTAAAAATAAGGAACTAAATCTTTTTTATTTTTTTAATAAAAAAACTAGTGAAATGTGTTTCTAAGTAATCTTATAGCCTGTCAACCAAACAACTGAATATTACAACCAAATGAGCCAAGCAAGGTAGTGTAACATACCACTCGTAATCTTGCACTTTGTAACCCTATTATAAAACATGATCTTACTCTTCTTGAACCAAACATTCACTTAAAAACACGATGCCTGTACTTTTTTCTAACCGCAATCCAAATAAAGGAAATGTGTCAAATTCATGCTATCTTATATATATACACATATAAGCACAAGTATTTGTCGACGATACTGACTTACTAATGGTAAATTTTCATAGGGTTAATTTGCACTAACTATACAAATGAGGTATTAGCTTAATAACAAGGTTGAGGTTTTGGGAACTTTCAGATCTCAAGTTGAAGTCCCATCTTATGTAAGTGTGTGAGTTCTCTTCTAATTTATTTAGATTAGTCACAATTTTATTAATTGTTGAGTTAGTTATTTAGTTCAAAATATGTATTTATTGGTTTTATTGGAACGATTGTAACTTTGAAAAGAAAGCATAACACTAAGAGGATCAAAATGTACTGAACTAAAATATAGATACTATCCCAACTTTAAACTTAATATAAGGACTAAACTATAATTTGATATTTTTTTATTTTGTTTTAATAATTTCAAATATGATATATATTTAATAACAATTACATTTTAATTAACGTTCAAATAATGCTTGAGTAGTGAAGACAACATGTAAGCAAAAATAATTGTATCTATATAGTATTAGTATGTTATAATCATATTTAATCAATGTATTATATAAATAAATTTGCATACATTAATAATTTTAATCATATAAATTTCAAAAGGTGCATATATTCATATTTTATAATGGTAAGATTAGACTATATTTTAAAATTTGTTAAAAGAATCAAGGACTTGAGTTTACCAAAAAGAAAAAGAAAAGAAAAAGAAGATAGGATTAAATCGAGACTTAAGAACAAGGACTGACTATAAAATTTAACCTTTTTCTTTTTTTCAAAAAACTTGAATACAAATGAATGGAATAAACCAATGAAGGATAAGCACCTGTCCAAAGATGCACCGGAGAAAGTGATAATTGGGTTAACAAAGGTTGGATTATATAATAATAATTAAAGAAAAAGGGAAACCCAAAATGGTAATAGAACAGTAGACAAAGTGGCCAAAATAGGTGTTTGTATATAACAAAACCCAAAATAGAATTCCAAAAATGGAAAGTGTGTTGAAAGAAGGAGAGGGTAATGGGAAAATGGTTAAAAGCAGTACTTCTATAAAGGGAAAAAAAACCAAAGGAGCAGTTTGTCTGAGTGAATGATGAAAGCGATCTAACACTTACACCACCCCAATTATTGTCTATTTTTCTCTTCCAATGTTTTTAAAAAGAAGTGTACATATTGGAATAGGGACCAATGCCTGCATAGTCAAGTCCCATTCACGATTACAAATCCAACATTTCTAACCCACTTTGTAATATTTAAATCTTTTTACTTAAATTATTGTCTTATTTTTTTCTTTCTAAGACCAGAGGTAATGAACAAGTTGGAAGGTGAAAAGTTAGTGTCTGTGTGTTCTTCTCTTTTTATTATTATTGTAATAAAGAGAGTATATTTATTGTATTGATGGGTTTCTATTGTAAAGAAGAAGGCAGAAAAGCTGCAGTGGTTGAAGAAATCCTATAAATGGAATGCCACAACTTTTTCCAAAGGCAAATCAAACCAACCCCACATCAAAGGCCAACCATTACCATACCTCTCCCTCCGCTTATTATTATATATATATTTTTTAATTTTACTCCTTTCGGTTCCTTCTGCCCTTTGCTTTCTCTTCATTTTTCTCTGACTTCGTCCCCACTTTTTTCTTCCCAACCACCGACTAGGTTATATTCTTTACAGTTTTTTTTACTTTTTTTTATAATTAACATTTTAACAATTCAATCCTTGAATTTATCAAGATATAAATTTATATGATATTTTATCATATTAATATAAAATATTATATATATTTAACAATTGAAAGTTCTTCACTTAAAACAATTTGTAAAAAACTTTTAATTTATACCTGATTTACATAAAAGAAACATGAAATATTATTATTGAGACTTATAAAAGAGAAATCCAAGGAAACAAGGGCTCTCCCAATCTAAAGATATTATTTTAAGATTCAAAGTAGGGTTATTACATATAAAAGTCAAATGACGAAGAAATTAACTAAATTGAGTACCAAGTTTTTGTTGAGAAAAATTGGAATGATTTAATTAAATAAAAGAAAGAAAATTGGAGATATGTCAAAACACTAGAAAAGCAATCAAAATTTAATATATTATAAAACCAATAAACAAAAAGAGATATGAATCTGCGTGACTGAGCAATTGGCAGCGTTTCTCAGATCCTATGCAATGGAAAAGAGCATCTAATAAGGAGACAGAGAGAGTCCTTTACGCTTTGGTCATCAAAATATTAATATGTATTAGAAAAGAAAAGTAATAGCACATGATTTGACATCTTATTTTAACACATTTGAAACAATGCATTCAACAAAAGAATTTACAAAGTCAATTAAAAACTCAAGTGAATATTATTTTAGATTGAAAATTCAACTAATGACACATTTATTTTTCCAGGGCTGTTTTACTATTTAAGCCTTCATATATTTCAATTTGGGGCAAAACATCTTTCAGTTAAATTCTCTCATTGTAAATTATATTTTTAGGTGAAAATCATAAATAAAAATAAGATGACATAAAGTAATTTATTGATTTATACACTTGGAATGAATGGTTTAGAAAAAGGAAAAGTAATTGGGTCTACCTTCAAAAAGAAAGGGAGAGGGATTGAAGGAGCTTGAAGGGGATGGTTCTTTGCTTGAGAGGTGGCTTCTCAATGGACCCATTTGACATTATATGTATTGCAGCAGAGGCACCTCACATGCAACATATGATTCAGATTCTGACATGAAACCTAAAACTTGATGCTTATCATAATGCTTCTCCTTCTTCTTCTTCAGCTATACGTTGTAGGTGAATTTTGCCTACAGGATTTGTTTGACTATAAATATATCTATACACTTTATTATTACATGTTTCTATTCTTTTTCATTTTGCTTTTATAATCTATAAAGTATATTGTTCCCTTAATTTGACTGAATATTTATTTAACTTTTTTTTAATTTATTTTAGGGTTAGCATATTCTTCTAACAAATTTTGATAAATCTATATATCTGGCAATTTTTTTCCATTTTTATCCCCAAAGCCACTTCATTAATGAATGCCTTTATGAGTTGAGAGTCTATTATTATTATTTTCTTAAATATTTCAAGATGATAATGAAGACAGACGATGGTGGCCTTGACCTTGCTCCATATAGAAAATCTTTAAAATAAAAAATAAAGTCCCCGATGCTCTCCGTATACAAACTGAAGAATGACGACCCAGATGACGAAATGACAATTCCTATTTTATTAAATTTAGTACCTTTAATTATCTTGATGCTGGAGGGCATTAGTCATTAACAAATGGACTGACTGATGATATCAAATAAGACATAACACTTGTTGCACATCTAATATAAAATTAAATTTAAAAAGTCAAAGGCAGAAACACCCTTTACTTCCTCGTACAGTCCTCGCATGTTTTTTTTAGACCTTGAAAATCCATTGGAGATTTTTTTATTTTATCGTCTGTATGGGGTAAAAACCAAGATATTGATCCAGGGCTCGGCTTCACCCTTTTTCAAGTCACATATTTCCTCGTAAACTGACAGGCAGCAAGGGTGGGTTTAAACCCAAATTGTACACTTACCCCAATACTCATTTGGTCCCTTGTCTTCATTTCTTTCCCTTCCAAGATGTCCTTTTTAAAGCAAAATGACCATGGGGGATGGAGTAGGGGTGTTAAGATGATAAAAAGTCCATCTCGTCATTATAACCACACATGTCTGCCTGCTTTTAGTTTTGAGAGAACTGATTCAAAGGACATAAATGATGGTGACTATTCATCACCATCCATTCATAATTTCCCTACTTTGTCATACATGCAGCATTTTTCAGATTTTCAAAATTTTTAAGATACATTTAATGATGATAGTTGATAAAGTTACATATACATACAATGGGGGGTATTATTAAATCAATAATAATACCAACTGTGTAGGGCGGCAAAGCAATGCATTAAAGACGAGAAAAAAAAAAGAAGAAAAGTCAGAAGAACATCATATATATAAATATATATTCAACAAGATTGGAATTGTTTTTCTATACATCTAGATATTATTAATAATAATAAAAAAAGGATGATATATGAGAAAGGCATGTAAAGAATTTTAATTAGTGAAGAATTAGATGAGTGAATGGAAGCCATTTTGGTGAAGCCATGTTTGGGAAGGTCTGATCTGCGATGGGAATCCTGATGATGCTGCAGAATTTCCAAACAACTGGTGGTGAGGACCTGATTGCCACTGTTGATCACTAGTTGATAATGAAAGATCACTCCCAATTCGCCCTCCATTGCTGCTTCTTGGAATATGAATCTACAAATTTACGAAAAAACAAGTCATCTTGTATAATTCAGCTTTCCTGCTATATTTTTATATATTATAACCCCCCATCAATCAAAATAGAAACCTGATAAGGTGATGGATTAATGTGTTGAGGAACAATGTGAAACATGTTACTGTTGCCTCCAGGTCTCCTCATCTGTCCATATCTTTGCATTTCATTACACTTAACTGAGACAGCTGGAGAGTGAATGTGAGTTTGGCTCAACAACTGCATTGTTTCTTCCTCACTATATCCATGGCCAGCTTCATCAATTCTACGAGATTCCTGCTGCAGATTTAACTGATATGATCAACAAAAAAATGAACCCAATATGTTTATTTAATAATGGTGTGAGATTATACCGACCATAGACCTAAATCCCCGACATTGCCAATCAGTTGCTTCAAGTGGGAGACTATGCTGCTGATAACTCGTACCACTTTGCCTATCAGCATTAGGTTTAGCACTGTTTTGGTTTGGGTTTGGGTTTGAATTCCCCAAGCTCAAGTCAAGGTTGTGATCTCCAGCATTTTCTGAAGTTTCTAAGCATGAACAACGGATTTAGCATATAAATCTTCAAAGGGGGTAATGATTAATGAATAATAGGATGAAACCGATTTACTTACTACCAGAATTAATAAGCTCATTGTCGTATATGCTGGGATCAAAGTTAGTGACAGCATCTTTGCCATTGCACTTAATTGCAGCTCTGTCATAAGCCCTACAATAAGCGGGACCAGACATTTCAGAACTCCCCACCAGACTTTCATCAACTTTTTTTTTATTACCTTTTTTACTGCCTTATCTTAAAACTAATAAACAAAAACATTAAAAAAAAATGTAAAGCACGAACCTAGCTGCTTCAATCTCGGTGTCAAACAAGCCTAAATAAACATACCTGCAAGAAGACAATTCAACATCTCAATAAAGACATAAACATTATCGTCAGCTCAGAATACAAAGATTAAGAAAAAAAAAGGGTTACTTTTTGCCTAAAAATTGGCCCATTCTAGCTTCCCATCTCCCACACTTGTGTAAGGTAACTCCTCTATATTTGGAGCTTCCCCTGGGAAATCCGGTGCTTTGTCGGCGAAGAACATGCACAAATTCTTCCTTGGTTAGGTTACTCATCTGTTATACAAAAAAAAAAAAGTAAAACAAAGAATCTTTCCCTTTTGTAAAACAAGATAAGATTGATCTTTTGAAGATAAAGTCTGAACTATGCAATTGTTGTTACCTGTTTCAAGTCTTCCTCGTAATCTTGGATACTAAAATTTATATCGGCTTCTAATCCTCGGAACTTGATTGCTGCCCTATCATATGCACTGCCAAAAAGTACTAAAATTTTGTTACAACTTTTGCCATTGTTTTCTTCGGGGGGAAAAAAGGGTTAAAACATAAAACTGGAGAGCTCACCGAGCAGCCGCATGTGCCGTGTCAAATCCACCTAACTCAGCCAACAAAACAAAGAGAAAAGACCCATCTCACCAATATCAGAAAAAAAAATGCTATAAAAATTGTCTGAAAAATCAATGACAAATGATGGAGGGACAGTCATACCTAAATAAACTTGTTTTCCACAATCCCTGTACGTCAAATGACAAACCCCCCCAAAAAAAAAACACCTCAAAATTCTGATTGGCTCCAGAAGAGAAGGTTTAAATATAGTATAAAAAGAAGAGAAAATTCCGAGGTGATTAAAATGAGCAAGAAATATAAAAAATAAAAACTAACCAAATATGAGACTCCCATCTGCCGGTTCTTCTATAAAAAGTAACTCCTCTATACTGAGAGCTTCTCGACCTTGGCCCTCTCCTGCTTTTTTTCATCGGCTGTGATACTTCACCGGATTTTTCCGGTGCGTGAGGCTCCGATTGACAGAATCTGACCCCCACCCAGTGAGCCTGTGGGAACCCTGAACTAGAACCCGTTTCCTGCTCTTGATCCACTGGGAAAAACTGGCGGGTCACCGGCCCCGCCTCACTCTCCATCGACTCTTCTTCTTCTTCTTCTTCTTCATGAGGTACTGAGAACCCGAATATCTTGCTGCTTCTCTTCTTCAAACCTCCTCTACCTCTCTCACCATCTTCTTCTTCCGATCCCTCCTCCAACACCAAAGCTGACGAGCTTGAATTCGATACGGATCCCACCCTTTTTCCCTTATCTTCATCTCCGTCTATGGAAGTTTTCTGCGATGAACAATAACCTTCGGATTCATTGTCTATTGGTTGATGATAAGGAGAGTCATTAAGATCCCACATTTTTTTTCACAACTTTCTCAGCTGATAATCTCGAGAACAACAAAAAAAAACTAACTAATATATCTGTAGAAACAAAACTCAAAAAATAATCATCACCATCTTCTTTCAGAAACTAAAAACTTTCTTTTATCTCTCCTTCACTTTGCATATATAAAGATAAGATAAACAAATGAGTGAAGGGTTGAACCAATATTCAAAGATAGAGGTTTTGAAAAAGAAAAAGGAAAGCTAGGAGAATTGTGAGTTAGCTAAAAGATAGTATAGCCAGGAAGGAACGAAAGAAGGCTAGAGAAGTTTGAAGATCTTCTAAACACCTCACTGCCCCAATTGTAGAATGGATGTGGCAATTTTGAGTTAAAACTTATAGCCAAAAGCATCCACAATCTCTTCCTTTATTAGTAAAATTTTCTTTTATTTTTTTCTGTGTTATTTTCTCTTTCTTACCACTTGTTTTTATATAGTATCTATGTATGCGTGATTGAATTTTATAGGCACTTTTTTCTAGAATAATATTAAAAAATAATTATTCTATCTAAACAATATATGTTTTTTTTTACAAAAATAATACGAGTGATGAAATTTTAAACTCAAGTCGATACGACGATCGATGATTTAGGGTTGGCAGGCACCTCATTTCCTTAATTCGATAGCCTTCATATAAATTTGGGATTTTTCATGACTTGTCATGTCAATGCAAGGGTAGAGATTCTTTATTGTTTAGGAATCCCAAATAGATAGCTGAGAATCTCTACCTTGCATCGACATGTTTAAAGGTTTAAGATTCCGAATTAACCACACATTATTTTGTTTAAAACTCCAAATTTTTTGGAAAAAGTTTTCATGTATGTGAAAAAAAAATCTTGAGAGTTAAAGTGAAGGAAAAAAAAAGAGTTAATAGAGGTGGAAAAAATCAATTTGTTAGTAAAGTTTTGGCTTAATATAAAATTCAACACTTGAATTTGGTACCTAAATTTTTTTTCCCAATTTAGTACTTGAACTTGACACTTTTTCCTAATTTGGTACCTAAGCTTTTTTTAGGTTCAATTTGGTACCTAAATTTATTAAATATTATACAAATTACGCAAAACACTAACGATTGTTAATTATTTTTGTTATGCTACAAAAATATTGCTAGTGTTAGAGGAAATTCATGTTATAAAAACAAGTATTGAGTTATGCTTAACGAATTAGTATTAAATAAGAAAAAAAAGAATTTTAAAAATCCAAATTAAAAGAAATTCATTATTTTCAATTAATAAAATAATTAATTGAATAAATAAAAGTAAAAGTGATTGAACATATAAAATACAAAAAAATATCATATAATCTATCACATGTCAATCATACATTGATTATTTTTGCTACCTCATAAAAAAACTATAACATTGTTAGTATATTGGAGTAATTTGTCAAACGTTTGACAAGTTGAAGTACCAAGTAGAACAAAAAAAAAGATTAGGTCCCAAATTAGGAAAAATAGTCAAGTTTAGGTACCAAATTGGATCCCAAAAAAAATTAACTATCAACTTAAGAAAAAGTGTCAAGTTTAGGTACTAAATTAGGAAAAAGTGTCAAGTTTGGGTACCAAATTAGATAAAAAAAAGTTTAGATACCAAATTAGAAAAAAGTGTCAAGTTCAGGTACCAAATATTATATTAAATATTATATTAAGCTTAAAAGTATTTAAATTCGTAAGAAGATAGTTTTGGTTAGAGAATGAGAATTAATATTTCAAAGTGTCGAAAATCAGCCACTAGTTATTTGGTAGAAAATAATTTATTATTATGCATATATTTAAATTGAAAATGTTTTAACTTTTTTTCAATAAAAAAGAAAATAGTTTACGTAAAAAAATATAGGAAATCGTAAATGATATATAGATTTTAAATATTTTATTTTTTCCAGCAAAAATGGAATAATTAAAGTAAAAAATATTGAAAATTATAAAATGTTATTTAGGTTTTTTTCTCGAATAATATAGAAAATTTAATATACCTAAATAATAGGCTTTTTTACCCGAATATTATGAAAAAAAATACATAAATACTATGTCAACTGGATTATGTACCAAAATGGTACATTGATGCAAGTGGAGGGTGGTGCATAGGCGATACCACCCTAAAAATCTGACATAATTGACTAAAAAAATATTAATAAAAAATCAAAAATGTCATCTAAATAGGCGGCACCAAAGAAATACGGGTTATTTAAGGCCCGTATATGATGAAAACCCAACCCGCTGACGACGTGCTGTCGACCCGCTGACACTGATGAGACAGGACCACTAGTGATGCCTAATAGGTAGGCGGCACACCCCCTGGTCATGCCAAACTGATAGGCAGAACAGGGGTGATGAAGCCAACCTCATAGGCGGCACACCCCTAACCCCTGCAACGGTCGCAGTGATGTAGTGAAATGTGTATTGGGGACCATTATAAGGTCCCCAATGTCCCCATTTTGGTCGGATGAAATGAAAAATAAATTTTAGAAGAAGAAGAAGAAGAGAGCGGGAAGGAAGGAAGGGGAAAACAAAGAAGAAAAGAGAAGGAGAATAGAAAGAGGAGATGGGGAAGGAAAAAAATAGAAAAGGAAAGAAGAAAGGGAAGGAGAAAAAGTTGTGTTTGGGATTTGAGAAAAAATTAGTGTTGTGTTTAGGGTTTGAAAAAAATTAATTAAGAGGTTGTTTGGGGTTAGAAAGATCTAGTGTTGAAGAAAATCAGAAAAGACAATTTTTTATTTACTAATTATTATTTGTTATAAATAAATGTTAAATTTTTTTGTTGTTTTTGATTTATTTCGGAATTAATATTTAATTTTATTTTTGTAAGGTATTATTTGGTTAAAAAGAACTATTAATGTATGTTTGTATTTATTTTATATTCTCATTCATAAGTTTATTTTAATGTTTATTCAAGTAAAAAAACCTATTTATGTTATGTACAAAGAATGTTTTATTTTTTTTATGTAATTTATTTGTCATGTGTGTTTTAGGTTTATTAGATTTAATTTTTATGTAATTTATTTTTCATATGTGTTTTAGGTTTATTAGATTTAATTTTTATGTAATTTATTTTTCATGTGTGTTTTAGATTTATTAGATTTAATTTTTATGTAATTTATTATCATATGTGTTTTAAGTTTATTAGATTTATTTTTTTATGTAATTTATTTGGCATGTTATTTTTATTATTTTAATATAAATTTTTTATTTTTTATGTAGGTAAAAGATGAGATCATTGAGATGAAATTTGTGAGTGAGACATTGAGTTGAAATTTATGAGATAAATTAGGAATAAGAGTTTAGCGTGTTCTAATTTTTTTTAGATTTTATAATGGGGAATAAGAGTTTATGAGTTTTAAATTTTATTTTAAATTTTTTATAAATATTATAATTGAAATTTCTTTTGAGTCCTTCTAGGAAAAAAAAATATTTTTGACAACAATTAAGTTGGCATGTTATTATATATATTATCTTTTAAACTAGTACATTTTACTTATTTTAAAATAATAATAACAATATTCGTATTTATTATGTTGAAATAATTTATGTTATGTTTCTGTTATATTTTTGAGCATTTTATTTTTATTATTTTAATATAAATTTTTTTTATGTAGGTAAAAAATTAGACCATTGAGATGGAATTTGTGAATGGGACCATTGAGTTGGAATTTGAGTTGAAATTTATAAAATATATTTATTTTGTTAATATAGTATAGCAAAAACTATAATGTGGACAAAACTATTTGGTTTTTTTGTAATTAAAAGCAATATATAAAATTTAGGTATTTTGATAAATATTTAAAATGCATCAAATTTAGAAATTAATTATTGAAATTTGTTTTGAAATTGCAGGTATCGAAAATAGGTTCATTGATTAAGAATGATGATCACATATCAAACACAGTTAATAATATGGTAATATATTGTTATTTGTTATTCACGGGTTTCCTTAAAAAAAGTTCCACGTCATTTACGAAAATAAATTATGTTATAATAGCTATTTTCTGTAATTTAATAGTGTTAGGGCCCGTACAATGCATTGAGGGGTTGGGTGAATGGTTTAGTATATCCCCCGGATGAACGACTGATGCCATACTTAGAGTTAGCCGAATTCGGGTCAGCAGCATTGATCTGGACGTTTCATTTGCGGTATGATTTAATATCTGCATTGGTCGAGTGTTGGCGTCCGAAGACCCACACTTTTCATTTGCCATGTGGGGAGTGCACTGTTACTCTGGAGGACGTTGCACTGCAACTTAGGCTCCCAATCTACGGGAGTGCCGTAACTGGTGTAAGTACGATATCTGAGCCATCCGCCCTTTGTTGTAGCCTACTAGGAGTCTCGCCCAATGATGCTAAGTTCAAATTTACGGGTTTGAGATTTTCATGGTTGAAAGCCAATTTTGAACATTTATCAATTAATGCCACTAAGCAGGAGGTGATGTGCGCAGCTCGAGCATACATTATGCATATTATAGGGGGTGTACTGATGCCGGATACGAACAACAACAGGGTTTATTTGATGTATTTACCCTTATTAACTGATTTGCAGAATGTTCGCTTGTATAGTTGGGGTTCCGCAGTTCTGGCTATGTTGTATCGTGAGCTTTGTCAGACGACAAAGCCTGATGACATAGACATAGGTGGATGCCTCATATTGCTGCAGTCTTGGGCTTTTTACCGGATGCCATTCTTGGCATCGGTTACTCACCAAGCATACGTATTTCCACTGGTGAATAGGTGACAAAATTTTACTTTTTATAGTAGTTAGTTGACATATTTTTTTTCTAATGGTACTATTCTAATGATACTATTCTAATATGTAATTTGTTTTCGTAGATGGAGTACCAATTTGGGTATCGGGAGGTCATATACTATTCCGATATCGTCTCATGATTGAACAACATGCCTGGGAAGGGGTAAGCTATTCCAATATTCGTGACATGTAATTACTTTGTATATCTTACTTGAATCGTGTTAAATTTTAACCATGTTATTAATCACGCAGTTCATCTGGATGCCGTGTCGAATACCAGAAATTGTGGCTGTTATACCCTCATCTACCCACATTCATTCACACCTGTGGTGCATTAATGCACCTATTATCAATTTCTAGATAGTCGAGTGGTAACATGGTGATCGAGTACTCCGGTAGTTAGATTGCATCCAGTATATCCCAGATCTGCCAATGCAGTCAGGGAAGATCCACGGGATTAACAAGAGAGGAAAACATGAAAATAATTGGGGGGTTGTGCACTAGAAATATATTGTAGTGTGGGATAATCGGATGGCGCGAAGACCTCAGATGGATATTTCTTTCAATTTGCAACCATCGTTAGAGTACATACAATGCTACTTCAGTACGGGAAAATTATATTTACTTGGTGGGCAATCAACTGTAATCCCCCCGCACATGCGCCAACTTGGGGCATACGAGCCAAAGCTTGAGCCCAAGCCTGAGCCTAAGCTTGACCCTGAACCCGAGCCAGAGCCTGAGCGGTCGCATACACATTCTGGGGATGGTTCTTATCATCTAGAGTTGTGGGTCAATGACTATTTCCCGGGCTCGTCAGGACACGGATATCATTCTAAGTTTGATATCTTCAATGTAGTATCACTGTAGTATAACACCCGTATCCACCGCATTACTCTACTCCTCCCGGCTTGTATCCACCGCAATACTCTACTCCTCCCAGCTTAAGTTTATCGATGACGTTCGGGGCATATGATTTTTCTTTTATGTTTCACACACCCCTACCTGTGGCTAAAGAGAATGTTGATCACCGTGATCACCCGCAATGTGAACGTGACCCCTAAAGAAATATACTCCTAGAACCATTCCTTCAAACCATCAATATTAGGGGTTTCTTGCAATTTAAATATTACAAAATTTGTACTTTTTTAATTCTAAAAACTTTGTAAATGGAAAAAAAGATAATCTTTGTATTTATTTAATTAGATTAATTGCAATATTAAAACTTGGAACAAACTTTGTGGTCATAAATTAGATACATTACAACATTAAAACTTGGAACAAACTTTGTGATCATAAATTAGATGCATTACAACATTAAAACTTGGAACAGACTCTGTAATATAAATTAGATACATTACAACATTAAAACGAGGAACAACTTTGCAATTTAAATTAGATACATTAAATTACATAAGCTTAATTCCTGCGCGATCATGATGATTGTCCAATATGGTAGTTTTACTACGGGCATTTACTCTGATTATGACCAGCTAATCTGCATAATCCATAACGCTTACCGTCAGATTTCTCCTTAATGTCTATTTCATTATGGATTCTAGATGATTGTGCCTTTTGGATTACTACTTAACCCTTTGTATGGGACAAGCTCGAAAGTCGTCGGAGGCACCTTCCACGTAGATAAGTCAGGCAAGACGGGGAACTCGTTCTCCCAGACACGCAATGTGTGCTTGAGGGTGTACACATCATTGATAAATTGTTCAACATTCAGTGAGACTTCAGCACAAGTTACCATGACATGCGCACATGGATAATGAACTGTTTGAACCTCTTGCAATCTCATCGTCTGTTTCGAAGATCAACTCCATAGGACCTAGGTGGTATACCAGGTCGATGATTGATGGTTTTCGTAACTCGAAATGTTTCAAGACGTCATGAATATACTTCTACATTCATCGACCTCACCATCCGACCGTTTGCAACCATTGCATCCTTGACATCTTCGAAAAACACATGTCTCGCTTCCATTTGGTTGACTTGTTGCTGACCTATTCTTAGCATCAAGGTAGCCAACCTGTAGAATGTAGTCGAGAAGACAGATGAAATAGAAAGATGTTGCATTTTCAACAACACGGAGTTAATCTCCTCCGCTAAGTTGGTGGTCATATGACCATAGCGAAAGCCCTCGTCGAAACTATGAGCCCATTGTCACGACTCTATTGTACCCAACCACTATCGGGAAGATGTGTTCGTTTGACCTCCATGTCACTCTCAAGTCGAGTCATTCATTTCTGAAAAATGTGTGGCTCTAGCTCGTGTGCTGTGTATGTATTAAGAAAAGATAGGTTACAGTTTTTCCCTAAAACATTAAAACATATATTGAAAAGATAAGGTTATCCTTTACCCATTTTCACAACTTGTCTCCGCTAGTTTGCATTCTTACAATCTCGGTGGAAGTTACCCGCGATGTACTGGATGTAGTAAACAGATCTCCATGGCAGACTGGAATGCCTAATGGCTGTAATTAATTCTTTCCCTCTATTAGAGATGATGTAAATATTATCGTTGCTAATAACATACCTCCGCAGGTTCGTAAGGAAAAATTCTCACGATTCCATGTTCTCCTTATCTACAATGGCAAACACTATTAGGAGCATGTTCTTACTCCTGTCTTGAGCAATCATAAGAAGTAGGATTTGTGTATATTTTTTGAATAGCCAGGTCCCATCTAATTGCACAAATGGCTTGCAGTGGGGAAATGTGCGCATACATGGATCAAATGTCTAGAACATCCGATGAAATATTCCTTATCCTGGTTGTAATTGGTCATCCAGGATGTAATAAGGTCGTGTCTGTAACTCAATGACAGTTCCTAGCACGTACTCCTGCATAGCGGCTATCCATCCCTATAGCTTATTGTACGACGCACCGAAATCTCTGTACAATTGCTCTATTGCCATCTGTTTAGCTATCCACGCCTTTTGGTATGATACTCGATATTGGAATCGTGCCTGCATTTCGGCAATCAGTACCGTAACTTTAATAGTTGGCATGTCTTTCACCATTGGCATGATACACGTACAAATAGTTTTAGAATCAAGTTTTCAATGATCTTCTGTCATACGTGTTAACGTGCATGTGTGAGGCCTAACAAATTTTCGTATCTCCCACATCTGCAACTTTTGAATAAATGCGGCTTGTACCTGCCAATTACAGCCTTCCACCGATTTTCAACACTCCTCAATATATAATGTTGGTTTTTGTTTATGTTGTTTGAGGACAAGCTGTGGGGGAGTTTGATTTGCCGTAATTCGATGCATCAAATAAAACTAGTTTTCATATTTAATAAGTTTGAATACAAGCATTTTCGTTATATTTTTAATTCAGTTTCTTTAGTTTTGTTTACATTTAATAAAATGTGCACATCGAGCCTTTTATTAACCTTAAGGGCCGAATGAGGCCTAAGGGGGAGCTAACGTACTTTGAGAGCATGCATGAGACCATTAAAGGGCATTTTGGCTGAATACTGGACCTTATGTCCCAACATAGAGGATCCAATATCGTAACATAGAGAGCAGAATAGAGAAAGTGAAAAACTGCCTTCAATGTCGCAACAAAGACATACCCCTAAAGATGGCTACAGAGGAACATGCTGGTTGCTACGTCGCAACACAGGTCCTGGCGTGTTGCGACATCGACTCTGCGACAGGAATAAAACATGAAGTAAGGGCTGTAATAGCCTATTTTCAGTGGTGTCAAAAATAGTGGTTTCGGGACCACAATTCTGATAAGTTAGATATTATTTTAGTATTTATTTAATGTCAGTGAGTTTATTTTAAAGTCGTATTAAAATTTTGTTAATAAATTTTGATGTTTAAATGGTTAATTAGGTAAAAAAGGACTAAATCGTAAAAGGTGTAAAATTTAAATTCTATTTGTAACTACCCGATTTTAGGCCTAGTCAGAACAGTGGTTTCAGGACCACAAATCCGATGAGGAAAAATTTATTTCTTATTATATTTTTATGGTCTACAATTTCACGAAATGATTTCGTGAAAATTTTGTTCAAAAATTTCGACGTTTGGGCACTCAATTTAGCCAAAAAGGACTAAATTGTAAAAAGTGAAAAAGTTGAGTTCTAGAAGCTAGAGGTGTCAAATTGCTATGAAATTTTAAATTGGAGGACCTTAAATGGTAATTAGACCATTGGTTATGTTATAGACAAAAATGGACATGAAATAGGGTTTGTTCATCTTCCAAGCTTCATGGTAAGTCCGTTCTGACCCCATTTTTCTTGTTCTTTATATTTTTAGAATCTCGGTAACTTGCTTAAGCTAATTCTACTATTAATTTGAGCTAGAATTTATGTTTGAAAAATTACCCATAGATGAAATGTGTCAATTTTGATGTTTCATGATAGAATACGAAGCTTAGAATAATGTTAAATGATTTTGGCTAAGCGATTTTCAGTAAAAAAACGAGTAAAAGGCATAATTGGTAAAAATTATTATTGTTCATAAGTGCACTTTAGAGCAAGAATTTGATGTTACTATAGAAAGGAAAAATGTACAGCATGTCATAAAACATAAGAAAAAGAAATAAAATTTAATTTTCGAGCCTAGGGGAAAAATCGTAATTTTGTGAAACTTTAGGGGAAAAATGTAATTTTTCCAAAATGTGATTTTTGAACTGGATTGAATAATGTGAATGTTAAATAGGTTAAATGTGTTATTATAGGTCAAGAAAGACAAGGAATTGACTTTGATTAGTGAAAAAGAAAAAAAATGAGAGAAAGTGAGAAATTTCTCAATTGAACATTCGGAATAAAAAGGGATACGAATGAAGTGATAGAAATGATCACGTGTGGCATGGACTGTGTGTAGGCCACTATGTGAAAGTGAAAGTGATGGTCACGTGTGTAGTACTATGTGCAGGCTACTACGTGTACCAGAATGATAGGTCGCATGTGTAGTACTATGTGCAGGCTACTATGCGTACTGGATAGCTTCGATCACGTGTGTAGTACTATGTGCAGGCTACTACGTGTATCGGATAGTGATGGTCACATGTATAGTACTATGTGCAGGCTACTATGTGAACCGGTATCATTAATTATAAGGTGGTTTCTTCGTGCTGATCCCACCGGATATCATTGATTATAAAGGGTGGTTGCTGTGTGCTGAATCCACTATGTATCTGTTATTATTCCGAAGTGTTCATTGGAAAAATTGAATAAGTGAAATTATATGAGATCATGTAACGATTAAGTGTGATTGAATAATAAATATATGTGCGGAATTGAATTGAATAATGATTGAAAGTGAAAAAGTGAAATTATGAAAAAGTAAAATTTGAAACAGAATAGATTTGGACAATGACAGTAATGTTAGTTTGAAAAATCACCAAAAATTGTAGAAATTGAGTTAGAGTGTGAATGAGATATGAAATAGAAGCTTAATGAGTATATTTTTTCATAAAAGAAACAGAGCAAGCAAAAGAGTTATATATTTTGAGATATTTAAATTTTAGTGAGGTAGGGTCAGATTGATTTCGGAATCCCCTATTCTGACTTTGGAAAATAACTAAAAATTTTTAAAAAATAATTATAAGTTAAAATTTATATTCTTAGAATCCTTAATGAGTCTATTTTCAAATTAAACAAACGAAAATATCATCCAAATTTTGTACAATAAGATAATTCATTTTTTGTGAAGAGAGGTCAGAGATGTTGAGCAGTGAAAAAAGGGTGATTTTAGTGAATAAACTGTACTAATTGGACAAGGAAAAAATTCTAAAAATTGCATGGTAAGAATATATGTGAGTCTAGTTCTAGGGAAAATTAACAAAACTTAATTTGGATCAATGTAGCTCTAGATAAAAATAATTTAGTGACTGTAACTCGACTAGACAACTTTGAATTTAAATATAAGTGAATAGTGAAATTATGTATAATGCTATTTAAGCATTTTATATACATAAAGGATGTGGGATGGAGAGGAGGAGGAGGACAATAAAATGTATGAATGAATTGTGTATAAATGGTCATATGCCCGATTATATTCGGTAAATGTTAAATTGAATGGTAAATATGTATTGGTACTGAAGGAACTATTGCGGTATCGAAAAGCAATTGATCAAATGTTTAAGAAATTTAGTCATGATATATATATGTGTTATAATTTTGATATATGGATGATTATATCATTGAGGTTGCACTAATTAATTCGGTTTATGTGATGGAAATGTCAAGAACATTTGTCTTTGATATGTGATGATTATGTAATGCCGTGAGAATTTGTTTATTTGTGTGGTTTAAAATGTATCTATATTTTGTTATGTAACTTATTTTATAATCTATTTGGAAAATGATAAAAATTAATTCGGTTACTATGTGAGGTGAATTATGATTTGTGAAGCATGTCTATATTCGACAATAATAGATAAAATATATTTATGTCATGGGTGAATGGTTAAAAACTTGGGTTAGTATAAAGTGTATATTTAGTAAGGTTTGTTGGAAAAGAAATAACAGATTTTGGTTTATATCGAATAGAGAAAATTTATACTACCTTTGTGGCTAATTTTGATAGCTATATGGGAGATGAATGGATGATGTATATATGTGACAATTAGCTTACGAGATAGTGAGCAATTGATATATTACAATAGTTAAAAAGGAAAATTTGACGATATGAGAATATGTAACGATACGGATCAATTCAGGTACTCAGGATGAATTCAACAAGTGAAAATTTATAAATTCATACTACGAGGAAGTGATAGATTGTGAGTATATTTAGCCACGTAAACTCTAATTAACGACTCAATAATAACAATTTGAAAGTTTTAATTTAGATGAAATTTTACAACTTGGTTTACTACGATTAAAAGTGTATATGTTCTGGTAATACCTCGTACCCTATCGTACCCTATTTCGGCATTGAATACGGGTAAGGGTTGTTACACTATTAGTTAAAAGGGTCAAATGGTTATGAAATTTTAAACTAATGGACTAAGATAGTAATTATACCATTTAAAAAGTTAGTGGATAAATATGGACAAGGTTTACTTGAAATTTTTGATTATTAATAAGGGTAAAATGGTAAAATAGTAAATAAACATAAAATTAGTAAACTAAAAACAAAAGAAAGATGGTATCTTTTCCATCTTATTTCTAAAACCTAAACTAGCTATTAGAGAATAAGGAAGGTTCGGCCAAGTAATTTTTTCTTGCATGGTATGTATTCAAGCCTTGTTTTTAATGTTTTTTTTTTATGTTTTTGAGTTCGTTTTAGCTTAATCTAGCTAGCCCAGGGATTAATTTGCAAAATTGTTAAAGTTCGAGGGACTTGTCATGGTTATTTTTGAATAGTTTTTGAAGTCATTTGATAGATTATTAATCTTGGTTGTAAAATAAACATGTTTTGTTAAGTGATTTTTGATGAAATTGTTGAAAATGTAAATCTATGGGTTTTATTGTGAAATGTTGGTAATAATGGGTTTTTTAAGGTCCCTTGTAACATTGGTTAACATGGATTTAGGTTAAAATGAGTAATATTCAAGTTATCAGCATAAGGACTAAATTGTAAAAAGTTAAAATATTAGCGGGAATTATGTAGTTTTACATAAATATGAATTATGGATTAAAGTGAATACAAGGGGTACTTAATTTTATGAAATTATCTATTTAGATTAAGATAAGCCAAAATCAGACTTAAATCGCATAAAGGCTAAAGCTTCAGATTAGTTTTCAACTTTACATCTACGACCAAAGTTATCGAGGTAAGTTTGTATGAATTATTATTTTATTAATGTTAGTTAAATTGATTATTTAATATGTTGTGTTAATTTAAGCAGACTTGAAATTTCATATGTATCGATGTTTGAAAAAGTGGTGGATAATAAATCCTGTTTGAACCTTAAGAATTCTTAGGATATGAATGACATGTCATTAGGGATTTCATGTTTCAGGTGTTGGTCTTGAATGTCCTACCGATGGACGAGGTCCTACATTTGTTACGGATTCCCCACAACTTATGTGAGCAGAATCGTGTAGCTAATATTTCAACCCACAGATCATGTGAGCACACCCATTTCACAACTTGTGTGAGCACTATTGTAAAGGAAATGTTACGATTATATAGAGAGACACACTATGTGTGAGCATTCCCGAGTATCTGACGCAATTCTAGATGGTTCAACGGGTAAGAAAAGGAATGGCATGGTAAGTATATAATGGGATATTGAATATTGATCTATGGGAAGGCTAATGTAATAAATGATGTGCATATGAAAGTCTATTTATATTATTGTTGAATTCATATGTATCATTGATGAACTTACTAACTTGTGAGTTTGATGATGTTTGTATAGGCTTTTACTAAGCTTATGGTCTTGGTAATGACCTTATACTTATTCTATAAATTGTGTTAATGAAATAATAAGTTTTGGTTGAGTTTATATGAGCTTACTAAGCATTATTTGCTTACATAGTTACTCTCATTTGTTTTATAGATTATCGAAAGCTCAATATGTTGGAAGCTTGTCGGGGACCAATTACACTATCCAACAACCATTTTAGTAGCTTTTGAGTAACTTGGCCAATGTTATATATGGCATGTATAGGATTTTTTGTAATGGTAGTTCATTTTGACCACTTTTAAGTAATTGAACTGCATGGTCTTTTGGTATGTTTGTGATGTATTGGAAATGGTCATTTTTATATGATTTGGTAGATAATTGAATTAGGTTATATGCTTGAAAAGTAGCTATGTTGCTTTGGTTTGATCCATGATATTTTGATACAATTGTGGTGCCTTTGAATGGCATATTGGTTGGATCAATTAGGATGTTTGAAATGGTATGTTTATGTGTGTTTGAATGATGTTTAAATCCCTTGAATGTGTGCCCAAATAGAATGGTTAGTTAGGTATGGTTTGGATTTGAAATGGCTTGAATTTAGGATCAATTTTTGGATCACACGACCTAGGACACGGGCTGTCACACGACCGTGTGTCATTTGTAAAATCCTAGTGTTTTAAGTCAGTGTGTTACACGGGATAGCACACAGCCTGTGACACAGCCATGTGTGGCAAGTCAGAGAGTTACACGTCCTAGCATACGACCTGCGACATGGCCGTGTGACCCAACTCAGTTACACGGGTGAGAACATGGGTTGGGAGACGGCTGTGTGTCACTTTGTTCAATTGTTACACGGCTTGGGATAAGTAACATGGTCTAGTCGCATGGCCATGTGACCCCTGTTTTCACATTTTTACAACTTTTTCTTAAAACTTCTGTTTTGTTTCAATCTTTGAGAACATTGTTGCACCTTTCAACTGATCAAATAGATCATCAATACACGACAATAGATACTTATTCTTGATTGTGACTTTGTTGAGCTGTTGATAATCGATTCGTAGTTGCATTGATCCGTCTTTTTCTTAACAAATAGAATGGGTGCTCCCCATGGAGAAAAATTGGGTCGAGCAAAATCCCTATCTGTTAATTCTTGCAACTACGCTTTCAAATCTTTCAACTCTGTATGTGCCATTTTGTAAGGAGCTATCGATATCTGAGATGTTCCCAGTACTAACTAAATAGCAAACTCAACTTCTCTGAACGTCGGTAACCCGGGTAACTCCTTTGGAAACACATCTGGATACTTACATACCATTGGAATCGATTTTAGCTTCAACTCAGAAACTCTAGAATCAAAGATATAAGCAAGATACGCATGACAGAGCTGAAATAACATTAGACATACTGTCCAATCAATCTGATTCAATTTAAAGCTTTCCATCGTTCTAACACTTTAACACAATAAATTTTCGTCTATAGTTCGCAACGGTATCATGCAGAGTCAACCAATCCATACCCAAAATCACGTCAAACTCATCAAATGGTAATAGCATTAAATCGGTTGGAAAGTTACAACCCCGAATCATCAAAGGACAGTTTTTACAAACCTTATCAACTAACACATATTGTCCTAGGGGTTCATTACTTTAACGACAATTTTAGTGGATTCAACAAGAAATTTCTTACTTGACACTATATTCGTGCATACATATGAATATGCCCAAAATCAAGCTATTGTCGCGAATGTACAAGAAATAGGCCAAATTGAAGCTGTGTGGTAGGCCGTTTAACTGCCTGACTTGCAACCCTTTGAAACCTATAGGGGAGACACGGTCGTTTCGCATTGCAATGAATATCTTACCAAGTTTAACTTCTATATTTAATCTAAGACTTAAACATGCACATTAGCCATTCAAGAAATAGATAGAAACGAGATAAATTGCAATGAATATCTTACCAAGCTAATGGCTGTGTGGACAAGAAATAGGCCAAATTGAAGCCGTTTCTTTCACCGAAATCAAGCACACACCTACAAGCCATTTGCACATACAATTAAACCTTAAGACATACCTGAAAGATGCATAATAAGGTCAATTCAATAGTTTATTTATCCATACAACCAATATGCCCAAAAGACACCTCAATAACTAGAACCAAGTATACTTAAACATATACATAAATTAGCCATTCATCACTCATACATTTCTAGCCTATTTCCTTACCAAACTTACCACAATGGCCACTTGCCAATTCATATTCAAACACACCAAATTGGTTGTTCAAAACATACATTCACTTGACCATTTCAACACCAACCATCAAGGCATAAACATACCAAAAGTTCACCAACCATAATACCATATTTACAAACCAAACATAACAACTATCTCATAAAGCACAATTCACCTATACATGCCTTTATAACCATGACTAAAACCTCAAAATCTATTGATAAAGTCACTGAATAGTGTGATAAGTCTTCGACGAGCTTCCAAACCAATCGAGCTTCCGATAATCTATAAAACATAGAAAAGAATAACAACGTAAGCATATAATGCTTAGTAAGTTTGTAAATCATAAACATAGCTTACCATTTCAATGCATAATCTTAAAGATAGACATGAATCAATCCAACATAGCTTGGCACAAGCCTAAGCATCGTCAACAACACAAGTTAGTGATTAAACACATAACTTAGCAATATCATCACATGGTAAGGTATAGAACATGAGCATAGTGTACTCAAATCATACTTTTCATAGTTGATCAGTTGTTTAACATCACAACAATAATGTGCAAGTGTACACTGTCGATGTAAGTATAGTAGACAAATATGAGTCTGTTGGATATCGATCCCATGAGGATGGTTGTCTTTTGTCTGTCAATGTCAGTGCAATAAATAGATAGAAACGAGATAAATTGTGAGAGTAGTTGTCGAATCAATAACTTGAAAACAATAAGATAAAATATGATAATGATAAACTGAGATCCCCAACGTGAATATTCAATAGAATACTAAGTGCTCACAAGGTATAAAAGGATAGGTGATTGTCGATGCATTAAATTGAAATGAATATCTTACCAAGCTTAACTTCTATATTTAATCTAAGACTTAAACATGCACATTAGCCACACCTTTTGATGATGGAAATAGAACACTATTAAGAACAAGTGGATTAAATTCCTCTAACCCTCAAGCAACTTCCATTGTTATGCTTGTTAGCTTGAATTGTCACTGTACCTTCCAGTGTCAGTGATTGCAATAACACTTCCATGCTAAAAACATTCAAAACCAAAGATTAAATAGTAGAAGCAAGATTGAATAAAATAACATTTAACCCAAAAATCATGTATACTTCCGTACAAATATGAAATAGAAAGTAATCACCAGTGTTTAGAAAAGAAATATAAAAGAAACAAGTGGAGAGTACTATTCCTAGAAAATCTTGACTTGATCTCTCAACTCTCTCTTGTGTGACACTCAGGGCTCCTTGTCAAGAGCTAATCTGCATCCCTTTCATGTAGGTTCATCCATAGGAGGCTTAAGCCGCCATAGCCAAAAAGCTTCAAAAGATTGGTTGAAGAAGATAATACCCCAAAAAAGCGTTCTTTTTTTATTTTCACATGAATATTTATATTTATCGAAATAGCATAGGTGTCCTTTCATCAGAATCATGCTGCCTCTATACGTACAAGTTAGTTGTACCAGACTGGACAGCTCACACATTTTTTTCTTATCCAGACATCTGTTAGGTGTAGAGACAATTCTGGGCGCAATCTGGAAATACTCATGGAACGACATTAGTACCAAAACATCACAAAATTAAGAATAAATAGGCTAAGATCCACTGAGTTATAAAATGTAATTTACTAAACTGAAAATGCTAAAATATGTGTTAAAGATAACTAGATGGGGACAAATTAAACAATAAGTAGAGAGAAAACATATGTTCTTTCTAGTACTACCACACTCCCAAACTTGAGTTTTTACTTGTCCTAAAGTAAAACAGAAACTAGCAAGGCTACACAAGAATTCAATAAGGAAAATGATCATTCTAGCAACTTGAATCACCTAAAATCCCAATGAATAAGTCAAATTCAGATGACAGAATATTGCATCGACAATACATATGTATGAATGAATAAGATTACAACTTCATCAAAGCCATCATCATGCTTTAAATCCTAAATTCTATCTACCAATACAACATTTATTGTACAATATATGTCTCTTTTTTTTTTCCTTTTTTTTGTGAATAAGGGATATCATTGCATTACTGTACTCTTGTTCCTAAAAAGTAACGATGGAGTGCACTAAACCCCTAGGGAGTACGTAATTGCGCCGACACATACTCATGCAGCGAAAACCTTTGGCCAGATTCATTTTTCTAATGCTTGCATCGGAGTGTTCCCTCTTTAACATTTCACAATACACCCACTTTGGAGTGTGTCTTATTTATAACTATATATATAAGTAGTTGTAAATGGTAGATTCATTCAAGATTCAAGGAATGGTACTAGTCGTCCATTACTAATGCAACCAAATTCATTCATTAAAGAATTGAAGATACAACATTCAGTCAAATTTATGCAACTTATTCATTGATAATTCACATGATTCAAGAATTAAACATTGAATGTAACAAAAATTTTCAAACACATTTGCATTAACCACAAATAAACCTTACATGCTTCATTAAACTCAAATTTTTTTTGAAATGTGGGTGTATTTCCAAACCCCATATGCATTCCCCCAAACTTAAAGTTTGCATTGTCCCTAATGCACAAACATTAAATGCAATGACAAATAAAAAATGCAACGACAATATGCATTAACAAAATGAAAATTACAGCTACATGCAATGCATGAATATTACAGCTAAAACTTAAAATAAACTAACTTAGTTTTCCTCGGCCATCAATGTGGCTGCACGATATTTAGTCTTCCTCTTTTTTTTTGTTCCTCCTTTTTGTACTTTTACGAGCCAGTCTTTTTCACCAAATTAAACATGCAAATGATAAAATTTCTTAACGAAATTTTTATACGACCTTGCTAATATTCTGTAGACACTAAAATAATAAAATAAATATTATTACATCAGATTTGTAGCCCCAAAACCACTGTTCCAATTTCACTAAAAATAGGCTGTTACAAATGCACAAGCCTCCATACACGGAGCAGCTAGTAGTGGGCTCGTAGCTGAGGACCGAGGAAGCGAGGTGAAATAAGTCTTCTTCCAAATGATGTCTGAGTAGTTTTTTGAGTTTTTTTTGGACGAACCCGATGGCTCAACGACCTCCACCCCTTCTTGTACCCCAGCCTGTCCCTTTTATTCTTCAAGGTTTGGAATAAGTATGCATAAGTATGCCTTTAGTTGATAAAATCCGTAAGTATGAGGCTAAAGAGTTTTGCGGAACAACTGAAGATGACATTGAAAAACCTGAGTTTTGGTTTGAAAATACTGTGAGGGTTTTTGATGAACTATTTTTTCTCCTGATGAATGTTGAAAATGTGCAGTATCTCTATTAAAAGACTCAGTGTAACAGTGGTGGAATACTTTTATTACAGTGGTGTCAAAAGATCGAATAAATTATGCTTTTTTAAGACAAAATTCAGGAAGAAATATGTTTGTCTGTGGTATCTCGACAAAAAGTGGAAAGAGTTCTTCAAGTTACAATAGGGTCGTAAGACTATAACCAAGTATGAAAGAGAGTTCGTGTGACTTAGCAAGAATGCTCGAGAATGTATACCATCAAAGGCTGTTATGTGTAATCAGTTTTAAGATCATTAAAGCGAAGATATCAAACTGTTAGTGGGATTCTCAAATTGAAGAATTTTTTGGTTTTAGTAGATTGAGCAAATAAAGCAGAAGAATTTAGTAAAGGTAAAAGAATGGCAGATTTCGAGGCTCATGACAATGGTAAACGACTTATGGGAAAATCATTTTCGTCTTCACCAAAGATATCAAAGGAATTTTACAATCGTACATCAGCTTCAGTAGGATTCTCGGGAAGAGATAAAAGGAAGCAACATTTAAGTTCGAGACCTCAGGCTACTTCTGTAGCGAGTGTGGGAAGTGTTCTAAATAATATACCTTAATGTCAACAGTATAATAGACGACATTTTGGGGAGTACAGATTGAGAGATGAATCGTGCTTTAAATGTGGTTCCTATGACCGTTTTCTTCAAGAATGCCGTCAGAGATTGATAGAGAGAAAGCTCAGAATACTCATTTGAGTAACACAGTTGTAAGAGGGAGACCATCCAAAAATAGTCGTAATTAGGGAAATTGTCAAAATCGAATGAAAGATTCTACAGTTAAATTCGAGGCTCGGGCACCAACTAGAGCTTATGCATTTGAGCTCGTGAGGAAGCTTCGACACCTGATGTGATTACAGGTACATTTTCTATCTTTGATACTAATGTTAATGCTTTGATTGACCCGGGAACAATGTACTCATATATATGCACAACTTTAGTGTCGGATAACAAAATGCCTTATGAGTCAATTGAAGTTGTGATCAAAGTAATGAATCCTTTAGGTCAATATCTGTTAGTTGATAAGGTTTTTTAGAAATTGTCCTTTGATGATTCGGGATTGGAACTTTCTGGCTGATTTGATGCTATTACCATTTGATAAATTTGATGTGATTCTTGGTATGGATTGGTTAACTTTGCATGATGCTGTTGTGAATTGTAGACAAAAGCAAATTTGATTGATATGTCAAAACGATGAAACAGTCTGGGTTGAATCAAATAGATTTGATAGTACCGTTAATATTATTTAAGCAATGTCAGCTAAGAAATATGTCAGAAAGGGTTGTGAAGCATATCTAGCTTATATGTTTGATTCCAAAGCTTTAGAAAAGATATTTGAGTGAGTTCCAACTGTTTGTGAATTCTCGGATGTATTCTAGAAGAGTTACCAGGGTTACTACCAGTTAGAGAAGTTGAATTTGCTATTGAGTTAGTACTGGAAACTTCTCTAATATCGATAGCTCCGTATAGAATGGCACCAACAGAATTGAAAGAGTTGAAAACATAGTTGCAAGAATTGATAGACAGAGGCCTTCTTCGGCCTAGTTTTTCTCCATGGGGTGTTCCTGTGATGTTTCTTAAGAAAAAAGATGGGTCAATGCGTTTATGTATCGAATATAGATAGTTTAACAAAGTAACGATCAAGAACAAGTATCTTTTGCCATGTATCAATGATTTGTTTGATCAGCTGAAAGTGTGATAATATTTTCAAAGATTGACCTTCGATCTGGATATTATCAGTTACGAGTTATAGATTTTGATATGCTGAAGATTTCTTTTTGAACCAGGTACAGACATTATGAATTTTAGTTATGCCATTTTGTTTAACCAATGCACCTGTTGTGTTTATGGATTTGATGAACAAAATATTCTGACCGTATCTAGATAGATTCATAATTGTATTCATTGATGATATTCTGATTTATTCCTAAGATTAAAATGGGCATGCACAACATTTGAGAATAATTTTGCATATTTTGTGCGATAAATAGTTATTTCCTAAGTTTAGCAAGTGTGAGTTTTGACTCTGAGAAGTTGGATTTTTTGGACATGTTGTATCGATAGACAGTAGTAGAGTTGATACGAGTAAAATATCAGCTATAGTAGATTGAAAGCCTTCGAGAAATGTTTCAAAAATTAGAAGTTTTCTAGGTTTAACTGGGTATTATCAGAGATTTGTTAAAGGATTTTTGATGATTGTTATGTCGTTGAAAAAACTGTTTCAGAAAGATGTCAAGTTTGAAGGGCCCGAAAAGTGTCAGAAAAGTTTTGATCAGTTGAAAGTGTTGTTCATCGAAACCCCTGTGTTAGTTCATCTAGAATTCAGTAAAGAATTTGTGATTTAGAGTGATGCTTCACTAAATGGTTTAACCTGTGTTTTGATGCAAGAAGACAAAGTGGTAGCTTATACTTCCTGTTAGTTGAAACTGCATGAGAAAAATTACCCGACTCATGATTTAGAGCTTGCAACTATTGTATTTGCTTTAAAGATTTGGCGACACTATTTGTACAGAGAAAAATGTCGTATCTTCATAGATCATAATAGACTAAAGTATTTGATGTCACAAAAAGACTTGAATTTGAGACAACGTAGATGTCTAGAGATGTTAAAAGATTATGATTTGATCATCGATTATCACCTAGGAAAAGCTAATGTTGTCGCTAATGCTTTAAGTAGAAAGTCCTTATTTTCTTTGCGAGATTTAAACACTTAGTTGACATTGATTGATGATGGTTATTTTGTAGCAAAATTAAAGGCTAAACCGATGTTTCTACAATAGATTTGTAAAGCTCTAAAATGTGACTTCGAATTGATTGCTAAACGGGAACAGATAGAGTCGACACCTGGTTTAGGATTTCATGTTAGTTTTAAAAGTAGTTTGTATTTTCAAAACATAATATGTGTTCCAAGAAATTCTAATATTGTTCAAAAGATTTTATAATAAGCTCATAGTAGTAATTTTTCGATACACCCTGGTAGTAATAAAATGTACTGTGATTTGGAAGAAATGTATTGGTGGCTAGATATGAAACGAGAGATTTCAGAGTTTGTATCGAAATGTTTGGTTTGTTAACAAGTAAAAGCCGAGCATTAGGTACCTTCTAGAATATTATAGCCTGTGATGATTCCAGAGTGGAAATGGGAATGAGTTAAGATGGACTTTGTATCAGGAGTACCTTTGTCTTCGCGAAAGAAAGATGCTATCTGGGTTATTTTGGGTCGTTTGACTAAATCCACACATATCATTCCAGTACGTACGGATACAAGTTTCATATTTTATCTTATTTTTTTCAAGTTCTTGCTTCGAGAACTACTCCCACAATTTATCTCGTTTCTATCTATTCATTGCACTGGCATTGATAGACAAAAGACAACCATCCTCGTGAGATCGATATCTGAAAGACCCATATCTGTCTACTATACTTGTACCGACAATGTACGCTTGTACATTATTGTTGTGACGTTAAACAATCGATCAAATTTTGGCGCTATTGTCGGGGAAGACGTTTGTTTGATATTTGTTTTTATTTAATAATATTTAGATGTTACTAACTTGTTTTCTTTTTGTCTCTATTTTCACATTTTATTTTTGGAGTTGTATGACTCCAAGAAATTCGGAGCTTATTTTCGATTTTGATCCAGAAATTGAAGAAACCATTCGGAGGATACTTCGAGAAGAAAGAAATGTGGCTTTACCAAGAAACTATGAAGTCATACCCCCGGTGCAACACCAAAATGCTAATGACCCACCATTGCCACAAGACGCTCAAATACAAAATAGGACTATACGAGGTTCTGTAGTACCTGTCTTGGATGACTTACAACCGGGAGTTGTTAGGCCAATAAGCCAAGCTGGAAATTTTGACCTCAAGCCAGTAATGTTTCAAATGCTGAATTCTAATGGGCAATATGCTGGATTGGCACATGAAGATGTACGAGAACATCTTAAATCATTTTTATTGATTTGTGTTTCCTTTAGTCAACAAGGCATTCCTGATGATGCTTTGAAGATACAATTATTTCCTTATTCCTTGGAAGGAAGAGCTCGTACTTGGTTCCTTAGGCTACTTGTCGGATCAATTACTTCACACCACATGGGAATGTTATAAATCTTTACTTCGATGTTGTCCCATGCACGGCATTCAACAGGAAACACAAATTGAGATTTTCTATAATGGGCTAAATTCACACACGAAGAATCTTGTCGACGCATCAGGCAATGGTCCTTTGCTGGATTTCACTTATAATGATGCTATTGGAATTCTAGAGAGAATTGCTCAGAAATATTATCAATATCCTATCTCTAGAGCTGCACAAGTAAAAGCTACTTTGGGAGTTCTTGAATTGGATGCAATATCTGCATTGAGTGCTCAAGTTTCGTCTCTTGCGAATATGATAAAAAATAGTCAAGGGACTCGTGACGTTGCTGCTATATAAGTCGGTCAACAAGTTGATGTTCCTACCTTTTTTTGTGAGATTTGCAGTGACAACCATAGCTATGAAGATTGTCCACAACATGCAGAGAATGCCTTTTATGTTTGTAACATCCGCAACAATTCTTATGGCACCTCTTATAATAATTTTGCATGTAATCAACAGTCTTGGGGAACTCAGAATGCTGGACAAAATGCTGTGACATTCCGATATGAGAATATATCTACTCAAAAAAATTATAATTCAAGACAAGGGAATTACGATCAACAATAGGGGAACTACAATTAGCACACTCAGATGCATCCACAACAAAGCCAGATGCATCCACACCGGAATCAGACGCAACCACAACACTCTTCAATGCCGGATCAGCATGTTCAAGAATATCGATGACAACAGTACACGCAAGGTTCTCCTTCTAACCACTTCGCAGCTCTTGAAGCTTTAATGTGGGAGCATATAACTCACACAGAAGCTATTGTACAATGGAATTCATCTTCTATTTAGGCGTTGGAGGCCAAATTAGGATAAATTGCTTCAAATTTGGATACTCGAGCACCTGGCACACTACCTAGTGATACAAAAAATCCCAGTCTGAGGGAGAAAGAACACTGAAAGGCTATCACTCTCAAGAGTGGTAAACAAACTAGTGAGCCGACTACAGACTCTACTGTAGCACTTCAAGATACTGGTGAAGTGATCCCTGGTGAGAAGGTTCAATCTGAAGAGCTTGTCAATGTACTAGAAAAATAAGTTCCATAAATTGTCACTCATATTCCTAACGTTTAACCCTCGAAACTATCGATGCAATCAGATTTATCTTCACCTTTACCTTTTCCATAAAGATTTAGGGAGAATGAGTAGGATAGGCAGTACCAACAGTTCCTAAACACACTGAAGCAACTTTAGGTTAATATTGCTTTAGTAGATGCTCTTGTGCAAATTCCAGATTATGGGAAATTTATGGATGAGCTCTTGTCCAAGAAGAAGAAGCTCAGTGATATGGAAACTATTGCACTCATAGAAAGCTATAGTGCTGTTTTGACAAATAAGTTGCCCCCTAAAATGAAAGATCCTGGGAGCTTTACTATCTATTGTTCAATTGGCAACCATTATTTGGGTAAGACTTTATGTGACTTGGGAGCTAGCATGAACCTAATGCCACTATCTACTTTCAGAAAGTTGGGAATTGGTCACATGAAACCTATTGCAGTGACATTACAACTAGCTGATCGATCCTTGGCTCAACTTGAAGGGCAAATCAAAGATATCTTAGTTCGTGTGGATAAAGTTAATTTTTTGGCTACTTTTATCATACTTGACTGCAAGGCAAACAAAGAAGCTCCCATAATCTTGGGATGACCATTTTTAGCCACCGAGCGAACTCTTATTGATGTTTACAAAGGTGAACTGACCATGTGACTTAATGATGAGCACGTTACCTTCAGTGTTTTCGAATATATTCAATGCAAGTATAAAGAAGAATGCGATACTGTTGATGTGCTAGATGATCTAATTGAGGAAGAATTTAATGACCAAAGCACAATACTTTCTGGGGAGTTTGCAATGGCATCTAATGATGAATTCTTAGATGATTGTGACAGTATGGTTGAAGCTAATAATATTTAACTCAGGCATGGATGGCAGATTGAATCCTTAGACTTAGCCAACAGAACAACTCTAATTTTGAAGCCATCTATCGACAAAGCTCCTACTCTAGAATTGAAACCACTACCTACTCATCTTAAATATGTCTTTCTTGGTGATAAAATATTCTCCCAGTTATTGTCTCCGCAACACTGATGTAACTCAAGAGGAGAAATTGATCCATATTCTTAAGCAACATAAATGAGCTATTTCTTGGAGTATTGTCAATATTCGAGGCATTAGTCCATCTTTTTGCATGTACAAGATCAAGTTGAAAGATGAAGGTAAGCAATTAGTTGAGCAACAAAAAAGATTAAATGAGAAGATGAAGGAAGCTGTTAAGAAAGAAATTATAAAATGACTTGATGCTGGAATTATTTACCCTATTTTTGATAGTAATTAGGTAAGTCCAGTGCAATGCATTCCTAAAAAGAGTGGCATCACTATGGTTAGTAATGACAAAGACGAATTAATTCCTACACATGTTCCTACGGGATGGCGAGTCGATATGGATTATAGTAAACTTAATGCTGCCACAAAGAAAGACCATTTCCCATTTCCTTTCATTGACCAAATGTTGGACAGGCTTGTTGGAAGGGCCTATTACTGTTCTTAGACGGCTATTCTGGGTACAATCAAATTGTTTTTTTATCGAAGGATCAAGAGAAAACAACTTTCACCTGTCCCTTTGGTACTTTTGCTTTTCGCTGTATGCCTTTCGGTCTGTGCAACGCACCAACCACATTTCAAAGATGCATGATGGAAATATTCTCGGAGATGATGGAAGATTCTTTAGAGGTTTTTATGGATGATTTCTCAGTATATGGGAATGATTTTGATCATTGTGTTGACAATTTGGATTAAGTATTGCTGCGATGTGAAGATACATATCGTGTTCTAAATTGGGAAAAATTTCATTTTTTAGCAACTGGAGGCATTGTGTTAAGCCATCGCATCTCTAGTCAAGGCACTGAAGTAGACAAAGCTAAAGTGAAAATCATTGAGAAATTACCTCCACCAAAAAATGTGAAAGGTATTCGCAGTTTTCTTGGGCATGCGGGGTTTTATCGAAGATTTATTAGAGATTTCTCAAAATTGTAAAGCCCTTATGCTCATTACTAGAATAGAATCAAAAATTCTTTTTTGACGATGCATGTCAAATTGCATTCATTCAATTAAAGACACAAATAGTAAATGTACCCATTGTCGTTGTACTAGATTGGTCTAAACCTTTTGAATTTATGTGCGATGCAAGCGACTTTGCTGTGGGTGATGTTCTAGGACAACACAAGGGAAAAATATTTCATGCCATCTATTATGATAGTAAAACTCTTACTGAGGCTCAAATCAATTATACCACTACAGGGAAAGAATTGTTGGCTGTAGTCTTTACTTTCGACAAGTTTTGTTCTTATCTTGTCAGGGCAAAGGTTACCGTATTTACTGATCACTCAGCGTTGAGATATCTTTTTGCGAAGAAGGATGCAAAACCAAGATTGATACGCTAGATCTTACTATTTCAAGAATTCAACATTGAGATAAAAGATCGCAAAGGTTCAGAGAATCAAGTTGCAAACCATCTGTCTCGATTGGAAGTAGGCAGCGAAGATGAAAACATACTTTAAATTCTTGATGCATTCCCATATGAGAAGTTATTTTCTGTAGATGAAACCCTTTAGTATGTAGATTTGGTTAATTATCTAGTGTGTAGAAAAATCCCATTGGGTGTCACAGGCCATAAAATAAAAAGATTTATTCGTGAAGTAGTGAATTATCATTGGAATGATCCGTATTTATTCAAGGTATGCAATGACAACATCATTAGGCATTGTGTTCTGGAAGAGGAGATGCTTTCAATCCTGAAGCACTATCATGATGCTCCTTATGGTGGTCATTTCGGTGACATATGAACTGCTGCTAAGTTTCTCCAATCAGGATTCTACTGGCTTTCATTATTCAAAGACGCCTACAATTTTGTGAATCAATGCAATAGGTGTTAGCTCACTGGTTCTATATCTCGATGCAATGAAATCTTGCAGCAACCAATTATAGAGGTTGAATTGTTCGATGTTTGGGGTATGGATTTTAAGGGACCATTTCCAAGTTCAGTTGGAAATCTTTATATATTAGTAGTTGTTGACTATGTCTCAAAGTGGGTTGAAACTGTTGTAGTTCCAAAGGATGATGCAAAGATAAATGCTTAATTTTTTTCACAAGCTTATACTCACCTGCTGTGGCACACCAAAGGCATTGATTAGTGATCAGGATACACACTTTCATTGCAACCTAGTGGCAGCCGCATTGAAGAGATATGGAGTTAATCATGGAATGGCTACTACTTATCATCCGCAAACTAATGGACAAGCCGAAGTATCGAATTGACAAATTAAAAACATTCTTAAGAAGGTTATGAACCCTTCGAGTAAAGATTGGTCTTTTAGACTGGATAACGCTTTATGAGCATTGCAGATAGCATACAAAACTCCATTAGGGATGTCATTTGTATCAATTGGTTATTGGGAAAACATGTCAGTTGCCAGTTGAAGTGGAGACAAAGCAATCTGGGCAATTAAGTGAGTGAACATGGATTATGAAGCTACTGGAAAGAAAAGACTGTTGGGTATCACTGAACTAGAGGAGACTAGGCGGAATGCCTATGAAAACGTTGCAATTTACAAGGAAAAGACCAAACGATGGCATGTCAAAATTGTTTTGTAGTGACAATTTAATGCGGGTCAACAAGTTTTATTATTCAATTCTGGACCTTTCGAAGTTGTCGAAGTATTTCCTCATAGTGCGGTCATAATCAGAGATATACATGATGGACACCAGTTCAAAGTGAATGGCCAGCGATTGAAACATTATTTTGGGAATATTGATCAAAAGTAGGCAGGGACCATTAAATTGGTCAAAAAATTGTAATTTTTATGAAATTTATTATTATGTATTTTTATTTTATTTTTGATTTTGTTCAAGTTTGTTTTACTTTTTTTTTGCAGAATAATTAGGTACCATTGTCGACGCACTTGGGATTTATTGTCAACGCAGTTTGTACTATTGTACTGTCACTTATAGCTCATCAAGAATGAGGGCATATCACCTGAGGAGCGATCCGAGAAAAACTATGGCTGAGAAAAGAAGAGAAGCACTCCAAAGACAAAAAGTGCAAGAAGGAAGAGAAAAAGAGGAGGAAGAAGAAACATCGTGCAGCCACATCTATGGCTGAGGAAAACTAAGTTAGTTTATTTTTAGTTTTTTTCAGCTGTAGTGTTCATGCATTGCACGTAGCTGTAATTTTTATTTTGTTAGTGCACATTGTCGTTGCATTTCTGTTGTCATTGCATTTTCATTTTAGTGCATTGAGGACAATGTAAACTTTAAGTTTGGGGGAATGCATATGGGATTTGGAAATACACCCACATATCATTTTTTTTTGAATTTAATGAAGCATGCAAGGTTTATTTGTGGTTAATGCAAATGTGTTTGAAAATTTTTGTTACATTCGATGCTTAATTCTTGAATCATGTGAATAATCAATGAATGAGTTGGATAAGATTGAATGTTGTATCTTCAATTCTTTGATGAATGATTTAGGTTGCATTAGTAATGGATAACTAGTAGCATTCCTTGAATCTTGAATGAATCTGCCTTTTACAGCTGTTTATATATAGTTATGAATAAAAGACACTCCAAAATGGGTGTATTGTAAAATGTGAAAGAGGGAACACTCCAATGCAAGTGTTAAAAAAATGCATCTGGCCAAAGGCTGTCGCTGCATGAGTGTGTATAGGCGCAATTACGTACTCCCTGGGGGTTTGTTGCACTCTATCGTTGCTTTTCAGGTACAAGGGTACATTAATGCAACAATATCCATTATTCACAAGAAAAAGAAAAAGAGACATATATTGTACAATAAATGCTGTATTGGTAGATAGAATTTAGGATTTAAAACATTTTGATGAAGTTGCAATCTTATTCATTCATACTTATGTATTGTCGATGCAATATTCTGTCATCTGAATGTGACTTATTCATTGGGATTTTAGGTGATTCAAGTTTCTAGAATGATCATTTGCCTTAGTGAATTCTTGTTTAGCCTTGCTAGTTTCTGTTTTACTTAAGGACAAGAAAAAACTCAAGTTTTGGGGGTGTGATAGTACTAGAAATAACATATGTTTTCTCCATACTTATTGGTTAATTTTCCCCACTTAGCTATCTTTAGCACGTATTTTAGAATTTTCAGTTCAGTAAATTGCATTTTATAACTCAGTGGATCTTAACCTATTTATCCTTAATTTCGTCATGTTTTGGTTCTGATGTCGCTGCATGAGTATTTCTAGATTGTGCCTAGAATTGTCACTGCACTTGACAGTTGTCTGGATAAGAACAAAGAGGTGTGAGCTATCTGGTATGGTACAACCAACTTGTATGTATAGAGGCAGAATGATTCTGATGAAATGACTCCTGTGCTATTTGGATAAATATTAATATTCACGTGGAAAGGAAAATGAGAAGATTTTTTTTGGTCTGGGGTATTATCTTCTTCAACCTATCTTTTGAAGCTTTTCGACAATGGCGACTTAGGCCTCCTACGGGTGACCCGACGTCAAAAGGATGCAAATTAGCTTTTGACGAGGAGCCTTGAGTGCGACACAAGAGGGAGTTGAGAGATCAAGTTGAGATTTTCGAGAAATAGTACTCTCCACTTGTTTCTTTTATATTTGTTTTCTAAACGTTGGTGATTACTTTCTATTTCATGTTTGTACGGAAGTATACATGATTTCTAGGTTAAATGTTATTTTTATTCAATCTTGCTTCTACTGTTTAATCTCTGGTGTTGAATTTTTTTAGCATGGAAGTGTTATTGCGGTCATTGATACTGGGAAGTGCAGCGATAGTTCAAGCTAACAAGCATGACAATAGAAGTTGCTTGAGGATTAGAGGAATTTAATCCACTTGTTCTTAATAGTGTTCCATTGCCATCATCGGAAGGTATGACTAATGTGCATGTTTAAGTCTTAGATTAAATATATAAGTTAAGCTTGGTAAGATATTCATTGCAATTTAATGCATCGAAAATCATCTATCCTTTTATACCTTGTGAGCACTTAAGATTCTGTTGAGTATTCACGTTGGGGATCCTAGTTTAGAATTAACATATTTTATCTTATTGTTTTTAAGTTATTGCTTTCACAACTACTCTCACAATTTATCTCGTTTCTATCTATTTATTGCACTAACATTGATCGAAAAAAGACAACCATCCTTGTGGGATCGATATCTAACAAACTCATATCTGTTGACTATACTTTCATCGATAGTGTACGCTTGCACATTATTACTGTGACATTAAACAGCCGGTCATCCTTGTTGACTCGTTATGTTAGTGGAATATCAGAAGATCTTGCAAGGGTAGTGACTAGTTGATTGGCGAGGAACCTAAAACGACAGTTGATGGAGATTATCGAAGCAAGCTAATCACCCATAATCAAGATTCGATTCATTCTCCTTTTGTTTCTCTTGAAGTTTAGTTCTTTTACGATATTTTGTTTTATTATTATAAAAATCCTTTATTTTATGTTTTCGTAATATAACTAATTTAAAGTACTAGTCAGATCTTTTAGTGTTTAGGTTAGAATTGATCTAGCATTCACCTTCCTCGGGTACGAACCTCGGATTACTCACCTCTCACCTACTCCATTGTAAAACTATATTACAACTCGATCCGTATACTTGCGGATATCGTCTCGTACTTCTATATTTTATTTAGTATTCACACTTGAAATGTTAGTACGTTTGGAGGTGGTTAATGTACATCTTTATTTTGATAATTTTAGGAAGATTATTTTGAAAGTTGTTTTCTATGTACCAAGTTTTAAAAGAAACTTAATTTCTATCGCATGTTTATTTAAAGATGGCTTGAGTGTGGCTTTTAATAATAGTGTTGCAATATTTTGAAATCGTACACTTTTTTGTCATTGATGGATGCTTCAGAATCTCAATTTTATCAAACCAAAGATGTATATAGGGGTGAGCAAAACTCGATTCGACTCAAAAAAATCGAAAAAGATTCGAATTTCGAGTTAAACGAATCGAGTTATTCGAGTTAATCGAGTTATTCGAATCAACTCAAATTTTTTTTCGAATTTCGAATTCGAATCGAGTTGAGTTTTCAAATTCGAATAACTCGAATAATTCGAATAATTAGAATATCAAACTATAATATTTTACATTTTTACCCTAAATTCCCAAACCTTTTTATTTTTCCCTCAAAACTTTTACTCCTTCCCACTTCCCCCCAAAACTTTTACTCCTTTCCCCTCCCAACCCCCCAATCTACCAAAAATCTGTTTCCCACCAAAATTTTACTCTCCCATTTACTTTTTCTCAAAATTTTACTCCCCAAAACCCTCAAAACCTTTTATTTTCCCCCAAAATTTTTACTCCCTCTCACTTTTCCCTTAAAACTTTTATTCTCTTCTCATCCCACCTCCCATCTACCCTAAACCCTCCCCCTCCAATTTTTTTAATATTTTCCCTCCAAAATTTTACTCCCCCCTATTTACTTTCCCTCAAACTTTTATTGCCCAAAACTTTTTATTTTTCCCCTAAACTTTTACTTCTCACCCTTTACTCTCAAAGAAAAAATCAAAATTATCCAAAACAAAAAAATCACTAAGCATAAATAGTAATAATTTTATTTATATCTATTATTTATTATTAAATTAAATTTCACATTTTATATTATTTATATTATTGAATTGCTTAGTCATATTGAATATTTATATTAAAATTGAATTATTAATTATGCCATAAAATATTCATGTTAAAATTTTATATTGGTATCAATTTCACATTTTATTTTTAAAATAACTTTTATTAAAAAAATCATATTTTTACATTTAATATATTTTTTAATTCCAAAATACATAGTGACAAGAATCTGAAGATAATTGAAACAACTAAGCAAGCAAAGAAGCTAACCAGTATATAAAAAATTAATAAATAAATTATGAGGTGATGAAAGTTAATAAAAAATTTGATTAAGGTGGTCAAATTTTATTACGATGGGTGACAATAGTTACAAGGACCCAGAATTATTTTTTAAAATTTAACTCGAACAAACATATTCGATTCGATTCGATTCGAATTCCATCTCACTCGACTCGATTCGAGAAAACTTCAAATAAAGTTAGGATGATCAAATGAGATTCGAAAACTCGATTAACTCAAAAATTTTCGATTCGATTAGATTCGATTCGATCGAATGCTCACCCCTAGATGTATACACTATTTGAAATTGAATTAGCAAATAAAAGACATAAAAGTTCTCTCTTGTGAGGCAAACCTTTGGCATTTGAGACTTGGTCATATTAACCGAGAAAGAATCACTAGACTTGTGAATGATGACACATTAAGTTCACTTAAGGAAGTTGATCTTCCACAATGTAAATCTTGCTTGGAAGGTAAGATGTCTAAGAGATATTCTAATGCAATAGGAACAAAGGTCATGAAACCCTTAGAACTTGTGCACACTGACATATGTGGCCCCATAAATGTAAGTACAAAAGGTAGTTACGATTATTATATGAATTTTATAGATTATTATTCCAAATATGGGTATGTGTACCTAATGCACCACAAAAGTGAAACCTTTGATAAATTCAAAGAGTTTCATGCATAAGTGGAGAAAAACTAGGTTTTCCCATAAAGATACTTTGATCTAGTCGAGGTGGGAGATATTTATCGGATGAGTTCTTAGGGTATCATATAGAGAATAGGATATTATCCAAATTAAACACGTCGGTAACTCTACAATAGAATTTCATGATTAATAGAAGGAATCAAACTTTGTTGGACATGGTTGAATCGATATTAAGTTATTTGCAACTGACAATATTCTTTTGGGGATATGCTTTACGAACAACTTGCTACATTTTGAATGATGTACCAATTAAAGCCGTACCTAAACCTTCATACAAATTGTTGCACAACAAAAAGCCTTACCTTGCCTTAAGCATTTAAGGATTTGGATATTCCTACCCTACGTATTGGAGAAAGATGCGAGGAAGTTGGATTCATAGATAGAGTTGTGCATGTTTTTGGGATATCCTAAAGGAGCAAAAGGTTGTTTGTTTTATAAGCCGAAAGAGAAAATATTGATAGTGTCGTCTGATGCTACCTTTCTTAAGGAAAATTACATGAACAACTTTAAAGCTCGATGTACTTAAGGAACTTTCAGGAAATACACAGTCTTACACTAAGAGTTCCAGGATCAACTACTAATAGTAGACGTACAAATGATCAATAGTATAGGGATCTTCATCGTAGTAGGAGGGTCTCTCACGGGTCTGAGTTTTTCCAATCTAGATATCTGTTTCACAGTAGGGTTAGTGAGTTGTTATTAGGTGAATCTCGGTCTAAGACACTACCAACACGATCCTTTAGAGGGATCCAAGTAAGACGTGTCACTACAAAGAAATCATTCATCTCCAAAAAATTTTTATGGCGTAATCTTTGTAAAAATATAGTGCTGGAAATAAACATTTAATAAAATATAAAAAATAGAGTATAAGCCAAATGGCATATAGAATTTCAGTAAGATATTTATATCAACCTAAAATATAATACTTTAAAATCATTCCATAAACTTTAACAAAACTTCATTAAATCATGACTCCTTAATATATGTTTAAATACAAATCTTACACAAAATATAATCAGACTTCACACCCATCATCATGCATAATAAAAATAAACAGATAACTCACAACAACATATGTCCTTTTCGTAGTCCGTTAGAAAATCATCCTTCAACAGTATACGTGATAAGGAAAAGGGGTAATGGGGTAAGTTCAAATGAACTTAGTGAGTTCCATAGAGATCTTAAGCAGAATACTAATAGCACAATCCAATTTTTCAAAAAAATCATTCCACATTACAGAGTACGCCCAATGGAGTATATAGAATTCAGAAAAACTCAGTACGCCAATGGTGTGTCACATGGGCGAATACTATACGCCAACATAACAGAACTCAGACATTCCATTTTCATGCCAACCACATACTCAAACATTCTACTTCATTCATAGACATTCTCTCATTATATTCCTATTTCAGTATCAATAGGTAGCATTACCACATCCCAAATTTTTATTAGTAGTGGCGTAAGAATTAAAACAAGGAAGTGAAGTAGTCTACTGGTTTAATGCTCCTTAGCTATCCTAGTGTTCCTAAGTTCAAGTCCCCTCGCTCACAAATTTTTATTTAATTTTTTTACACAAAAGCCCATGTAATTATTAAGCTTGTCGTCCACTCCTTAGCTTCCACGAATAAGAGGATTCCTTTCCTCCATTATGGGTCAAACTTACCATAAGTTGAGGGAGCATGATCCCTTTTTTTTTACTCCATGTCTCCCTTTCCAGCAATTGAATCTCACCCTTGCCATAGAAGAGGTTCATTGAACCTAGACCAAGTTGACCAACCTCTCTTCTCAATCGCCCACCTCTCATTGTTGTCCCCTCCTCCCTATCTCTCAGTTCCCTATTTTTCCTATTTTATTCTCACCTATTTTCTCTGTTTTTACAAAAAAAACCCTTTTCTCTTTTCATTTTTATTTTCTTCCCATACCATGACCAAACCCTTCACCCTTCACCACTGACCACTGTTCCTCTTTCTCCTCCTTATTCTCTTCCCCATCACCACCGTGACCACCACTGTAAGCCACAATGAATTATTTTCTCCTCTATCCCTTTTCCTTTCATCTCAATATTTTACGTTTGTTTTGTCGGACCTCTACCATTCTATTTTACTACATGATCTACCGTAATTTGGTGTAGCAGATTAAACTAGTTTTCGCATTTAAGGAGCTTAAATACAAACATTTTTGTTATGTTTTAGTTATGTTTTCTTAGTTTTATTTGCATTGAATAAAGTGTGCAAATTGAGTCTTTTTGTGTCCATAGGGGCTAAATGAAGCCTGAGAGTGAGCTAACGTACTTTGTGAGTGAGCAAGAAACCATCAGAAGGCATACTGAATTAATATTAGTCACTATGTCGCAACACAAGTGACTCAATGTTGTAACATAGGAACAGAATGGAGAAAGCTCAAGTCTACCTTCGATGTCGCAACATGGACTAAGGGTGTCGCGATATACCCCTGAAGACATCTCAAGGAGGAGTATACTGTCACCTCTGTAGTGACACAGGTCTTGGTGTGTCGTGAGACTAGCTTTGTGACGGAAACAAAACATGAAGCAAGGGCATTCTGGTCTGCACAATCACACTTTAAACTTAAGGACGTCAGCTAACCTAAGGTTAGGGATGACGAACGCCTAAAAGCTATAAATAGGTTCCTTTGGCACATTTTATGGACACCATTCCTTTAGCCTGAATTCTCTGTGTAAATTTAGTTTAGTTTTCTTTCGTTCTGAGGTTTTAGATTTCTTTCTGTTGTTCATGTTGATTTCAAGATATCTGAATTATGGAAGCATTAAACATTATGGATTTGTAATTAATCTGAAAACAATTAGGCTATTTTATTTGCTTTATCTTGTCGATTTAATTAGCATGCTCTTTATTTATATCGGTTTCATATTATCTATGAATGCCATGAGGAACTAATCCCTCTATGAGGGATTAGCTAGTGGAGGTATGATCTATTAATTATTTTGTAGGGTTACGCAACGGATCAACTATTTGGGAAAGAAAGAACGTGAAAAAAACTCTGGGCTTGACAACCCCGAGATGTCATCAAGGTGGGAATTAACCAAAAATTGGTATTGCCAATTCGTGAACACCTTCACCTCAAGCCAATCTGTAAGTGAGGTTAGAAGATAAGTAGTTATTGCTGACTCATTATGCTAGTGGAAGATCGCAAGATGCCGCTAGGGTAGTGACTAGTTGATTGATGAGGAGCCTGAAGCAACAATAAATGAGGATTACCAAAGTTAGCTAATCACCCATAATCAAGATTTGATTTACTCTACTCTGGTATCTCATGAATTTTATTTCTTTTATGTTTTTTTTATCATAAAAACCTTAAGAAACCCTTTCCTATGTGCTCATACTGGAATTTATTTAAATTACTAATTAGATCTTTTAGTGTTTAAGTTAGAATTGATCTAACAATCGCCTCACTTGGGTACGATCCTCAGAGTACTCACCTACTTTGTTGTAAAAACTATATTACAACTTGACCCATGTACTTGTTGATATCGGCTCACAGTTTTCTATTTTATTGCACTATTCACACTCTGGACGTTAGTACATCTAGAGGTGGTCACTACACCATTCGTCGAGCTACTGCCGCCACCGTCGCCACTGCCTCCATCGTCGGTGGTTGAGTGTTTAAGAGTGGGTTATTCGATCATCAACTTCTCCTCTTAGTGTTTTCCTCTCTTGGCCGAATTGTATAGTGGTCATAGAGGTTTTTTTTATTTCACGTGTTAACACTATCCTTTATATTCTTTGAAGGGCCGAACGATAACAATAGGAGAGATCCTTAACTTTGGATTGGAGATCATCAATTCGAGTGTACAAATCGTGGGGTAAGTGTTATGGTAAGATTTTTAGTGACTAATTTATTAGTAATAAAATACCTTCGATAGATCCTAACCAATATACATTTTTGTGTGTTAAATACGTCTTTCGGGTTTAGATCCAAACGAAATCACAACTAGGGGATTGTGGCATTTTGGATCTACGAAAAAGGTACGGGTTCAATACCATTTAGAATAAATATAATGTTGCATTAAACAAAGTATTTTAATATTAAAATTGAGATTAAACGCAAGTACAATGTGTACTTCAAAGGAGGGGTTAAAAACTCATCGAAAAGGTTTACCATGTAAGTAAACCTAACCAAACGATTGTATGAAAGCATGATATATGTTGTGATGGTAACTGTGATTATGATATATGTGTAAATCTCATCCTTATGATATGTGGTACATGGGTTGTGTGATTCTTTTGATGATCTAAAGCATGTGAGATTTATATATCATAGTCCGGTTCAAAACTTGGATTATATATAAGGTGTTTTTGAAAAACTTCATGCATTATAAAGAGGGTATTTTTGTGAAAAGCTTGACACATGATTAAATTGTTGTAAAAAAATTTGAGACTCCCGAAGCCGATTCTAGGTAAGTGTTCTTTAGATTTGAAACTATATACTGTGATAACTCTAGATTGTGAAAACAATATATAACGCCCTGAATAATTTATTTCTATTTTTGTAAATACCTGACACAAATGTGTATTTGCTACAGTGGTTAAGTGTTTTGGGTGTGTGTGAGAGGTCTTGGGTTCAAGTCCTACTTTTGGAAAATTTTGTTGTTTTTCTAGTCCTAGCCTTATCCTTGTTCAGTGGGTTTATATAAAATTGTCTGTTAATCCATATCAGAATGAGGCTGTTGGTTCGAGTGGTAAGCAGTTGGTGTGTTGGACATTATGTGTTCGAATCTTTATGTGAGCGTGGGTATTAATTTTTGCCTCGGTTGGCTGAGAGAGTTTGGATGGGATTGGGAGATTGAGTGAGTGGGTAGTTGTGGTTGATATGATAGTGAGGAGTTGGGATATTGGTGTTTTCTAATTTTGTTTTTGTTTTTTTTTTAAAATTACAATTTTTTCTCTCTTTCTCTCTGAAAAATTCTGACATTGGTTTTCCCCTTTTCTTTTCATTTTTCTGTCAATTTAATTTTTCAATCTCGATATTTTGGCTTTTCAGTGTTCTGGTGCATTGGTAAGTGGTGATAGAATGCTTTGGTCGGGTTAGAGAGATTTTTCCTTTAAATCTATTTTGTACAATGTTGATTTTCCGTTGGAATTGAAATTGTGTTGTTGGAAGCAGCGAATCGTGAAGAACGAGGCTCTCCTCTCACGGAATCATAGTCAGAGTCGTTTGAGAATTTGGGTAAGCCTTGTACACTCGAGTTTCACCGTTGTCAGTTTGGTTAGTTTAATTTAACTGTGAGTTGAGACTGATTTTGGAAATTGCATCGTGTTGATTTTAGGTGCTAGTTGGCTCGAGTGTGATTTCGCATCAAAATCGTACCAGGTGTGTTCCTAAAATGTAGAAAATCGGTTTCAGCAAGAGTCAAAAATGCATTCTGTCGATGCCAGGTGTGAGACACGGCCGTGTGTTTGACAAAGGTGCGGCCATGCGCAAGACACAATTGTGTGATGGTGTGAGTGTGGCCGTGTGGGCCCACACGAGCATGTGGGCCTATAATTCTAAAGTTTTGCCTAGGGTCGCACGGGTCATTCCAATTGACTATGGGTTTACCGTAGGGTCGGTAAGGGCTAACCAAACCCTAAATTAAGTGATATGATATTTTGATAGTCTATTTTGAGTAGGATACCGTTATGCATGTTTGACTTTTCTAATAAATATATATGTTATCTTTATGCGAGCATGTTAAGCATGATATTTTTGCATCTGTACTTTGTATTTAAGTTTGGGGTGGGAATTGTATATGTGGAGGAAGTGATCTGTATGGCGACCTTTCACTTATATTCTAGCAGGTTGACTTCTTATTATCTATTTTGTATTGTATCGACACTATATGTTATGTAGGGATAGGTGGGTGTTTTTAACCCCACATGGTGTGGTGGGATGGTCGGAGTTAGTGTGTAGAGGATGGAGGTAGGATTCTGTATATCTGTTCCGCTTATTTGATTCTGTTATCTGTATTTGAAAAGGACTTAAGTCAGAATCTGAGTCTGACTGTATATGAGAAATCTGTATGTATAACATGTCTATTTCTGTAGGGTTACATAATGAGTTTACGAAAAGTCAAATCTATTTGTTTGTTCTATCCAGGTAATCCACAGACTTAGGCAGATCCGTGCGGCTGAGTCTCTCGGTGACCACAATTTTGTGAACTATTTTTGATTAATGGTTTAAATTTAATTAAGGATTATATCTGGGAGTTTTGTAATTAAGGGACTCTACGGACTGTTTTGTTTTATTTTGGATTTGGATTTTTGTTTTAACTCTTTATATGCAACGATTGGCTGAAAACATGGTTTTTACTAAAATAAAGGTTTCTTTTTTCTCTGAATATACGAACAGAATTTTCAAATATAATGATTTCTAAGATTTCCGCTGTAAATTATGTTTTGGCTAATGAATTAATTAAATAGTGCTTTTAGTAATAATTATAAACGAATATGGTTTATTAAACCTGGATGATTTATCAAAGTGACACTGTTTTAAAAACCCCCTTTTGGTGGCATCTCTAGATTCAACCATAAAGTCTAGGCCGGGTTTGGGGTGTTACATTTAGTGGGATCATAGCAGGTTGGAAAACTCGGGTTGTGAATTTTGGGTTCCAAAATTATGTTTTAGAAGGGGCTCATTTTGAAATAAGGTGGATAATTTTGGGTAAGTGCGTGGTACACCGTGTCTCTGGTGCCGATCCTGTAAGTATTTCTGGACTTAGATAAGAACTTTCTGAAAAGACTGTAGTTAGTACTTTATGAAAATATACAGAGTTAGTTAGAGACTGAAACCTCTAAAATATTTCTAAACTTCTGATAATTTAAGCATAAAATATCTGCTAATAAATAATGGAATTGATGCATAGAATTTTATAATGTAGAGAAATTTGAAATATACGATAAGCGCTCGTGGAACTCGTGATTGTGGTATTTGTGGGTGCGGTAGGGGTTGTAGGGGGCTCAAACTGAGTCTTCTTTTCTAGGCAGTATGCCAAATTTAGACACGAGTGAGACACCGATTTCACCTGCTACTAAGACTAGGTCTCAAAGCCGTTCGGTTAGGGATGACGCACTGTCACAAGCCATGTTTAGGGTGTTAGAGAGGGTCGCAGACCCCATTCTGGATTTGGGGGCCGTGGGTCGGTAACTGAACGACTCCGATCCAATGGAGTTGGGCTATTTGGGGGTGTCACTGGAGTTGCCTCTACTGTGGCTGAGTATTGGTTGGAAGCCACAGAGAGGATTATGAGCGATATCGACTGTAGTCTTGAGCAGAAACTAAAGGGTGCAGTTTCTTTACTTAGCGATGAGGCATATCAGTGGTGGTTGTCAGTTAAGGAGGGTACTCAACGGGACTGTTTGAATTGAGACTATTTTAAGACTGCCTTCGAGGGGAAGTATGTGAGGGCAAGCTATGTTGATGCTCGTAGGAGTGAGTTCAGGAATCTCACGCAAGGTGATAGATCTGTAGCTGGGTATGAGGTTGAGTTTTTGAGGTTGAGCCGCTATGCTCGAGGTATGGTGGCATCTGAGTATGAGAAATGCATCCGTTTTGAGGGCATTTTGAGGGATAATCTTATGGTACTATTTACTCTATAGAGGGAGCGCGAGTTTGCTGTTCTGGTGGATAAGGCGAAGATCACCGAGGAGATTAAGCCCGTAGAGCGCCAGAATAGGAATCGTGAGAGAAGCAAGAATAAGAGGGATTCAGAGCCCTCTTTTTCTGTTCAAAGTCCTAAGAAATGGGCTAAACCTGATGGGCCTGTTATAGCGAGGGTTCATGTTTCTCCTACTGAGATTCAGCCATGTGGTGATTGTGGTAGGCACCATCCGGGCGAGCGTTGGAGGAGGTTAGGGGCTTGTCTAAGGTGTGGGTCTTTGAAGCATCAAATTAGAGAGTGTCTACAATGTGCTAATTAGATGCAAGCTTTAGGACTAAGTTCTATATAGCTTTAGAGGGCAGTTCAGTAGCCACCTAGGGGCCATGGACCAGCTAGGGGTGGTAATGGTATGGATTGAGGACAGAGAGCACTGGGTAGAGGTGCTAATTAGACTGAGGCGAGTAGCTTGCCCTAGTTTATGCTGCTCGACGTCGAGAGGATAGAGACGCTCCTGATTTGATCATGGGTACATTCTTTATTTTTGATGTTCCTTATACTGCTCTGATAGACATAGGTTCAACACATTCCTATGTAGCTAATACTGTTTCAGAAAACTTGGAGATTTTTATGGAGTGCACTTCTAGTGAGATTACCGTACTGAGTCCATTGGGGCAGTCTGTTCGAGTAAGTAGAATTTATAGGAATGCACCATTAGAAGGACAAGGGACTGTGTTTCCGTCAAATGTGATGGAGCTACCGTTTAGGGAGTTAGACTTGATTCTGGGTATGGATTGGTGTGTTGAGCACCGAGTTAGTCTGGATTGTGCGACTAAAAGGGTTGTTCTGAGGACATTGGATGATAAGGAAGTGGTTGTGACCGGTGAGCGTCGAGATTACTTGTCTAGTGTGATCTCCGCCCTTATGGCTAATAAATTAGTTCGGAAAGGGTGTGAGGTGTATATGGCTTTTGTTAGTGTTTCAATTTCTTGGGACTCTTCTGTCAGGGATATCGAACACTGAGGGAAATTTTGGATGTCTTTCCTGAGAAATTACCGGGTTTACCTTCAAATCAAGAAGTTGAGTTCGGCATTGAGCTTTTACCGGGCACAGCTCAAGTGTCCATCACTCCTTATCGAATGTCACCGAAGGAGCTTACGGAGCTTAAGGCTCAATTTCAAGAGTTTCTGGATCTTGGTTTCATCCATCCTAGTGTATCTTCGTGAGGGGCACTGGTTCTGTTTATTAAGATAAAGGATGGTACCATGAGGATGTGCATTTACTACCGGGAGTTGAATAAACTGACTATGAGGAATAAGTACCCACTTTCGAGGATTGATGCCATGTTTGATCAGTTTTGAATGGCTTTAATTTTTTCAAAGATAGATCTTTGATCTGGGTGTCATCAGCTGAGAGTTAAGGAGGTAGATATTCATAAGACATCATTTAGGACTCGTTATGGGCACTATGAGTTCCTAGTTAAGTCCTTTGGTTTGATGAATGCTCCGGCTGCATTATGGATCTGATGAACCGAGTTTTTCAGTCGTATCTAGATCAATTCGTCGTGGTCCTCATCAACAATATTTTGGTTTACTTTAAGACTGAGGATGAGGATGATGAGCATCTTAGAGTAGTGATTCAAATACTTTGAGAGAAACAACTCTACGCTAAGTTGAGCAAGTGTGAGTTCTGGTTGCGTGAGGTAACTTTTCTAGGGCACGTGGTTTTTGCCGAAGGGATCTGGGTTGATACTAAGAAGATTGAGGTTGTGCTTGATTGGAAATAACATAAGAACGTATCTGAGATTCGTAGTTTTCTGGGTCTTTTGGGATATTATCGGCGTTTTGTTGAAGGGTTCTCTCTGATTGCAGCCCCTTTGACTAAGCGTTGTGCAAAGGTACAAGGGAAATTACCCGACACATGATCTCGAGTTAGCTGTTGTAGCATTTGCGTTAAAGATCTAGAGGAACTATTTGTATGGTGAGAGGTGTATCATTTACATTGATCATAAGAGCCTTAAGTATCTGCTTACTCAGAAGGAGTTGAATCTTACACAGCATGGGTGGATTGAGCTACTTAAAGATTATGACTGCATGATTGAGTATCATTTTGGTAAGGCCAAGGTGGTGGTCGACGCTCTCAGTCGTAGAGCGATGTTCGCTCATCTTAGTTTGTTCGATGATGGGTTAGCCGAGTTGCAAGTTAAGCTGACTTGTATTGGACAGATTTGAGAAAAGTTGTTGAGGGATAAGTTTTTGGTTCTGAGGTTTCGTTAGGTTGAGAGTGGCAATACATTTGATTTTGGGCTGAATAAAGATGGGGTTCGGTGTTTTCGAGGTCAAGGTTGTGAGCCGAATGATTCTAATATGAGACAGTCGATTCTGAGGGAGGCGCATAGTACCCCTTATGCTATGTATCCCGGTGGTAATAAAATGTATCAGGATTTTGTGAATTGTATTGGAAGCTGAGCACCAATTGCCTTCGGGTTTACTACAATCTATTAAGATTCTCTTATGGAAATGGGAACGAGTGATGATGGACTTCGTTAGTGGGTTGCCCTTGACACCCACTGAGAAGGATTTTGTTTGGGTCATCATGGATCGATTGACCAAGTTCACCCGTTTTGTTCCAGTTCAGATGGACTACTCTCTGCAAAAGTTAGTGAAGCTTTATATCTCTGAAATTGTAAGAATGCATGGGGTTCCAGTTTCGATTATATAGGGATCCTCGCTTCACTTCTCGATTCTGAAAGAAACTGTATAAGGCTTTGGGTTCGAGATTGGACTTGAGTACTACGTTTCATCCTCAGACCGATGGCCAATCTGAGAGGGTGATTCAGATACTATAGGATATGCTTCGGAGTTGTGTGATTGATTTCTGAGGTAGTTAGGAGGATTTTTTGCCATTAGCTGAGTTCGCCTACACTAACAGTTCCAATCTAGCATCCAGATAGCACCTTACGAGGCTTTGTACGGTCGTAAGTGTCGTACTTTGCTATGTTGGACTGAGTTGGGTGAGTGCCAAGTTTTGGGTCTTGAGTTGGTTTTCAAGATTGAAGATAAGGTTAGATTGATTCAGGATCATCTAAAGGCGGCTTTTGATAGATAGAAGTCCTCTGCGGATTTAAAAAGTAGAGATATCGAGTACCCTATAGGTGACTTCATTTTTCTCAAGGTTTTTGCGTGGAAGAAAGTTCTGAGGTTCGGTCGTAAGGGCAGGTTGAGCCCATGGTTCATTGGGCCATATCGGATTCTGAAGCATGTGGAACTGATCGCTTACAGTTAGAGCTACCTCCAGAGTTGGACTGTATCAATGATGTGTTTCACGCCTCGATGTTGAGGCGGTACCAGTCTGATCCATCTTATGTTGTCTCTGTTTAAGAGAATGATGGTAGGCCAAATTTTACTTTTGATAAGGAGCTGGTTCAGGTGTTTGATCGTGATATGAAGGTTCTGAGAAGGAAGTCTATCCCGTTGGGGAAGGTTCTGTGGCAGAATCAATACACTTGATAAGTCAGTAGTATCCTCATCTGTTCGGATCAGGTAAATTTCGAGGTTAAAATTTCTTTTAGGGGTTGGAGTTGTAACACCCTAAATAATTTATTTCTATTTCTATAAATACCTGACTAAAATGTGTATTTATTGCAGTGGTTAAGTGTTTTGGGTGTGTGTGAGAGGTCTTGGATTCAAGTCCCACTTTTGGAAAATTTTGTTATGTTTCTAATCCTAGCCTTATCCTTATTCAGTGAGTTTATATAAAATTGTCTGTTAATCCATATCAGAATGAGGTTGTTGGTTCGAGTGGTAAGGAGTTGGTGTGTTGGAGGTTCTATGTCCAAATCTTTATGTGAGCGTGGGTATTAATTTTTTCCTCAGTTAGCTGAGAGAGTTTGGATGGGATTGGTAGATTGAGTGAGTGGGTAGTTGTGATTGAGATGATAGTGGAGTGTTGGGATATTGGGGTTATCTAATTTTATTTTTTTCAAAAATTTGGGTTCTTTCTCTCTCTCTCTCAAAAATTATGACGTTGGTTTTCCCCTTTTCTCTACTTTTTTTGTTAATTAAATTGTTCAAACTCTGTATTTTGGTTTTTCGATGTTCTTGTGCGTTGGTAAGTTGTGATAGAATGCTTTTCTTTGGTTAGAGAGATTTTTCCTTTAAATACATTTTGAACGATCTTGATTTTTTGTTGGTATTGAAATTATGTTTTTGGCAGCAATGAATCATGACGAACAAGACTCTCCTCTCGCAAAATCGTAGTCGAAATCGTTTGGGAATTTGAGTAAGGGTTTTACACTTGAGTTTCACTATTGTCGGTTCTGTTAGTTCAGTTTAACTGTGAGTTTAGATTGATTTTGGAAGTTGTGTTGTATCGATTTTAGGCGCTGGTTGGCTCGAGAGTGATTTCGCATCAAAATCGTACCAGGTGTGTTCCCAAAACGCTGAAAAGTGGGTTTTAGCAAGATTCGAAAAGGCATTCTGTCGACGCCACACTGGTATTTGCCTGGCCGTGTGCGAGACATGGCCATGTGTGTGGCGAAAGTGCGGCCGTGCGTAAGACACGACCGTGTGATGGTGTGAGTGTGGCCGTATGGGTCTTAGGCTAGGCCGTGTGGGGCACACGGGTAAGGCCAATCTGGGTGTGTGGGCCACACGGGCGTGTGGGTCCACATGGGATGTGGCCCATAATTATGAAGTTTTCCCTAGGGTTGAACGGGTCATTTTGATCAGCTCTGGGCTTACCCTAGGGTTAGTAAGGGCTAACCAAACCTTAAATTATGTAATATGATATTTTGATGGTCTAATCTGAGTAGGACACCGTTATGCATGTTGACTTTTCTACTAAATATATATGTTATCTGTATGCGAGCATGTTAAGCATGACATTTCTGTATCTGTACTCTGCATTTATGTTTGGGGTAGGAATTGTATATGTAGAGGAAGTGATCTGTATGACGACCTTTCGCCTATACTCTGGTAGCTTAACTGCATCTTATATGTTTTGTGTCGTATCGGCACTATATGGTGTGTAGGGATGGGTGGGTGTTTTTAACCCCATATGGTGTGATGAGATGGTTGGAGTTGGTGTGTAGAGGATGGGGGTAGGATTCTGTATATCTATTCTACTTATCTGATTCTATTATCTGTATCTCTAAAGGACTTAAGTCCGAATCTGAATTTAACTGTATATAAGATATCTGTATTATAGCATGTCTATTTCTGTTGGGTTACACACTAAGTTTACAAAAACTCACATCTATTTGTTTGTTCTGTCCAGGTAATCAACAAACTTAGGCAGATCGGTGTGGCGGAGTCTCTCGGTTACAACAAGTTTGTGAATATTTTTTATTAATGGTTTTTATTTAATTAAGGATTATTTTTGGGATTTTTGTAATTAAGGGACTCTCCGGACTGTTTGGTTTTATTTTTGATTTGGATTGTCATTTTAACTCTTTAGATGCAACGGTTGGCTAAAAACATGGTTTTTACTTAAACAAAAGTTTATTTTTTTCTCTAAAAATACGAATGGGATTTCCAAATATAACGATTTCTAAGACTTCCACTGTAAATTATGTTTTGGCAAATGAATTAATTAAATAACGCTTTTAGTAATAATTATAAACGAATATGGTTTATTAAACCTGGATGATTTATCGAAGCGGCACTGTTTTTAAAACCCTTCTTTGTGACATCTCCAGATTCGGCCATAACGTCTAGGCTGAGTTTGGGGTGTTACACAATAGATAGTGAGACAAGTGTAAATTGAAATAAAACTTCGATTAAAAAATTTTCAAGTGATAACATAATAACCTACCTCTATTGAAATAAAAGTCACAAGTCTTAAAATGAGTACCCGCGGAGTGAGAACTTGGGGAATGAGTGCTCCCACTATTGAGGGTCAAGGAACCCAGATCAACTTGTCCGCATCCCAAGTGCGAACTCCTTAGCCAACAGTGGAAAGTGTTGAATGTGCTCCCACTATTGAGGAGAGTCAACATGAGCCTACAAACGAGGCTATATAGGAATCCATGCTTCGAGTGTTAGAGTGAGTGGCGGGTGCTCAGACTGGGGCCAAAAGTCGTGTTCCTATAGTTGAGAGGCTTTGTTCGAGTAGAGCCGAGCTATTAAAGGGTGTTGTAGGAATGGCCCTCACTGTAGCTGAATACTGTTTTGAGGGTACGAAGAGGATTTTATATGATATGGAGTGCACCCCAAAGCAGAAGCTTAAAGGGACTGTGTCACTACTACGAGATGAGGCCTATCGCTGGTGGCAACCATTGTAAGAGGTACTCAAGCTGATCGACTAACGTGGGAGCATTTTCTAGATGCCTTGCAAAAGAAATATGTGGACATGAGGTACGTTGAGGCAGAAGACTGGAATTTATTGAGCTCAGGCAAGGTAACATATTCGTGATCGAATATGAGGCTGAGTTTTTGAGGTTTAACCGTTATGCTCTGGGTATGGTTGCGAGTTAGTAGGGTAACTGTGGCCAATTTGAGTTTGGGCTGAGATTTGAGTTGATGATGCATGTGGCCCCACCTCAAGAAAGGGTTTTCGAAGCTTTGGTGGAGAAAACCAAAATCTGTGAGCAAGTCAATCGCATAAAGCGAGAAAGAAATGAGCAGGTGAGAGTTTCTACGAAGAGAGACATGCCCTAATGTGTAGGCTTCGCATCTAGTTAAGTGAGCCAGAGAGGAACAACCCTGCCAGAACTTTATTGCAACTGGAGGTAGAGCTCAGAACTATGCCATTTGTGGCAAGAGGCATTCAGGTGACTATTGGAAGTGCATGGGTGCATGTCTGAAGTGTGGGTCACTAAATCATAAGATTCGAGATTGTCGACAACTTAATGAACATATGCAAGCATCGGGACAGAATTGAACCCAGAACTAGAGAGCTGGACAGCGGCTTAGGGAGCTCAGTGTCAAAATAAAGGCAAAAATGCTGGGCAGAGGCAGCAAGCACTTGTGTATGTGACTAGGCGCAGAGAGGATCGTGATGCAGCAAACATGATAGAAGGTACTTTTATTGTTAATGTTGTTCCATACTTTGCATTAATTGATATAGGTTCTGCCCTCTCAAATCTATCTTGTGTGATGGTTGATAAGTTAGGAATTCGATCAGAAGAGACTGTAAGTGATGTAACTATCCTTAGTCCCTTAGGGCAATCTGTGCGTATGAATAAGATATATTGGAGATGTCGGTTGCAAGTCCAAGGTGAGGTATTTCTTTCTCATCTAATGGAATTTCCTTTTGGAGAATTTGATCTTATAATTGCCATAGATTGGTTAAGTGAGAATCGTGTTAGTCTTGATTGTGATACAAAATGCGTTACCCTGAGGACAATAGATGGGAATGAAATAATTATGATCGAGGAGCATCAGAATTATTTATCAAATGTGATCTCTACCTTAGTAGCGAATAATTTGATTCATAAAGGATGTGAGGCCTATCTTGCGTATATCTTGGATACGAAGGTGGATGATGCAGTGTTGGAGAACATTCATGTAGTGAAAGAGTTTCTAGACATCTTTTCAGAAGACTTGCCTTGTTTACCTCTAGAATGTGAGGTCGAGTTCAGAATTGAGTTGCTGGTTGGGACAGTACCGGTGTCTATTGCACCTTATTGTATGGCACTTAAGGAGCTTAAAGAGCTCAAAGTGTAGTTGCAAGAGTTACTTGATTGTGGCTTCATAAGGCCAAGTGTATCACTATGGAGGAGCTCCAATACTATTTATAAAGAAGAAGGATAGGTCGATGAGGCTTTGAATCAATTATCGTTAGTTGATCAAAGTGACTGTGAGGAATAAGTACCCTCTGCTGAGGACCGACAACCTTTTTGATCAATTTAGGGTTGCCACAATTTTCTCCAAGATTGATCTGAGGTGAAGTTACTATCAATTGTAGGTGAGAGAGGTTGATCTACCTAAAACTACTTTTAGGACTCAGTATGGAAATTATGAATTTCTAGTGATTCCCTTTGGACTTACGATTGCTCCCGCCGCTTTCATGAATATCATGAATAGAGTCTTTTAGCCTTATCTCAATCAGTTTGTAGTGGTCTCCATTGATAACATTCTGATCTACGCCAAGTCCGAGTTGGAGGATAAGGAACACTTAAGGTTAGTCCTTCAAACTTTACGTGAGAAAACATTGTACACGAAGCTAAGTAAGTGTGAGTTTTGGCTCTGAGAAGTGATGTTTTTGGGACACGTGGTATCTGCTAAGGGTATCCATGTTGACCCTAAGAAAATCGAGGTTTTTTGGATTGGAAGTAGCTTAAGAATGTTACTGAGATTTGGAGTTTTCTTAGACTTCCTGGAAGTATTAGAGGTTTGTTGAAGGATTTTCATTGATTGCGGCACCGATGATGAAGCTTTTGAGAAAGAGTGCACTGTTTAAATGGAGTGATGAACAACATGCTAGTTTTAAAAAGCTCAAGGTAGTATTAACCCTGTCCCTTGTATTGATCCAACTCGAGTCTGATAAGGATTATGTGACGCTTCTCATACAAGTCTCAGATGTGTATTGATCCAAGACGGGAAAGTAGTGGCATATGCTTCAAGGCAACTCAAACCGCATGAGTGTAACTATCCAACGCTTGACCTTGAATTGGCTGTAGTGATTTTCGCTCTTATGATATAGAGGTACTACCTTTTTGGGGAGAAGTGTGTCATCTACACAGATCATAAGATTCTTAAGTATCTCCTTCATCTGAAGGAGTTGAACTTGAGACAGATGCAATAGATAGAGCTACTTAAGTTCTACGACTACACCATTGAGTACCACTCGGGTAAAGCTGATGCCGTGGTCGATGCATTGAGTAAAATGCGATGAGTGAGTTAAGAGCAATGTTTGCTAGGTTGATTTTGTTTGACGATGGAGGTTTATTTGCAGCATTGCAAGTGCGTCCTACTCTGTTGGAGGATATCAGGTTGAAACAATTACCGAATACATATTTAGTGTAACACCCCTTACTCGAGACCGTTGCCGGAGTCGAACACGAGGCGTTATCTGATTTAACTTATCAGTTCGGAGTATAAAAATTTGATTTTAAAATTAATTCACTCACGTTCAATCAATATGTCTTTAAAAATGACCATCAAGACCCTAAAACATGCAACGAAAATGATTTGGGTCCAAACCAGAAACACTAAAAATTTTCTGAACACTTAAACAAATCAAAAATAACTTATATCACTATTTACAGTAAAGCTGTCCACTCACATAACAGTCACTAATTTAATTATAACTCGAGTTAAAAAACTCAAAATTTAGATCCGTAAATTTTTCCTGAAATTAGACTCAAATATATTCTTACTATAAAATTTCCAGAATTTTTGGGTTAGCCAATTAGTACAGTTTATTAGTTAAATTCTCCCTTCTTTCTCTACTTGACAGTTCTGACCTAAGGATAATGTTCTCGTTATTGTCTTTTGAAATTTTACTCACTAAGGATTCTAGAAATATAAATTATGAATCATAATTATTTCTGTACAATTTTTAATGATTTTCTAAATTCAAAACAGGGGACTTCAAAAACAACTCTGACATGTCTCACTAAAATGCAAATATATCCTAATATAAAATTTCTTTGCCTACACCATTTCTTTCGTGTGAAATAGACTCGATAAAATTTAATTCTATATCTCATTCACTCTCTAATTCCATTTCTACTATCCTTGGTGATTTTTCAAAATCACGTCACTGCTGCTGTCTAAAAACTGTTCCATTGCAAATTTTTACTCTTTTATAATTTCTTTGTATTTACTATCATTTAGGCATCCATAACACCACACATGTTCTTAATTAGCCATTTCAATAGCTAACCATTAGCCATATCATATAAACACACTCAAAATGACTAAGTCTCTATACATGCCATAGCTTTACACGTTTTGAAATCACATAATACCGAGATGTCTGTAGATAGTGTGAGACGAACTCCAACGTCCTTGTGATCCCCGAACTGACTTGGAGATACTATAAAAATAAGGAAAATAAAGAAAGTAAGCATAAAGCTTAGTAAGTTTACAAGTAAATAAATAACAACATTTATCATAAATAATCATACTCATAAATTTCATCAAACATTAGAATCTTTACCACTTCTTTACTTACTCACGTACTTGTTTAATTACTTGCTTACTTAAATAACTCATGATTATAACTTACTCCTCCCGTGCTGAAATTTCTTTCTAAACTGATAACTGAGATATTCTCAATCCTTATAGCTCACCTGAATTTATTATTATGCTTTTATCTGAACTTTCATGTAACATGGTCTATTTACTAGCCCGTTGAATCACTTGGAATACTAAGGATACTCGGGTCTCCTATCTGATAATACATGCCAAAGCTATGTCCCAGACATAGTCTTACATGGGATGTTTTCTATAATGCCAATGTCATATCCCAGAGATGGTCTTACATGAGAGTTCTCATACTAGTGCCCATGCCATGTCCCAGACATGGTTTTACGCGGGACCTCTCATCTCGGTGCCAACGCCATGTCCTAGATATGGAATTACATGGGACCTCTCATCTCGGTGCCAACTCCTTGTCCCAGACATGGTCTTACATAGGATCTCATTCCCTTAATGTCATGATATTTGTATCCGATACATTCCCAATGTTTCAACGGGGCTTTTATCACTGATTCTCGGTCATCTCATACTTAAGTCAACATTAGATATTTTCATGAAATAAATACATAATTGCTGAAAAATAACAGCATTAATAATAATTATCAAAATATTACATTTATTTACTGTAAACTTACCTCGATACAAAATATGATAAAATCTAGCACTTTAGTCTTCAACCATTTTCTTTCCCCGGTCTAACTCCGGATTTCATTCTTCTTGATCTATAATAGAAAATTTATCTTATTTAATACTCACATTCATCAAAACAATCCTTGACTCGAAATTTGGAAAAATTACAATTTTACCCCTTAACTTTTGCATAATTACACTTTTTTCCCCAAAGCTCGAAAATTAAACTTCATCACTTATTCTTTTGTTTTATGACATGCTAGACATTTTTTCCTTCTATGGCAACATCAAATTCCCACTCTAACACTTACATATGAACATTAGGTATTTTTACCGATTATGTCGTTTTACTCGTTTTCACTTAAAATCGCTAGGCAAAAGTTTTTTAACATAACTCCAAGCTTAATATTCTACTGTAAAACATCAAAATAAACACATTTCACCTATGGGTATTTTTCCAAATATGAACCCTAGGTTAAATTATTGCTAGAATAAGCTAAATCAAGTTACCGGGACTCCAAAAACGTAAAGAACATTAAAAACAAGGCTTGAGATCACTTACTATGGAGCTTGGAAGCTTGAAAACCCTAACTATGGCTCCTCCCTTCACTTAAAAATATCCTATTTCACTTATCTCATATCCATTTTTGTCCACAATTTAACCAATGGTCTAATTTCCATTTAAGGACCTCCAATTTAAATTTCATAACAATTGGACACCTCTAACATGTGAACTCAACTTTTTCACTTTGTACAATTTAGTCATTTTGACTAAATTGAGTGCCCAAACGTTAAAATTTTCGAACGCAATTTTCAAAAAATCATTTCGTGAAATTGTAGACCATAAAAATATAATAAAATAAATTTTTTTCCTCATCGAATTTGTGGTCTCGAAACCATTGTTCCGACTAGACCCGAAATTAGGATGTTACATTTAGCACCTCATGTAAAACTTATCCATGAGGGCAAGACTACGGATTTTGCTTTTAATTCTAAGGGAGTTTTGTGCTATCGTGGGAGATTTTGTGTACCTTTAGATTTAGATTTGAAACAGTCTATTTTGAGGGAAGCGCATAGCAGTCCTTATGCTATTCATCCTGGAGGGAGCATGATGTATCAGGATCTTCACGAGTAGTATTGGTGACTGGGACTTAAGCAGTCTAGTTTTCTCCAACAAATTTCAAGTCCTTAGCAAAATCGGAGCATGTCACCATGGACTTTGTTAGTGGGCTACCTTTGATGCCTTCTAAGAAAGACTCCACATGAGTGATTGTTGATCGGTTGACTAAGACTGCGCATTTTCTACCAATGCGTACCAATTTCTATCATTTTTTATCAAATTTTTTGTTTCACGTATCAATTTTGAAAGAAACTACATGAGGCACTTGGTACGAGGTTGAACTTCAATACAACTTTTCATCCACAGTCTGATGGGTAGTCTAAGAGAGTTCTCCAGATTCTCAAAGATATGTTAAGAAGTTGCGTGATTAATTTTCGAGGCAGTTGGGAGGAACATCTGTCGCTTACTGAATTCGCATATAATAATAGCTTCGAGTCGAGCATTTAGATGGCTCCTTCTGAAGCTCTTTATGAATACAAATGTAGGACACCTCTATGTTGGACGGAATTGGGGGAGAAGAAAGTTTTAGGATCAGATCTAGTGCAAGAAACTGAGCTTACTGTGAAGATTATCCAGAATCGTTTAAAAGTAGCATCAGTTGCCAAAAGTCATATTCTGACTTGAAGAGGAAGGATATAGAGTTCAGCGTTGGTGATCGAGGCTTCCTTAAGAATTCACTTTGAAAGAAAGTGTTGAGGTTTGGCTGCATGAGGAAATTGAGTCCGAGGTTAATTGGACCCTATTGTTTCATTAATAGAGTTGGACCAGTGGCATACTAGCTAGAGTTACCTCCAGAGTTAGATTGTTTCCACAACATTTTTCATGTGTCCATGTTGAGATGATACTGGTCTGACCCCCTCTCATATAGTTTTAGTTGAGGAGATTGATTTTCGTTCAGATTTGTGATTTTAATAGGAACAAGTACAGATTATTGATCGTGAGGTCAAGGTTTCACGGAGGAAATAGATTCCACTCTTGAAGGTTTTGTGGAGAAATCATGGCTCTAATAAGGCCACTTGGAAGCCAGAAGATTCGATGCGACAACAATACCCTCACACTTTCTCATCAGGTAAATTTCAAGGATGAAATTTATTTTTAAGGAGGGTCGAGTTGTTACATCCCACATTTTCATAATTAGTGGCACAAAAATTAAAAAATGAAGTGAAGTAGTCTACTATTTTAATGCTCCTTAGCTATCCTAATGGTCCTAAGTTCAAGTCCCCTTGTTCACACATTTTTATTTAATTTTTTTACACAAAAAACGTATTCTTTTATTAAGCTTTCCGTCCACCACATAACTTCCATGAATAGGAGGATTCTTTTCCTCCATTATGGGTCAAACTTCCCATAAGTTGAGGGAGCATGATCCCCCTTTTTACTCCATGTCTCCCTCTCTTGTCATTTCATCTCACCCTTGCCATAGAAGAGGTTTATTGAACCTAAACAAAGAGCATCCTTCCTCTCTCTTATTTCTCTCTCTTTCCTATTCTATTCTCACCCATTTTCTCTACTTTTGCAAAACCACCACCCTGTTCACTTTTCACTTTTTCTTCCTTCCTCCACCGTGACTGAACCTTTCACCACCAACCACTGTGCCTTGTAGCCACCATTTTTCCTTCTCTTCCCCATTACCGATCATTGCCACTGTAGGCACTGCAAATTACTTTCACTTCTATCCCTCTTCCTTTCATCTATATATTTCACCTTTGTTTTGTCGAACCTCTACCATGTCTTTTTACTATACCCTTCGTCGGACCGCCTTTCCCACCGGTGGTTGAGTTTTTCCTTTTTTTCCCCCAATTTCTTTATCATTCTTTTTATTTTGATTAACATTATACCCTATTTATTTTAACAATTCTTTTAGATCACCCAACTCTTCGATCTCATGTTTATATCGATCCACCGACCATTTCGAATTGATTGAGTGTGTAAGAGTGGGTTATTCGATCATCAACTTCTCCTCTTTGTGTTTTCATTTATTGGCCGAATGGTATAGTTTTCATCGAAGTTATTTTTATTTCACGTGTTAACACTACTCTTTATATTTTTTGAAGGGTCAAACAATAACAATAAGAGAGATCTTTAACTTTTGATCGAAGATTATCAATTTGAGTGTGCAAACCGTAGGGTAAATGTTATGGTAAGACTTTTAGTGACTATTTTAGTAGTAATAAAATACTTTTGAGGGATCCTAACCAATATACATTATTGTGTGTTAGATATGTCTTTCGGATTTAGATTTACAAAAAATGTGTGGATTCAATACCATTTAGATTAAATATAATGTTTTGATAAACAATGTATGTTAATACTAAAATTGAGATTAAATGCAAGTACAATGAGTACTTTAAAGGAGGGTTGAAAAACTTATCGAAAATGATTACCAAGTAAACCTAACCAAAGGGTTCTATGAAAGCATGATATATGTTGTGATGGTAACTGTGATTATGAGAGATGTGTAAATCTCATCCTTATGATTTGTGATACATGGCATGTGTGATACTTTTGATGATCTAAAGCATGTGATATTTATATATGTGTATGTGTAAATTTGAGATCCATGATCTAATGCGAAAAGCATGTTAAAACATGTTAAACTGATTTTAAGTGATCAATATTGGATATGTGATTATAAGAGCACTTTTACATGCCTAAGTGGAAAAGTTAATAATATGTGTTAAAAACTGAAATTGTCATATCACATGCATGGGGTAGGTTTGTGAAAGTAGGAAGTTAGTAGCAGTTTACCTGCAAATCAGTGGTGGCTTTCCACAAAGTGTTTTAGTGGTAGTATATCTGCATATGTGGTGGCTTGTCCACAATGTGTTATCAGTGGCAGTTTATCTGCAAATCAGTGGTGGCTTGTCCATAAATGGTGGTTCGGATGGACGAGTTCTGGGGTACTCGGTATTGGTGTGTAGCGGAGATGGGTAGGAGATTTTATAAAATGTGTATCGCTTTAAAGTATACATCAACATGTTCATGCATAAGTTTTAGTGTTAGAACTTGTGATTATTGTGACGATTGTTAAGTTAAAATTGATATTTTGATTTGTATGTAATTTTATTTGTGATGATCTCACACTGGGCCTTTTAAAGCTCACCCACTATATTCATGTGTTTCATATAATCCTCGTGGTTAAGACTTGAATACGGTCGTTGGTGATTCTCTCAGAAATGGTTTAATATAAATATGGATTTTTATTACACTTGGGACTTTTATGGACTTTATTGCTATTTGGGATTTTATTTTATGTTAGACTATAGAACTGTGGCATGGGATTTTTAAACATTGAACATTTGGACATTTTTCATGGATTATACTTGGATTTAATAAATTGGATTTTTTTTCTAATAATATTTTTTCGCCAAATTCAATATATCAAATCTGAATTTAAAAGAATCACTAAGTGGATTTCCAAATAATAATAAAGGACTTTTTTTTATCAAAATTTTGAAATTATCCTCATCGTTTTTTAAAAGAAATAATAACATGTGTTTTCAAAGATGAACGAACGCGCTTTAACTAAATGTTTTCGCCATATCTATGGCCCATGTAATTGCTTATTAAAAAGAACATAGGGTTCAACAGTAATTACCAAAGAGCTATGACAAACGTATAAGTTAGTTGGCTACTACGAACCCAATTTCAGACAGGTTTCCCGGACTTCAGTTTTTAGAAAATGCAAAGAAGATCGAAGAGGAAGATGAACACAAAGAAAACGTAAAGATTTTCGATGAAGGCATTGCTATCCTTATATACCTAAGCACGGAGACACGGTGTAGTGGAAAAATCAGAAAATTCGACTAATACTCTTGATTCTCGTGATTAAGTGCACTTATAAAAAAATTAATTCTTTTCATCTACAATAACTTAGCTCCATTCTAACTATGTCTCAGTTTAACTAACTAAATTTCCTTATTTAAAAATAAAAAAAATCCATTCAACAATAAACGAAATGAATTTGCCAAGCATCTGGGTGGCATACACTTAACGAAAGAGTTCGCCAAACCTCACATCCTCGCCAACACAGAGAGTCCGCCAAGTGTTGTATACAAAGAATTCTATACTTAATCAAAACAAACAATTCGCTTACTCATCTCTACATTTAATTCACCAAAATACTTTAAACAGTAATTAGATGCCAAGACCTTATTGGGCAGGCTGTTACAAAGCATATACTCAAGTATTCACGAAGAACAAGAGATTATATGCTTATTTATTTCAGAGGAGATCTTACTCCTATAAGCTATACCAATTCGGACTTCCAAACATGTCGAGGTTCAAGGAAATTGACATTGGGTTGTGTTTTTATTCTAGGCAGCGAGTCCATAGTGTGGAGAAGTGTCAAGCAGAGTTGTACTGCTGACTCCACTATGAAGGCCGAATATGTGGCTTTTTTTTAGGCTACGAAAGAATAAATATGACTTACAAAGTTGCTTATGGATCTTGGAGTCATTTCTAGTATGGAAAAAGCTATCACACTGTATCGTGACGATGGTGCGGTAATAGCTAACATAAAGGAAACCAGAAATCACAGAAGACAAAGCACATTGATAGAAAATATCAAATCATGAGGGAGGTAATAATAGAAAAAATAGTGGAGGTAATCAATGTTGTATCAGAGTAAAACCTTGTGGACTCGTTTATTAAGACTCTAATAGCTAAGAGTTTTGAGAAACATGTAGAGAGCATTAGAATATGAAATATGGTCATCTACTTCACTACGACAAGTGAGTGAGTGTTAGACCTAGTGTCCTAAGTTAGTATATTCATTTTGCATAATTGAAATTTTCTAACAAATTGGTTTTAAAAAATCCATAAATTACATTAATATCCTCGTATATTATCCTCAATGGTTTTTGCATGCAAACAAAAATGAAAGCCAATATTAGCTCTCTGATTATCTAGTGTTTAACTAATTAAGCAAAATTACTTGATCAAATCATAATATAGAAAGATAACTTTTATTAGTAGATGAATCCAAACGTGTCCTTAGTCTAATTGAAATGAGAAATCTGTTTGAAAGACTAATATGACGTCTATCAAGTCCAATTGGGGAGATAATTTGTCTTGAGCATCCGAGTAGATGACTCCTTAAAGATAGAGACATAGATGTGATTGATTGGACTAACAGTATGTCAAACATGACCCGAGGAGAATAGATCCTAAATTCATTTGTGGATTCATTAACTTGTCACATTCATAGTGTGACATACCTTAATGTTGAGTTGATGATGGACTATGTATGCGTGACTCATTTACTTTGATGTGAGTAAAAGCTTGAGTTCAAATAGATAAGGAAATGAAAGCAGATGTGTTTCGTATACGACTTCTGTAGTATATAAGATCTTTCACAATAGTGCAATTCATAACTCAAGAAATGAGTAAATGATATCCTCTCATTGGTATTACATTATAGATGAAAAGTAAATGAGTTAATTACAATTTGATAGTAGTCAACTTTTCATGAAAGACGATGTGAGTGTTATCATGAGATAAAATAGGATCATAATGGGAGAACGGATTTATCCCAAAGAGATTAAGGATATCCTATGAGGGAAACACACTTATCACAAGGTCATTGGATGAGCACTAATTGAGTAGCTTTTGTAACGATATATAATTAGGGAGAGCTTAGTCACGATAGTATAGTGGAATGACTTCATGACTAAATGAGTTTATAATTAATAAGAGAAAAGTTGGAACTGAATTATAAATCATTTTGGCCCTAATTATATATGTCTAATCGACCCCTTCAGTAGCTCATTGAAGCTAGAAATGAATTGCATAAAGAACCAAATGAACATAAATGGATAGAAATGGTAAAGTTAGAGAAATGGGTTACATTGGAAAATGAATGTGTTTGCTCACTAAGTATAGAAATGACTTGAGAATCAATTTAAGTTTTTCAATTATTATTTAATTAAATAATTGTAATTCAAAAAATGGAATTCAATTATTTAGTCATGGTGAATTGTTGAATACGAAAATTAAATATAGTTTCTAATGAGTTATTTTACGTTAAAGTTGCCATGGCTTTAACGATATTATAATTGGATTGATAAAATTATTTAATTAAAAATTTAATTTATCTGATTAAATTAATTTGTAAACAATATTTATTTAGGGAAATAGAAAAACATGTATTGAGTTGGATTAAATTATAAAGTGTTGGGTTAAATTTTTAGGAAACACATATAGGTAGACCCACTACCAGAGAGGCCCAAATCCCCTCATATGTTCCTAGTGTATTTACCAAGGGAGTGTCATCCCCCTTTTTTAGTTAAACTAGAAGACTAGTCTTTCTATTAAATAAGTATTATTTGTGTTCTACTAATTCAACAGGATTCTCCCATCTCTCCTTATAAATAGATGGCATTGGTAGAGCTTATTACAATAGTTCATACAAGTTTTCAATATTGTTATTTTGCTAGAAAATATTGAGAATTTACTTTCTAAGTATAAATTATATTTTTTAGGAATAACAATTATGTCAGTTTCTATTGCGAGAGAATTACTTTCCTAATAAAAGTAATAAATCATTTTTGGTTTGTGATTATTTGAGCCCACACTCAAAAAAAATTGTGGTATGAGAATAGCAGAGAAGTTCGTTCAACTAAAAGTTTGGAACGTCTTGGGTCCGTCTCGCACAAAGCACAAGTATTATTTTGGAGAAAAGTTTATTGCTATAAATATTACAAACAAACTCGGTTTTCAAATTTTAATTTTTCGCTATGAAGGAAAATAGTTTTTTTAACTAGATTTTTCAAACAGACCCCTCCTAGTTTTTCTAGCCTCAACTTGAGTGGCTGAAAGGGTTTTATTATGAAGAACCATTTTGAGTTTCTTACAGCTTAAGACAATCATGAAGTTCCTTTCCATTCCTTATTGTTATTTTCGTTCAGTTTCTTCTCAGTAAATATGTTTAGTAAGAAAATAGGTGTTGTTTTCAAACTTAAAATAAAACATCAATTCATTAATATCTTTGTATTAAGCAAATATTTGAAAAACCTTTTCCAGCTTTCAATATGTATTAAGATAATGCATGCATCATACATTAAACCTTGAAAATATTTCTAAGTCAATGCAACTATAATTCCTACACCTATTGATTTAAGTCACCTTGGGGCAATCTTACTCAACTAGTAAGAACTTTCATTTCCATCCAATTAATTCATGAATTTAATCCCCTTAGGTATTCATACGTACTAATAATCACTTCACATTTGGCAATCATTCTAACTTAAGTAGAGCTTCGTGGGAAGTTACTTAACTAGAAAAATCTTGAGTGTAATGTAACACCCCGGGTGGCGTAGTCTGAGTTGGTGGTTTGTATGGGCAGCATGTTGGCTAAAGTATAAGGCAATGAAGGTTGATTTATGCCCCATCCGCCAAGTTAAGTTAGTGCTGGTTGTCGTGTCATGATTGGCAGATTATTTGGTTAATCTGGTAAGTCTAAAAAGACTTTGTTGAAGGTTCGTCTTTTGGCAAAGTATAGGTTATTGATCTATATGTCTTGGTGTGGTTGTTGTGGAGAACCCGCCAATTAGTGGATTCTCTTGGAAAGCGTTAGTTTGGCATACCCTTCTGTTAGTATTCACTAGTGGCAAATTGTTAAATTATGGACCCGATAGTTTTCTTTATGAGCACGTGGGTATGCTATCAATTTTAGTTGGTTTCTTGTTAAGATCTAGCTAGAAATTAAATAGAATGCAAGGATGTTTAAGGTAGGATTTTTTTAGAAATTATTATGTTGGCCACAAAAGGGTGATGAGTCATCTTTGCATGGTTGGCCACGTGTGGGATTATTGTGAAAGTTGTATGGGCTATATATAATGGTGTCATTGTTGTCGTGGGGGTTCTTCTTCTTTCCTTTCTTCTATCTTGTTTTTATTTCTTGTACCCCGAGAAAAGAGGGACTAACCTCGTCAGGGAAGAACTAGCGAGTGTCTAAATAGCAAGTAAAGGTTGTGGAAGGTAGCAAAAGACTTGTGGTATAAGTAGCTACTGTGAGATCTTCTGTGAGTATCCAATTTGTGTGGGTTTTCTATGTGTCTACTAGAAGTATCTGTATATTGTTAGTTTTCGGGCTGTAATTATTAAGGGTTATGAATTCAGATAAAATCGTCTCCTTTGAACGTGGTAAGTTGTTGCATGTAACCATCTGCATATGCATGTAATTGATAATAAATAAATACAACTTCCTTGGTGTACAAACTCAGTATCTAGATATGATGGGCCACTAGTAGGGCATGTTAGTTTCTAACCAGATTGGCATATGTGTTAGGCCATTGGTAGGGCATGTGATCTACCACAATTCGTTGTAGTATATTAGGCCCAATTCTATACTTAACGAGCTGGTCTTATAGCAATTAATATAGTTTTTATTAAGTTTCCCTTATTAGGGCCTAGTGAATAAAAAAGAGCATTTTTATGTGTTTTATGACCTTCTAGGTCAATCTGAGCCTAAGGGAATACTAACTTGTTGATTGAGTATGCAAGACATCATTCAAGAGTAAAAAGACAGTGGACTACTACCGATGTTGTAACACGATGCTAGGATGTCTCAACACAACCAGCAGAATACCCAAGAAGCAGTTTGCTAAGGATGTCGTGACACAGGTGAGACAGTGTCGTGACACAACTGTGAAAAGGCCAATTTAATGAGTAGGGGTGTTTTCATCTACACAACCTAAATTAAGGAGATCAAAGTTAGAGGGGATTTAATGTTAGAGGAGGAGCCTATTCGAATATTGGATTGTGAGGTTAAAGTTTTGAGGTGAAAACAAATTCCTTTAGCTAAGGTGCTTTGGAGAAACCATGGGGTCGAAGAGGCTACTTGGGAGCCGGAGGATTCAATTCGACTTTAGTATCCTCATCTTTTTGAATCAGGTACATTTTGAGGCCAAAATTTCTTGAAGGAGGTAGAGTTGTAACATCCCAAAATTTATCTTAAAATTTTTGTGAAATTATTTCAAAGATAAGTAAATAGCCCAGTGGATAAAAGGAAATAAGGAAGCAAGGTAATTAGATCAAGTTCCTAAGTTTGAACCCCTTCCCTTGCAAAATAGCTAAAATTTTGCTAAAATTTTCGTTCTCCCAAATTTTGTGCCTCCCTACCTTTTAAACCTAGGTATAAATATGAATTTTATTTATTTATTTCAGCCTTTAGCCATTTTCTTTCCACCCTAGCAGCCCCACCCTCTTCCTCTCCTCTTTTTCCTTCAATTTTTCTGTTCTTTTCCCTTGTGTGCCGCTGCCCAAACCACCAATAACCACCATCCCTTTTTCCTTTCTTTCCCAACAAGTTCTTGCATCATTCTCCTCTCCTTCTTGCTACAATTTTTCAAACGTTAAACATGAAATCTTTAACCCCCAAGAATGATCTTCATTATTGCCTAGAAGCTCCATTGTCATCCCTTCCTTCTAGCAAGTGTAAGTGCCATTCTTCTTTTGTTTACTTGATTAATCTTTCAAGAGAATACCAAAATTTTCAGATCTGCGAAACGTCCTAGTATGTCTTTTATGAAGATTTGGGGTTCTGAAGATTATGTTAAATGTTGGACATATACTAAGCTTGAACCCAAATCTAAAAAATGCTTCTTTGTGGGATATCCTAAGGAAACTAAAGGATATTATTTCTTCAATCCTACTGAGAACAAAGTATTTGTTGCTCAGACTGGTGTCTTCCTAGAAAGAGAATTTGTCTCTAGAAAAGGAAGTGAGAGAAAGATTGAACTTGATGAAATTTGAGAACCACAAAATACTGCTGAACCAAAGATAGAATAACAACAGGCTCCACAAGAAATTGAGGAACAAGTAATTGTTGTAGAAACACAACCACTGCGCATATTTTTAAGAGAACGCCAAGCACCTGAAAGATATGGATTTATCATTACAACATATGGTGATGTTTTACTTATGGGTTAAGATGAGCCTATGATTTATCAAGAAACGATGGTGAGCTTAGATTCTGAGAAATAGTTAGAGGCTATAAGGTCTGAGATGGATTCCATGTCAGAAAACCAAGTATGGATCTTGGTTGACCCACCTGAAGGGGTTAAACCCATAGAGTGCAAGTGGGTTTTCAAAAATAAAACCTACATGGATAGTAATATACAAACATACAAAGGGCGACTGGTCGCTAAAGGTTTTCACCAAGTTCATGGTGTCGACTATGATAAAACGTTTTCTCATGTTGCTATGTTTAATTTCATCTAAATCTTCCTCCCAATAGTTGCATTTCATGATTATGTAATTTGGAGGGTGAACGTCAAAACCGCTTTCCCTAATGGAAAACTTGAAGAGGATGTGTACATGACACAACCTTAAGGTTTTGTAGATCCAAAAGATGCTAAAAAAATACAAGCTACAAAGATCCATTTATGGATTAAAGCAAGCTTCTAGAAGTTGGAATCTTCATTTTAATGATGCAATCAAAGAGTTTGGTTTTATCAAAAATGAAGATGAGCCTTGTGTTTACAAGAAAGTTAGTTGAAGCATTATCACATTCTTGGTATTGTATGTGGATGACATACTTATCATAGAAAATGACATACCTACCTTACAGTCTTTTAAGACTTGGTTAGGAAGTTGTTTTTCTATAAAAGACTTAGGCGAAGCTACTTGCATCTTAGGAGTCAAGATGTATAGAAATGGATCAAGACAACTCCTAGGTCTAAGCCAAAGTAAATACATGGATAAAGTACTGAAAAGGTTCAATATGGAAGAATCTAAGAGAGGATTCGTACCTATGAGACGTGGTATTTCACTCTCGATGTAAATGTGTCCTTCAACTCTACAAGAGAGAGAACGCATGAATAAGATTCCATATGCTTCGGCTATAGGGTCCATCATGTATGCCATGCTATGTACTCGTCCAGACATGTCGTATGCTTTAAGCAAGACGAGGAGATACAAAGCAGATCTTGGTGAAGGTCATTGTGTGACAGTTAAAACCATCCTTAAGTACTTAAGGACTAAGGATACATTCCTTATGTATAGAGGTGTAGAAGAGCTAAGTGTAAAAGGTTACAATATTGCTAGCTTCCAAACTGATAAGGATGATTCTCGATCGCAATCAGATTTTATGTTTTGCCTTAATAGTGGTACTGTGAGTTGGAAGATTTCAAAGCAAGATACAATAGCTAATTCTACAACAGAGGCCGGGTACATTGCAGCCAATGAGGCAGCAAAAGAAGCTATTTGGATCAAGAAGTTCATTACTAAACTAGGGGTAGTGCCTAGCATATCAGATGTTATAGCACTTCATTGTGACAACAATGGAGCTATTGCACAAGCTAAGGAACCTAGATCTCACCAACAATCTAAACATATACTTAGGTGATATCATCTTATTCGAGAGATTATCGATTGAGGGGATATGGAGATATACAGAGTACCTAAAACTGATAACATTACTAAACCACTGACCAAGCCTCTAACATAGCAGAAGCATGATCGTCACACAAAGTCACTTGGTATTAGATATATGAGTGATTGGTCTTAGTGCTAGTGGGAGATTGTTAGAGTATGCCCAAAGACCAATAATGAGATGATTGTAATAACATACTTATTTTACCACGTTTAATAATATAAGGCATAGCCATTATTATTTCAGTTTATTTTTCATGTATATAAATAAACTGTTTCATAATAATATCCTGAGAATAATATGATTATTCTTAAATGGTCCTTAGTTAAGTATTTTTGTGGGCTTGGAGAACAATAATGCAGTAAGACTAACGTGTATTTCATTGATGGACAAAGTACTGTCATTGACATGAGATGTTAAAATCAATACATGAGTATGTGTGTTAGAGAACAACATATTGGACTGACCCGCTATGAGTATGTTTCATGGATTATTATGTAATAGTCACAACATTACTCATAGTGATTACTATGTATACAATCCTCAGACTTGAGATCATTATTATCCCAAAATTGTGAGTCGTATATTTTGATACAGTCAAACATCCATCGTAACTGGTTGGATATACCACAATCTATGTAATGGGAGATGGTTGATCAATATAGAATTTGTCCCTCCTACATAATGGGAGCAATATCCTAGGCCACTTGCTTGAGTGAGATTAGATATGCATGGCCATGCTCGAATAAGTTGATATGAGATATCATATTTTTTTTTCATAGTCTACTAAGGATATCAAGAAACATTAGATAGGTTATGCAAGTGTGAATCTTCCATGACTTGTGTCCATTCTAAATATAAAGGACAAAAGGATTTAATACATGAAGGGTTAATCATAGAGAGGTTATGTCGAATTATGACTTCTTGAAACTTTGGTAGAAATGATGCATTGCTAGATGCCACTTATTGTTTGTAATATTAGAATCGTTCTAGCATTACTGCTAACATTACAAGAACCTATAGGGTCATACCCTATGGTTGAAACAAACAAAATAAAAACATAGTTGGTATTGAGTTTAGATGTCATATGAATTAAATTCATTATAGAATTAATTCAATTGGGCAGTTAAATATCGAAGGAATTATATGTACAAGTAATTTGTACATATAATGAAAAATATGGTTAAATTAATATATGAATTTGATTCATATAAAATTTAACTAAAAATAATTTATCAAAATCCTTTTTATAATTATTGTAACTATAATTTAGGATAAAATATTATTATAATTATTGTAATTGTAGTTTTTTTATCAAACATTATTATAATTATGGTAATTATAATTATTATATTCGGTTAATTATTATGATTTCATTCATATCAAAACTATCAATTATTCCCGAATTAGGGAATATAGGGTTTTTAAGAAAAAAACCTTATATGCCCAAAAAATAAAGTGTGTGAGGTCTAACGGCTGTCAAGAGATTTTTCTCTCTCTGAAAAAGTTTTAGAGAGTGCTTACCGTTCGTTGTCATACTGGGTAGATTATGTAGAGGTTGAAACTTTTCGTAGCGGCTTGGAATTGACATACAAAAGCGTAATCTACTTCTTCAATTTTTCAAACATTTAAAGGTAACCGTTCATACCCTTTTCATCCCAATTCATTCCTTGCACATGGATCCCTGAATGTGATCGCCAGATTTATTTATTTTTTCATTGCGCCATGGGTGTACCAGTGATCCAACATATGCTACTTTTATTTTTAATAAAATGTTATTAAATAATTATTTGAGAGTACACTAAGTACTCAAAGCGGAGTTGAAAAACTCATCATAGGGAAATTCCAAGTAAGTGTACCTAAAATTATTAGCTCATGAAAACTATGATTTGTGATGTATTGATGTATGTCATGATGATGTGTGTGCAAATCTCATCTCTATGTTATGTGATACATGGCTTCATTGATATGTAATGATCTAAATATGTGTTATATATGTGTGCGTGATAAGATCCATGATTTAATATGAAAAAATATTAAGGCATGGTAAAGTGAAGAAAAAGTGAATATGATGTGATATATGAAAATGTGAGCATGTTTACATGCAAATGTGTAAAATTGAGAAATATGCGATTGAGCATGATTACATGTGATATCCCGAAATAGGGCCTAATCGGAACGGTGGTTTCATAACCACAAATCTGAAGTGAAATAGTTTAATTTTATAAATTTTTATTAATTACCGATTGATTGAAATATTGTGTGAAAATATGGATAAGAATTTTAATGATTTAGTGCGTAATTAAATTTTTAGGACTAAATTGAGAAAAATGCAAAGTGTGTCTAATTAGTGATTAAAGGACTTAATTGAATTTTTGCATGAAATTGGAAGTGTTAATGTGGGAAGTAGACCATAAATTAGTGTTATGGACACATAAGGGTAATTATAGAAAAATATCTAAGTAAGTGGGTCAAGGGCATTTTTGTTAAAATTGAATAAAAGACAAAATAAGATGAAAACAAGTGTTCACCTTCTTCAAATTAGACCCTTGCTGCCAAAAACTTCTTGTCACCATAGCTAGGGTTCTTGATTTTTCTAAGCTCAATTATAAGTGATTTCTTGCCCCGTTTTTAATTATTTTCGTATTGTTATGCTTATTGAAGCTTGAATTTCATGTTTCTACCATTTATTTTAACTGAAATTAATGTTTAAAAAATTTACCCATTCATGATATATTTGTAATTTGATGAGTGATGATAGATAATGAATGATTGAAGTGCTAATTACGAGTTTTACTAGATGAATTTCGATAAAATTGTTGAAAAGGACTAAATTGTGAAAGATAGTAAAGTGTGCATAAATTTGTGATTTTGTGAAATTGAAGGCTATTATGAGCATGAAATATGATTTAGTGAGGTTTAAAATTTAAGAAATTTAGTGAATTTTATTTTTACGAGCTTTGGGTCAAAAGTGTAATTTTTACAAAGTTATGGGAAAAAATGTAAGTTTGCCAAATATTGTGTATGAATTGTATTTGAATGGAATGTTGATAAAATATATTAAATTTTGTTAATATAGATCAAGAAAGAAGGAATAGTGAACGTGATAGGGGAAAAGAGAAGGTTATCGACTAATTAACGAAAATAGTCGTTTTGCATCCGAGGTAAGTTACCTGTAAATAATAGCAATATATTTTTATAAGTTGTGAATTATATTTGATATGTGAATTAATATTGAATGTGAAAGGAAAATTGTTCATTAATTATTCAAGTGATAAAGTGTTTAAAATAAAGTGTTAAGTGTAAATTCCCAGTTGAACTTTGGAATAGAAGTGGATACAAGTGACATGTCACTAGAGACCAATGTTACAGTGTTACAGTGAGTCCCGGGTGTTGGATGATCTAGCATGTGTTGCAGATACCTGACAGCTTGTATGTGCAGGCCCGTGGACATTTCCAGTGTTATTGATCAGTGGTAGCTATGACTACATATCAGTGGTAGCTTCGGCTACATATCAGTGTGGCACTTTCTTGACGTATTCGTGTATATTCTGAGTGTTCAACGAGATTAAAAATGAGTTAAAATGAAAATGAAATGAGCTGTGTATGCAAGTACATTTGAAAGAATGAGCATATGTGATGAAGGTTAAGTGTGTAAATGTATATGCAAGTGAATTTGGTAAAATTTGCATATATAAGTGGTTGAAATTGCTAAGAAATGTATTGATTAGTTATATGTTAAAAAATGTTAATTATTAAATGAGTGTTTATTGTTTACATGTAACTTACTAAGCTATTAGTAGCTTACTCCTTTCTTCCTTTCCTTTGTTTTATAATGCTTTGAGCTTACTCGAATTGGGGATCGTTGGAGCTTTGTATCACACTATCAACAGACATCTTGGTATTATGTGATTTCAAAATGTTTAAAGCTATAGCATGTATAGAGACTTATTCATTTTGAGTATGTTCATATGATATGGCTAAAGATTAGCTATTGAAATGGTTAGTAAAGAACATGTTTTGGTGTTATATATGTTTAAATGGTAACTAATAAAAAGAAGTAGTTTTTGACAGTAGTAGTGATCTAATTTTAAAAAAATTACCAAACTTAATAGAATTAGAATTAGAGAGTGAATGATATATATAATTAAAGCTTATCAAGTCTATTTTTTCATGAAAGAAACGGTGTAGGCAAAGGAATTTTATATTTTGAGATATTTGAATTTTAGTGAGACAGGGTTAGAATGATTTTTGAAGTCCTCTATTCTGACTTTAGAAATTCATTAAAAATTGTACAGAAAGAATTATGGGTCATCATTTATATGTATAGATTCCTTAGTGAGTATGTTTTCAAAAGAATCAAACAATAACATTATATGAATTCTGTACAATGAGATAATTGATTTTTAGTGACAAGAGCTCAGAACTGTTGCGCAGTGAAACAAGGGAGAATTTAACGAATAAACTATACTAATTGGCCAAGCCAAAAAATTTGGAAATTTTATGGTAAGAAGGTATATGAGCCTAGTTTCATATAAAAATTACAAATCTAAATTTTGAGTTTCGTAACTCGAGTTATAATTAAATTAGTGACAGTCGCGTAGTTGGATAGTTTTTTTGGGAATAGTGAAATTAATTTTAAAAGCAAATTTTTGTGTTCCGAACTACTAAGTTAAGTCAGATAACGCCTCGTACTTGACTCTGACAACGATCTCGAGTAAGGGGGTGTTACACTACATGAGAAATGTCAAAAGTGATTATATGTGTTAAATTTGAAAATGGTCATATGACATGCATGGGATGGGTTTTCTAAAAGGTGGAAGTTATGTGGTAGTTTAACTACGATAATGTGGCCATTATCGGCAATTATATGGTGGCTTGTCCACAATGTGTTATGTAGCCGTTAATCAACATTTTTGTGGTGGCTTGTCCACAAATGGTGTGTTATTGGATGGACGAGTTCTGGGGAACTCGATATTGGTGTGTAGCAGAGATGGGTAAGAAATTCTTCAAAATGTGCATTGTTTAATGAGCATGTCTCGATATATTCATGTATGTGTGTTAATGATGATATGATATTCCTGTAAAAATGGTTTACATATATGGAATTGGATGTGTGTATTTGATGTGTGAAACACATGTTATATATATAAAAATTATGTATTGATCTTACACTGAGCTTTTAAAGATTGGGCCGTAACGTCTAGGCCCAGTTTTAGGGTTTACATGATAGTTGATTTTGAGTATCGAAGTGAGATAATCACCCACGATCAGATTTGATATATTTTACTCTTTGATTTCTCATGTTTTATTTATTTCTTTGATTTCTTTTATTATTGTTATTAGTATTGATCACCAAAACCTTCTTTTTATTTATCGTAATATAATCCATTTAAAGTATTAATTAGATCCCTTTATGTTTAGATTAGAATTAATTTAGTGCTCGCCTCCCTTGGGTACAATCCTTGGAGTACTCACCTACACTATTGTAATTATGTTACAACATGACCTGTATATTTGCGAATACCGTCTTTTATATCTTGTCTGCAGGATTTTTTCTCTAGATGTTGGTATATCCTGAGGTGGTCAAATTGTTTGCGTTGTTGCTGGGGAGGCAACGTCACTATATTGATTGTAATTTTTGCATATTAATAGAATAATTAGAAAATATTCAGATTATAGATACGATTTTAGCTTATTTGATTATTTATTAACATTACTAACATTTTCTCATTCGCAAGAAATCCTTGTGAACATTCTTGTCCAAGATACCCGCAACAATAACCACTGGAATTAGTTTGGTATAAGTTATGGATAAATTTGATTATATGTGGTTGGATGAGAAATTAGATTATGATAATGACATTTATAAGGAAGGAGTCTATGAAGAATATGAGGAGATCCAAAAGAACTAGCGATTAATGATGCTTGAACTAAGTGAACTTTAAGGAGGAAATCCAATCTGTTTGCATGAAGATGACACTAATATCAATAAAAATTCAATGGATCATTAGTACAAGAAAAATGGAAAATCAAACGAAGCGAAGAACTGAACTGAACTGAACACACTTGTGAGGAAAGGGGACCCTCAAACAGTCGACTAATCCTGAGTATGGAAGAGTATCTGAGTGGATTAGGAGAAATAACGTCACAAGAAGTTATCAAACCAGTTGAGGACATGGTGTCCAAAAAAAGGATCAATCAGGAGTTGGATTCACCTTCCCAACGATAATAGGTTTTAGTGATGAGAACAGCATACGAGTACCAGAAATTACGGATCTATCTCGACGATTAGAGATAATAATATTCACTGTTAACCTAGCGGAAAAATACCTGAAGTCCTTGAACCTTGTGAAAAAGAGCAAGGGAAAACATGTGAATATGGGGGATACATTTAATTTGAATATCTTTTCAAGATATTGATATTTAATCAAACACCTTAAAAGTTCAGTGATTCAGGAATTTTTCAACAATTGACAAAAGTTAGAAAAATACTTATGGATAGGACTTATGCTTACAAGGTTGGCATCAAACAAACAGAACTACTGACAAGCGTGGAACCAAGGCCGAAGGAACCACAGATCACTTGGTTACTAAAAAAATCACCTAGTAGACTTATAACCCAATGTGCAGAAAAAGTTAAAAATTTTTAGAACCAGAACTCAAGTTATGTGGTACATAATGACATTCTAATCGAGACATGCAAGATACCTTCCATAACATTATTTCTGTTAAATGCATTATTTAAAAATGTTATGCAACAACAATCGTCAAATCTATTGTGGAATAAAGACTATAAAATAGGTCAAGGTGGTTGCATTACTATTTGAATTTAAAAGTGACTATTTGCTATGGTCTGCGGAAAGAATAGTTAGTGATCAGTGCAGGTCAAAAGGGTAAATTTAGAGAGTGAGATAAACAAAAAAAAATAGAATGGCGTGATGGGTTCTGGACCAATACGAATAGAAACAAAATATGAGGAATGCCCAAGTTCATATTTACCGAGATGACAGATGAGTCTGCCAGCAAGACCTAATCTTTTGATCTAATCTTAACCTATTGTACAATATTATATATTTCATTAACCGATTAATCAAAAGTTTATAGAAAAATCAACAACAGATCTAACATGTGTTTGGAGAACTTTGAAAATCGAAATATCTAGAAGAATAAGAGCTAGTTTCGCAACACAACACATTTGTGTTGCAACACCGCATCCAAAACTAAAGAATCAAAGAAATCACTTCGACGTCACGACTTAACCTTCTTGTGTCGCGACACGAAAGATATACTACTTTGGTTTTCAAAATTTTAGAGTATGTCGCAACACCGAACCCCGTTGTTGCGATGTTGGAACATTAACAACAACTTCGATTCATGGAACCCCTATGTTGCGACATCGTTGTAAAGTTCTATAGGGTTGACTTGACCCATCCGCGCAACCCTACGACTTAATTCTTACTTTACCCAAATTTTAACCTTAAAAACCCTTAATTTTCACTCAAAAACACTTTTACTCACCTTCCAAATCCTATTCTCAATTCAAACCCTAAACCTCTTAATCCTCCAATGTGATTTCTAAGCCTATACTTGAGAAAAACATCATCAAACACTTAGTGGAGAAGCTGAAACGGTTGCAAGGAGGATGATTTAAGTGTATCTATACTCGTTTTATTGTTCCATTAATTATTGATTATTTTTCTTTGATTGCTTAAAAATTAAATATTAGAAAATGCCACCTAAAAGAAGTAAGAAAGCTTCAGTATGAGAAACTCTGGTAGTTTCGGACCCTACAAAATTCAAAAACCCAAATACTGAATAATAATTTCTCGTGTTACAAGGTAGACCATTCATTTAAAAGCAAGGGTTTGAACCCTCAATGGTTTTGTATAACAAAATTTAGAGTCTAGTTAAATACCATTGTTTGGAGTAATTTTGTATAACCCCCAAGGAAAATGTAGTAATCTCAATAGTACAAGAATTTTATGCTTCTTTTAGAGACCAGGAAATAAGAAAAAGATAAATTTGGGACACGGTAATGGTGACAGGAGAAGAGGTGTCTATTACCGCTAGGTAGATATGTGAGTTCTATAATGTACCTTACTATAGCAAATACTTCCTTGATAACACTAATTTAGATTACTTTAAGGATATAGAAATGGAGGACGTCGTTAAATACTTAACCTAGGGTAGAAGTAGATGGAATTATAGGCAGGATATGACCTTGCCAACTAACTTTAATCAAGCAATAATATTCTCGGTAACAAAAATGTCGATGCAGTTCATAGGCACTAGAATTGCATCCGCATTAAATGTTTTTAACATTAATACTTTCTGAGCTACTCTATTGCGTGGCATTTTGCTACAGAAGTAGATATGTGTGGGAAGATGGATCTACCGTGAAATTAGGATTTGTGCGCACAGCCAAAAAGCTGGAATATTTTTTCCCCACTTGGTGATAGAACGGTGTCAAAGGGTAGAAGTTCCAGTGGACGAGAATGAACAATTTATGAATCCAACAAGAAGCATAAGTGGAGATTTATTGTATGCGCAATACGTCGAAGAAACAAAATATGAACTGGAATTAGAGGAGGAAAGATGATATAGAGGTTCCGATTTCACTTAAGTAGAAAGAGAAGTCGGAAGCTCGAAGATGAGCAACCAGGAGCCTAGACGAAAAACTTTATGGGATGATCAGGTGAATGTAGGAAATAGGCCTGGTACTCCAAGAATTTGCCCGACTAAATGGGTTAAAAGCTCTCAATTATTGGCCGGACATGTTTAGCCAAACACAGACACATCATGAAGGTGAAGATGAGGAGGTAACTTAAGAGAATGAGAGTGAAGAAGACCTTCTAATAGAAGATGATGACTATGAGACGACATTCCAGCCGCAATATTCTACACCAAAAGGGCCTGTCATTAGAAGTCTAACTCCCCAAGCACCTTCGACGAGTGGGGGCTCTTACACAAGATATGGAATGGGATATGGGAAGGCACCAATAGATAGGAGGCATTCGTCTCATTTTAATGATTCTGATGAGCATTGAAACTAAATTTTAGTTTTCTGGGATTGTATAAATTGTTGGATGTTTTTTAATTTTTAATTTGTTAGGAGTAGGAGTAATAGTAAATTGTTATTTTTCTGTTGCAAATATATATATATATAAGAACCTCACTTGGAAGTAGAACAACAGTTTTGAGCTTGTAAGCATAAGAGGAGCCACCCACCAATAACCAATGGGATTACCACGAAGAATTGGGTAACTTATTTCCTTATCTTTTACACGGCTATATATTGAGGACAATGTGTTATCTAAAGTGTGGGTGGTAACATAGAAAATTTATTTTAAATTTTTATGCATTTCTTTGATTTTTCTTGTCAATTGTGTCCTTGAGCTTTTAGAAATTCAAGTGATTGGTTAGAAGCATGTACATAGGTTGATTGTATTTACGGTAAATATTGCATGATGATAGGTGATTTAAAATTTTTTTATTAGACTATTAAGTTTTATATATTACACTGTAAATAAGCATCAAGTAATTTAATGTACCAAATGACATAAAGAATACAAGGAAACAAGCATGCTAGTTAGAATGATAAATTGTCGAATTTATGATTGTTTGGTTGACTAAATTTGTGAATATTGAGATACCTAGGGATGACTTAAGTCATTGTTTGGTATACACCCAGAGCAAAAAAACTAACCCTATTTATTCATCTTTAGTACCTATTTTGAGCCAGAAAACCCTTCTTGATAAACCTATATACAAAACCTAAGCTAAAATGATAATTGTGCTGACCTATTTCTTTGGTCTTGAATTGCATGATTATAGACGTCTGACAATAAATATTGAGGGATAAGTAGATACATTACGGTGGTTTTTAAAAATAAAGCAATAAGAAATATTAGTAGAGAATAGTGATTATAAGTTAGCTCAAAGTGCAAAAAGAAAAGAAATCAAAAAGAAAATTTAACGAGTAGAAAAAATACGTGAAAAGTAAAAGCAGTTGTGAGTGAAGTACAGTGAAAAAGAAAGAAAAAGTGATAAAGTCATAGTTACAGAAAAACTCAGCCACTATTGCACAAAAAATCGTAAGTGAGCCATAGTTAATATATGATACTGAGATTTCCTATAAGGAGATAAAAGGAAGGTGAGAGAAGAAGAAATAAGGCGGTGAGCAAGAAAGGGTCACTAAGGGGGAAAATATGAGACAATATGATGTGCCAAACTATTTTCGTGCTTGAAACTATGTGATGTTTACTATTCTTGAAATCCATACCTGCCCTAAGCATCAAAACATTACAACCCGAAAAGCCCTATGTGATATAGGTAGACTTATTCACAATTTGAAATTATACTGAATAGTTGCATTTATAACTGTTTGTGTTCTGCTAGGATAATCAAATTGCTTGAATAATTTATTGATGGATTCCTACACTTGAGACCCTTAATGCTTTTATGCTTTTTAATATACTGAACTTAAGTGTTTGATATTAAAAGTGGTAAGTCAGCTAATTATCATGTCAAGATTATGTGTGAATATGAATTGCTTATTCAAGGGCTCCAAAGCTAGCACTAGTACCATACTTGTTCAAGGATCGTCTTTTCATTTACTATTTTTATTTGTGTTTCTTGAGGACAAGAAATGACATAAGTATGGGGGAGTTTGATATGTTGTAATTCGATGTCGCAGATTAAACTACCTTCCGCACTTTAGGAGCTTGAACATAAGCATTTTAGTTAATTTTTAAATACATTTTCATAAATTTAGTTTAGTTCAATAAAGTGTGTAATTTGAGTTGTTTATTGGCCTTAGGGGCTGAATGAGACCTAAGGGTGAGCTAATATACTTTTTGAGCATGCAGGATACCATTAGAAGTCGTGCTAACTCGATACTGGTCGCTATGTTGCAACATGAAGGATTGGATGTCAGAACATAGGACCTGGTGTGTCGCGGCATCGCCTCTGTACAAGAAATAATTACGAGCTACGAGCGTTTTGGTATGCACATTTAAATGTTAAGCACAAGGATGAAAATTGACCTAGGGTTAAGGACGAAGGCCCCCCTAAAGTCTATAAATAGGCTCATTTAACACCTGTTATAAACACCCTTTCATATTGTATAATTTTCTCTTTAGATTTATTCTTTAGTTTTTCTATTCTCTTAAGCTTAAGTTTTATTTTAGTTCCTATTATTAACTTCTTTAGGGAAATCAGATTTGTGAAATACCATCAAACTTTGTGAGGATTCTACAATTAAACTCTAATATAAATCAGGCTTCTTCTAAACTCTATTCTCTTGAATTACTCTTCATGTTTATTCTTTCTATCAAGTTTATATATTTTATTAGATTCATGAGGAACTAATCTTCTTGTAGGGGATTAATGAGTGGAGGTATGATTAATTAACTATTTTGTAGGGTTTTTTTGTCTGTCGTAATTAGGTGTAATAGTTTAAACTAATTTTTGCACTTTAGGAGCTTGAAAGTAAGCATTTTCATTAGGTTTTAATTATGTTTTCGTATGTTTTCTTAAGGTTAATGAAATGTGCAAATTAAGTATTTTATTGACCTTAGGGGCCGAATGAGGCCTAAGGTGAGCTAATGAACTTTGTAAGTGTGCAGGAGACCATTAGAAGGCATAATAAACTGATATTGGTCACTATGTCGTAGTGCAGAATTATCAATGTCGCAACATGGAGAGCAGAAAAGAGAAATCACAAGATTGCCTTCGATGTCGCGACATAGCTTAAGGGTGTCACGGCATACCCCTAAAGACATCCCAAAAGGAGTATACTGAATCCTTTGCCGTAACACATGTCTTGATGTGCCGTGACATCAACTCTGAATGGGAATTAACACGAGCTAGGGGGCGTTTTTGTCTACACTGTAACACCCCAAACCCAACCTAGTCGTTATGGCCAAGTCCAGAGACATCACAAAGAATGGGTTTTGAAAACTGAGTTGTTTCGATAAACCATTCAACTTTTATAACTCGTATTCATTCATATTACTGAAAACATCATTTAATTAGTTCATTTGTCAAAACATAATTTACAGCGGAAGTCTTAAAACCGTTATATTTAAAAAAATACAGTTCGTGTTTTTAGAAAATCTTTGTTTTCATAAAACCACTATTTCGGACACGTATTGCAATGAAAACATCAAAATCACATCCAAATCCAAAATAAAACCAACAGTCTGGAGAGTCCCAAAAATTACAAACTCTCAAATAAAACCAGAATTACAAATAAAAACCATAGATTGCTAAGTTAAAACAATTCTCGATCAAGTGGTCATCGTTGAGCCTCCGCTGCACCGACCCATCAAAATCTGTGGATTACCTGAACAGTACAGACAAACAGATGTGAGTTTTTGTAAACTCAATGTGTAACCCAACAGAAATAGACATGTTATACATACAAAAGTCGCATACACAATCAGATTCAGATTCGGACCTAAGTCCTTTGCTGATTCAGATAATAGGAACAGACATGCAAAATTGATATATAGAATGTTACCCCCATCCTTTACACACCAACTCTGACCATCCCAACACACCATGTGGAGTTAAAAACACCCACTCATCCCTACACACCATATCGTGTTGTTACAACACATATCAGATAAAAATTCAAAGCAAAATAAAAAAAAAGATATTTTAGTATTATAAACTCGAATCATTAATTAACTTATTTAGGTCTAAAATTATTGTTTTAGAAAATTTCTAATTTTTTAACTTTCTTTATATATTCCTTAGAATTTTTTTAAAAAAAATTTATAATTTTTTTTAAAAAAATTAAATTTTAAGTTTTAAAAATTATTTTGAAAATTTGAAAATTATTTTGAATTTTTTTGTAACTTTTGTTGAGAGAGAGATTAATTTGTTCATTTTCAGAATTGACAGGGACTAAAGAAATATTTACACCAATCTTTTATTCGAATTTTAAAATTTAACTCGACTCGAACTTAAAACTTGAATTACTTTTTCTAGTTGACTTGGATAACTCAATTCAATTAACTTAAAATTTAATTTTTTTTCAATTTTTCTTAATTGAATTGAATTTTGTTCACCTCTAAATACTTGAGTATTGGAAAAGGAAAAGGAAAAGAAAATGAGAATGTGAAGAAAATGAGAAAAAAAACTTTCTAGTAAAGTCCAATCCAATAGTCGGGACGAGGGCCCACCTTTTCTTTACCATCCACTAGACCTGTCCATGGGCCGAGCCGGGCCGGACTCGGAAAAATTTTTTGACCCGCCTCCTAGGCCCGAGCCCGGCCCGACCCGAAATATGGGCCTGAAATTTTGCCTAGGCCCGGCCCGGGAAAAATATCATAAGCCCGAGCCCGGCCCGGCCCATTTTTTAATAAACATTAAAAAATTATTTTAAAAATAAAAAAATAAAAAATATATTTTAAAAGTATTTTAAAATTAAAAAATATATATTTATTATATTCGGGCCGGGCTCGGGCCAAAAAAGTGGTGCCCGAGGCCCGGCCCGTTTTTTAAACGGGCCTCGTTTTTTTGCCCAAGCCCATATTTCAGACCTATATTTTTACCCGAACCCTCCCATATTTCTGGCGGGCCGGGTATGGACTGGTCTACCATCCACCAATTACCTTTCCTTTGTTTTTTCTCTGTTCCTCGTATTTATTGGGATGACTAAGATATAAAGTCATGAAAAAACATAATTCAAACACGTATAAAAGTTGATATACTCTAAAAAGGAGTTGATATAATATAAATTAATAATGGTTTTTTTTTACTTTTTACCCTTCACTAAGTTTACTTTGGTACTTAAATTTATTTTATTTATTTTGATATTTTTTGATCTATTTTAGTATTTGAACTTTACACTAAATTTATTTTGATTTGTAAATTTGAATTTTGTTAAAATTTGATAACGTCATGCTTTAATTTTTTAAAATTCAATGACTAATATGACTAAAAATATATAGATACCAATAGTAGCAAAATTTATATTATGAGGTCAATTTTGAAAAATGAAAACATATAAAAAATCATTAAACTAATGTATAATATTAATACTCAATAAATCAGTGTATAGGATAGTTAAATGTAAGATCTTTACAAAATTATTAAAATAATAAGATAAAAGAAAAAGTACATCAAATAAAATTTGATAACTCCTATCTTTTTTTCACAATGTTCCACGATATTTTCTCACCATTTAATTATCTTCTAATTGTCAATATTGCTAAAAATATGAAATAAATAATTTTTAAAAAATCAAGATTTACTATTATTAAATAAAATAATTATATGTGGTACTTATAATTTTACTAATATACGTAACAATTATATTTATAGAATTGTATACTAAAATTTCAATTTTTGTTTCATTCATCAAAAACAACTTAATAAATACAATTACTAAAACAAATTATGCTAAATATGAGATAAATTGAGATACAGTACAAAATTAAATCCAGTATTTATAATTTTTTATCAAGTCAACATATTTAGTAAATTTCTTTCATAAAAATAAAAGTGTTTTTTGGTGTCATGAAAATGTTATGTTAAACTCGAGATGAACACAAACACAAGATTCACACTAGTAACAATAATTATTAAATAAAAATATTAAAATTATAATTGATATTCAATAAATTCAAGATTATAAATATGATATGAATTTTAATTTCTTTATGGCTTGTTTGGAAATCATGATTTGGGTAAAAAAACAATTGGATTTGGATTTTCAAATCCAAATTTTTGTTTGGATAACAAATAAAAAGTTGGATTTGTATTTGGGAAAATTCAAATCTAATTTCATAAAAGTTAAATTTTGGATTTTAAAATTCATTTTAAAACTTGAAAATTTTAAAATTCAAGATTAATTAAAAATATATGAGAATTTTTTTTATTCTCTCTTCTTTCACACAGCCTTCAAAATCCAAACAATAAATAAATAATTTTACTTATCATCAACAACGAAACACCATTCATTTAATTTAATACAGTATAAATATTCAAAATTTTCATTTATATAATAATTTTCACAAATTTAATTTTTAAACTCTTGAATTTTAATTTATATGTAAGTCTATCTAAAGTACAAATCAAATTATATGATTTTATTCAGAAATAAAAGTATAAATGACTTGTATAAATAATACGATAAAGTTGAGAGTTATTTTTAATATCTTATAAAAATATAAAAAAAATAGAAATGTACATTCTATCGTCGAATGCTTAATTTAAAACTAAAACTGTTTGAAAGAATAAATACATTCTATTGTTGGCTAATTTTTAAGAATATGTTGAAAAAAAAATTATTTGAGAAAGTAGGTTATTTTTGTTTTTGTTTTAATTTATTGATCTATGTTGTATTGGAGGAGAGAAAGGAAAACACACCTTATAGGGCACTTTTAACTCCATAAACTGGAAATTCTTCCTGCAGGAAGCATTTTCATTGAAAATTAACAAATTGATTTTTTTGTTTGATGGTTAAATGTTAGTGCTTTTATTGTTGATTCCCGGGTTCAATTCTTCTCCTACTCACATTTGTATTTCTTATTTCATGTTTTTTAAGCTTTTTTTTATTAATATTTTTAACATATTAGCTCTTTTTTGTTAAATGGTTAGATACTTGTGAATTCATCTTGAGCCCTAAGTTTGATTCCTCTTATAAATATTTTAATATGTATTTTTTATTTCATGTTGTTTCAAACTTTTTTAGTATTTTTAATTAATGTGTATAATTAATAAATATATTTTTTGAAGTTTTTTATATTTAATTCATCTCTCTTTCATTTATAAAATCAAATAATAAATATGTAATTATATTTTAAAAACATTAACTAATACTTTAGATATATTTTTTTCTTTATATATAATATTTATTTTCTCCACCTATATTGTTAGGGTATGGTGATTTCTTATATTATAAAATCAAATATTTATTTTAAATATCATTATTTTTTCATCTACATTATGGTATGATATTTCAAATATTTTTATATATAAAATATTTCAAATAATTATTTCAAATACACATACAAAAATATATAATATGTCAATTTACTACAATCATGATATGAATTGAAAGATAAATATTACACATGTAAAAAATTATATTTATTAAAAATAATGATATTTGTAATAATTATTTGATTTTATAAATAAAAGAATTATTAATTAAAAATAAAAAACTTGAAAACAATATATTTATTAATTATAACATTAATTAAAAATAATAAAAAAGCTTGAAACATGAAATAAAAAATACATATTAAAATGCTTATAAAAAGAATCAAACTTAGAACTCAAGGATGAAATCACAATTATCTAACCAAAAGAGCTAATATGTTAAAAATATTAATTAAAAAACTTAAAACAACATGAAATAAAAAATACAAATATGAGTAGGAGAGGAATTGAACCCAGGACTCAAGGACAAAAATACTAACATTTAACCATCTAATTGGAAAAGTTGAGTTGTCAATTTCCAGTAAAAACGATTGTTGTAGGAAGCGTTTTCAACTAATGTGGCTAAAAGCATGCCCTATAAGACACATTTTCTTTTTTCCCTCAAAAAACAACATAGATTGGTAAAATAAAAATAAAAACAGCCTACTTTCTCAAATAATTATTTTTAGCATATTCTTAAAAATTAGCCTTCTTTATTCAATGCTTAATTAAAAAAAAAAACCCTATGAAAGTATATATAGAAGCAATTAGTTCTATCGTAAAAACAAAGTGGAATGCCATTTTTTATTCGAAATCAAATTGGTAAGTTAAAATTGTCAAGCAATTGTTTGTCGGCCTAATCAATTTAACGGTTCAATTTGTCTAATTAAATAAATTATTAAAAAATTCATAATTTTTTTTTTAAAAAATCCGGTCCAATGGCCTTGTTCAACTAATTTTTTTTATCTATTTCAACCAATTTATTCTGGTTCCTGAGTCAATCGATCTAATGTCTTTTTTCAAATTGATATCTTGATCGATTTTCGATCTAATTGGTTCAGTCTAGTTCGAACAACTATATTCAAAATCTTCCTAAATAGTTAACTTTTACAGACTTAAAATTAGTTGAAAATTAAATCTAAATTTTTATTATCCAAACAATAATTTTAGATTAATTTAAAATCATGAATTTCAAATATTTTAATTCCCAAACACAGAATTTAGAAATAATGAATTTCTAAATCATAAATTTCAAAATTAAAATTTTAAAATTCAAATTTCAATTCCCAAATACTATCTGAATGATTTATATTAATAAACTTCTAAAAATTATTACTCAATCAATCAATGTTAAAAAGATTATCATACAAAATTAATATATCAAAATTATTTAATCAATATATAACAAGAAAAACTTGGGAAAAAAGAAAGAAGAGTTGTAAGCGAATTAGAAAGACCCACTTGGAAAATAATTTATCATGTATCTTATAGAAATTTTAGATAATGCATTAGAGAAGTAATAAATGCTTGAAAGAAAAATATTATGGGGTGGAGAGATAAATTAATTGATCTTATAAACTACTTTTTTTCTATTTCTTTTATAGGGTCAATTTTAATATTTTCGCGAGTCAGTTTATCAATTTTATAAAGATTTTTTTTTTAAATTTGGGGTCAACGTGGCTTCGCTATTGGATACCAAAACCAACGTAGTTGTCAAGTTTAACGATTTATTTTTTTTACATTAAACCATAAGTACTATAAACAATTTATATAAATGTATTATTTCTTACTTGCTTAAGTTCATATTCATATATAATTTTTAATCAAGATTTTAAAAATACAATACCGACCCCAAATCATCAAATTTAAATTAAATAATAAAGATGATGATTCAGCCTTAAATAAGTTAATATTATTGTAATTGCAACAATTAAGAGAACATGAGTTCGAGAGTGCGTTTTTTCTCAAAATTAAAAATTAGGGGTTATGGGTATAAGTAAACATTGTAACATAAAATATAATAAAAATTAATATTCAAGATTAATATTTTACAATTATATTGAGGTTATCTCGTCACGTAGGATAAAATTGTCTCCCAAGCAGTAGTGTAATATTATTTAATAGAATAAATCTCAAAACTATACATAAATTTTGATTTAATGTGCAATTTTGCACATGAACATTCGATTTTTACAATTTTATACATATATTTTTTATTTGATCAAACTCTTACAAATTATTAACATAATTATTAAAATAATATCATTTTATGTTTGTATATTACAGACAAAAATAATTATAATTGTAACACCCTATACCCGACCTAGACGTTATGGCCGAATCATGAAAGTTACATTAATATTTCAAAGCTTTAATCTTTTGGTTTCAAAACTTAACCTATTCTGAAATCGAATATTTAACCAAAACTTGTTCTTTCATTTTTGGTTGGAAAACTTTGACAACTATACAATGTATATGTGAATTTTGAAACGTTTACTTATAATATTAAATTTGTTATACTTAATTTATTTCCTTTGTAAAATCGCGTACACCCAATTACAAACGGAAAAATTCTTAGGCTTGTTTAGTTTTGGAAATCGAACATTTAATTTTTAATTTTCATAAGTCATGCCAAAATTAAAAAAAAAAACTAATTAAACACTTAGCAAATCCCAAAACCATGAATAAAGTAAAAACAGTCCAAAAGTTCATAAATTTTAAAATAAAAAAAATTAAATCAGATTTAGTCAAAATAACCAGTCCAAGCTCTCGAGCACTACCAAATACTAAGTCTTAGGGTTACATGAAAAGATTAAAAAAACGGGATGAGCTATAAAGCTCAGTGCACAAGCAAAATTACATAACAGAATCATGTTTAAATGCAAATATCAGAGTAGATAGATCAGGAATTACAGCATGCTTAGCATGACAAAATTATACAGAATAATCCTACCCCCATCTGCTACATACCAACTCCGTCCATCCAATCACACCAGTTAAGGCTAGTAGAGCCCATCTATCCATCACACCAAAATGTGGTCATATGCCACTCAGAAAGTATGCACCTATGTTGCCAGAGGTATATTGCGGAAATATCGCTAGAATTATATAGTGCTATTAAACTACCAGAATCAAACTTCTTCCATCACATAACCATACCCTACCCCAAATGCATATGCAGAGTCATATTAAGTGATCATGCATAGTTATCATAACATGTCATACCACTCATAACAAATCAGATTCATGTTATTCTTACATACGACAACTAGGCAGATTATTTTGGGTTAATTTTTAATTATTTTCAAAAAATAAATTTGATAAAATCCTAACCTACCATATTAGATAGTAGTTGGGTTTGACCAAAACTCTAACACATTAGGTGGCAACAACAGAGTCAAAGCAAAAATTAATTCCTTTTTAGCATGATAGGTTTCAAACTTGGGACTTATAGGTAAGTTAAGGCCTTACCACTGAACCAACAGGCTTATTCTTGCCAACAAGCTAACAAGAATAAATACAACCTCCATATGAACAACCAAATGAAAGGAAAAAAATAAAAATTCAAAGGAAGGGATTTGAACATAGGACCTCAAACACATAAACAAAACTTTTAACCACTGAACTAGATTAATCACCTGACATAATTATAAGCCCAAAAATTAAAGACTTTGGGGCTTTACAACTCTCCATTCCTTAAAGAAATTTCGTCCTTAAAATTTACGTAATCCACAAATATGGGGATACTCCTATAGATTGAGTCTTCCGGTTCTCAAGTGGCTTCCTTAAGTATATGATTACGCTACAAGAATTTAGCTAAAGGAATATTTTTCCCCCACAAAACTTTCACCACATGATCCAAAATCTAAACTGGCTCATCTTTAAAAGATAAATCCGACCTCAACTGGAACCACATGAGATGGGTTAGATCGATAACGTCTCAACATAGAGACATGAAAGACATCATGGATATGGTCTTACTCTGGAGGTAGCTCCAACTGATAAGCAATAGGCTCTACTTGCCTCAAAATCTAATATGGTCCAATGAACCTAGGGCTCAACTTGCCCTTACGGCTGAACCTCAAAACCTTCTTCTACGAAGATAACTTAAGAAAAACCTGATCCCCCACCTCAAACTCAATATCCTCTCTTAAGATCTGTGTAAGATTTTTGTCTTCCAAAAGCTGCCTTAAGTCGATCCCGAATCAATCTAACTTTATTCTCAGTCTCGATAACCATATTCGGACCCATAATCTTCCTTTCCCCCAACTTGGTCCAAGACAATTGAGTACAACACTTACGACCATACAGAGCTTCGTAAGGTGCCATCTGAATACTGGACTAAAAGCTATTATTATAAGCAAACTAAGCCAGAGGTAGAAAATCTTCCCAACTACTACGAAAGTCAATAACACAACTCAGTAGCATATCCTCCAATACTTGAACTACCCTCTTGGACTATCCATCAGTCTATCGATGAAATGTTGTACTAAAGTCCAATCGAGTACCCAAAGCCTTATGTAATTTCTTCCAAAACTGAGATGTGAAACAAGGGTCTCGATCAGAGATAATCGACATAGGAACCTTATGAAGTCTTATAATCTCGAAGATATACAGTTTAGCCAACTTCTACAATAAGTAATCAATCCAAATCGAAAGAAAATGAGAAGATTAGTCAACCGATCTACAATAACCCAAATTGAATCCTTCTTTGTGGGTGTCAAGGGTAACCCACTAACAAAATCCATAGTTACCCATTTCCATTTCCACTGCGAAATATTAATAGGCTTTAACAAGTCAGAAGGAAGTTGATGCTAAGCCTTAACTTGGTGACACATCAAACATTGAGCCACATAGTTAGTTACCTCTCGCTTCAAACTGGGCTACTAATACAAATCTCGAAGATCACGGTACATTTTGTTCTCATTAGGATGTATAACATAAGGGCAACTATGTGCTTCCCACAAAATAGATGGCCTCAGCTCTCTATCATTCAACACACAAACTTGACCCTGAACACACAAAATACCCTAACTATTAAACCCAGAATTGAAGTCTTACCCTTCTCAATCTGTTAAACCTGAAGAACCAAAGTCTAACCATTTGCTTACATTGAGTCTCAGCGGTCCAAGTCAATTTAACTTGTAACCCAGCTAAAAACCCACCATCTTCAAACAAACTTAGGCAAGCCAACATCGCCATCAACTTAGTCATCGCCCTCTGACTAAGAGCATCGACCGTTACATTGGCCTTACCAAGATGATACTCTATAGTGTAGTCGTAATCCTTAAGCAACTCAATCCATAATCCATCTACGTTGCCTAAGATTCAACTTCTTCTAAGTAATAAGGAATTTGAGGCTCCTGTGATTCGTGTTAATTATACACTTTTCACCAAATAGATAATGCCTCCAACTTTTTAAAGTAAAAACAACTGCTGCTAACTCGAGATCATGCATTAGATAGTTGCCATCGTGCGACTTGAGCTATATAGAAGCGTAAGCCACCACTTTACCTTCTTCTATCGAAAGACAACCAAGACCAGTGTGTAATGCGTCACTGTACACAACAAACTTCTTTCCAGACTCACACTGTGTCGAAACAGTTCCTAATTCAAATCTGACTTAAGCTTTACAAAACTTGCTTACTGCTCACCAGCCAACTTGAAAAGATCATTCTTACGTAACAACCTAGTTAAAGTTCAAAGAAAACCCTTCCACAAACCTCTGATAATAACCTGCTAGACTGAAAAAACTCCAAATCTCATAAATTTCTAGGTTGTTTCCACTCTAAAATCGCCTCTATCGTTTTTGGGTTCACTTAGATACCTTCAGCAGATACCACATGCCTCAAAAACATAACCCCATTTAGTCAAAACTCACACTTGCTAAGCTTAACATGCAGTTCCTTCTCACAGAGGATTTGTAAAACCACCCTAAGATTCTCATAATGCTTAGCCTCAGATTTAGAATATACCAGAATATTGTCGATGAAAAACACGATTAATCGATCCAGATATGGCTAAAAAACCCTATCCATGAGGTCCATGAATACGACTAGAGCATTAGTCAGACCAAAAGATATAACTAGGAACTCATAATGACCATAACGAGTTGTAAATGTGGTCTTAGGCACATCGACTTCTTTCAACTTCAACTAATTGTACCCAGATCTCTGATTGATCTTAAAGAACATTGATGCCCTTCGAAATTGATAGGACAAGCCGTTGATCCTCGACAACGGATACTTATTCTTACCATTAACTTATTTAGTTTTCGGTAATCCACACACATTCTCATTGTACCATCCTTCTTCTTAACGAACAACATTGATGCACCCCAACGTGACACACTGGGTCTAATAAACCCTTTATCAAGAAGCTCCTAAAGCTGAACCTTTAATTCTTTAAGCTCCTTTGATGCCCTGTTGTAGGGAGCAATAGACACTGAAATTGTACCAGGCAAAACCTCAATCGCAAACTCCACCTCTTGATCCAGTGGTAACCTAGGTAATTCCTTTGGAAAACCATCCGAAAAATCTTTAACTGTTCAAATTCCCTCTAGAGCAAAATCCACAACAATTGTGTCATGAACATAAGCCAAGAACATGTCACACCCTTTCATAACCAACTTCTCAGCTACCATGGTAGAAATTACATTAGATAGATAATCTCGAATCTCGCCAACTATCACAATTTCCTCACCATCTATAGTTTTCAAAGCTACCCTCTTCGAAGCACAATTGAGACTAACTTAATGCTCTACAAGCCAGTCTATGCCTAAAATTAGATCAAATTCCCCAAATGATAATTGCATTAGATCAGCCAGAAACACAACCCCTTGAATTTCAAGCGAATACCTCTTGTAAACCTTATTAACTCGCACTGACTATCCCAATGGACTAATCACTGAAACCTTAATAATAGTATCCTCAACAGGAATCCCCAAAATACCAAAAACAGAGCTAGCAATATATGAATGTGTAGAACTGATATCAATCAAAGCAAAATTTATATATGAATAGATAATAAATGTACCTGCTATCACATCGCCTACATCTCTGCCCTCGCGATGTCTCGCAGCATTAACCAAAGCAGGTTGCCTGGCCTCAGTTTGATTCGTACCTCTGCCCGGTGCCCTATATCTATGACCACCACTATTACCACCTTTATATTGACCACGACCCCTCGAAAGTTGGTGAACTACACTTTAAGGCTAAACCCAATTATATACCGGTACTTGCATCTTCTCAACCCGACCTGGACACTCACTAATCCGGTGCTCCGTAAACCCACAGCTAAAACATGCCCCTATCTTCCTCCAACACTCACCCGAATGATGCCTATCACAGTTTGCACAAATTAGAGCTTAATCAACCCTCACCGCTGCCTCAATCTACTGACGTCTATCTACTCTGACCATTTTATTAGGCCACGGAGCTGAACTAGAAGGACCTGATTCCATCTTATTCAGATTCTTTTCCTACTCCTTCCTCCCGCGCTCTATGCGCTTAATCTCCTTTATTACCTTAGTATTCTACTCTAAAGCTTCGAAGACCCGTTCTTGCTAATGAGCTACCAATCGTAGCAGAGCCCATCCTCAAACCAAACACTCTTTATCATACTTAGTAACTACCGAACTCTAAGCATACTTACTCAACCTTAGAAACTTGGCCTCATACTTTGCCACAGAAATCTCCCCATTGCTTTTGCCTGATAAATTCCAATCTATGGGCCTTAATGTACATTGCCCCAACATATTTCTTTTGGAAGGCGCTCTGGAAGAAATCCCATGACATACGCTCAGCTTGAGTCCTTGTACCACAGACTGCCACCACTAATATGCCTTATCGCGAAGTAGGGATATTGCACCCTTTAATTTCTGCTTTGGGGTGCAGTCCAGGTTGTCCATAATCCTCTTAGTGGCCTCTAACCAATACTCAGCCATAGTAAGGGTAATCCCAATGACACCCCGAAACAGCTTAGCACCATTAGGACGGGGTCACTCAATCACAGAACCTCAACCTATAAATCAAACTAGGCCCCAACGACCATTTGTAAAACTCTCAGCATAGCTTGGGATAGTGCATCGTCCCTTACACTCTAATTATCAGTCTTAGCGGTATGCGTCTCTACCATCTCACTAGTTTCCAAATTGGGCATGCTGCCTAGAGCATAAGGCTCAGCTTGAGCACCCCGACGACGTCCTCCACGACCTCACGTACCATGTGTATTCATTTTACTTATCTACAGTTCATAAATCTATTGTTTAGCTTAGATTATTTTTAAATCCTAAGTCTAAAGTTTAGCAGAAGTACTTACTTATCTTAAAGTAGATAATATTTTATTCTACAGTTCTAAAGCCCAATAGTTTTACTAAAGCATTAAAGTAACAATAATTAAAGTAAAAAATTTCTTACATGAATCGACGTCGGAGTCTTGGATTCTCTTTTTATGAACTCAAACAAAAAGAAAATCAAAATCAAAATTTTATTTTGTTATTATTTTAAAAGAACAATACTCATGAAATTTTGACTCAAAAATCATAACCTGAGTTTTGTATCTGGCTTTGATACCACTAAATGTAACACATCATACCCGAACTAGATGTTATGGTCGGATCACGAAGGTTACATTAATATTTCAAAGCTTTGATTGTTTGGTTTCAAAACGTAACCTATTTTAAAATTGAATATTTTACCAAAACTTGCTTTATCCTTTTTGGTTGGAAAACTTTGACAACCGTAGTATGTATATGTGAAATTTTAAACATTTACTTGTAATATTCGATTTTTATAAACATCATACTATCGACATAATTTATTTTCTTTGTAAAATCGCGTACAACCGATTAAAACTTTGTAGTGGAAAAATTCTTAGGCTTGTCTAATTTTGGAAATCAAATGTCTAATTTTTTATTTTCATAAATCATGTCGAAATTAAAAAAAACTAAATAAATACTTAGCAAATCCCAAAACCATGAATAAAGTCCAAAACAGTCCAACAGTCCATAAATTTTGAAATAAAAAAATAAGTAACCTTTAGTAAAAAAACTAGTTTGAGCTACCGAGCGACGTCAAATCCTATGTTTTAGGGTTACATGAAAAGATTGAGCAAACGAGGTGAGCTATATAGCTCAGTGTGTACCTTGGCCCATAAGTAAAATCACATACAGAATCATGCTTAGATGCAAATATCAGAGCAGATAGATAAAAAATTACAACATGCTTTGCATGGCAAAATCATACAGAATAATCCTACCCACATTTGCTACACACCAGCTCCATCCATCCAATCACACCAGTTAGGGCTACTAGAACCCACCCATCCATCACACCAAAATGTGGTCATATGCCTCTCAGAAAGTTTGCAATTGTGCTACCAGAGGTATATTGAGAAAATACTGCCAAAATCAAACTTCCTCCATCACATAACCATATCCCATTCCAAATGCTTATGCAAAGTCATGCTAAATGGTCATGCATAGTTATCATAACATGCCATACCTACTCATAACAAATCGGATTCATGTTTTTCATACATACAAGATAACGGAACAAATCATACGAGTTAGCTTACTCAATGTCATATTAATATAGAAATATGAACACAGATTATGACTTCAGAAGGTCTAACATCCTTACCAAATACTTGCAAATCAGTTTTGAGAATACCTACACTTGAATCACACAAGAACCAAAAGATCACAAGAAATGGGCCCACACACTTGTGTGACGCACACACTCTACCCGTCTAGATCGTGTGGACTACATGACCTGATACACGATCAAACATACGCCAGTATGGCTTACACAGCTGTGTGGTGTCGTCTTCCAACTTTGATTTTTCATGTAATTTCTAGATTTTCATGACCTTTTATAGTGTTTACGGGTTAGAGCACACACCGAAATTCTTCTAGAATGTCGAAACTAAAGAAACAATCCAAATTCTTGTGCACGACATCCACAGCTAACCTGATTAACAACTAATAATGAAGCTGAAACTTGAATTCGATACTTATCAGTTAAATAAACCAGCCCGTACGCTAGCATTTGGTCACTTACCCCGAAGAACAGCGAACAACCAACACCTAATTCACCAAAGGATTAGATAACTGTCACTCTTCACCTAACAAGGATTTCAAAACATTCAAAACCACATCAAATGAAATAGATAATCAAAACCGAACGAAACGTGTGAAAATATCCTACACAAAAGTATGAATATTAAACCAGAATCTTTACCACACATGGTCAAATAAGATAAAAAATAGACAAGAGACCAAAATCATTAAGGATTATATGGGGAAATACTTCTGCATTAGAGTGCAAAGCATGGACCAAAATAAACTGAGTAGGAAAAAATATTTGAACTTATTATACTCTACAAAAATGAGTATTATATTTGTATATACATTTTGATAGAACTATATATTTAATTTTCTTTAACTTGTTTACTATGTAATTTATTGAACTAATCTGCTTAGGCGTAAATAACTTTTAATTGTTTAAATTTCGAGTTAGAGTTATATATTTAGGCAAATCTTCCTAATGTCGATGCTCCAATCCAATCTCATGTACTAAGCTAGCTTAAGTACATTTTCTTTTCTTTGAGCGTTTATTTCTTTTTTTCAGTTTTAGTTTTTATTTTGTTTTTGTTTAGTTTGCTTAAGGACAATAAAAGACTTAAGTGTGAGGGTATTTGACCTGTTGTCAAATGTAGTAGTAAATTCAGGCCAATTCTGCACTTAAGGAGCCTTTTTCGATATTTGGGCTTTAGGATTAAATATTAATAAAACAAGTATTTTTTAACACATTTTATAAGTGTCGTGACCCAATAGGCCGACACGAGGCTTAGGTAGTACTAATATGTTCAATTGAGTGTACAATACGAAGATATAAAAGGCCCTATTGACATGGAAGCAAGGGATAAATGAGGCACAAGCTTCCCGAGACGTTAAAGCACAGAACGAACAACTAAGGCATATTTTGAAGATTTTGTCGCTCCATAGACATGGTTTGGCGTAACACAGGTCGATGTGCTACCCAAGTATAAGGAGACTATTTTCATCCACGCAATCAAATTTATACGAAGACCTAAATTGGGATACCAACACTTCTATAAATAAGACATTAGGGGCTTGATGTAACTAAATCTTCCTAGAAGCCTTCAAAAACCCTAGTAGTTTAGAATTAGGGTTAGATTATTTTTCTTTCGGCTTTTCAATAACTTGTTTTTTTCCTTTTAGAATCAGTTTTGATCCAATAGCTTATTTATATTACCGAAGTATTTTAGTTTACTTGTTCTTTAAATTCAATTTACTTTTTCTTCTATTTAATCAATTTGCTACTCTATTTCCTATTTGATATTCAGTTTACAATTATTCAAATCTCTTTTCTCTCTCAAATCAATCGTGTTCTTTACATTATTTGTTCTATTGATATTAAGATTATGAATAACACGAGTGACTAAATCTCTTAGGGGAAATTAATGAGTGGATGAGGATGTGGTTAATGAAAGATTTAGGGTTTTCCCGAGAGGGATTAGTTGGTATGAGTTACGTGTTTTTAAACCCTTAGGTCTGACAACACTAGGAAGTTATCATAGGCTAGACAAAGTCGGGGGATAAGTCGAACCAAGTAAATCATAATTTATCTTGGTTGAGAAAGTGAGTTCGGAAGATAAGTGAGCATTAACCAATCCATAAGTTAATTAAAGGCCGACAGGTAATAATTGGCTAATCGGTAGCTAATCCACCCTAATACCCTAATTCAAAGTTAGTTACAAATCCTGAAGTGAGTTAATCTTTTTTATTAGTTTATTGATTTTTATCGTTTGTTTATTTTTCCTATTTATTTTCATTACTTATTTCTATCTCATCAATCTATTTTATGGTTCATCGTAATATAGAGATTAATACTACTACTTATACTTATTATTGTAAAAGAGTTTTCATAATTTATTCCATCCTCCTATGGGTACGATCCTTAGAATACTTCGAAGTATTTCGTTGTATAAAATTATATTACAATTTGACTCATGCACTTGCGGACACCGTCGTTCTAATTTATTATATATATTTGGTGTTATATTTTACTATAAACGAGTAATTATTTATGACCAATTACACCAAGGAATTTCACATTAATATTCACATCATTACACTCAATTCTAATATTAATTTCATGAACCCTAAGCTTACTTACTCAGGTGAAAGATGGGTATCCATGATACTTACCTTAATGGATGTTTTCCAACACTTAATCAATCTTCCATGGACATCAATCCATCATCAATTAAGCTTGGACGTCCTCAAATGACCATTTCCTAATTTCCATACAATAAAAAATATAATAATAAAATTAATATGGATTATTCTAGGCTTTTTCATATAATATCTCAACAAATATCAAGCTAATAGAAGTGTAAGAAGCCATTTATTACCTTGTTGTAGCTTTCTCACTCTAGCTTCAAACTTTCTCACTAAAGCTCCATAAAACCTAGGCTGAAATTTATGAAATGGATGGAGGAATTAAGCTTAAGAGGTTATTTCCAAGAAGATTTGATCAAAATCTCAAGTTCGATAGTGGAAATTTGGAGAGAAATTGAAGAAATAAGCAAGAAAATGGAAGAGAAAAGAATGGCAAGCATAGGGACTGCTGACCAGCTAAAGAAGAAGAGAAACTCAACTGATGGGGGTTCTTTCCCCAATTAAAAAGACCCCCAAATGGGCCCAAGGCCTAAGCACAACCTTTCTAAAACTAATTTTGTCAAAATGTGGCCCAATTCTTTAATACAAGATTCCAATCATTTGAAATAATTTTGGATATTCAATATTATATTTAAATATTATTTCCATCATAATATTCTTTGAGACCAAATTACCCTTTTATGAAAAAATTATCATTTTGCCCATTTTAGCGGTTCTTCTCAAATTTCTATACTTAAACCAATTTAAGTTCATAAGTCATCATAAACTTTTATTATAACTGCATGAGCAATGAAAATCACACTTTGGTTATTTTCTCAATAAAAATGGGAAAGTTACAATTTAGTCTCTGTACTATTTAAGTTTTCCAATTTAATCCCCAAAGTTATTTCCATCTCACCACATCACATTCCAATTTATTCAATGTAAAAAATCCCATCCTAATATATATTTTTTATTTTTGGACATTTTTCACATTAGTCTTTAAACTTTCCAAAATTTACGATTTAGTCCATTTTGTCACATTTTTACTTTTCAGTTTATTTCACATGTTCTCATCACCAATATCAAATTCCTTTCATAAAATATCTTATCCAAGTCATTCCATGAATTCTCATAATTTTTTCAAAATTCAAGCACGTAATTATGACACGTGTCATTTCAAAATTTTTGGGGCTTTAAAGCTTTCTTTCATTAAGAAAATTTTAAGGACCTAAATGTCGATGTGTACCAGTCACAAAACTATGGTCATTTTTAGAATTCCATGTACCTTACAAAAAAATTCAACTCTTATTCTCTTTATTCCAATTATCCGTACATAAATTCCCATATCAATTTGCATTAACAAAAATCCATCATATTGAACAGAATAGGAATTAGTTCACCATGGTCTTGTTCAACTATGGCTTATATAATATATCAAAGTTCCCTACCAGATGTGTAGTGTTTGACCTCTCATTCATTAATGATATTTTATGGTTAGATGAATAGTAAGTGATTCACTACACTTCGTCATCAATTTCTCCATTTTCAGTATTGAGTATTTAGTTTTGGGTTTTCGATTGCCAAGCTAAAAGCATACATCTTTATTCCATTTTAGTCACGATACTATAGTAGAATGATTTCGTAACTAAATAAGTTTATAACTAATAGGCGAAAAACTGGAACTTAATTATAAATCATTTGGGCCTAATTATATATGTCCAATCGGTCCTTCCGCTAGCTCGTTGAAACCAGAAACTAATTGCATATAGAATCAAATGGACAGAAATGATAAAGTTAGAAAAATAGCTTACATTCAGAAATGATTATGGTTTCTCACTAAGTACGGAGTAACATCCTCGATTCGACTCGATCTGTCGGATCCGAATCTCTAGTGTTACACCTTATACAGATGTAACTTGAAACTTTTCTTCCTTATTCATTGATGTAAACGTCTATCTTTGTATAAAAAAATTTCTTATGGCGTACATTGTAGGGCTACATTTACATCTCGCCTATGTACAACTACTATCTATGGCTACTATAGAGTTTCTTGTAAAAATACAATGTGTGGTTATCGTTTTGACTCAATAACATTTTAGACTTTCCTACTTATCTTTCTAAGTCTACTGTGTACATCATGGAGTTTTACTTATTTATTTAGGTGCAGACTTTAGCTATAAACAAAATGAATTTCTACTTAAATTATTTATGCATAGACTTTGACATGCCATATGTTTTCCTCTGTATGCGTAAACTGCCTAACGCATTGTTTCCTTGGCGTAACCCTGGCATTGTCTCTCAGTGCATATTCTTTTATAGACCTGAAAACAAAAACAACTTTAGTAAGTTTGTAAGAACCTAGTGAGCTAAACCTTGGAATACCTTTTTCATGCATTCTACATTTCATATGTTGTTTAGCACATCCTTGGAGTGTTCCTTGACCTTTCTACCTTTTTTGGCAGGTACAATACTGAGGCTACCATATTTCTTTCTACAAAACCATTTTCCTTCTCTTGTGCATACTATACTTAAAATCTATTTACCTTTTTTTATCATTTCTTAAATCTTATCTTTATATAATCCTTAGCCTCTTCACTTACCTTATTATTAGCCTTAATAACGTATTCCATACTCACTAGTCTTAACATTATTTTCGAGCGGGGTAGACTACGCCCAATACTTATCTTAGAATTTTCCCATATCTTTCTTAGTTTAGTGCACTCTTTATTCTTAGTTTTAACTCATATCTTTGCTTGCCACGTACTTTGGCACACACAAGCCTTTCTATTCATCTCTTGTAACTATATAGGGTTTGCTATTCATTTTATTTGTCATCGAAGTTTTCAAGCGATTCCTTCCTAACCAGTCACACTTCTTGATCACTATGTGCCAACCTAGTGCTCACCACATCAAAGTGTCACAAGCGTGCTTAGAGGGTTCTCATACTTAGTCTAATTCTAACATTATACCTATTCAAAACTTATCTTATCCGCCTTATTTTCCTATACAGTATCAAGACATTAAAGTTTTGTCGGGCGGGGTGTAACAATGGAAATGACCTTAGAATTAATGTAAAATTTTTGAATTATTATTTAATAATTGATGTTCAAAAATGGAATTAAATTAATCGGTCATTATGAATCCGTTGAATATGAAAATTAAATATATTTTCTCATAGATTATTTATGGTAAAGTTCTCATGACTTTAATGGAATTAGAATTGGGTTGAAAAAAGTATTTAATTGGAAAATTAATTAATTTAAATTAATTTAATAAATAATATTTATTCTGAGAAATAGAATAACATGTATTGGGTTGGATTAAATTGTAAAGTGTTGGGTTAAAAATCAAGGAAGCATGTATAATTTGACCCAATATAGGAGAGGCCCAAAACCCCTCATAATGTGTATGAGGGTGACAACCCTAGTAGACCTAGGAGACTTATTTTTTCAATAAGATAAGTATTATTTGTATTCTATTAATTCAACCATGATTTATCAATCTCTCCATCTAAATAGATGGCACTAGTAGTTGTAAACGGAAAAATATATAGGATTTTTCCTATGTAATTTATCACCGTTTTACTTAAATCCATTGTTAAAACTAAGTAATTGTCTAATAAATTAATGAAATATGTGAAAATATTAAATTAGAATATAGAAATTATTAAAATGTGATTTTATGCTTTATTATATAGTTTTCATGCAATAAATGACTTATTTTATATTAATTTGAATATATTATATTTTTTAAGACATAAAGTGAGCCAAACATGATTAAATTAAATAATAAAATATAAAATTATATTTAATAATTTATTTTAAAATATTTCATTGATAATTTGGGTTTTTAATTAATTAATGAAATTGGATAAATTTTATTCTTTGGTCCTTTAACTTGTTGATTTATTCTGGATAGGTCTGATAGCTTTGTTGGATTACAAAACCGTCCAAATTGGAGACCAAGTGAACTCAAAATTCGGCTACAGATGGCTGTCCATAAACCACTCTTTGGTTTAATTGCAAGAGTTGAAGAAATTAGAGATTTACCTGAAGATTTGCACATGACCGAGTCTCAGTCCTGAGTTGTTGTGGCACTCAAATTGACAAAAAATAAAGGAAAAATCAGCTCAACTTGCTCAATTTATGGCCAGCCACCCATGGAAGATGCTTCAAAAGATGAAAACTCCTATTTTTAGCAAACTATCCCCCTCTCCTCACCTATAAATAAGACCCTCTCATTCCTTCATTGGCCATCCCTCAATCATCCCTCAAGCATCATTCTCTCTTTTCTCTAAATTCTCTTAGCCTTTTCCATTCCCACGCCTAGCATCATCTTTTCATAGAGATTTAGCAATTAAGCCTCTTAAAGAACCCTTGGTTGGCCACCTTGGAGAGCCATCAGCAAAGGAGCAAAGCAAAGGAATGAAGGAGCCTCGTCAGTCAGAGTCTTGGGTGACAGCCACTCTGAATTGGGTTTAATCTTCCTTTTATTTAATTTAATATAAAGATGTTTGCTATGTGTTCTTTTTTCTTATTTACAGCAATGTTAGCTTAATTTTATATAAGCTAGAATGATTGCTTTGATTAAATAATATTTATTTGATTCATGCTTATAATGTTTGTGCCTCAATCGATCATGTTTTCAATTAAAATCAAGTCTGTATTTTGTTCATACATGATTGAAATGCAGTTGAATTAGCTGAGCGATCCTGACTAGACGACGGCTAATGGACACATAATTGAAATGTGCATGCTCAATTTAGATCCTAACCCGATTAAATTAAAGGTTGCATAACAACTCTGACCAAGCTCTGTTATCTGCATAGTTTTTAGATTTGTGTGATTAAATTGTTTCAAACCTGACACGTCCTTGTTACCTCACACAAATGCTAAGAAACCCTTAGTAAATAAGGATTAGTAAAATGCATATTTACTAAGTAAAGGATTCCGAAAGGACCTAATGTGGTTTCCAAACTCATGAAAGATCAAGTTGCCATGAAATGTTTTTTCGAATGTTATTAAGCATGTTGATAATAAATTGAGTTTAATTAAAGTAATTGCCCTAGTTTATTTATGTTATAATTGTTGCAAATTGTGTTTAATTTTACTAAAATTTATTTCATTCATATAGTTTTCATACTTAGAATAATTTGTATTAGGGATCATTGCATTTAGTTTAATATATTTTAATCACCACTTCTCAACTATATTGTGTTTTTATTTACCAAATTGTTAATATAACTTTACAAATTAAGTGACTTAGCACAAATACAATCTCTGTGGAGACGATAACTCAATACTTACTTATTACTTAATAATGACTGTGTACACTTGAACAAAACTACGCATTACAATAGTGCTAAAAAACAACACACAACTTTGACATATTATTATTCTGCCCGAAAATATTTATAATTTTTTCTATGTATAAATTCAATTTTCTCGAAATAACAGTTCTACTGGTTTCTGTAGAGAGATTTAATTTGCTACTGAAAGTAAGAAAATTATTTCTGGTTCTATGTTTGATTCATGATTGTTCGAGCCCACACTTGAAGCAATTCGTGGTATGAGAATAGCGGAGAAGGTCGTTAGATTAAAAGTCAAGAACGTCTAGGATCTGTCTAGCACAAAGCACATGAAAAAGTTTATTGCTATAAATATCACAAACTAGCTTAGCTTTCAAATTTTTAATTTTCCACTGTGATTGAAAATCGCTTTAAACCAGTTTTTTTCCAATACCATTTACCTAGCCTAAGAAAGTGCTTCTATCAACCACCTGCCTTGAAACAGAAGGCATTGACCTTCCATTCTTTCAATCATCTGTCGCAATAAGAAGGCTTCTTACCCTCTATTGCCTTCAAAATGCCAAGGCATTCACATTTTAGGTGTGAACACTCCTCTAGTGCGAACACACCTTTGAATCTTTGTAAAGTGCAGCTGGGCATAACAACCTTGTACTGGTTGAGTGAATAACAGAATGGGCCCCACAATGTACGCATTTAACTCATTAGGTGAGGATAATCTCGTTCATAACAATCTGCCATGTGACGTTAATGGTCAAGGGAACTTATACTATAAATACGCTAACCAACAATGAAGAAAGGATCAATCGGATATACCTTAATGATACTCTGAGCAACTATCTCCTTAGTCAGTGTGTCCTTTTATCCTTATTTTGGCTTTCGACCTCTTTAGGTGAATCGACGTCCACAGCACTTCATACTTTTCTCCTTATACTTAAAATTTAAGTATTCATGTGGCAAAAAATTAGATTGTCCACGTCAACTGAAAACCTAAAATGTTGTAATATATATGCTTTTAGATTTATAAATTAATTATTTTTTATTTTGTTTTTTCATCAACTAAATTAATATCATTGAGTTAAATAACACCAAACTTGATTGGAAGTATTATGTGTTAAATTTAGAAATCTGTGCCTAACAAAAAATACGTGCTTGAAAAAAAAATACTCTTAATAATTTTGAAGATTGGATTTCCGTACTATTAAATAATAAATATACATCAAATACAAAATTTCAAAAAAAAAAAAAGATAAATCAAATCAACTTAAAGTATTGGGTAGTAGCTTAGAATGATAATTTCTTTTAATTAAAGACTTGAGAGGTATACATTATGCACATACCAGACTAATATCTCAATCACTATATATTGATGAGTCAATTAAGTAAAGATATTAAAGAGTTTTATAACTATCTAGGTTATGCCTTTTTTTTTTCTTTTCTTTTTCTCATGTCTATCAATCTAGGTTATGTTAGGTTCGAATTATGGTTGAATTTTATGTTTAGGCTCGATTAGGTAGCAATTGGACAAATATTGGTTTAATATGAATAAATTCTCTTAAATTGTTTTTATACAGAATGATTGATTTCTCTTTTTAAAAGAAATTCAAATTTTTAAATATATATATATATATATATATATAAACAGGTTGATATGAAAACACAAATGTGATGTTGATGGTTTGATTCAAAATTTTAAATCAACAAAAAGGTACAATAAAGTTTTAGATTGGGAACATATTTAGTATATTGTTAATAAAGTTGTTAGATTTTATAAACAAGGTTAGGAGCTCACAAGTACTTTATAAGTGTATAGTAAAATATTAAAAATAAATGTTTTTTAAAAAAAAGGATATACGTGTCAATTTTTTTAAAGCTACTTGTGTAGTAAAAAAGCACATTACAAGTATACTGAATACTCCCAAAAAGGGAAAATATTTGATATGTAACTTGTGGAGTTTTTAGATTCCACAAGCATTGTTGAAAATGTTATAAGTGTTTTATTTGTTTAAATATTTAATTTTTTTTAAAAAAAATTACTATACCTTATGGGACACATGTCACACATTCAATCTATTTGTAGAATCTAAAATTTTGAATAGCGTATATGAAATAATTTTCCTTAAACAAGTGTCTCGTTTATGAATAAAAAATAAAAATAAAGATAGTATACATTAGGCATAATGACTTATTTGTCCCTCCAACTTCATAAAAATAAAGTCATTTTAGCATTTCATTTAATTTCCCCCCTTTTTTAGCCCTTAAACTTTTATTTTTTTGTCAAATCACCCCAAAATGAATGGAAAAAGTTAACGTTTTTTAATTATGCTGACGTTGCATAAATGTGGATTGCCATATGGATGACATGTCAATATTTAATTATTTTTAAAAAATTTAAAAAAATATATAAAAACTATTTTTAAAAATGTAAAATCCAAAATTATTAAAAAAATTATAAATAAAGTATAAAAAATTATTTTAAAAATTTTAAAAATTAATTCATGTATCATCTATGTGGTAATCCACATATATACTATGTCAACAAAATTAATAAATGTTAATTTTTCTATCTATTTTACAGTGATTTAACAGAAAAACATAAGTCGAATGGCTAAATGATAAAAATTAAATATAAGAGTAGAATAATTTTTTTATAAAATTGGAAGATAAAAAAGTCATTATACCATTACCTTATTGGGTTAACTAGTTTTGTTGAAATGCGAAATCATAATAAGATAGATTGGTGGATGATGATGCAATTATTGGAGTTGATTTAGAAAGTTTCTTAAAATGGGAATGGGTGATTGGCATTTCGATAAAAGGAAAAGTAATTAAGGTAGGCAAGATGTGTGGACACCATAAGGAAAAAGAAAAGAGGGTATAATTTGACCATACACTCTCTGACTCACCGCATCGAACCATCACAAACACCTTTCAATGCAACCCATGTATTGTGGATCTAAGTTATTCCTCTAGGTTAAGACACATAGACCCCTATCCTACCAAACCAACTTTTTTTTGTAATTTGAAATTTATACTACTTCACTTTCAATTTAATACTAATTAAAATATAATTTTTAGGTTGTGTTTGTTTCACTAAAAATAGTTTCTGAAAAATAAATTGATTTTTTTTTTAAAATTATATTTTTCGGTGTTTGGATAATTTTGTATAAAATAAATTTCATTGCTTGAAAAATTTTATTGATACCATTTTTTAACAGTTATTTTTAGTGAAACAAACACAATATAAATATATTTGCTACAAAATATAATAGTAGCATGTCCTTTTTAACAATCAAAATTTATTTTATAATAAGATAATTATAATAAAGAATGTCTAATTTGATCATTTTTTATAATACTAAACATCATATATAAACTTAATAATCAACAATGCACAATTAAAACTTAATTAAAATTACATAATGAAAGTGAATAGTGATACATTAGAGTTGAAAATGAAGCTAAGCATGATTTAAAGAATACTCTTATTTATATAATTAAAATATTCATTTTTATACTATAAAACATTTATTATTAAATTTTTGTAAATGGTAATATATATATTTAATATTAAAGTATTAATATAAATATTTTTCAATAATATGTAAAGAATATTATTTAAAATTTAAAATTATTATTGTTAAATTTTATTATTAAAATACATTTTAATATTAAATAATTTATTATAATAATATTATTAATAATTTATTATATTATCAAATATAAATAAGTTGAATATGTATGTTTAATAATATTGAATATTATAATATTTTTTAATATTTTTAAAAATAAAAACTAAAAATTTTATTAGTAATTATATTAGGCTTGATTAAAGTTAGTTTTTATATAAAAATAAAATTATACATAAATGAGCTCATTTCCGGAAAATGATTAATGCTTTTCAAAAGGGTAGGTCAATTACAAGAAAAATGGTTTATTTTCCGTTAATCTGTAAGTTATTTTTCGTTGACCAAATTATTTTTCCTAAAACAAACATGGGAAAATGAAAAAAAAAATCATAAGTCATTTTCCGTGAAATAAAAACACCCTTAATATAAAAACATAAAAAATTAAGAATTTTTTTAAGTAAAACTAATTATAATATCAGCATCAAAATATATTTTTATTATTGTTAAAATTATAAAATGGATTATCCAGTTGACTGGTTCGTTCTTAGACTAAAAGTGTGTTTGATAAATTGAAATTTTAAGTGTTAAAAAATTAAGTACTGAAATTTTACTGCTAAATTTGATAAGTGTTGAATTTATACAAGACAATTGTTTGGTAAACTAGTAAATATAAGTACTAAAAATAATTCTGTTGTTTGATAAAAGTAAATGTAAATTTTTAAAAGAATGTTTATTTTTAATTTAATCTTATTAATATAATATTTTATATTAATTTGGATGAATAATAAATATAATAATTTGCATATCTCTTTTTTCAAAAATAATTTATTTTAATTTTTCAATAAAATAAAATAAGTAGAGCTACCTACCTACTTTTCTTATTCAACAGTTTTTTGTTGAAAATTTTATATTCAATAAGAAAATTAAAATAATTATCAAACACATTTAAAATATTAAAATTTTTATTTTTAATTAAATAAATTTTATTAATAATTTATCAAACATGCCCTACAAATTTTATAAAAAAATTATTAATACTAGCCTTCATTTTGAAAACAAAAAGAAAATACGGTACATAAGTGATTCTTTATTTTATTTTATTTTATTTTATATTTCAATAAAAGATACCCCTACTATACAAATAGTAAAATTAATTTATTTGCAAATTTCCTTTTTTTAACACTTTGTTAGATGAAATATAAAAATTAATAAATAATGTTATAAAACTAAAAAAAAGGGGTTGTAGTAAAAACAAGAGAGAAAAAGATGACACAATTTAAGAGAGTGATTCTTCTTTTTTTTATTTTCACTTTAATGCCATAAGCTTAAGGCTTTAATTACAAATACATAAATAAGAAAATTAAGGGATCTTATAAATTCTTTAAAAATTATAAGAGAATAATTTTAGGTTTATGAGAGTTGAAAGGACATTCATTTGTGAAAATATTTACAACACTCCTCTTTGGATGTCTATCAATGAAAATGTGTCTCATTAAAACATTATTAGGAAAAACCATGTGAATGAAAACCTAATGAAGGAAAAATAGTACACAATTTCTCATTACAAGCTACCTTGTTAAAAACCTTTAACAGGAAAACCCAGTGAGATAAAACTTTGGTTAAAGGAAAAGAGTAAATCGTGTTTTATACTCCCCTAATGGCAACATCACATTATATTTTTGAGACAACACATTCATATTTTATGTACTAATATTTCAAATGTTGCAATTACACTGCTCTTTGATGTCACCACCCTTCAATTAAACTCTATGTGTTGAATTATCATTGCATAAGATAGTTGGCCTCTTTTCTTGTAGAGGCAAATCACTTATCTTTTGGATATGTTTGGTCAATAGCCTTAGCCAGACACACCCTCGGCTTGCCTCATGTATTGCATTTATTTCTACATGATTTGAATATGCAACTAGCGACTATTTTGTTGAACGTCAAGACATGGTTGTACCCCTCCTGTTTGAGGTCGACCTTTATGTAGATAAGATAAATATCTAGCATCAGCATGCCAACTAATAGTGATCTTGAATCACTTGAATAAAATAATCCCATACCAATGGTTCCTTTAATATGTAATGCCCTAAATTTCTGGATTTTCGAATGTGGTTGTTTGTCAAATAATTTGATTTGGTGTGTTGGTTAAGTGTTGTTTTGGAGTTTTTGTTAATTTTGGCTTAAATTTAAGCTTGAGCCTTTAAGGTTAAATCAATTTCTATGTTGGGTTGTGACAATGATGAGCCTAGTGGTTCAATGGTTAAGTATTTGATTACTTTGATATCTTGAGTTCAAGTCTCGTTATACTCAAGTGTGGAATATTTTTATTTGGGTATTTGTTGGGAATTTGAGTTTTATCAAAATTCTGTTAAATATTTTATAAAGTAATTTTAACTCAATGTTTATCCTTTTCTTGATTTTCTCCTTTATTCCCGTCAAACTTCCATCCCCTTTTTGGCAAGTTTCTTTTATATTCTTTTTCACGTTTTTCTTTTCTCTTTAGTTTTTCTTTTCTTCTTTCTTTGTTCTGCTCTGCTTACGTTGTTTGCCTCCCTTGCTGTTATTTTAAGTTCCTTTAATTACTACGTTTATTTTTGCTCTTCCAATTTGTCGGTGTTGCGTGTGAAGCGGGGTTTTATTTCCTCCTTAAAAGTAAGATCTTTAAGTTAATTTTTTGGCGTTAGAGTTTCAATTGTTCTTCGTTCAAGTTGAGATCATGTATTATTTGTTTTGTTTGAATTTGTGAGATCGTGTAGAGTTTGTTTTGTTCGAATTTGTGATTATTGTTTTTGTGCTTTGGGTTAGGCGAAGGGTGTACTAATCAAATTTTCCCAGCGGAGTAATATTCATTTTGAGCGCTGATTCATCGAAGTAAGTTCTTGAATTAAGTTATATGGATTTCAAATTTTGATTTACTAATGCGATTTTTTGTGCGTTCTTGTTGGCTAATTAGTGAGATTTAACGGATGATTGTCAGGTTCGTGAGTTTCTGAAAGCGTGGTTGATCAATTATATCTTCAGGTGTGTAAAAATGACCCAAAAATCCATTAAAATTTGACTAAAATCGCGAAACAGAGGCTGTTTTGAAACTGCCCAATTTCCACACAGTCGTGTGTCAGGCTGTGTGGTGGGCTGTGTATGGCACATGACCATATGAAGTTTTACAAACCGTGTGACGTGGCCGTGTATGGCATACGACCATGTGAGTTTAAATAGCCCGTGTGGCTGGGCCATGTGAGGCACACAATCGTGTGAAAATGTACAGACCGTGTCACATGGGCTAGGCTTTTGGGCCATGCGGGCCTTTTTGGCCAATTTTAGGTCCCGATTAAGGGCTGTTTAGGGAATTCGATATTTGGGTCTGAAGACATCGTAAGGGCTGGGAAACTGTAAGTTTAGTTCTTAAATTTGTACACGCCACTTTAAAAGCGTGATAAATATGTTAAGCTAGAACAAAACTATAACTTACGCTGTGTAAAAGGAACTATGCATGTAAGCATGTCATGTAACATATGTTATATGTATGTATGCTATTTGTTTATGATCATGATATGTATATGATATATATATGTTTGGGGTGAGATATGTTATGACGGAGGAACTGTACATGGCAGTTTATACTACAAATATGGCGGTTAGACTGCAAATTAAATGCATGACAGCTCAGTTACAAATATATGTGAGTGACACATTGCCACGTATTGGTGTGATTGGGTGGATGAACTCTTGTAGTCCTTTATGATGTGAATGGTTGGACAGAGATGATGTGTAGCGAATGGGGGTAGGATATGATTTGCTATGCTATGATTCGATTTGATATGATATGTTACAATACGATCCAACATGATATGTTATGATATGATAAGTTATGATCCATATGAATTTTGATACGATATGAATTATTTGAAAGAAATATGTTATGCGACGTTCTGGTATATAAATTTATATATATGTTCTTTTAAAATACGAGCCAAAACACACATTAGGCTTTAAATTCAGGTAATCTTTGAATTAGGAGTGGATGGCGATTCTAGAGCTCAAGTTTCACATGCTTGTTTTATACACTGTAGGCTCTGAATTTGTTTAATTTGGACATTCTGGATTTTTCCTTGGGTTTGTTTACTCTTTCAACATTTTATATTTTGATTAGGTTGTTAGGATTGTTTTTAGCATTTATTATGCGACAGCCTTAATCATTTAATGACGCTTAACCTAAAATAACTAAAAATGAAATCGCGGTTTTGTAAACTAAAAGTTTAATGGTTTTCCGCTACAAACTTAACTAGGAGTTTCTCTAAAATTTTTTGGTACGCAAATGTTTTTAGTAAATTAATTTTGATTTTAGTAACATAAATAAGTGAAGATTTTGGAGATTCGTTATGTTTTCAAAAGAGTACTTCAAGTGTATTTCCTTTTCATTGAAGTTGGTTGCCATCAAGTCAAACATTTGTCTCTTTTTCGCACAAGGGTTATAACCTTTATAATTCGATCATAATGTCTAGGCTGGGTGTAGGATGTTACATTTGGTGGTATCAGAGTCAGGTTGCAAAACTCGACTGTGTATTTTTGGTCCAAATTATTTTCAAAAGTAAACTTTGTTTTTTTAATTGAAATTTTTATGATCTTCAAATTTTTGATAAGTGAAATTGAGACTCTGACGCCGGTCCAAGTAAGAAATCTAAACTTTAGTTATGCTTTAAAGATATTTTGCATGCAATACTTTAGTATAAGAAATAACCTTTAGAGATTATGGTGTAGAAAAAACAATTTCTACACATTTATAAGAATTCTGATAAAATTTTAAGATTAAGGTTTAAAGGTTAAACTAATTTCATAAAATTTCTTGAAAAATATAGATAAGATAACGAGCACTCTCGATTCTCATGGACATGGTACCCATAGGTGCGGTGGTTGTCGTTGGGGGGCTCGAGTTGAGCCTTCTCCGATGGGCAGTATGCTTCAATTAGATCTGGTGAGACTGTTGGAACCCTAACTGCTGAGATTGAGTCTGTGGCTCAGATTGCCAGGGATGATGCATTGTCCCAAGCAATGTTGAGGGTTTTAGAGAGGGTCGCTGGGACCCACACTGGATCTAAATCTAGGGGTCGAGAGCCTGTTACTGAACGACTTCGATCCAATGGAGCTGAATTGTTTAAGGGCATCACTAGAGTTGCCTTGATTGTGGCTGAGTACTGGTTAGAAGTCATAGAAAGGCTAATTATTGCACCCCTAAGTAGAAATTAAAGGGTGTGGTATCCTTGTTTCGCGATGAAGAATACCAGTGATGGTTGACTATACAGGAGGGCAATCAGCCTAAACATCTGACATGAGATTATTTTTGAAATGCCTGCCAGAGCAAATATGTGGTGGCAAGCTATGTTGAGGCCCGTAAATGCGAGTTTTTGGTTCTAACTAGGGGGTATAGATCGGTGGTCGAGTATAAGGTCGAATTTCTACAATTGAATAGGTATGCTGGAGGGTTTGTTGCTAATGACTATAAATAGAACATACATTTTGAGGAGGAATTGAGGTATGATCTCAAGGTCTTGATAGCTCATTAGAGGGAGCGTGTTGTTGTGGCATTGGTGGATAAGGCCAAGATTGCTGAGGAGGTTAAGTGCACCAAGCACGAGAAGAGAGAGCGACAGAAAAATTAGAATAAAAATAAGAGGGATTCAGGTCTTTCTAGTTCATTTCAGCGACCCATGAAAGGGACTAGATTTGATAGACCTTTGCAGGCAAAGTCAGCTGCTAGGGTTGAGTTAGTTATGAGAGCTGAACAGGTTCAAATATGTGGGTATTGTAATAGACTCCATTTGGGTGAGTGCTGGAGGAAGATTAAGGCTTGCTTTAGGTATGGGACAGTGGGGCATAAGATTAGTAAGTGTCCCCTTATTGTTGAGCCTGGACGGGATCGAATTCAGGGTCAGTTTCGCCTTAGAGGGTTGGTCAACAACCTGTTAGGTGTCGTGGTTAGATGCGAGGGGGTGATGGTGGTGTTCGTGGTTAGAGAGCACCAGACAGAAGTGCGGGTTAGGCTGAGGCTAGGCAGCCAGCTTTGGTCCATGTGGCGAGGCACCGTGAGGACAGAGATGTGGCAGATGTGATTAACCGTAGGTTCGTTATCCATACTTTACCTTATTTTGCTTTAATTGATTGTGGTTCTATGCATTCCTATGTATCTAGTAGTGTAGTTGGGAATTTGGAGATTATGTGGAGGACACTAATAGTGAACTTTTTTAATTCGTCCATTGGGTCAATTTGTTCGAGTTAGTAAGGTATATAGGAGGTGTCTGCTTGATGTTGAAGGGTTTTTATTCCCTGCTAATTTGATGGAGTTGTTGTTTGGAGAGTTTGACTTGACGTTGGGTATGGATTGGTTGGTGGAGCATCGTGTAGGGTTAGACTGTAAGACTAAAAGAGTGACCTTTAAGGTTGGTGACGGTATGGAGGTTGTGGTGGTTAGCAAGAACCGATATTATTTATTTAATGTGATCTCCGCTTTAGTAGCTGAAAATCTAATTCGTAAGGGTTATGATGCGTATTTAGCTTATGTGCATGATATGAGTAGTGTGGGTTCAATTGTGGAAAGGATTCGCATAATTAAGGATTTTCTGGACGTGTTTCTTAAGGAGTTGCTGGGATTACCTTCAAATAGAGAGGTGGAGTTGGGGATTGAATTACTTTTAGGTACAGCTCCAATATCTATCGCCCCTTCCCAAATGACACCAAATGAGCTGAAGGAACTTAAGTTGTAGCTTCAAGAACTTTTGGACAAAGGGTTTATTCGGCCTAGTGTGTCTCCGTAGGGAGCACTAGTTCTTTTCGTTGAGAAAAATGATGGATCGATGAAGATGTGTATGGATTATCGCTAGTTGAACAAATTGAAAATAAAGAATAAGTACCCACTTCCGAGGATTGATGATCTATTTGATCAGTTTCATGGGGCTTCTGTGTTTTTAAAAATTGATCTCCGTTCTGGGTATCATCAGTTGAAGGTTAAGAAAGCTGATGTGAATAAGACCGCCTTCAAGACTCGTTATGGATATTACGAGTTTGTTGTTATTCCCTTCGAGTTAACTAACGCCCCGACATTGTTTATGAATCTCATGAATTGGGTTTTTTGGCTTTATCTTGATCAATTCGTTGTAGTGTTTATTGACGACATTTTAGTATATTTGAAGACTGAGGATGAGCATGATAAGCATCTTCAAACAGTTCTTCAAATTCTTCGTGAAAATGAATGGTATGTTAAATTAAGTAAATATGAGTTTTGGTTAGGTGCGGTTATGTTTTTGGGGCATATGGTTTCTGTCGAGGGTATCCGAGTGGATTCTATAAAGATAGAGGCTATTCTGGACTGGAAGGAGCCTTGAAATGTGACCGAACTATGGAGTTTCTTGGGTTTGGCGGGATACTGTTGAAGGTTCGTTGAGGGGTTTTCTTTGTTAGCAATATCTTTAACTAAGCTGCTACGCAAGAATACTCCATTTGTTTGGGCTGTTGAGCAGCAAACGAGCTTTGAGAAGCTCAAGTCAGTTTTAACTCAGGCACATGTCTTGATTCAGCTGGAGCTTGGGAAATAGTTTGTGGTTTATAGTGATGCTTCGCACACAGGTTTGGGGTGTGTTTTGATGTGGGAAGGCAAAGTTGTTGCTTATGCGCCTGGACAAAGTAGCATGAGGGTAATTATTCGACTCATGACCTTGAGCATGCTGCGTTTGATTTTGCACTTAAGATTTGGATGCATTACTTGTATGATGAGAGATGCATCATTTACACTAATCATCTGAGTTTGAATTACCTCCTCACTCAAAAGGTGTTGAACCTTACGCAATGTCGTTGGATCGAGTTGCTTAAGAATTATGATTGTTCGATTGAGTATCATCTTAGTTAGGCCAATGTGGTGGCTGATGCTCTTAGTCAGAAATCTATGACGGATTTGAGGGCGATGTTTGCTCGCTTAAGTTTGTTCGATAATAGTGGGATTCTAGCTGAGCTTCAAGTTAAATCATCTTGGTTGAATAAGATTAAGCGTAAGCAGCTCTTGGATGAGTATCTGATTAGTCGGGTTTAGCAAATAGATAAGGGCAAGACTTTAGATTTCTTGTATAACGATGATGAGATTTTATGTTTTCGGGGCCGTATTTGTGTGCCTAAGGATGTGGAATTAAGACAGTCTATTTTACGGGAAGCGCATAGTAGCTCTTATGCTATGCATCCTAGAGGTAATAAGATGTATCATAATCTCCGTGATTTGTATTGGTGGCCTAGGCTGAAGCATGAGATGATTCAGTTTGTGTCTCATTGTTTAATATGCCAGCAAGTTAAGGCTGAGCACCAAATTTCTTTTAGACTATTGCTACCCGTTAAGATTCTGTGATAGAAGTAGGAACGGGTAACTATGGATTTCGTTAGTGGGTTGCCTTTGACACCCACTAAGAAGGATTTTGTTTCGGTTATTGTGCACCGGTTAACTAAATCTACCCATTTCATTCCAGTTAGGACTGACTAGTCATTACAAAAGTTAGCAAAACTTTATGTTTCCGAGATCGTCAGACTTTATAGAGATCCAGTATCTATCATTTTAGATTAGGATCCTCGTTTTACTTTTCATTTTTGGTAGAAGTTACACGATGCTTTGGGTACGCGACTGGATTTTAGTATGACATTTCATCCTTAGACTGATGGTCACTAGGAGAAGGTAATTCAAATTTTGGAGGATATGCTTCGAAGTTGTGTGATTGATTTTTGGGGTAGTTGGAAGGAGTATTTTCCGCTGGCTGAATTTGCTTATAATAACAACTTTCAGTCTAGCATTTAGATGGTACCTTATGAGGCTTTATATGGTAGGAAATGTCACACTTCACTTTGTTGGATCTACTTAAGGCCGTTTCTGATAGGTAGAAGTCTTATGCAGACCTTAAGAGATGAGAGATTGAGTTTGAGGTAGGGGATCATGTCTTCTTGAAGGTGTCTCCTTGGAAAAAAGTTCTTTGGTTTGGTTGTAAGGGTAAGTTACGCCCTCGCTTCATTGGGTCGTATCAAGTTTTGGGGCGTGTTGAGCCAGTTGCTTATCAGCTTGAGTTGCCTTTGGAGTTAGATCGCATCCATGATGCCTTTCACGTGTCTTTGTCAAGTCGTTATTGATCTGATCTGTCACATGTGGTTCATTTGGAGGAGATTGAGTTGAGGCTAGATTTGTCATTTGAGGAGGAGCCAATACAGATTTTGGATCATGAAGTTAAAGTTTTGAGAAGAAAGACCATTCCTCTAGTTAAAGTACTTTGGTAGAATCATGGTTCCAAGGAAGCCATTGGGAGCTTGAGGTTTTGATACGTCAATAGTATCCTCATCTCTAGGAGAGTTGTAACGCCCTAAATGTTTGGATTTTTGAATAAGGTTGTTTGTTAAATAATTTGATTTGGTGTGTTGGTTAAGTGCCTTGGAAGTATTCCTTAGGTCCTAAGTTCAATTCCCTTGTTTTGGAGTTTTTGTTAATTTTGGCTTAAAGTTAAGCTTGAGCCTTTAAGCTTAAATTAATTTCTTATTTTGATTATGGCAACGATGAGCCTAGTGGTTCAATAGTTAAGTATTTGGTTACTTCGAGGTCCTGAGTTCGAGTCCCGTTATACTCAAGTGTCGAATATTTTTGTTTGGGTCTTTGTTGAGTATTTGAGTTTTATCAAAATTCTGTTAAATCTTTTATAAAGAAAATTTAACTCAATATTTATCCTTTTACTAATTTTCTCCTTTATTCCCGTCAAACTTCCATCCCCTTTTTGGCACGTTTCTTTCTATTCTTTTTCACGTTTTTCTTTGCCCTTTACTTTTTCTTTTCTTTGTTCTTTGCTTTGCTCTGCTTAAGCCGATTGTCTCCTCTACTGTTATTTTCATTCCTTTAATTACTACGTTTCTTTTTACTCCTCCAATTTGTCTGTGTTGCATGTGAAGCAGGGTTTTATTTCCTCCTTAAGAGTAAGATCTTCAAGTTAATTTACTGGCGTTAGAGTTTCAATTATTCTTCGTTCAAGTTGAGATCGTGTAGCGCTTGTTTTTTTGAATTTGTGATATTGTTTTTGTGCTTTGGGTTAGGCGAAGGGTGTGCGAATCAAACTTTCCCAGCGGATTAATATTCATTTTAAGCCCTGATTCATCAAAGTAAGTTCTTGAATTAAGTTATATGGATCTAAAATTTCTATTTATTAATGTGATTTTTGGTGCATTCTTATTGGCTACTTGGTGAGATTTAACGGATGATTATAGGTATTGTGAGTTTCTAAGGGCGTGGTCGATCAAGTATATCTTCAGGTGTGTAAAAATGACCCAAAACTCTATTAAAATTTGACTGAAACTGAGAAATAGGGACTATTTTGAAACTGCCCAGTTTCCATATTGTCGTGTGTTAGGCCATGTAGTGGGCTATGTATGGCACACGACCGTGTGAAGTTTTGCAGACCGTGTGATGTGGTCGTTTGTGGCACATGGCCATGTGAGTTTAAATATCTCGTATAGCTGGGTCGTGTGAGGCACACGATCGTGTAACAATATACAGATTGTGTAGGGGTCCACACGGGGCTAGGCTTTTCGGCCACGTAGGCCTTTTTTGCAAATTTAAGTGTAACATCCCATTTTTCAGTGGTGTTGGAAATATTGGTTTCGGGACCACAATTCTGGTATGTGAGGTTTCATTTTATTATTAAATTAATATTTCAAGGGTTGCATTGGAGTTATATAAAATTTTGGTGAAGAAATTTAATGTGCGGTTGTTTAATTAATTGAAAAAGATTAAATTGTAAAAGTTGCAAAAGTTGGTTGCTATTAGTTAAATGGGTTAAATGGTTTTGGAGGTGTAAGTTAAAGGACTTAGGTGGAAAATATACCATGCATAAAAATAGTGGACTTTTATAAATAAAGTTATATTAAATTGTATGTTAAAATAAAAAGGGTAGAATAGTAAATTAATATTAAAACTAAAGTAAAATAATAATAAAAGAAACATAGTCATCTTCCACCATCCTTAGCCAAATTTGAGAAGAGAAGAAAGCCATTTTTTTTCAAGCTAGGTTCGACCATTTCTATTGCTTGTATGTAAGTTCATTCTTGTTTTGTTTCTTGTAATTTTTATGTTTTTGTAATTGTTGCAACTAGGTCTAGCTAACCCATATCTTTGTTTTCGAAACTATCAAAGATTTTAGATCATTGATGAATACTTGATATTTTAGATGTTAAATAATGAAATTGAAGTGTTAGGTGTTGATTTCGAGTAAATTATAAAGTGGTTTTGTTAGTTTTTGAGTTAATGATTAATTTGATAAAATAATAAATTTTATATGGAATTCATGTGAATTTCAAATAAATGTGGGCTGGTTATGGAAGGGTCAAAGTTCGGCTAACTTGAGTATTTGGCAAAGTTTGCCAATTTTGGAGATTTTAAGTTTAGGGACTAAATTGTGAAAATGTAAAAGTTTGGGAAAAATATATAAATAATTAAAAGTTAAGGGTCATGTGTGCTGAATTCAATGTGAAATTAATTGATTTTATTTAATTATTATTTATATCAAGAACCAAACCAAAAAGACGACAATCGAGGAAAAGAAAAAATTACGGAGTAGTCCCTGCTCTGTAATCGGAAGTGATCGTAGGTAAGTTCATAGTACTTCAGTACATAAATAAAATTTTAGAAAATGATTTGTATTGTTTTTCACTGGTTGTTTGATGTTTATTTACAAATATGTATATAGTTGGAAATACTCTGGATATTTATATAACAACAATAGTTGCAAATGTTTTTGTATTTATGCAATTGATAGGGAAAAATTTAGTGATTCTTTTTCTTGGAAACATGTTAAAGTTATAAGAGAATGAAAAAAATTTAGGTATGTATCTGGGCATGAAGAAAATATCCCCTGAATGCACATACGTACGCTTGTTTGTACTTCGGTACCCCCAAATGCACATACGTGCCCCTGTTTCTACTTTGGTACCCCCGAATGCACATACGTGCCCCTGTTTGTACTTCGGTACCCCCGAATGCACATATGTGCCCCTATTTTTACTTCGGTACCCCTGAATACACATACATTCCCTTGTTTATACTTCAATACTCCTGAATGCACATACGTGCCCCTGTATGTACTTCAGTACTCCTACTTGCACATACGTGCCCCTGTTTATATTTTGGTACCTTTGATCGCGCATTCGTGTCATGATTGCACTCTAGTGCTTTGATATTGCATCATTAATGCCCCAGAAAATGGAGTATTGACCTATTGTATAATTTAAGTTCAATCAATTTAAAGAAAAAGTTATATTATGTCCTTACTAAGCTATGTAAGCTTGCAGTTTTTCTTTTATGTTGTTTTGTAGCAATTGTTGCTGGCCGCTTGGAAAGATCAACCACAAAGCGAACATTATCACATCTATCTTGGTAGCTTTTGCATCTTACTTTGGGTAGTGGCATGTATATAGGTCTTATTGAAAGAATGTTGGTGTCAATAACTATGGATGATATAGTAGGCTAAATAACTCTTTTACATGTGTCAGGTAATGTTGAAATAAGATATCTATATCTATATATTGATAATTATCATAGTGTGTATTTGGATTAGAAATGTTTATATGTGTGGTTAATATGGTTGAATTAGATATGGTTGTTTTTATGAAAAATCATGGATAAAGTGTGGTATTGAATTGCTTATAAATTGAGGTATCTTTGAATGGCATATTGGTTAGAATTTATAGGTTGGTTATTTGGTATATGGGTGAGTGTTTAAGGTGTGTTTTCAGTTATTGAATGAATGAGCAAATGAAGTGTCTTATTGAGCAAGATTGAGTGGTGATATGACTTGTTGTAGGGGTAAATTTTGGTATACATGGCTTGGGACAAGGGATGTCGCACGGCCTGTTCATACGGTCATGTGTAATTTATAAAATAAGTGCAGGTTTCACACGGTTTGGAACACGGGCTGAGGCACGACTGCGTGTCTCAAGTCAGTGAGTTACACGGGCTAGTACATGGACTACGACACAACCATGTGAGCCAAGTCAGTGGATTACACAGTCTATGACATGGGTTGGTACATGGTGTGCCCCTAATTCGAATTCTCACACAGTTTGAGCTGTGTCACACGGCCGTGTGACCCTTATTTTTCCAAATTTTTAAATTTTACCTAAATTTTATATTTTTATTCAATTTGATCCCTGATTACTCTCAAACTAATTTTAGGGCCCCGTAAACCTGAAATAAGGCCCATGTGAATAATTATTCTATGTTTTATATTTTAATTGAATATTTTTTCTGAATTAAGATAAATTGTTTTGTTTGTTTCTGTAACACTCCGATCCTTAATCCGGTAATGGGGCCGGAGTATGGGTGTTACATTAAGGGCCCGGTTAATGGCTATTTAGGGAATTAAATATTTGGGTTCGAGGACATCGTAAGGGTCAGGAAATTGTAAGTTTAGTTCTTAAGTTCGTATGAGCAGCTTTAAAAGCATGGTAAATATGTTAAGCTAGAACCAAATTACAACTTACGCTGTGTAAAATGAACTATGCAAGTAAGCATGACATGTAACATATGCTATATATATGTATGCTATTTGTTTATGATTATGATATGTATATGACATGTATATGTTTGGGGTGGGATATGTTATGACGGATGAAGTATATATGGCAGTTTATACTGCAAATATGGCGGCTAGACCGCAAATTAAATGTATGGCAGCTTAGTTGCAAATATATGTGTGTAACAACCCGATTTTCAGTGGTGACAGAACAGTAGTTTCGGGACCACAAATTTTCATCGTACCAACTTGTAAATATTATTTTTAGAATATTTATAGAGTCATTATAGTCATTATAGTCATTATAGACATTATAGTTAATTAAGAGAACAAGATCAAATTGAAAAAGGTACAAAACTTGTTAATTAATGCATTAAGGTGATTAAATGGTTAATTATTATTTGAGGAAGGACTTAAGGGATATTTAAGCCTTAATTTAAATAGTGGGACCGCTAATTAAAGGAAAATGATAAAATAAAAGGTTTTAATAGCAATTTTGTAATTTATTCAAAATTAAATAAACAAATTGAAACAAAAGCTTTATTTTTCTCATTTTTCTCTTCTTCCAGGCTGAACCTCACCATTGATGACCTAGGAAGTTTTGTTCATCTTTTGTCTTTGCATGGTAAGGAAATTGAATCATTTTCTTATAATTTTTATGTTTTTGAGATTGTTCAACTTAGTCCAGCTAGCCCATACCTTCGTTTTTTATTCTGTTAAAACTTTTGGAAGTTACCATTGTTGAATATTGAATTTTTTATGAATATTTTTTATTTAGAGCTTTGATTATGTTATTTGATGAATTTGTAAAGTAATTTTTACTAGATTTTGATTTTAGTATTAAATTGTGAAAATGTAAAAATATTAGGGTTGGACAGTGAATTTGATGTTTATTAGGGGCTGTTTGAGGGAAAAATATATTTGGATAAAATATTGACTTGAGAAAATTGGTTAATTTGATGAATTTAAGGTGAATGGACTAAACTGAAAAAATGGTAAAAGTTTAGGGTCATTTTATAATTTAGAAAATTAAAAGGGTATTAATTGTAAAATAGTTTAAAAATGAAATATGTGCTAATAAATGAAAACTTTTAGATTTTTAGATCAAAATCTCGTAGATACTCGTGGAAAAGGAAAAATAACAGGATAGTCCTTGAACTTCTGCAACGACTACAATTCAGTCCAGGTAAGTTCATACGGTTAAAATTTAACATTTTCATATATTGATGATTGACATTATATGTATGTTCTATTGGTGGAAATGAATTATTGTTAGAATTATATTATCGATCTTAATGCTCGGTTTGGATTGAATGCGAGATTTGAGTACATTCGTGTTTGGTGTATGACGGGGGTTTGGAATGGAGATGGTATTAGAGGGGGATATCGGCATATTACCCAAGTAAGTCGAGGTTCAGCATTTGTTGCGAACTCTCGCGTTATACTTTCTGTTTGGCATGATTCGGGTGGATCAGCTCTTACGAGCTTCTATTCTGTTCTTATGAACTGCTGTTTAGCTCTTACGAGCTTTTATTGGCTTTTTTAGGAGGACCAGCTCTTATGAGCTTCTGTTGACGATGTACTCATAGCCGTAAGTCATTCTTCAATGGGAAAAATCTCAGTAAGGTAGTTCGTTTAATGAATTCGAAAGATATGTTGTTTATTTCACATTAATCTGAATATGGATGAATTATCGATTAAAGTTGTGAATGACAGGTTTCTTTTGAATGGTTATTAATGTTTGAATTATTATAATTAGTTCGATAAGATTTATTGTTTAATTCGTTGAACTTAATAAGCTCGTTAGGCTTACTTGTGTTGTTTAGTGTCATTGTAGATATTCGGAAGGTTAGACGATCGGATCGACACTCAAGTCACACTATCCAGCTTATCTCGGTAGTTTTTGAAATGTTTAATTCAAATTATATGGCATGTATAGACTTTTGAGCGGTTTTGGTCAATGTTTGGCTTATGTAAATATTATGAATGTGCAAATAACCAACTTGCACATTGTATGAAAATGAGGTATAGTTGTTATGCTAGTATGTGTGGTATATATATATTTTTGAATTGTTGTGAACGTGGTAACTTTTGTTAGGTATATTGATTTGGTATTGGTTGAATGAGTTGATGAATTGAATTAATGTTTATTTTGTTGTAAAATTGTATACACTTGTGGTACCAATGAAGGTATATTGGTTAGGCACTTATTAGGTTGGTTTTGATGTGTTTTTGGCTCGATTAATGTCACTATGAGTTGGTATTTTGGTTGGTTTTTGGGTTCTTAGGGTCCAAGCAACTTGAAATGGTAAACTTGTGTTTTATGGTTCGTTTTAAGGCGACACGGGCGTGTGTCTCAGGTGTGTGTGACACACGACCATGTGACACGGTTGTGTGTCCCTTGTATGTTCAAGGCTTACAAGTGAGGCGGTTACACGGCCTAGCACATGAATGTGTAAGGTCATTTCGAGAGGTATACGACCTGGAACACGGGTGTGTGGCTTGGCCATGTGACCCAAGTCAGTGAGTTACACGGGCATGGACTTGGTCGTTTGTCCCTATTTTAAATGCCCACACGACCTAAGACATGGCCATGCGTCTTAGCCGTGTGAGTCACACGGCCTGGTCACACGGCGGTGTGACCCTTGTAGTCCAAAATTTTCAAGTTTTTCCTAAAATTGTCAAATGTTTTCAATTTAGTCCTGAACTATTTCTATAGTATTTTTCGGGTCTCGAGAGCTCTATTAAGGTACATTATGAATGTATTTGATTGTAATTAGATTATGCACGCATTGATGTATGAATTGTATGCTTTATTATTTCATTTGACCAGTCATAACCTTGTCCGATAACAAATATGGGTTAGGGGTGTTACATTTAGTGGTATCAGAGCTACAATTTAGTTGATTCTCAAACTAAACAAAGCGTGTGAGATGTCTAGAATTACATGCCATATAAATCTATGATAGTGTGATATGTTTGATTCGATCTAACCTTCGTTTTCGTATAAATTGTAAAGATGTCAGACAGATCGGATCGTGCTGACAATGATAAGGTTAACAGTAATGTACTGACTTCTGACCATGGGACCAGTAGTAATGTTCCTATTCCTCTAGCCTAGGAACATGAGCTTAAAAATATGTTCTTTGGGTATATGAATCAGTGGTTTAGTGAATTTATGCAAATGAAAAATCTGGCTCAACAACCTCCACCCCCTATTTTACCACCTATTGTACTTACGGTTGCACCTCCACCTCTTCCTGTGATAGATCCTAATAGACGTATTCCAATTGAGAAATTTAGTGTGGTTCTGAAGAATTTCGGGGCAGATCAGAGGATGATCCGGTTAAATCTGTGTATTAGCTTTAAAATATCTTACGGATTTTTGAAGAAATGGCTTGTTCTCTTGATGATTTTTTTAGATGTGTTTCTTCTATATTAAAAGAGGAAGCGTATAGTTGGTGGTCTATGATAGTAGCTGTGGTACTAAGGGAGAAAATTTTCTGGGAATTCTTTCAGACCAAGTTTAAAAAGAAATATGTCGAGAAAAGGTATTTAGACAAGAAAAAGAGAATTTCTTGAGTTATGTCAGGGAAATAGATTAGTAGCTGAATACGAGAGAGAATTTGTGTATCTCAGTAAATATGCTCGAGAAATTGTGCCTATCGAAGAAGAGATGTGTATCCGATTTGAAAACGGTCTGAATTATGAAATTCGAATGATGATTGAAGGTAATGAAATTCAAGAATTTGTTGTTTTATCTAGTCGTTCACAGAAAGTGGAAAAAGTGTACAACCGCAAGATACAACGGGATAGACCGATTCGAGAATTTCACAGGAGAGGTTCTTCCAAGTTGTATTCTACATCACCGGTGAAGAAAACTAAAGACGATTTTAGCCGAGCTACTTCAATGTTTGAGCATCCGAACAAAAACAAGATGATTCAGTAGGATTTTAGAGTACCTACCAAACCAAATGATAGTGTGGGAAGTGTACGAAATGCTCCGAAGCCTAGTTGTAGATATTGTAGGAAATATCATCATGGTGAGTGTAGAGGTAAATGAGGAGCCTATTATAGATGTGGATCGACTGATCAATTTGTTCGAAATTGTCCTAAATCGCCAAAAGAGGATGAAGGCCAGAAAGAAAAGTAAATGTCTACCTCTTAGAAAAGTAGACGTCCGGGCCAGAATAGTGCTACTGGGACTATCGTACAGGAATGAAAGACACTGTCCTTCAGTCAGAAGGTAGATCACCTGCTCACACCTACGCCATTCGAGCTAGGGAGGAAGCTACTACTCCAAACGTGATTGTTGGTATATTCTATCTCTTTGATGTTACTGTGTATGCATTGATTGACCTTGGGTCAACTCATTATTATATTTGCACTGCATTAGTAACGGAAAAGAAATTGTCTGTTGAATCTACTGATTATGATATTCAAGTTACAATCCACTAGGTCAAAGTGTGATAGTTAACTTAGTTTGTCGTAATTGTCCACTGAAAGTTAAGGGCTGTAAATTCCCTGCTGATTTGATGTTGTTTCCCTTTCAGGAATCTGATGTTATTCTGGGTACGGATTGGTTATCGTTGCATGATGCAGTAGTAAACTATAGATAGAAATAGATTGATTTGAAATGCCAGACATGAGAGATGATTTCAGTTGAGTCTAAGAGTTTAAAAGATGTTGTTAGAATTCTTTCAGCATTTTTTGCTCAGAGATTGATACAAAAAGGTAGCGAAGCATTTCTAACATATATTCTTGATACCAAAGATTCAGAATCGAAGCTAGATTAGTTACCAGTTGTTAGTGAGTTCATTGATGTATTCCTCGAAGAGTTACTGGGTTTACATCCTGATTGTGAAGTTGAGTTTGTGATTGATTTGGTTCCTGGAACTGCACCAATATCAGTATCACCGTACCGTATGACACCATCTGAACTAAAAGAATTGAAAGCATAGTTGTAAGAGTTATTAAACCGAGAGTTTATTCGATCGAGTGTGTCTCTCTAGGGTGCACCTGTGTTGTTTGTAAAAAAAATGGCTCTTTGAGATTGTGTATAAATTACAGATAGTTGAACAAAGTCACGATAAAAAGTAAGCATCTTTTGCCACATATTGATGATTTGTTTTATCAATTGAAAGGTGTCACAATGTTCTCGAAGATCGATCTAAGATCCAGGTATTATCAGGTGAAAGTTAAAGACTGTGACGTGTCTAAGACTGCTTTGAGAACTCGTTACAATCATTGTGGGTTTCTAGTAATGCCATTTGGGTTGACTAATACCCCTGTTGTTTTTATGGATTTAATGGATCGGGTTTTTCAACCTCATTTGGATAGATTCATTGTCGTGTTTATTAACGATATATTGATCTATTCCAAGATAGAATCTGAGCATGCTCAACATCTAAGCATCATATTATAGAGATTGAGAGAAAAATAATTGTATGCAAAATTTAGTAAATGTGAATTCTGGCTTTAAAAGGTTGGATTTTCAGGATATATAGTATCAGCTGACAGAATCTGAGTTTATCCGAGTAAAGTTTATGCTATGATAAATTGGAAAACTCCAAAGAATGTTTCAGAAGTGCGAAGTTTTCTAGATTTAGCAGGTTAGTATCGACATTTTATTAAAAACTCTTTGATTATTGCTTTGTCGATGACCAGGTTGTTACAAAAAAATGTTGAGTTTATTTGGTCCGACAGAGTTTTGATAAGTTGAAGAACATGTTGACGGAATCCCCAGTGTGACTCAGCCTGAATCTAGAGTAGCATATGTTTTTTATAGTGATGCTTCTCTCAACAGTTTGGGTTGCATTTTGATGGAGACATGAAAGGCAGTAGCCTATACTTCTCGACAGTTAAAGTTGCATAAAAATGATTATCCTACTCATGATCTCGAGCTGGCCGCTATTGTATTCGCTTTGAAGATTTGGAGACATTATTTATACAATGAGAAATGTCACGTGCTCACAGATCACAAAAGTTTGAAGTATTTGATGACTAAAAAAGATTTGAATTTGAGACAGAGATGATGGTTAGAGCTACTGAAAGATTACGATCTAGTTATTAACTATCATCCGGGAAAGGCTAATGTAGTTGCGGATGCACTCAGTTGAAATTCGTTATTGTTTGCACTTTGAGTGTTGAATGCTCATTTAGTTCTGAATGAAGATGGTTCTGTATTAGCAGAGTTGAGAGCGAAACCCCTGTTTCTTCAACGAATTCGAGAATTGCAAGATGAAGATCCGAAGTTGGTGTTGAAACGACAGACGGTTCAGAATAATTTAAGTTCAGAGTACAGTGTTGATGATAATGGTACATTGTGTTATCGTAATAGAATTTGCGTTCAGAGTAATTTAGATTTGAAAAATGATATTCTTTCTGAAGCTCACTATAGTACGTACTCTATTCATTCAGGTAGCATGAAGATGTGTTGTGACTTGAAATAGATGTACTGGTCACAAGGTATGAAACGAGAAATTTTTGAATTTTTAGTTAAATGTTTAATTTTTCAACAGGTGAAAGCAGAACATTAAGTACTTTCGGGTTTACTACAAGTTGTTATGATTCTTGAATGAAAGTAGGAGTGATTCACGATTGATTTCGTATTTGGTTTACCTATAACTCTGAGAAAAAAAGATTCGATCACGGTGATTATTGACAGTTTAACTAAACCGACACATTTTATTCCAGTTAGAACAGATTTCTTCCTTGAGAGATTAGCATAACTATATGTATATGAGATTGTGAGATTGCATGGAGTTCCGACATCTAGTATTTCAAATCGAGATCTAACATTTACATCGAGATTTTGGAGTAAACTTCACAAGGATCTAAGTGTTAAGCTTAATTTCAGCACAACGTTTCTTCTACAAACTGACGGGCAATCAGAATGAGTGATTCAGATTCTTGAAGATATGTTGAGATGTTGTATACTCAAATTTGAAGGTAACTGGGAAAAACACTTACCATTAGCTGAATTTGCATATAATAAAAATTGTCAATCCAATATAAAAATGATACCGTTTGAAGCTCTTTACGGGAGAAAATGTAAAACACCATTATATTGGTTTGAGCTAAGTGAAACCAAAATGGTGGGAGTTGATTCGATCTGAGAAATTGAAGAAAAAGTTTGGATTATTCGGGATAGTTTGAAAGTTGCATTTGAACGTTAGAAATCATACGCAGATCTGAAAAAAAAAAGAGATAGAATTTGCAGTTGGCGATCGAGTATTCCTGAAGGTTTCCCCTTGGAAGAAAGTGATGCGTTTTGGCAGGAAGGGAAAGTTAAATCCAAAATTTATAGGACTGTCCGAGATTATTGAAAGAATCGGACCTGTAGCTTAGAAAGTAGCTTTGCCTTCTGAATCGAGAAAATCTATAATGTGTTTCATGTTTCAATGCTGTGGCAGTACAGATTTGATCCTTTGCATGTGAGTCCTCATAATGAGATCGAGATATAGTCAGACTTGACATATTCTGCAGAACCAATAAGAATTTTAGCTCGGGAAGTCAAAGAACTGTTGAATAAATGAGTACCGTTAGTAAAAATCTTGTGGCATCGACATGGTTCAAAAGAAGCTATTTGGGAAACCGAAGAATCAATGAGACTACAATATCCAAATCTATTTTCATGTAACAATTTCAAAGACGAAATTTCCTAATAGGGGAAAGTTGTAACTGCCCGATTTTCAGTGGCGACGGAACAGTGGTTTCAGGACCACAAAATTTTCATCGTATCGGCTTGCAAATATTATTTAAGAATATTTATAGAGTCATTATAGTCATATTAAAATTTGGTTTAGAAATATTAACGTTTAGATAAATTAATTAAGAGAAAATGACCAAATTAAAAAGGTGCAAAACTTGTTAATTAATGCATTTAGGTGATTAATTGGATAATTATTAACCGAAGAAGGACTTAAGAGATAATTAAGTCTTAATTTAAATAGTGGGACAACTAATTAAAGGAAAATGACAAAATAAAAGGTTTTAATGGTAATTTTGTAATTTATTCAAAATTAAAGAAACAAATTGAAACAAAAGCTTTATTTTTCTCATTTTTCTCTTCTTCTTGGTCGAACCTCACCATTGATGAACTATAGTTGTTATGCTAGTATGTATGGTATATATATATATTTTCGAATTGTTGTGATTATGGTAACTTTTTTTGGTATATTAATTCTGTATTGGTTGAATGAGTTGATGAAATGAATTAATGTTTATTTTGTTTTAAAATTGTATATACTTGTGGTACCAATGATGGTACATTGTTCAGGCACTTATTAGGTTATTTTGATGTGTTTTTGGCTCGATTAATGTCACTTTAAGTTTTCAAGTTTTTCCTAAAATTGTCAAATGTTTCCAATTTAGTCCCGAACTGTTTCTATAGTATTTTTAGGGTCTCAAGAGCTCTATTAAGGGATATTATGAATGTATTTAATTGTAATTAGATTATGTACACATTGATGTATGAATTGTATGATTTATTACTTTGTTTGACTGGTAATGCTCTGTAACCGTGTTCCAGCGACGGATACGGGTTACAGGTGTTACAATGTGAGTGGCACTGCCAGGTATTGGTGTGATTGAATGGATGGACGAAGATGGTGTGCAGTGGATGGGGATATGATTTGATTTGTTATGCTATGATTCGATTTGATATGATATGTTATGATACGATCTAGCATGATATGCTATGATATGATAAGTTATGACTCATATGAATTCTGATACGATATGAATTATTTGAAAGAAATATGTTATGTAATGCTCTGGTATATAAATATATATGTTTTTTTGAAAAACAACCCAAAACACACACTAGACCTTAATCTCACATCCTTTTTTGTTGGTTTCTAGTAATCCTCCAAATTAGGAGTGGATGGCGATTCTGGAGCTTGGGTTTCACATGCTTATTTTATATACTGTGGACTCTTAATTTGTTTAATTTGGACACTTTAGACTTTTCCTTGGGTTTGTTTATTCTTTGAACATTTTATAGTTTGATTAGGTTTTTAGGATTATTTTAAGCATTTATTATGCAATAGCTTTAATCTTTTAGTGACTCTAAACTTATAATAACTAAAAGGGAATTTTTGGTTTTGTCAACTAAAAGTTTAAAGGTTTTTCGCTGCAAACTTAACTGGGAGTTTCTCTAAAATGTTTTGGTACGCAAATTTTTTTAGTAAATTAGTTTTGATTCTAGAAACACAAATAAGCTATGATTTATTAGATTCGTTATGTTTTCAAAAAGAGTACTTCGGGTGTATTTCCATTTCGCTGAAGTTGGTTTTCATCAAGTTAAAGATTTGTCTCTTTTCCACACAAGTGTTGTAACCTTCATAATCTGACCATAACGTTTTGGCTGAGTGTGGGGTGTTACATAATATATCTAAATATATGTTTTATGACATTCCAATTTCTACGTGTTAGAGGTTTACTTGGTTGGATTTGTAGGCTCCAGATTCAATTGACACCTGATAGGAACTTGCAAATAGATTATTGGAAAAATTCTTTTCTCCAAGTAAAATGATGCAGCTAAGGTGAGACATCACCAACGTCCACCAAATTCAAGGTATAAGAGAGGTTTAAACTGCTGTTGCTCAAGTGTCCATACCATAAACTAGCTAAATGGTTGCAAATGCAAATCTTCTATAACGGTTTGGATGGAAACTGAAGGTCTGGGTTAGATGGGGCATTCATCGAAGCTTTCATGTCAGAAACTTATGTAGAGGCTTGTCATCTCATTGAGGACATGGCTATAAACTCGTACATGTGGTACCTGACAGGTTCATATACAATCCCAGACCTCCGATAGTAAAGTGGTTTATGAGGATGACAAATACCAATAGATCCTTGAAAAGTTAAGCCGTCTAGAGATGGGTTCCGATCGACCACTGATGTCTGCACCATTCTGCACAAGTAGTCAAGGTGATACTAACATTTAGAGAAATTACCTTTAGAGCCAACCCAAGGAAGTCACTTACTTGGGAAATAGGGGAGGAAACCCATATTCCAATATATATAATTTAGGTTGGGAGGACCATTCAAATCTTTAATAGGTAGGTAACCAATGTTGTCGAAATCCTAATCAAAACCGACTGACTCCTCCATATCAACCTCCTCACATCTCTAAATATTAGGAGTATGAGAGGTGATACACAAATAATGATCATGCCTCATGTGATCAGTGGATGGGCAAGATAGAAGGGAGATGTAGTTAATACGTAAAGAGCTACAACATGTGTAGACTTAATGCACTCAAACGAATATGCAATTGGTTGATATCCGACCCAACTTAGCCAAATGATTATCATGATGCAAAGGCAATGTGGAAATGGTATCCCAACCAACACTGAAAACAAGCTTATGAAGGATGGAAAGGAGCACGTGAAAGCCATCTGCTCCAGTTGGGTATGATTCTAGAAACCTAAGTGTTCTAGCTCCAAAGTAAGTGGATAAGGAGTAAATTGATGATCCTTTGGATGACTTCCCAGATGATAATGAGACTCGGGAGATAGAGGAGGAAGTGGCCGAACTTGAGCTAAAGTAAAGTGCCAATTTGATTTGTAAGAGCATTCCATTCCCATCAAAGCTCGAGGGCATGCAGAAAAAGGATAATGAAAAATTTGTAAGTTTCTTAAATCTTTTTAAGTCCCTAAATATGAATTTACCCCTTATAGAGCTTATTGATAAAATTCTTAAGTAATTCTTAAAGGAAATCAGGGCTAGGCATAGGAAACTTAAGAAAGTGAAATGGATAATATAAATGTCATATGTAACACAATAATAATTAAAAAGATACCCCTCTAAGCTTAAAAATCCAAGGAGCTTCATAATTCCTATAGAGAGGGGAGATTGGGAAGGTCCTATGCATTTCAGAGGCCAACAAAAATCTAATGCTATTATCTATATATCAAAAATTAGGTTTAGAGGAGCTGAAAAGCACTTCCATCACACTGCAGCTAGCTGATAGGTCCTTGGTACACCCTAAAGGAGTATTATAAGGCGTATTGGTTTAGGTTAGGCAATTTATATTTCCTATTGACTTTGTAGTCCTTGACATTCAGTAAGATATAGAAATTCCCATTCTGTTGGGAAGATCGTTCTTAGCCATATCCAAGTCTACCATCGATGTGGATAAAAATGAATTAATTATGAAAATCGATAGAGTAGTGAAAGTGTTTAAGTGTGGTAACCCCTCAAAAGATGAGGAACATGTTGGGTACTTAGTGGAAAATTGTCATGCTATATTTTATCATGTCACTAATAGCCTTGATCGAAGGTATTCACAGCGTCATGTGCGTGAAAGGAAATGGACTTGTGCTAGAGCAAAGGACAAGTGGAAAGACCCAATTTGGAAGTGGTGCAATTGGACAAATCAAGATGATTGAGCTCGAGATCGAAAGTCAATGGAGAAGTTAAAAAGGCTATCAAATGACTTCGGTAGTAAAACTTAAAACTTAACCATTGAACATTATAATTTTTATAATTTTAATTCTTGAACCTTTAATTAATTTTTTGTAAGAGTAGGATAGAATAAATTAGGACTTAAGGTATGATGATTAGTTAGGCTACTTAGAATTATGTGGGACCTTTAAAACTGAGATGATGATGTCACGACACCCCAAAAACACGATTTTTACAAAAACAGAGCCAATTCCTGACATTGGCCCAGCAATGTTGCAACATGGCAGCAGAATAGAACTTTTGTACTTTTAGGGAGAATGTTGTAGCATTGCACCTCTGTGTCGCAACATGGGAAATGAGTGTCGCAACATTGAGTCGAGTTCTGCAGCAAAATACTTGATCTGATGATGCAACCCAATGCTTAAAACTAAAACCCATCTATTTTAAACTTAAAAACCAAATATAAATAATATTTAAACCTTATTAACCCCTAAAACACAATATTAGTTCACTAAACCTCTTTCAAACTCTTTAGACCCTCTCCCCATTCAAACTTTTTTAAATTTTTTTCCACTTTTCTATTTGCTTCTTTTCTCTTATTGTTATTTTGTAGGTTTTCAAAGGAGTTCACAACAAGGAGTCTTCTTGTTGAAAATATTTTTGTGGGTTGTTGATAGATTCAGGGAAATAGTTGCTTGGTTGTGTTATTTGTATATTCTAGTTTTGCTTGAAAATTTTGTTGAACATTATAAATGGCCCCTAAGAAATTAGAACCACCAAAACCCAAGAGCCAATGACAGACTTTGACACGTCTAATTTCGAACATAAAGATGTCGAAAAATGTTTTTTGGAATTACAATGTAAGACATTTATTCAAGAGAGGGGTTTTGATCCATCGTTGACCTTATGTAACAAACTATGGGAATTGCTAAATTATCACGGTTGGTATAACTTTTGTTTGACCCTAAAAGAACCAGCAACAATTTTTATAATATAGGAGTTCTATGCTTCAATGAAGTATAGAGAAAACACGAGACTTAAGGGGTAAGCAAGTAATCATCACACCCGAGGAAAATTGTGAATACTACAAAGCTCCATATCATGAAAATGATTATTTGGATACTATGAATTTTGAATTTTATAGAAACATTTATATGGATGATATAGTTTATTACTTAATAGAGGGAAGGGCGAAAGGAAACGCTAACCAAATACAACTCCCCACTTTCACTTAATCAGGAAATTATGTTTCCAATGGCCAAAATGTAACAACCCAAAAGTTAGTAGTTTCAAAATACCATTTCCATAAACCATGTTTGTAAATATTAATATTTAATATCTACAGTGCTAGTATAGAAATATATTAAAATTTGGTCTAGTAATTTTTTTAATTTATAGTTAATTAAGGAACAAGTGTAATGATCCTAAAGTTAGTGGTATTAGAAAATGCAGTTTCGGGACCTCATTTTCGTAGACCAAAACCGTAAATATTTCTATTAAATATTTATGAAGTTGTTTTAGAAGTGAATTAATTTTTGGATAGTTAATTTTATCAAATTAGTAATTAATTAAGGTGCATGGACTAATTTGTAAAATTGGTAAAAATTCAATTGCTTAAGAATCTTTAATTAGAACATGCACAAGGGACTTAAGAGGTAATTAAGCCACTCTTAAATTAGTAGTGGGTGGTGGCTTATTGATTTATAAAGGAAATGATATAAATTCTAATTAATTAAATATGTTATAATGGAAAATATATATGTATATTATTTTGGACATAGTGGAAAGAAAGAGAATTAGTCTCTTTCCATCCTTGCATATCGAAAATTTGAGAAGGAGATTAAAGAGGTTTGGCAATGGGGTTTTAAATTTTGAAGCATAAATTGGTTAATGAAATTTAGTCTTTTTCTTGTAATTTTTATATATTGTGAAGTCAATTGATAGTTTTGTTCAATAGGGACTAATATGCATGAATTTAGAAATTGGTAGTGAAAATGAAAAATAGGAAGTCCTAAATGGATTATAGTGAAATCGGATTGAAAATTTGAGTTTTAAATTGAAAGTTATGTTAGTCTCGGTTAGGGATTAAATGGAATAAAATGTAAATGTTGCTTAAATTTGAAAATTTAGTGTGAACTTGTTGGTATATTACTGATTTGTCATGTTTATGTTAATTCATAGCTAATTTCGACTCATATTTTCTCAAAAAGGAAAGGAAAGGACAAGGATGCTTACGTCGTGATTACTAAGCCTAGCCCCATCACCCTTTGTGCCACCCTCATGAACCCTCCTACCATCACCGGCATGATTACTTCTACCCTCAAGATGGCTACTCTTAATCCTGACTATTTTGGGGGAAATGAAGGAAAAAGAGAAGACTCAAAGAATTACCTAGAAAATGCAGAGAAGTAGTCAAGGGAAGAAAGGAAGCATGACTTAGACAATGAAATCAGAGAAGGCAAAGAGAGGAAACTCAAGGATTCAGAAGGGAACTTAAATAACAAGGAATTTGGAAAAATAATTTCAGATAAAAATGTTTCTTTTTTATGCATCTCGGTTTAAGTAGCCAATAGCCAAGGGAAAGTTGGGTTCAAATTTTGAAATAAACTATTCGAATCTTCAAATCCACAGGTGACACCTGTTGGCTATAGAGAGGGATTCTTTTAAACCACTAGATAAAAAAAAGGGGGAATATCTACCAGAGTTAAATGTCTACCAAGTACCAGCTCATTCAGTTATTCGTTAATACAGAATCCGTCAAGTAGCATATTAAAGGACTCTGGTTCATGTTGAAAGCGAAGGGTTACATCGGGATAACAATGAAGTTATCTTTGTGCAACTACCCACCTAGTATGAAGTAAGAACAAATCATCCATTCAATCTGAATGGATCAGAGAAAACTAAAAATGCTTACCTCTAAGTTATGAAGGGAGTTATCCAGGGAAGGAATAATTATTTAGGGGTTCGCTTATATGTATAACCACAAGAAGAAATTTCAAGGGCAAAATTTTCTTTATAGGTGGGGTAGTTGTCACACCCAGATTTCTTTGAGGTCCCGAATTTATAAAAGCGTCGGGAGTTGATTAAATTAGACAGTGAGTTGGCGAACTATACTGGAAATTTTGGAAACTTTGTGGCTAATGGGCAATTAGTTTAGTTTCAATTCTCATTTGGTTAAGATAGAATCAGCTGGTTCCAAAGTGGGAAACACAATAATTGTTGATGGATAGCTAAATAAGATCTAAAGACCGTGCAAGAAGAGTTATATACTTAAGTGAGAAGAGATGTTCTTGCTAAAGGAATTTGTTTCAGTTTTGTTTACAATTTCCTTCTCATCTGCATTGTTTTCTTCGGTTGCTCTGAAGAAAAGGAAAAGGAGAATTCTGCATCCAGCTATGATCGTGAGATTTGAAGTCTGGAAGTAGAGAATTTGAGAAATTAGTAAGCTTTCTTAACTTTCTATACTTGTGGATTAGAGGAAGAGTGAAAGTAATGATTTCTAATAATTTTATGTATAATGGGTTCTAAATTTTAAAGTTTGAATGCCTTCGGTTTAACCGATATATGTTTGTCGTGCTTAGTTTCCAAGACTGATATTTGGAAAAGCTATGTTGAAGAGGATAAAGGAGTTCATGTGAGTTTTTGTACTCCCCTTTGGGTGTTGTTCGTTGTTGTGCTGCTGAAAAGTTTTGACTTTAGTCTAAAATCAATGGTTGTATATGATTACAATGATTAAGCAAATTATCCATGCATAAGGCTGTGGAAATGAACGAATGATTGCTAGTATGCTCTCTGAATGTACATTGTGTTGGTGTATTCACGTGTTAAAATGTCGTGTACTCCTTAGTGTGTTATTATTTGAAATGTTATACATGTTTTTAATATACAGAGTACGGAGAGCATTACCTTGACAGGTAGATGAGGATAAGAAAATTGTCATGATGAGGGGGAATAGGCGGATTGTTACGGGATTCAAGCGAGTTTGGCAGTATCGTGGGATGGTTACCTACTTGCTTGCTAGAGCGACACTGTGATGACAGTATATCGACTCTATGGAGCGACACCGTGACGATCGTAATCGATTGGTCCTTTGGGCTGACACTATGTAAATGGTAAATAAGTACTTTAGGGAAACACCGTGTAAACAGTATACAATCTTTTAGGGTGACACCTTAAAAGGGGTTTATCAATTCTTCGTAATCAAAAGTTTATAGTTAAGCCATGACGTGATCCAGTGGCGAACAAACATAACACATGACAATGATGGAGTTCACCAGGTTGGCAAATAAGAAAGCCTATCAGTGCAAAAAAGGGAAATTAATGTATGAATCACACGGCAACTAAGTTAACAAAATGATCAGGATGCATTAAAAGTGTGGATAAGCGTGCTAAACAGAAGAGTTCGTCAAAATGCACAAGTAGAGAAATTGATAAGAGCGTCTTAAACATGGCATATGTGGAAGGAACTGGTACTTCCTTCGAAGATGCTTGTGAAAAAGCGTCCACCAGAGTTGATGCAGAATCATCATGGGCAGAGAGTACATACTGGTTCATCGAATTTGAAAATTTTAGTAAAAAGGTCACTAGAAAAGTGGAAAGTCCATCAAGGGCTGTCTCATATGGCAAGTTTGCCAAGGTCCGCCCTATGTGGAAAGTCCGCCAAAGGCTACCTCAAAGACAGGAATGTCCACAAGGACTATCATATGGATGGAAAGTCTGTTAAGGACAATCTTAGGTACAAAGTCATCCAAAGATGATCTAATGAGGAGATGGTTCGCTGGGTTCTATCTATGGCTTGGAAGTCCATTAAGACTAAGCCAGATTTTGAACTAAGTTCATTTGAGCTTCTGAGCAGATTTTCCTTAACTACAGGATTAGGCTGATATGGGAGTCTGTGGAAAAGGACCAAGCCAGACCACGCAGAACCCTAGTAGAAGTCAGCTTTGTTGTATCATGCCTATAAAGGGGCGCCCTTCGAGGCTTCACTTCAGGGTTAGAATATATGTAGTTAAGCAGAATTCATGGTGAGAATTTATATGGTTTATATATCCAGCGATTCGAAATTATTGTAAGAACTTTGTTCTACTTGTTAGGTTGCTAGATTAATAAGAATTCTTATAAATGTTCATTTATAGAATGTGCTTGGTTGCTAAATATTTGAAAATAAAGTTGTATAAAAATGAGATCTAATAAATTGGGTAAGAATGAAGCTCAGATATATAATTAATTAATTCAGTTTATTAGTAATATTCTGAACGCAGACCTGGCAATCAAGTCGGGAAAAAGGGTGTTACAAATTAATAACAAAGACAATTTTTTTTCTATAACCACACTTAAATTACACATTGTCCCCAATATATTTCACAATAAAATTAGGAGGTTTAAGAATTTCCCTAGTTGTCATAAGTGTGTGTGAGGGCAAGTCAAGGTCATCTACCTCTTTGTTGAAGCTCAAAAATATTGTGCAATCTCTAAATGGGTGGCCTACATAGAAAAACAAAAATAACAAACAAACATAATATGAAGATAATAATAAATTATAAATTAAAACAAACCAAAATAAAATTCCATTTTCAAATGTAGTTCAATATTTTTTAAGTTACATTTCGCCAAACTATTATCTAAAGAAATCTAACTTCAATTTTCATCGGAGTCAGAGTTGGACTCCAACTCAGCGACCATCTTTCCCTTGTCATTTCTTCTCGCAACCTTTTTGTATACTCTATTGGTCGAACGACGATGTGACTAGTTTCATCTAGGTTGCAAAAGACTACCCCCTTGGTTGAAGGACGTTTGGGAACAAACGCCTCTTCGAATTCATCGAAATAGGGTATAGGGGTGTCATCATGCATATGCTCTCCCACTTCATCATCATTTCCTTCATCCTCTCCTTCTTCCTCTTCCCCATGCTAAATATTGTGTAAGGGTTCATCAGCCATTGCAGGACATCCCACCCTTATTGCTCTAAAAACTTGTCAATGTAAAGCTACAATGTGGCAATCCATTGGGTGAGAAACATCACCCTTAGGGTTTCACCATAGGCTCTACCTTTTGGGAGGTGCTTTCCCTCAGATTTCCTCTTTGGAAGGGAAGGTGGTACTTCTATCTTTTGCTTTTGGTGTTGATTCAACTTTTGAATTTGCTTCATTTGCAATTATCAATATTGTCCAAGAATGCTATCACCAATAATGCTTTTCATGGGTTTATGGAACTATTCAGTTGGCTCTATTTTCACCTTAGCTTTACGACATAAATCTGTGACCTAGTGTGGAAAATATATACAAACTTTACCTCTAGAAACACATTTACACATATATTTGTGAACCCATTTCCCTAAAAAAATTCTTTGGAAGGGAAAGTGGAACTTCCATCTTTTGCTTTCGGTGTTGGTTTCCCTTTTGAATTTGCTTCATTTGCAATTATCAATATTGTCCAAGAATGGTATCACCAATAATGCTTTTTGTGGGTTTATGGAACTATTCAGTTGGCTCTATTTTCACCTTAGCTTTACTGCATAAATTTGTGACCTAGTGTGGAAAATATATACAAACTTTACCTCCAGAAACACAGTTACACATATATTTGTGAATCCATTTCCCTAAGAAAATTCTTTTTTTTCTGAGAAATAGAATAAAGCAAAACAACTCAAAAGACATTGATAGTGTTAGTGTTTCACACGGGGCATATCCAAGTAAAGATCGATTGTATCTACATTTTAACATTTGGGAACATTATGACTTGATTAAAAGATAACAAATATTAGAATATGGCCTTTGTTTCCATTCTCCCCTATTTTTCTTTAAAAAGCTTATTATGGTGCCCATATCAACATTAGTAAAATACTTTAAATCCATTAAAGAAATATCATGGTTTTCAAAATATGGAACACTATAATGGTGACAAATAGCCTAAGGGAGATGTCAACTTTCTTATATTGAATAAACACCATGTTTTTCTCTGCATATTTCAAATTAGAGTAAAACTCTAATATAATAAAGATAACGGTAAGGGCCTTCGGATTAAAGCAAAAATCGTACCACCCGCGGTACTGGACTAATTCTCAAATCTTATTATAGAAAGAGGAGGCTGGGTTGAATCCACATTCAAATATCAATGTTCGTCCTTGAAGTTCTAAGAAAAAAATTTTGGCCTCCCTATTTTTAAATTTGTCCTTGACATATTCCGGAGATCAAGGGAGTTCTGATCGGGATTTGGTCATTTTGGTGCCTTTTCGGGTCAAGAAAACAAAAATTTCTCAAAGTCTAAAAAGAATTCTAACCAACTAACATTCAAAATCAACAATCCTAAATCTCTTAATGCAAAATCTTTAGATATTTAAATATACATGCAAATATAACTCTATTACTAATTAACAATGGGGATTCAAGAAATTATTAGCAAAGTTCAAAAATAGCCGAAAACAATTATGCAATCGTGGATTTTCCAAAAGTATATTAACATAATCGAAAACCAAGAGTTTGAAACCTTTAACCTCAATAGTTTTTGAAGATGAAGACATGCATCGGTCACCATGTTGTTGCGTATTGGTTCCCACAAGAAGAAGAATGCTAAAATTTTGAGAAAGGAAGAAAAAGTAAACTGTAGATTTTTTAATGCAAGTACAAATTTAGGGGGAAGAAAAATAGAGTTCAAGCCCTAAAATGAAAGAAAATAGAAAGGGAAAGGTTTTGGAGGGGTTTTGAGAATTGAAAATCAAAATAAAGATTAAGAGGGCTTGAAATGACCATTAAAAGTTTAAATACATTAGGTCATGACTTTAAAATGGGTATTTCATGATACTCAATAGTGGTGTCGCAACACTAGAAACGGACTGTTCTCAATGTGGCGACTCATTCGTGCTTTTAAACTTAGTTTGTTTATTTGGTCTGTTGAGTGTGTCACGATACTAATAGGTCAGTGTCGCGACATGAAACATTTTTTAGGCCCTCTACTTGATGACCGTTATTGTTTTCGTGACACTAACTTCATTTCACTCAAAATGAGTTTTCCTTCTCAAAATTCCCTACCACATACAATTCCTAAATGTAATGCTATAAAAATCCTACTCTTAAACATAAAAGAAACTTTAAAAATAAGCAAAAATAGAGTATCACCTCAAAACATCTAACTTATGTACAACAACAACCAAATGAAAATGGAGAGTTATTCTTGGGTGAACCATTAGGCCCCCAAAGTTGTGCATGAGAGAGGTCTTCAACACTCGAATCTGCCACTTATTCCGTGAATGAATTATGGTCTTGCAGGTTGCAAAGTGTCAGAGCATAACTAATATTTTCCTAATCTTGACTCCTTTCAGCTTCAAGTGTGTACCTGAAACTTTACATAATTTCTAACACCTTTGATCAAGCTGATTAGTAGCATGAGAGAATAATGAACAAGTTGAATGATAAGTATAAACTGGAGAGATAGACACTTTAATCATGTTAGGACATTCATTAATACATTTAAATACTTCTACTTTACCATCTATTTTCATCGTTAATTCACACTTTTCAACATCAATAGTGGCTAAGAATGGTCTTCCCAACAAAATGGAGATCCTAAAATCTTTCTCGAAGTCTAAAACAATAAAATTGATTGGAAAAATAAACTACCTCACTTTCACTAACAGTTGCTCTAGAACACCTTTGGGGTGCACCAAAGACCTATTGGCTAATTGGAACGTTACCGAAGTGTCATGCAAGTCTCCCAAGCCTAAACATTATGGCCGAATCTTGAAACTCACATTAAAATCGTTGAAAACATTTACTTATTGAAAACAACTAGGTTGTAGTTGTCTTTACAAAAATCTTTAAACTTAAACAAGGTTTCAATTATAAATAAATAAATTTTATTTGGCAATAAATCTCATATATATTTTTTCTTCTAAGTTAACTCACACCTGATTGTAGATCCAAATCCATACACCACTCTAAGAACGCTCACACTTGGGTCTAATCAATAAGTTACTCAATCAAAATATGATATCGTTCCCAACGTTAATGACTCTCCGGGTTAGTATCGATTGACCTCTTTATTGGTTGAAACGAGAGGGTCCAAGGATCACCGTGATCTTGAATTAGAGAGGGATGTGAAGCTAGAAAGAGGATCACTTGAAAAGTGAGTCACTAAATACAACATTTAGGAATAAATTAAAAACTAATTGAAATAGATGATATAAGACTTTTGGTTACTAAAGAGAATGATAGAGATCCAAAAATGGTGGTGAAAAGAGAAAGAATCACCAAAATCGGTGGAGGGGCTACCACCTCTGGCAAGAATTAGATGGAGGAGGAGGAAAGATAAGGGGTAAGGCACTTGAGAGAATGAGGATATTATAAAAGAAAAATAGTAAACAAAGTGAAGAGAAAAAAAGATGGTATTATCTATGGTTGAGCAAGGTGGTGGCCACGGAGGTTTGGTGGTGGTCTCAAAAAAAATGAATGAAAAATATAGTAAAAGATGGAGGAGAAAAACCAAATAAGAGGTGGCACAAGGTGGTTCAAAGGAGGAGAAAGAGGATTTTTTCAAAAATGAAAAACAAAAATGTGTACATAGCCTTCAAGTGTTAGACAACTACCTAGTCAACAGTTTACTTTTTGGAAAGAGAATGAGACAAAGAGAGTAGAAAAAGGAATTGAAAAGATGAAAGAAAAAAAATGAATGTCGATGGTTTCATGTGCTAGGGTGTGGCATACATTAGTTCAAAGGCAAGTGAGGAAAATAGGAAGAAGAAAAGAAAAGAGCGGAACACATTGAGTGAAAAAAGGGGCAAAAGATGGTAGGTTGACTAGTTAAAGTAGGAAAGCAACCCTTGCCTATAAGGAAATGTTGTGGATGGTTTTGGGGGGTGTTGACCATGGTTTTATGAGCCAAAAATTAAATAAAAATCATGAGGGTGTTGAAAATTGAACATGGGACCTTATGGAAACTAATTAAGCTCTTAAGCATTACACTAACACACTTACTTCTTAACACTCTTACAACATTTATTTTAAAAATATTGTGTGACATTTGCTAAGGTTTGAGGCAAAATTGTACCACATAGAAAATAATGTAAGGGAAATGATTCGAGCATTGATCATCAAGGACATCTCCACCACTACTTGATCACTAGATTTGATACTTATTTATTATCAAATGAGCAAAAAATCATCTAAAAAAAGAAAAAAATTTCAGGTGCGACCACTCTACTAACCCAATTTCTACTAACCTAGTTTTTAGATGTGACAACTCTCCCCTCCTTAAAAATAATTTCGTCCTCGAAATTTCTATTGTCAAGCCTATTAACTTATCTACAAAATTCATAACTCTTCTTTCTAAACTAACCTTAAAGCTTACGTTGGGTGCAACTTTGATTATAGTGTAGTTCCAATAATTCACCTTAAATCTCCAATAGATTTCCTATTTACTTGCACGGATTGTCTCAAATGACTATCTATAGAAATATCACTAACGATTTCCTTATTCCCATATTTTCAATTTCACAGATACACTTTTAACAACAAACATTTTGGTAATACTAATTCTTAATCAGTGCAAGGCACAATTAAAATGGATCGTAAAAGTACCTTCATTGATGCTAGATGCTTCTCGATACTCTCGAAGCCTAGCAGCATAAACAAGTCTCTGATTCTATTTCTGAGTCGAACCTTGGATTTAAACAGGATGACATCGTGGACAATTCATAACACAATGCTCTGCAGACCCACTTCTCAAACATGTTCTTAACTTTTTCCAACACTCACACGGATGACGCTTATTACAATACTTACAAAAAAAATTCTCGCTAATCCAATAAAACCTCTAATATTAGCTTTTACAACATTCTGTTGTGGTTTGTCCTCTTTGATACGTTTCAAAAGTCGCGAATTTGGGTCAATATAACTAGACTTCCTCTTATTTCGTACTTTATTCTTTTCCTTTCTCTCGCATTCCAACTACTTACTCCCTTCTAATATCTTGTTCTTCTCAACCGTAGTCTCGAAAACCCTTTCTAAAATCCCCAACGTCGCTTGGGACACTGCATCACCCCTAGTCTCGTGATTTTCGCCTTTAGCAGCAGACGCATTAACAACACCATATTTCTTAGGGTCAGACACAAGTTCTTGAAAAAGCTAACAAATAATCTTGAGCTATACAACATTGCACTCCTGAAAATCACATACCACGAGTTCACATACCCCAGGTTTTCATAACGTTTATTGATAAAATTTTATGAGTTTTATCTGACAACATTTAAAAAAAAGTTTTTATGTTATCACTTGAATATTTTCAATCAGAGTTTCACTATCTATAAGTATATCATCTCATAACCTAAGGTTTCATAATCTAAAGTTTCAAGTATAGAGAGTACTTATTTCGTATCAACTTCGGAGTCTTGGATTTTCAGAAATGTAATTTTTAAATATCAACATACGTTTTTCTTTTTTTTGTAAGAATACTATTGAAGATATGCATGCTGACCTGTTTAAAATTCACAGTCTGAATTTTAAACTCAACTCTGATACCACCAAATGTAACGCCCCAAACCTAGCCTAGGCATTATAGTCAAATCTCGAAAGACACATTACAATCGTTGAAAACATTTACTTGTTGAAAGTAACTAGGTGGCAGTTGTCTTTGCGAAAATCTCTAAATTTAAATATCGTTTGACTTTATTTTTAGAAAACACTTATTAAAATATGAATATTTGAAAAGTTTATTATCATCTCAAAATATCGCCTTAAATCATTTGAGTAATGGTTTTGTAATATTTTTAAAAGTTTCTTTACTATGATATTGATAAAAACCTTTCGCAACAAACTTTCGAAAATATTTAGAAAAATCACAAATTTATAAGCTTGTTTAAAAGAAACTAAAAATCATAAATAATCTAAAAGATTTCAATAATTCAAAATATTTGGGAAGTCACCAATCATGCATGCATAGCAGTTTAAAATGGTAAAATAAAAAAAAACCCAATTATAAAGTCCAATGTCCCAAAGTCCAAAATAACATCCAAAAATAGTTCATAACTCATTATTAAAAACATCTATCTGAGAGGCTCTTCCAAATGCCAAGTCCAAGCCCTAAGTTCGTGTATTACTTGAAAGGTTATAAAACTAATAGGGTAAGCTTTTAAAGCCAATGTGGGTCTATTAACAAGTTAAATAACAATAAGTTATATATCAGTAAACAAATACTCATCATACAACATAATCAAATTTGATGCACATGATTATGGCAGTGCAATTTTGTAAAATAATTATGCAAGTTTTTATGGCTATAATGAACATATATAAACATTTTTTTTCATTTCAATATATCACTTATCACATTGGGCATGTTGAAACATGCAAATCAGATAATATCATGTAGGGCATGTTTAACATGCGAAACAAATCTAAATTTCAATATTAGTGGCATGATTTATATATTATGCCTATCATATAATGTCATCATATCACACGTAATGAGAAATAGGAATATTCGCATAACTTCATAACATTCATCAAATCACATCAATTAACACATATGATCATTAAACGATCAGTTTGAGGTACTTACTTGAATATCACCCTTTTTATGGATTTAGCAACCTTTTCCGAACATATAGTATATTCTCAACATTTCATATTATAGAGATTTTTATCAAGGTTTCAATTATAAATAAATATATTTTATTTGGCAACAAATCTCATATATGATTTTTTATAGTAAGTTAACTCACACCTGATCGTAGATCCAAATCAATACACCACCCTAAGAATGCCCATACTTGGATCTAATCGATAAGTTACTCAATCGAAACATGATATCGTTCCCAACGTTAGTGACTCTCTGGGTTGGTATTGATCGACCTCTTTATTGGTTGAAATAAGAGGGTTAGAGGATCACTGTGATCATGAATTGGAGAAGGATGTGAAGCTAGAAAAAGGATTACTTGAAAAGTGAGTCACTAAATAAAACATGTAGGAATAAATTAAAAACTAATTGAAATAGGTAATATAGGAATTTCAGTTACTAAATAGAATGATAGAGATCCAAAAATGGTGGTGAAAAGAGAAAGAATCGTCAAAATCGATGGAGGCACCGCCGTTGCGATGGCAATAGTCTAGCAAGAATCTGATGGAGCAGGAGGGAAGATAAGGGGTAAGCACTTAAGAGAATGACGAGATTATAAAAGAAAAATAGTAAAAAAAAGTGAAGAGAAAAAAGATGGTATTATCGATGGTGGAGTAAGGTGGTGGCCACGATGGTCCGGTGGTAGTCTCAAAAAAATGAATGAAAAATAAAATAAAAGATAAAGGGAGACAACCAAATAACTGGTGGCACAAGGTGGTTCAAATGAGGAGAAATAGGGTATTTTTGCAAAAATTAAAAGCAAAAATATGTACATAGCCTTCAAGGGTTAGATAGCTACCTAGTCAACACTCTAGTTTTTGGAAAGAGAAGGAGACAAATAGAGTAAAAAGGGAAATGGAAAATATGAAAGAAAAAAAATTAATGTGGATGGTTTCATGTGCTAGGGGTGGCATACATAAGTTTAAAGGCAAGTGAGGAAAATAGGGAGAAGAAAAGAAAAAAGGGGAACACATGGTGTGAAAAAATGGGCAAAAGATGGTAGGTTGACTAGTTAAAGTAGGAAAGCAAACCTTGCCCATAAGGAAATGTTGTGGACGATTTTGGGGGGTGTTGACCATGGTTTTATGAGCCAAAAATTAAATAAAAATCATGTGGATGTTGAGAATTGAACATAGGACTTTATGGAAACTAATTAAGCTCTTAAGCATTACACTAACTCACTTATTTATTAACACTCCCACAACATTTATTTTAAAAACATGGTGTGACCTTTGTTAAGGTTTGAAGCAAAATTGCACCATATAGAAAATAATATGAGGGAAGAGATTTGAGCACGGATCATCGAGGACATCTCCATCACCACTTGATCATTAGACTTGTTACTTATTTATTATCAAATAAGCAAAAGATCATCAAAAAAAATAAAAAAAATTCAGGCGCGACCACTCTCGGATCATTAACCCAATTTCTATAACCCGATTTTTGGGATATGACAATTTGGCTTGGGGTACTTAATGTCGTGACACAGCCTTACTAGTGTCGCGACCTCAATGGTAGTGGCACTGGGTTCCTTCACTTTAGCCATAGGCTTGGAGTCTCAACCTTAAGGACTTGTAGTTGAAACTTTGAGGCTTTGTGTCACGACACCACACACTTAGTGTTGTAACTTTTGTAACGACCCGTTTTTAGTGGTATCGGGAGTAAAGGCTCTGGGACAATAATTCCGAATAGTGGGTTAAAATATATTAATGAATTAGTATTTATATAGTATTAAAAATGTTGTATAAAAATTTGGTTATGAAATATTAAGATTTAAATAGTTAATTTAGCAAAAAGGACTAAAATGTAAAAGATGTAGAAGTTGAGGCTATTAGTAAATGCAGTAAATAAATATAAAAAGGAAGCCAAGGGGCTTATTAGATGATAATACCAAAATTCAAGTTAGTGGATGCATATGGAATGGTTTTGTTGTAAATCTAATAAGTTTTTGTAACTTGTTTAGGTACCTATCTTGATTGTCGTCTCAGCATCTAGCGATAATCCCGAATATAATGTTGGTGATGTACTCTTTTTGTGTCTTGGCATGTACCTAGGATGTTAGTATTATTAGGAAAGGTCATTTTGTGTATAGCTATTTGATTATGAAAATAATGTAAATAGAATAGATGTTATGTGTATATGGTTGATGTTATATGATCTATGAAATTGGTTCTTTTGGAAGTGAACGATTTAAGTTCCTTTGCTTGGGTTGATGTATGATATGATATGGTAATTAGGTGGATAATTCTCAATATACTTATATAAGATGAATGTATGTTTCAGTTATGGTTGAATGCCATTGTATATGATGATTAAAATGTGGTGTCAATGAGGACATATTGGTTAGGGACTTAGGTTGTATGAAATTGTCTTGTTTTGAGGTGTTTTTTTTTATGGTATTTAAAGGATGGTTTAAAGCTTTGCTTGGTATCCAACATAGGTGTAAAATGTGTCTTGTTATGAAAGCAAAATTTGGTACACACGGCCTAAGACACGGGCTGTCACATGGCCGTATGTCACACATGGCCTATCCAGATGACCAAGTGTCTTATTTTTTTCTAGTGTAGGTGGGTCTACATGGGCACAGAAAGTTACAAGGCCTGGCGACACGGCCATGTGACACTGGGCCACATAGGCACAGAGAGTTACACGGCCTGACGACACGGTTGTGTGACCCTGAGCTACATGGCCTGGTCACACGATTGTGTGACCTTATGTTACACGATCTGCATACATGGCCATGTTCTGAGCCACAAGGTCTGGGCTCTGTCATACGGCTGTGTGACCTCTGTTTTCAAAGCTTTTTTCAGTTTTTTCCTAGTTTTCTGTTTTGTTTCAAATTGATCCCAAAATATTTCGATACTATTTTTAGGGCCATATAAGCTCGATTTAAGGCCTGTAGGTGCAAGTTTATTATAAATTGAATGTGATTTGTTTATTTATAATTATACTTGAATAATTGTTTCTAGGCAATGTTAAATGTTTAATATCTCATTGTAATACTTTGTAACTCTGATCCGGCAAAAAAGACGGGTTAGAGGTGTTACAACTTTAATGGCACATTACTTTAATGGTACAATTGAGGTTCTCATTGATGCTTGGCCTTAGTCATCTCCTTACACAAGCTCAAAATTAACCATTATACTCCCAATGGCATAGTTTTGCCAATTTGGGTTTGAAAAAAAGTAGAACGTAAGAAAAACTATTATTAACACCAAAAGTTAAGAATCAATAAAAAGCATTAAAAAGACTCATAAATTGTTTGAGAACAAGCTCATCAAGTATTCAAGAGATTCTAATTTGACATATCAAATTAAGACAAATCGGATACAAAGCATCTAACACTGTACAGGTGTCCAGATGTCATTGGTCATGGCTGTCTTTCTCAAAATGGTACAGTCAAGCCAAGGGCAAAGCCGAAAAATTATGTTTGGGAGCCGAAATTAAAATGTATATTTTTATGATAGTAAAAATACAATTTCACCATTTTAATAGCCTATATCTTTATAATTTTTAAAGGATTAAATCAAATTTTTATCATTTTAGGAGGTCAAAGTGCAATTTTACCATTATTAATTTAAAATTTTATAAATTATAAAGAGGCCTAAATGGAAAATTTTCCATTTAGAGGGGTCGGGCCCTTACCAGCCCCCTGACAACGCCACTGATTCTAGCTTGTTAAAAAGTTCTATAAAATTGTTTTGTTATCTTCCCTGAAATCACTTTTATCTTTTTATAGTTTCAAAGTTTTCTTGCTTTTTCTATTGTTTAAAGCTCTTTCCCAGTGGTTGATGTTTGAATTTTTTACATTTCATTGTCATTTTCAATGTTTCTATGAGTTAAACATGGTTAGACTTACAAAGAGTGGAGAAAGAGTTGGTAAGTTTTCGTCAAAAAAGGAAAAGGTAGGCCTTCCACCACCGACAATAGGGTGGCGATGGTGATTCCAAAGGGAATTATAGCAACTTCAAGCAATAAGGGGCAAATACCTAAAGAGTAGAGAGTTGTAGATGGGATGGTCATGAATGGTTAATATAGATATACTACCATGAAACGAGAAATGAAAAGGGTTTTGAGGTGTAGGAGGCTCCTTCAAAAGCATCCCAAATATGAATTTAGCATTTCGGATGGGAAGCATTACCTAAGCTTTGTGTTTGGGCCAAACTATGGAGGGGGAGGGACAGGATTCTACCTGCCATTGTATTTATTAAAGGTGAGGTTTCACTTGCCTCCTCACTAGTTTGTCATGGACTTGTTGAATTCCCACTGCTTGGCACTCGAGCAATTAGTTGGGAGTTCTTCGTGGTTGTTAATCAGATTAATCATCAAATGCGAGTAGAGGGGTATATGGACTGAAGTGTCATTGTTCTAGTATATGTACAGTCCATAGGAAAATGAAGCTCAGATGGAGGTTTTATTTCATGGTTAGGAGGGAGGGGATGGAGTAATTTATCTATAGAAGAGTGGGCAAGTTGCAACCAGATCCAAAAGTATAATTTGGTAGAATTGAAGCTTGGGGAAATTCCCCGTTGAATGGAAAAGGCCTATTCCTTCTTACTATCTTTACTGGTCGAAATTGGAGGATATTCATGTTGGTGTTAACACTTACGCCCTTGTTAGTCATAATGGGAACCTAGTTGTTCCCTAGGACATTTCTCTCTAAGTGGTATTTCTTTTTGCCTCTATGACAAGGGAGCAATGAGATATGTGCTTGTGAATTTAATTGATGGACTAAAGGATCCTAGGATTTGGAAACGACACGAGCACTTTTCGCCTTTTGACTCTAGAGATGCTATTGCCAAATATCTCCAAAGATTACAATCGGAGCCTTGGCATTTTATTGCAAACTATATGAGGCTTCCAGATTGTAAATAGAAAATCCTTTGCGGGGCTTCCCATATGATGCCCATGCTAAATCTTGATATGAAAGAGCCAACCTCTTCTCTTGGTGTCAGTTTCTCCTCAGGTGAATATAAGGTGGCTTATGCTTGGCCTTCGACAAGTATATGATGTTTAGCCTTTTGTTTGGTGGCTTGTGTGAGTTCATGTTGACCTTGTCTCATTTGGTTTTTCAGGTCTTACCTTATATGGAAAAAGTAAACGAATGGGGGTACAACAATCTCGGTCTAAGAGGCCAGCTAAAGATATTTGTAGCCTCGACAAAAGGCAAAAGGTGGTAGACCCAAAGGGTGAACGTAATCTGCGAAGGTCTGGAGGAATTTCTATCCAAGAGCCATTTGCTAATCTTGTACGGAGGGATCCCCCACCAAAGAGGAGGTCCCAAAGTACGACGTCCACCACCCCATTCACGGGCATCACATTTTTGTAAAACTACAACTTCCCCATCAAAGTGCAAGATATTCTACCTTGAGAGGTCCTTACTATCATTCTTTCGAGCATAGAATCTCCTGAAGGTGAGTTGAATTCAGTGCCAGCTCCTCAGGAAAGCCCTGTGATACAAGCCAATGTTTGATTCAAACCATGATATATCACACAAAATTAACATGAATATTATACAAATATATATAATATTTTTACAAATTTAAAAAATATAAAAATTTTACATATAATGTTAAACACCAACACCACAGAATACGAATATAAAAATTATAATATTTATCTAATAATCCTCGAATTGTGTTGCTAAAAAGCCAATTAGATCAAACTAAATTTCTATGCATACTAGGAATAAATTTTGTAATTCCAATGAGATTGAACATATGATTCATGATCAATTTTTTTTCTTTTAAATGAGTACTTTTATTTTTTATTGGCAAAGGTCATAAAAGATAAGGTTATCAAATTGTTGTATTCTCTCACAAGTTGCTAGGTGTCGAATTGGCAATAAATTAAAAAAGAAAGGAAAAATAGATCTCTATCAAATTATTTAGTAATTAACAATACAAAACAATTTATAAGTTGCAAGAAATTAGAAGGTGAAAAAATTCATATTCTTCCATTAAAAAAATAGAAAAAAAAGAACAAAAATAATACTGTCGGTACGATTCTATAAAGATGTTGGGCTCATAGCCGCCATTGTTCCCTTCTCGATACAATTTTTAGGACTCCCAAGATTTTGGACACATTTATGTCTATAATATCATTAATCATGTTCTCTACTATATTTTAATTATATTATTTCTTGCGTTACGTGTTCAAAGCTGCCTAACGATAGGTATGGCGATATTACAAATTTAGATGCATCCCTGCCCTAGCCACACACTCTTTGAGATTCAGTCCAAATGTCCAATTGATCTTAGTTAAGAATTGTTGATCCTTATAGGGTGGGGTAGAAACAATACGGCTATATGAAATGGTATATCAAACATGAGTTATTAATATGTCAAAATATGTTACTTTTCAAGTACAATTGCTCAAAAAAAAAAGAAGATGAATATGCAAATTAGATAATGATGACATTATATTGCTATATTAGTGTTCCCACTTCTATTAATGAAGCCAGACATTAGGGTCTTGCTTGATATAATGAACCATTGACAGCCCAGGAACTCATCAGTTGGGAGGATATTATATGCTTCATTTTTATTTGCAGTATAAAAGGTGATTTGACGAACTAATAATTGAATGGGGAAAATATACGATATTGTGAATGTCTGACACCTCATCCTAGTGCAGATGCAATTCGATAAGACACCAACCGTTGAAAACTTCAAAAGCAATGGGATTGAAGCAGAGACACGTCAAAAAAAACAATTGCGTTAGGAATGTGAAAAATGAGTTATAAATTTAGGGTTAATATATACCAGATATATCACGATTTGTATATATTTAATACTTTGACGTTTTTTTAGAGTTAATTTGGTAATTGAATCTGGGAATTGTAAATTAATTTGGTATTTTTAAATACTTGACTACTATTGTTAAAATATACTGTTTAACTAATAGTATAGTAATAGTTGGTAATTATATTTTGATATGTGGCAATAAAGTAAAACTATAAAAATATTTAAAATCTATAAAAAAAATCATAATTTTTTACACGTTAGGAATAAACTTGGATAAATAGTTGTCTAGGTTTAGTTAAATCTGGACAATTATTTGTACAAGTTCATTCTAAACATACCTTTTTTAATATTTTTATATATTTTTAAAATATTTCTTATAACATATCATATATTGTTATTATTTTGAAATTTAAAATATAAAAAATATAAAAAAATACAAATATATATAAACTTATAAAATTATTAGAAATATTATTTGATACTAGAAGAAATCTGAACAACTAATTATCCAGATGCATTTGAACCTAAACAATTATTTGTTCAATTCATTCTATACATGCTTTTGAGTAATTTTATTCATTTTTATTTTTCCATAAAATATTATATTTTTATATTATTATAAATTTAAAATATATAAAATCTTATATTTATAAAATATATTATTTTATATCAAGATTTTATAAAATATATTTTTCCAAATATATAAAATATAATTTATACCAAATATATAAAATCTAAAATGTATAAAAATCATATTTTTATAAAATATCAAATTTTATGTATTTTAAATTTAATAATATAAAATATGATAATCTATGAAAAGTTTAAAATATATAAAATCACTAAAAACATGTTTGGAATGCATTTGGAGAAATGATTGTCTATGTTCAAATGTATCTAGAGAACTAATTGTTCATGTTTCCTTTTAGTGTCAAATAATATTTCTAATATTTTCATAATCTTTTAAGATTTTTAGTTTTTATATTTTTTAAATTTCAAAAAAATAATATAAAAATATGATATGTTATACAAATTTTAAAAATAGTGTACAATCATTTGTCCAATATCATTCTCTTTGTGTAAAAAAGTATAAATTTTAAATATTTTTTTGTCACGTTTCAAAATGTAAGATTGCCACGTGTTAAAATGCTATTGGTCTTCATTACCACGTCAATATATTTTAATGATATTGATCAGGTACCTAAAAAATATACCAATTTGACTTATGATTACTAAGTTTTAAGTATCAATTAAGTAAAAAAATACTAAATTGATATGTCAAGTTTATAATTTTGGGAGTTAAAATTGAAATTTTACTATTAATGTTAATTTGTAAGTTTACAAAATTTAAAAAAATAATAAATAACACTTTAACCAGTTTTTGGGCCAAAGCCGCCGCTACTCGCTGGCTGAACTGAAGGATTTAGGACAGAGTTTTCAAACTTGGCTTTCAATGGAGGACTGGTCTTTCCCGGCCATTTTCAAGCACCAAAACCCCAAATCCAACATGAATGGATATTATATATATTCAAGTTCCATGCAAAAGTATTAACATAATAGTAGGGTAAGGTATTCAAATTTAAAACAAAAAAATCATTTATGATTTGAAAATCCCAATGCTTATTTATTAACTGAACTTTAAATAAAACGACAACTTACCTTTGTTGATTAATTATTATTCTATTTATTTTTATTATCTTTGTTGAAATATTTTGCTTGCTCTTTATTGATGTGAGTATAAGTGTATTTATACATGATATTACTGATACTATTACAGCTCATGATAGGGCCTCACTATTTTGTCTTGACTCTATTGCCTCCAATATTGACATTCTCTGCTAACTCTAGGCTTGTTGCGCACGTGTCTGCGGAGCACGCAGTCTTTCCTACTCTTGGGACTGGCGCTCTAGGTGAGCTCCGTACCCGTTGGACACGTGTCTAGGTGGTCTGTGGAGCACATGACACTTCCTATGAGTTCCTTGGGTATATGCGAAGTGGGACAACGACCTTCTCTAGATCCTCGCGGGCTGAGCCTGTACCCTTTTCTCGCAAGCTGGTTCTGCGAGCTGTATTTGTGATCCTGCCTTATGAGCTTGCACGAGAATCCTGTGAGTTGGGTCTTGTGAGCTGGGTCTATAGCTTTGCCTTGCAGTCAGGTTCGCCTTGTTGTCCTCTTGCGATCAGGTTATGGGTCGGAGGTTAGGATATTTTCTAGGGTTCAGGTCTCAGGTTATTGACGTATAACAATCTACTCCTCACCTAAAATGGGCATAAGGGGTGTCATAAAGTGGCGCTCCTTAGGTCCATCATATCAGCATTAAATGCAGCTTACAAGGTACGTTTGTGAGCGGTTCACGCGCGTGCATATTTGGTCGTTGAAATTTGAACTATTTTTGTTTGTTTGTATCTAGGCCGTTGATTTTTTTTGATCACACAAATCGTCTAAGAGGCAGGAAGGGAACTTCTTCTTTAAAAGAGTGTCTCTCTCAACCTTAAATCCTTCATCTTTAGCATTTTTTTGCAATTAGGACAAAGGTGATTTTTTTAGAAACCTTGCTTTTTCTTTTAAAGTTTAAGCTTTCTTCTTTTACTTGAGTTATGGTGAAGATGAGGGGTATCAGAAATCGGATAGTTCAACCCCATTCGTCGCGAGAACGATCGTCTTCGGTTCTAGTGACGGATAAACTCTATTCCTGTACCAACAAGTTGGAGGATCGGCGACAAATGTTGGCCAATACCCAATGAACTCACAGGAAGTGCCATGTGCTCCACAGGACACCCAGACACGTGTCCAGCAAGTATGGAGCTCGCCCATAGCGCTAGTCCCAAGAGCAGAAATGACCACGTGCTCCGCAAACACATGCCCAACAAGCTTGGAATTCGCAGAGAATGTCAGTATTGGAGGCAGTAGAGTCAAGACAAAATAGTGAGACTCTATGATGAGCTATAATAGTACCAGTAATATCATGTATAAATACCCTAATACTCATATCAATAAAGGGCAAGCAAAATATTATTCAACAATCTTCGATCTTTATATTTAACAATTTTTAATAATAATAATTATCTAATTAGTTATAAAATATTTTAAGTTTTGTTAAATTAAACTATAAATTGCATTATATTTTAATATAATCATATGTTAAACATAATGTTTTTTTCTTAAAATTACACGTATAACAAATACAATTACAAAGAACAAACCAAAATAACATAATCAAAATTAATCATTATAAAGCATGATTAGGTCGATAACTAGAATAAATCTAAATATATACCAAAAATAAATCCATATAAAGTCCACATATGACCGAATATAAACTAGAATCAATACAAGTTGAGAACTCACACATATTTTACATGGAGTAAAACTCGAATTGAACCTAAGATCTTAAAGTTCAAGTAACCTCTAACCCTAGAATTAAGTTAAGTTTTTTTTTTAAATTGTTATTAACGATAATAATATATTTTGTTTTTCTTTTTTCTTTTAATAATTTTTATGTAAATATATGTTAACTATTTAAAATTTAATTTAATCATAATATTAACTTTAACATAATTTTTATGTTTTAATCAATTTCTTTTCCATTATATTCTTTTAAATAATGGTAACTATTTTTACATAAGATAATTTAATAATTTATCATCTTAAGGTTAATATATAACTGAATTAAATATAAATGTAAAATATTTAATTTTAGTTAAAATAAAATATAAATGTTTTAAGGAAAGAAGTAAAATATATTTAATTTAATAATACTTCAATATGTAATTAAATTTTCATTATTTTATAATTAAAAATAGAGAAATGAATAAACTAAATAAAAAATATAAAAAATAATAATAAGGGTGTAAATTTTTTTTAATTTACTTAATAAATAGATCTCAAGGAGCTTCTTAAAAAATGAGAGGAAGCACGAGCATTGAGAGTAAAGCGTATTTTACAATAAACCGAGTAAATGTCAAATTTAACATCCTTGAATTGCGGCATGCACTAATTACTAACCAAATATGGAGACTCCGATTTCAGCAAGGCTTTGGAAGGGTGAAGTTGATTATCCTTAAGTGTAGAGAAATTTGAGAACCATGCAAATTGATTGACTAAATCCCCCTTTGCGAACTGCAAAAATGTTGGATATAAAAGTAAGTTGCACAACTTCAATTGCAACTCAGATGGTGAGTTAGTGTGATTAGAAGCAAGAGCCCCACTTATAGAAACATATAAAAAGATTTGCTAAGTTTGAATAAAAATTAGGATCCTTTTATTTGAGGTAAAATATATATTTTTCAAATATTTTGTAACTCAATGGAGAGAGAGCCTGTGATAAGTCATTTTACACAAATTTAACTCTTACCTTTCTTTCTTTCACTTGCAAATCCTCTTTTCTTGGTTTTTTTTCTCGAGAAACAAAAACCCTTGTTGTTAACCAATTTCATCTCCTTTTTCATTCCCAAATTCCTTTTATTAAACCTAGGATCCAAGTCACCCATCAATTGTTCTTGATTGATTCAGGCCCTTGCTTCAGTTTATTCTCATGAAGTCCAAAGATTTTTCTAATCTATTTCTTTAAATTTTCCTCTTTCTTCTCTGTTTTTAATTTTAGTTAATGTTTCGGCAAGATATTTTTCACAACGAAAATTGAATATTGAAGCTCAAATACGAAGGAATTAGTGATCGGTTTGCTGCGCCAAATTCTCTTAGTCTCCTACCTTAGGTGAACATTTATTTCTTTTTCTTGGTGTCTTGATTGTTATGTGTTTTGGGTGTTTCTTGCTATTTGCTATTTCTTTAAAAATGGCGAGCTTTGTTTACTGTTGGTTTTTTAATGGCATAATAATTTATTTAGTCATCTAATTTTATGAAAAAAAAAATCATTTTAGTTATTTATTTATTTATTTTGTTTTTTTTGCTCTTAAATTTTTTTTTGTCAAATCACCTTAAAATGGATGGAAAAGTTAATATTTTTTTAACTCCATTGACATGGCATAAATGTGGATTATCATGTCAACATTTAATTATTTTTTTTAAAAAAATTAAAACTCAAAAAAATATAAAAATAATTTTTAAAAATTATTAAAATTATTCAAAAAGCATAAAAATATATATGTAATAACCCACACCCAACCTAGTCACCAGATTTAAGATGTGAGATGTCACATTCGTTACCAGAGCAACTATGATTTCATTTCAATATTTAATAGACAAGTCATATAAGAAATTTTAGTTTCAAATCCTGATATAACACAATATTTATTCAAATCTCAGGTATAAACAAGCTTAGAAAGCTCTTAAGAACATCAGCAATAAACGAGGGACTAAAACGTAAAAAAAATTAAAATATAGGAGTAATGTTGTGACATTAAAGGATTCATGTCGCAATATTGGGGGAAAAACATGATGTCACGACTTCAACTGAAGTGAATCGCAACCTTGAAGACAGGAAGTTGGCGTCGCTACTTCAACAGGAGAATGTCGCGCCTTATAGGCAGGAGGCTCAATGTTACGAGCTTAGTAAGGGAGAGTTGTGACTATGGAAACAAATGTTTAACATCACGACATTAACAAAAGGATGTCGTGACTATGAAGGCAATTTCCCACAAATTATGCCTCAAACATGCTAAACATCAATAACAAAATGGTCTAAATGACCAAACAACTCAACCTATCACAATTTAGGCATAAACTCAAATGTCAAATCATCATTTACATAATATCACTCACCTATTAGTGTATTATCTCAAGTACAAACCTATTCGCTCTAGATTCGAGCATCATACATACAAGTAATGTTCTAATTTCAATTTATAGCATTACATAACTTGAATGAGAAACTTATTTTTTTTATATCATCAAACAAACATATACACATTCAAAAGGTAAACGTTCCTACCATGAGTACCAAAATATCAAAATGGACCTAAAAACCAACTCAAAATCTTAGGTACATGCCACTTGCTATAAACATGACAAAACTATACAAACCTTGTAAGTCGAAAGTGGAATTTGGATGTTGCCAATCACTTCAAAGTTTTGAGATCTACGATACCTGCACACAGAAATAAACAAACCGTACGTTGAGCAATAAGACTCGATGATGCTAACATGATTTAAATCAATAATAGAAATAGAAATAAGATCTCAAATACAACCAAAATGTGATTTAGATATTAACTAAATCAAATTTGCATTTCATGTCTCATGTGGAAATCCTCATATCATATTTCATTTGGCATATCATATATGAACATATAATATATTCTACTATCATATCACATTTACATATGTATCACAAAGTTCATTTCATTTTCTCATTTCTATCTTGAATCCATTGATTCATTTTATATCCATATCGACCCTCAAGGCTCGTTTTAACTGGTTCACATGATCTTTCACATGCCATAATTTAATACTTTAACATTAATAATCAAGATACATCATTCAATATTAGCATTTCCTACCAAATGTCACATAGCATGGTATATATTTCATGATCTTTATTAATCAGACACATACTCAAGACGGATACGCAGATCATCCAACCATCACACCAATATATTTGGCACCCGGTGCCTAATATGCCTAAAGTATAATTTGTAATTTGTGCCTCATTGGTATAAACCAAAGTATATAAATGTGCATAGCACCTCATCGGATGTTCGAAGTATAATATGTGCTACACGCCTCATCGGTATAAACCAAAGTAAAATCTCGTACATTAATCCAATCCTATGACATACCAATTATATCCCACTTTGCCTAAGATCGTTATTAAGGTAACCAATGTTTCAAGCACATTATTCATGATCACATATCATAGTTTCGTACGATACCAATTTATATCATATTCAATCCAATTCAATTCATATCATCACATACATATCACATCTTTCACAAGTTACCAACCATGTAATACTTACTAAATTCATGAGACAAGTAGGGCCATTACCTTAATCAAGCTAGTTTGTAACAATTCATATGAATATATGTATATTTATTGAATTAAAATCATGGAAGCACAAACTGTATTAGCAACTCGTCTATGGCTCTCGCCTTTTCTTTTTCTCGAACAACCCAATGTTGTCTTTAGTTAATTCAATTGAACGACCAAATCTAAATAGATTAAGAAGGGATTTTCTTCCTTTCTCTCAAGCTTGGACGGCACCAAAAGAGAAAGAAGGATGATGTTTTTGTTTTTTATTTTCTTTCCACTCACTTTCACACATATATATATATATACTACGATTACTGATTTAATTAACATAATTAAGCATGTTTAACTTATCAATGTAAGACATTTATATACGTTATAATTATAATATGATAGTTAAGTGGATATTATTAACATCTTCCACTATCATATAAAAACAATGATTTAACAACTATTTAGGCGCTTTGCATATTTGCCAATTCGGTTATTATGCATATTCTAAATTAAAATTTATTTTCAATTGAATTTTTATAATTTAGTCCTTATGAGTTTCTCAATTTAATTATTTAGCTATTCTTTAATACATTTTCATACTAATTTCGCAAATCCTTCTATTTATATTTTTATTGACTCGATTTATGAAATTGAATTTCGAAATTACATTTTTTGACATCATTTAAAATCGAGTCGTTGCAAAATATTTTTTTAATATAAAATATTAAAAAATGAATTAAATGCTTACCTCTTATCTATATGTATGTCACATCAGCAAAGTTAATAAATGTTAACTTTTTCATTCATAATGAGGTAATTTAATAAAAAATATAAATAAATAAATAAATAGAAAACTAATATATATATATTTTAAAGTTTGACAGTAAAAAATCATGTCTTTTCTAGTGGGTAGTCTGTATTGGCGGTGACTTTCTAAGTTTGAGTTTTGCTTTTCTCTCGGTTCTCTGTTGATTTTTTTAATTGGTTTTCTAATTGATTTATGGTTCAAGGGAGTAAAAGGTTTTCAAATAAAGAAAAAAAAATTAAGTTTCTCTATTTTTTTTACTCAATTGAGCACTTAAATTTTCAAAACATATTAAAAAGTCCTCAAACCTCTTCAAAAAATACAATTAAGCCCCAGTTTTTTTCACTCAATTGGGTACTTGAATTTTCAAAATGCATAAAAAAAACCCTCAAAATTGTTCAAAAAAGCAATTAAGCCCTACTCTTATTAAAAATTAGAAAAAATTTTGAAAAAATTAAAATTTATGAAAAATTAGAAAAAAATTATAAAAATCGTAAAAAAATAAAAAATTGTAAAATTTTATAAAAATCATAAAAAAATTAACAACCCATAGTTTTTTTCAATTAAAGTCATCACGTGTTGTAACATAATATGACATGTGGCGAAAAATGATAAAAAAGTAAAAGTCAATAAAAATTATAGAAAAATTATAAAATGTTTCTTTTGGTATGATAATTTTTATAAATTTTTTAAGAAATTTATATTTCTTTATATTTTATATAATTTTCTTACAATTTTATAAAATTTTATAATTTTTTTATATTTCTATATATCTTATGATTTTTTTATGATTTTTATAAAATTTTACAATTTATATATATTTACGATTTTTATATTTTTTTTCTAATTTTTAATATTTGAATATTTTTATTAAAATTTAATAATATTTATAGCTTTTATTGATTTTAATATTTATAGTTTTTTTATAATTTTTAATAAAAGCAGGGGCTTAATTGATTTTCTTGAAAAAGTTTGAGGGTCTTTTTGATGCATTTTAAAAGTTCAAGTACCCAATTGAGTGCAAAGAAAAATAGAGGGCTTAATTGCATTTTTGAAAAGGTTTGAGGACTTTTTGATGCATTTTAAAAGTTCAAGTACCCAAATGAATGAAAAAAAAAAGTGACTTAATTACTTTTTTTAAAAAATTTTGAGGGCTTTTAACAGCCTTGAACCTTGAATTATTTTATTAAATCCACCAAAATTTTTATCTATCTACAATTTCTTATATAAAAAAGTAACTATAATATTCTTTTATTAAAACTAAAAGAAAACTTTTTCTGTTAACCTCTTTTCCCATTTCTTTTACATTACTTCTTCTTAAGATTACCTATGCGGTTCCCATAGGATAAACTATTGAAGGCTCTCCTCCCAGTATCTTTTTTAGAGAAAATTTTGAATATAATTTTCCATTTACTTTGGGTTCAAACTGACACGTAAAAACAAAACTCATAATCTTTTTCTTTACGTTGAATGCAATGGATTTTCTTCTGCTTATCCAGAATGGTAGGAGGAATCTATGATGAATCAAAAAGAAAAAAGAAAACGTAATTAAAAGCTAGGGGAAGTTGAAAGATGAGTGAGATGGTAAGTTTGATGATGGTTGACTATGAATAAAATTGATTTATTGGTGATTTTTAATTTTTTTTAATTGATTTAAATTCTATTATATGTGTATGTGTGTGGAAAACAAGTACTTAGAATACAAGTTTATTTTTAAAAACAACTTACAACAGATAATAAAATGTATAATTTAAAACTAATAATAGCAACAAATGATAAGCAATATGTACGAAATTAAAATGAAAAAAAAAATTATTATCTTTATACACGATATTAGTGGGAGAAAGTATTTTATGTAAAAATTTACATTTTTTCAAATTTACTCAATAATGGTTATTGCTTTAGTGGTAAATGTCTTGTTTATAAATTCATTAAACATGTGTTCAATCCTTGGATATGTTAATTTTAATATTTTTATTAAAAATTTATATAAAAGTATGAAACGACAAACCTATCATCAAAATAATAATAGTAATTATTTAATAGAAAGGGTATATTAATCTTTTTTCTAACTGAGTTGGTGCTCGATTAACCTGCGACACTAACTCAGTTAGGATTTAAATAATAGTAAGCATAGATATACGATGTAGGTGGGAGTAAACATTTTATGTAAAAAAAATTAAAATTTTACTCAATAATAATTAATGGTGTAGTGGTAAAGAACTTGTTTAAGTAATAGTATAAATATACATTATTCATCATTAAAGAAAAAAAATCTAATTTGTTGATCTTTTTCCAGCATCAACAGCCCTGCAAACTCTTGTTGAACACAGGATTACAGGTTTTCTTGTGGATGATGATTGGAAATTCTTAGTTTATCTTACCTTTAATGTTGTTCATGAGATTTTAACTATTCAATAGTTCTAATAATTTGCTTTCTTTTGTTAATATTTTAATGCCAAATGTCCGAACTATTTATACCATCATGATATTTGTAGATGCATTGACCCACTAGGCCCACGGCCCAAAAGTAAGTGTTTGATTGGATGTTTGAGCTTGTGAATGGGACGACAGAATGCTACTGTTTTATGAATTTTACTTGGTTTTTATCTTATTATTATTATTATTATTATCCATGATTGAGTGGATGTCACCGAATTTTGAATTCATATCAATTAAATTACTTAAACCTTAAAGTTATCATTCAACCAAATTTTATTTTAATGTATTTTATATATTTTTATTTTAATATACCTTAATAAGATCTATCATTGTTTTTCTAAAATCTAGATCACTCATTGAGTTGATCTTTGTTACCATTCATGACCTCACATGTTCTTGTAAAACGTGGTAAATCATAATTGTGACTTTTTTACCCAATTAACTTAAAATATTTAATTATTGACAAAAATGATATGTTCTTCATAGTGCTCGTGGGTGTCGCCGGCCTCTTGACACACTAGCGACACCATTCTCCATTGATGACCCAATCATCAGCTTTTTCAAAAAAAAAAAAATTTTTGGGTGCCACTATTGTGTCTGACGGCACCAGTCTGTATTTTACAAAATACTCGCTAAAAATACGAGTATTTAGGGAGGGAAAAATATTTTTTATTGTGTGTCGCCATTGTATCAGATGACATTGGTGGGAATTTACAAAAAAAAAAGCGATACCGAAAAAGAAAGGCTGATAAGAAACAATTGAAATAAAAAAAAAGAGAAAAAATAAATGGGGAAGCTTGTGACCAATGCTTGCTTTATAGGTATTCTTGTTTTCTTGGCATGTTAGTGTTACCATCAATGGATAAAATATTATTTCAAAAAAAAAAAATCTTAAATGAGATTAGAGTGGGAAAGAAAGAGATATGCGAAAAAGATAGAGAAACAAGAAAGAAATAGACATGGAAGAAACATAGAGAAATGAGAGAAGGAAAGTCAAATATATGGGAAATGAAAAAGAATAACTTATAGGGAAAATAGAGATATGAAATATTCAATTCTCATTCATATCTTTTTTTTTTCATATTTGATTTTCTATTTTTCATATACTCCATTTTCCTTTCCCATTTGAATTTCCATTCTTCTTCTCAATTGAAAACTTTAGTGGTCGTACTCAGTTGGTTTTTTTATTTTATTTTATTATTATTTTTTTTCCTTTCTACTTCTCAATTGAAAACCCTAGCCATCATACTCAATAGCCACCGATTTCACCATTTATGGTGGCCTTTCGTGCCGATTTTGACACCAAAGAAGAGATTTCCTCCTTTCCGTTGACTTCTGCAGTTCAAATCTCCCAATAGTCGGCTCCAAATCTTCTACAACAATGACCAAAACTTTGAACAACTCTTTCTACTATGGTTTTTTTTTTAAATATCACTGGTGCTAATTGACATGATGGAGGCACCTAAAAATTTTTAAAAAAAAAAATATTTTAACATGTGCCGCTTTACATACTAGTGGCACCAAAAAAGAGTTGATGGTTTTTTTTTCTTTTATTTCCCTCCCTGAATACTCATATTTTTAACGAATATTTTGAAAAACTAAAGCCCAAAAAAGTTTTTTTAAAAAAAAATATTTTTAACAGGTTATCATTGGGAGCAGTATTGTCAGTGTGTCAGGGGACGGTAGCAAGCACCGTAGAGAATAAGTCATTTTCGTAATAAGTTTTGACTTGAATAATTTTCGTAAATAATTAATTATTTTGGGTCAACTGGGCAAAAAAGCCCACAATTGTCCTTGGAACAAGTCAAAGGTTGAGCATTACTTCATGAATTTTAGTTTTTGGAATTGACTCGTATAAACATCGAACAATAACGAAAAAGAGAAAAAGAAAATTGGGTACACAAATATTTATGTGACAAACTCCTTCGAGGAGGATAAAAAACACAAGTAAAGGAGGCTTAAGCTTTTCACTAAATGAGTAAACAAACGTGAGTATTATATAGAGAAAATAATTCTAAATGTACTAAATGTACAATACCAAGCCCCAAAAACAAAACCCTAACTTGGAAACAAAATTCTCTCCATAGTTATCACAAAATTCTCACCAAAACACATATGCGACTATATCTTGTCGCCTTCAAGAAAAGCCCTTGTTGATTGGCTTGTCTGAATCAAGGTTACAAAAGCCCTTTATATAGACTCAGATTAGAGATATGATCAAACTAAAATAGTCTTGAAGTAATCAAATTCCAAATGGGAAAAGTCTTGCTTGGAGTCTAAAACGCGACTACATTAGGTGAGATATCGTCGCGACGTCATGACATCGCCCCTGCTCCTACCTCAAAAGATTATCGCCTTGTCCCGACGACCCTTGTCATGATGTCGTCCTTGCTTGTCATGTCATCGAACATCACATATCTCCTCGTCGTGATGTCACACGTTTGTTTTTGTTAAGTACCTGCATAACATCCGATAAATGCGAGTCACACCTCACGTTATTAAAACAATTTACCTGCCATGCATTAGTTGGGGTATATACTAAACCACCCTAGGAATCCCTTGGCTGGTTCAGGCTGCTTAACTTTGTTGTGTCTATTTTAGCTTACTGCAATTGGTTCGAAAACTCATTTGTATTTATCGTTTACTTTTTCAGTATGTCCAACTCAATGGTCCTCAATTTTGCAGAGTTTCAACAAAGTACATAAGATACTCAATGAAACCAACGGACCGGTAGTTGGGGATTTAGTGACAGCAGCTCCATTAGTCGTACGTGAAACAACCAACTTTTGCACACTTCGGTTTGACACTAAAGCTTGACTGCTTCCCCTTTTATATGTCATTCTTTTGGTATGATAGGAAAGCATTAAGCTTCAAAGCTAAGATTTTCATCCAAATCCATATCGACCTACCACTAGAACTGGATTCAACATGTCACTTAAATATTACATAGCGCATTTCCTGTCATTTGAAGATCGGTATCATCACAAGAAGAGATGTTGTGAGAGCTGCCCTTAGATAAAGCTCGATAACTAAGGAAAAGCTTAACTCAAATGAAAAACAAATTGGAGAGAGAAGATGACACGTGCAGTACGTTTATTTTGTCCTGTGTTTTACCTTTTTCTCAAAATTTACTCCTGTATTTAGTATGGGATTTACATTATAGCCATACAACTCTTTCACCAGGGTCAACACGCAGTAATTAAGAAGAAATTCATGTCAATCCCTTAAATCCGCAGATTTGATAGACGGCTAATTGGCCAAATATCTACATCAAAAGAGGCCAATGGGCATTGAAGATTCTTAAGTTACTCTTAAACAAACAAGTTTCTTTCGGTGATTGGAAGAAAGTAGTTGTTAAGGAGGACGAAGAAGAAAACAAGTCAAAGCATAAAAATCGTATTGGTGTTTTTGGAAGGTCAAGGAGGGGCGAGATTTGACAACTAATGTAATAGATTATTATGGAAAAAAACCTTCCGCAACAGCCAAGTTGGACCGACCAAAACATCATCATCCATTTCCAGGAGGACGGCAATCGTTCTTTTCTTTTTATTATTATTTTTATTCTAGCTTCACGTGTCCCACATCCAGAGTGGAGAACCAGAAAAATACCTACCTCAAAATCTTATCACTCTACTAGTTATAGCATTAGTGGTTAGTATGGCCAATTTGCACCTAACTGCCCGAATGTGTAGGCCACTGCATTTTCCCTTTTTCATCTCTTCTTGTCCATTCCTAATATCTAATACTATCACAAAATATATATTTTTAAAAAAGATAATATTATATAAAACAAATAATTAACCTATAAATTATTTTTAAAAATAATTATATCTATTTCCTCACTTTATTTGCTTTTTTTTCCGGTGGGGAGTGATCTTTAGACTATATGTCGCTTCAACTTGCACATCTGGTCCCTCCACTCTCCCCGAAGAACAGGAGTGACACCAAAGTAATTATATATCTTTTTTACTGAATCACAGTGAAGAGGCTTCCTATATAAGCACAACCAAATTAATAATAAAAAAAAACCCTGTAAATGAAGTATAGAAATTAGAGGTTAGAGCCAAATATACAATTATCCTTTTTCTTTTTCTCCAGTGGTCAAATTTTTTACCACCGTCAAATCCCACCAATGAAAGAAAAACTGCCTAAATAGAAAAACCAAAAAGATTTTTCATTACGACTAATAATTAATACAAAAGGTTTCATCATTTTTTCAGCGTAACCTAGACTTACCTCCACTACAGTGTGCATGATAGGAATTGCCCCCGGTGCATTTTAGCAACCACCTCCCTTTTCCCCTTCCTTTTTTCCCTCGGGGTAGCCGCCAAAAGAGACGGAACAAAAATTACATCATAAAAGTTGGAGGGTCATGATTCAATCAATTTTTTTTTAACTTCCTATTTCCTTTCCCATTCACCATCTGAATCTTCCGGGTCGGGCATCTTGTTCAAGTCAACCCGATGTAAAAAACCGCCTGTACTTGGCTTCAACTCTTCGTCATAACCATGATTATAATTATGACCACGATGATTATGATGGTGGTGGTGGTGGTGAGCTGCCTCAAGAGCATCAACTCTAGCACCAACTTCAATAGCTTTTTTCCTTATAGTAGCCGCTGACAAATCCCCACCGAGAGAGCCGCCACCGGCGCTGCCAACTCTCTCTCCCGCCAAAAGGTCAGGAAAGTTCAACCTCGCCGACGGTCCACGCAGGTAAAAAACCGCCGTGTCATAAGCTCGAGCCGCCGCAACAGGTGTTGAATAAGACCCTAACCAAATCCTCGACCGTTTATTGGGTTCCCTAATCTCAGCCACCCATTTCCCCCACTTCCTCATCCTTATCCCTTTGTAAGGCCTCTCCGCCGTGGACTTCCTCGAACTCTCCCTTGAAGCAACAACTCCTGTTCCATTCTCCATGCCTTGCAAATTATTGGAGAAATCCTATGTTCCTCAACTCTGGGTTGTGTAGTCGGGAGGCTTGGGTTTTTATTAGAACAGGGGAAGAAAGCTGGAACTATGAAGGGGGAGGAGAAGAATGGAGAGTTGGAGATGACATAGTTAGTTTGGTTGTGTCGTGTTTGAAATGTAATGTTTTTCCGACACAACAAAGTTATATGTTAGAACAAACAAAGAAAGGCAGAGAGAAAGAGAAGGAAAAAAAACTATAAAAGAGAAGATCCAAATTCACCGACACAAATCTATGTGGAGTAAGGGAATTTTGTTATAAATACAACATACACAATATTATTATTCTTAGTAATTGTTATAACTGGGGGAAAAAGGGAAACGGGGCGTGGACTTGGATGCTTTAAAGCATGGCATGTTGGGGTTGTCATTGGCATATAAATATGAATTTTATTGTCTTCCATCTTCTTTTATTATCTTTGATTTCAAACTTATTTTACACCTAATTTATTGTTTAAATATTAGTTTATGATTTTGTTTTCTTATTGCGATGCTTTCAAAATAGAATTTATTAATCTCATTTCTTTCATATTAAAATAGAGAGATGAAACCGGTGTCCTTAGGTGTTTGTTTAGCTAAGATTTCACACTACAGTATACTTTAATCATTAATTAAAGAATACATAAAAAAAACTTGATCACGCAAACAATTAAGTGATTAGGAAGGCGGTGATGGAGGGATTGGAGGAATTGTCGTTTTGTGGGCAAGTGAAGTGAATTTCAAAGGGTTTTAAAAAGGAAATTACTTTTTCGTTTTCTCAACCTTTTTTAATTAATCAATAATTAAACTCAATTTCATGATAATGATTCTATCTTTGTTTGTTTTGCCATCTTTTTATTATAATAATTTTGTTTTTAAAGGAGTGAGTAGGCGAGCAAGAGCTAAGAGATAGGGTAGGTCGGTGTTCGGTCGGTGGATAGATACCGTTAGGAATTGACTTTCTCTCCACGCAATGGGTGGATGGGCTTTTTTGTCTTTCTACTTTTTAGTTTATAAACTTTTTTTAGCACGTTTGTTAAAATTTATAGCTTTCATTGTTAATTGGAGTTTTTTAGAATTCTGAAACATAGAAATAAATAATTGACGGGTGGAACGCGGATGTCTTGAACATACTGAACTTGTAGTTGTAATCAGTGGGTTTTTAATTTCACATTTTAACTGTTTGAAGGTGTATTTATATTTGTATTGTCAACTAAAATGTTTAATATCGAATTTTCATTTATATCAGTTTTGGTTTTAATTTTTATGCAAGCCATAAGCATTTATTGTTGGTAAAGAAGTTAAAGAAATCTCTCTACCACGGGCTGAGTTAGAGCGAGCTGTGAAGAATGTAGAGAATAAGGATCCATTACTTGTGAATAGTGATGACTTGGAAATGGAGGAGGCAATCTTTAAGGAGAAGTTTATGGCAAATGCACATGGAGACAATAAGACAGAAGGGGTTCTTGGATGATAATGAGATAGCTCTACATGAAGATGATGTGCATATCTCAACGGATGACCCTTATCTAGATATTTGCTTTTCTAAAAGAGTTCATGGTCTAACTGATCAGAGTATGCACCAAATGCTTATTGTTCGTTTTCTTGGCTGAACAATTGGGTATCGGGCACTTGAGAACATAATTAAAAGCCTTTGGGAAGTTGTTGGTGAATTCAAAATTGTCAATCTGGATAATAATTATTTCCTTGTGAAGTTTGCCAACCAAAAGGTCTTGGTGGGAGGATCTTGGATGGTCTATGGACATTATCTTATTGTTCAGCCATGGAGCCACGAGTTTTCTACAAAAGTGTCACATCTATCGAAAATTGTTGCTTAGATTCATTTACCAAGACTCCCATATATGTACTATGGGCTTAATGAGGGCAATTGCTAAGGTTATTAGTAAGGTGGTTAAAATAGACTACAATATACAAATTTTGGTAATTGGGGGTGCTTTATGAGGATTGTTTTTGTGATCGACTTGAACAACCCTATTGTCTTCTTTATTGGGGTTGATAGGGTTTAAGAAATATATTGAATATGAGGAACTTCCAACAATTTGCCATAGGTGTGGGAGATTCGACCAATTTAAAGAGAATTACTCCTTGAGTGATAATGTTGAGTAAAGTATGTTAGGATCTTGTACCTTGAGTGTAGTTTATTCGTTATTTATGCTTGTAATTTTTTTAATAGATTGATTTAAATAAAATTCCATTATTCACATTAATCTTATTTGTACTTGTCCTCAACAATTTTTTCATGCAAAGCAAAATATAAGCAAATATTGACTCATTGATTACCTAGTGTTTAACTAATACTAAGTTGCATAATGGTTGGATTGTAATGTGAGAAGACAACTTGAATTAGTAGGTAATCTAAAAGGTCCACAGTCTTATGAATCGAAATTAAGCAAATTGATTAAAAGGCTATTATGTTGTCTATCAAGTCCAAATAGGGAGATACCTTGTCTTGGGTATTAGAGTGGTTTCCTCTTCTAAGATAGAGACAAAAATGTGATTGTTCGAATTGACAACACATCGGACAAAATCCAAGTTGAATTAATCCTAGATTCATTTATGGATTAATTTACTTCTGACATTCATAGTGTGGCTTACCTCAATCTTGAGTAAGCAATAGGCTATGTGTAACACCCTCAACTCGACCCGATTTACCGAGTTCGGATCTCGAGTGTTACTAGGCGGTGCAAAACATTTAGTAAAAAAAAGTTTATTATTTCTTTTTTAAGATTGTTATTTGAAGTCCATAAGAAAATCTCAACATTTTTAAAAATTTGAAATGGAGTACATGATAAACATTTGATTACAACTCATCTGATTCAAATCTCTACAAGTTAGGGAATTATTTAAGATAGACTTAAAAAAAATTTTAAAGTTGCACCACCAGTCTTTTATATGCATTATAGCCCAATTCGCCACTAGCTTGGCGTACTTTTGGTGTTGTCCCTCCAGGAAAATCTACTTCTCAACAAACATGAAAAAAAGTAATAACCTCGTAAGTACAGAAGTATTTAGTGAGTTCATTGATAGTACCTTGGCGGAGTATTGTAATACTTTAGGACTTTCCATGGTTCAACTTCTACTCTTTGCAATTTGCTATGGCTGATATCGTAAGGTCTTATTCTTCATGTACACGCCAATTATCACATCCCTGTTATACTTAATCTTTTGTACTTAATTAGCAGGAGGGCCCTTCTCGTTATTTCATGGTTTTCTAGCCCAAATATACTTTTGTAAGAGAATACCCTTAGAAACCACTTCCATCAATCCATAACTCAACTCATGTTCTTCTTCCAATTAATTTCTTACTTTCATTGTCTTGGGCGAACACATACATATGTCGAATACTTACATAGTTTTTCATACTATTGATTCTTACTCAAATATGCCCTGATTCATTTAAGTTCTTATACCTGTACTGGTAATTCACTGCGAGCAACATCCAAGTGAACTCCATATCATGCTATAACATAATCTCATAATTCAAAACAACATTGACTTAGATTCAGAATAAATTTAAAAGATGTGATAACCTTTACTTTTGATACTTACAGATCATTATAAGAAACACCCTTCTTGACTTATAGATATACCTCTCATTTTCATGGAAATCCCTTAAGACTTTATTCAAATCTTATTCCAAAGCTTTTGTCAAAAAAAAAACTCTTATTCCAAGCATATAAATACCTTATATAGGTTATACATATTACAGAACTACTAGAACTTACTAATATCTTTCCATAGAGACAGACATTTAGATTCATAGCTTACCAGATATTCTTGACAGTTCATGCCACAATAACTTAGCAAAATACACCATACAAGCAATCAGAGAGAACACACCACTAAGGAGATCCACTTAAAGTTCACTACAAATTCTATTATTTTATATTATGCCACAAAGGCATTCCTTTAATATTACGCCACAAAGGCTTTTCTTTCATTTTGCGCCATAAAGGCTTTTCTTTCATATTATGCCATATGCTTTTCTTTTATATTACACCACAAAGGTTTTTCTTATCTGATGTGTTTATGATATGGATTTGCCTAAACTCACGTTATGTGAGGATTGCCCATCATCATCTTGGGACACGCAGAGAACCGCATTGGGTAATCACCATCCTTTAGTTCCTTTCAGAAGGTGCCATGGCCATGGGCTTTTTCTTCAAGATTCATATTAGAGATCGTGTTTTTAGTCCCAACGGATCCCTTTAGACTCTACCACGGTGAACAGACACAGACTCACTTGACTAACTCTTAATGCATTAGCGCCATTTAAGACTTCATACTTTTATCCATTAACAACACCCGACTATCTCACATTTAATCAATATATTCCATTTGTAATCATACAATCATACATCATCATTAGAATACTTATGACATACTTAACTTGTTAGATTCCATGCGGACTACGCATGCAAGACCTAACAAACATTCATACAATAGTATGACCTTCATATTATACTTTTATGATGTTGGTTTCATAGTTCATCCAATTTTCATAGAAATATCTAGCATAAATGGTATACATGCATGAGTCAGTTCAGGGACTCACCTAACAACCATTGATAACAACTAGGACTCTAGATTCATCATCTAACCAGAAATCGCAATAACCACTGCTTATAAAACATGTGAACACCATCAAAATTCATTCTCAAACTTTTACCATCATCTGAAACCCAGATAACCACCATGCAAAGCCTTTAGTTCATCTTACTGCTCACACACATAAAAGCAGACTTACTCTTTCAGAAGCCAATATGCAATACCATAATACTTACCCAGGATGTTAAAAAACCCTCTGCAAGAACTCAAATCCTTTATTTTAGCTCAATCAAGAAAGATGTATGCTCAGCTCCAAGGAAAATCAACAATGGTGTTTTAAATGGAAGAAAGAAGATAACTCTCTTTTGTTCTCAAGCCCTTATCAATATATATACATAAAAATCATGTTCTCATTGTAACACCCCAAACCCGATCCAATGAACCATATTCGAATCTTGGGTGTTACCACTCTAATACAGTTGTAACTTACCTCTGCTTACACAAATTACAATTGATTTCAACTACTTAAATACAAGATTTCATAATATAATACATAAGTATAGATAATGAAGAGTTTTGATTCTAATATATAGGGAATTTTGATTACAAGTATTATTGAAATGATATCCTGGTCTAACGTATTTATCCCAATTCAAGGGTTTCTATATGACAAACAGACTCAATTACGCCATCGAGTTTGCTCTATATTCATAATAATCATATATGTCACTCATTAGGCATAGTCTTGGCATTGTTTCCCACAGACGCAGTCTCAAATTCTACTTAAAACAGAAAACATAATCCATGTAAGTTCATGAGAACTTAGTGAGAAATAATCATCAATACCTTAGTCGTTGATATCCAAAAACGGGTGGATATTCCATCACCATCATCTCCTTTTCTTAAACCTTCAACTATTTATCCCTTATCATACTTAATCTTCTATACCTGATTACTGATGAATTCCTCACAATCAATTCGTGTACTTATTTCAAAACTACTAGCTGACATTATCCTGGGTGAATACATTTACATGGTGAAAACTTATGCAACATTTCATACCTATGATTCAAACTCATATCTACCTTGATCTAATTCTGTGCACATATTCATGCTGATAATTTTATCGCGTATAACATCTAGATGAACTTCATATCATGCTATATAGAATCTCATAATTCGAAATAACATTAACTCAAATTCAAAAATAATTGGAAAGAGGATGTGATACCCCTTACATTTCTTACCCATAGATCATCATAATAGACACCTTTCTTGACATACAAATATACATGTCTTTTTTCGGAAAATATTTTAAGACTTCATTCAACTCTTATTCCAGAGTATATCAATACATTTTCATGGTTATACATATTTCATATCTATTAGGACTTACTCATATATTACCACAGAGATAGACATTCAGATTCGTAACTTACCAAATTTTCTTGACAATACAAGCCACTTTGACTTAACGAAATACACCTTACTAGAAATTAGATAGAACATGCCACCAAAGTGATCCATTCAGAGTTTGCCGTGAGGGCAGTTCTTAAGAATGGGCCATGAAGGCATTCTTTATGGATTTTTCCATAAAGGCATTCCTTTCATATTACGCCACAAAGGTTTCTTTTCATATTTTCCACGAAGGTTTTCCTTAAGAGTGCGCCACAAAGGCGTTCTTTATGGAGTTTGCCACAAAAGCATTTCCTTATTTTGGCGTGTTTATGATATGGATTCGCCTATACTCTCATTCTGTGAGGTTTGCCCATCTTTGTCCTCCGACAAACCGAGAACCTTATTGGGTAATCACCTTCCTTTGATTCTTTTCATATGATGCCATAGCCCAACTATGGTCTTACGCAGTATGATGCCATGGCCATGGACTTCATTTTCAGAGATTCATATCATAGATTGTGTTTTTATTCCCGACAGACCCCTTTAGACTCCACCGCAATGAATAGACATAGACTCACTTGATAAACTCTTTATACACTGAAATCATTCAAGTCTCAACGCTTGATTCATATAGACACCTAAGTTAATTCACACCTTATTATATATTTCTAGACATACCCATACATCCGTACTTTAACTTCAAGATTTCTATCATTTACTTAAGCTCGTCAGGTTTCATACAAAGTACACATACAAGGTCTATCAAACATTCATGTAATAGCATAATCATTATACCATACTTCTTGAGTTTCATTTTCATTGATCAATCACTTTTCACAGAAGCTCTCATAAGGATAATATGCAAGCAAGAGGGCTTAAGAACTCAGTTGACAACCACGAATAGCAGCTTGAACCTTAAATCCAACATCCAATTAGGGATTGCAACAACTACTGCCTTATAAAACAAAAATACACCATTAAAACTCATTCAAATAACCTTATAATTATCTCTAACCTAGATAACCCACATATAAAGCCTTACTTCTTCATCTTACGGTTCATGCATTCTTACGGGCCTAATCTTTCACAACACATGAAGTCATAAAACTTTCTTTGACATGAAGAAATATTAATAAAATCCAAGATTTCATCTTCAACTCAAAGAAATATCTTTTCAGCTTTTCAAGCCCCCAGATAATAATACTCTAGAAGAAGGAAGAAGAGAATTCTCTTATCCCAATCTTGAATATCTATTAATATAACCTAAGTTCCTATTGGAACTTGACAAGTGTCATATTTTACTAAATTGCCTTATCCAAAAGTCCACAACTTCTGAGAAACCTACTTGAGTACCCATTTATCTTTTAACTATTTCAATTCACATTCGGTTGGTTCCTAACCAGCTTACTTAGCAACATAACTTGCACAGTACCACGATTTAAGGCGCACTATACTTCTGATGTGAACTCACACTCTCAATACCATTCTACTTGGTCACTATCTTATTCCTATTGACATAGCAATCTAACATAGCATTTTCATTAACTGAAACACATAATTGTATCCGCCCACTCAATATGCCCAAAATGTACCTGGGCGAATACCACTCCGCCAGTCATAATACTTAGGACTATTCGCCAAACCTTGTACTCATCAGAATTGGGTTGTTACAACTCTCCTCATCTGAACAAAATTTCGTCCTCAAAATTTTTATCCTTCTAAGAACTTCGATTATAGGGATACAATTGGCTATACACACCAAACACAATTCAGTGACGATTCAAATTCCCTTACACATGCTTTAGAGTTTCCCTCTCATTGGCTTACCCCTTAAAAGTCTTATTAGAAAGATGTTATCCAACTACTTCTCTGGACAACACCAAAATTTTGGTGGTTAAACACTTGAACTCGTGTATCGGACTTATAAGCTTTTGACAGGTGTCAAGATTGCATTGGACAATTCAATTAGTTTACAGAGTGACTTCTTAAGTACGTTCATCTTTACAAAATAGAGACTCTGGCCCTTCTTTAAAAACTTTTTTTAAACTTTTCAGATTTCATAACAACTTTTCTGGTTCTTCTTTCTGCCTTCATCTTCTCTAATTCCAGACTCCTTAAAGGCAATCATATATCCTTTTCTTTTCCATAATTTTTCTTATTTTCATATAAGAATGTTGAGAATGAACACTTGTGATATAGAACGTAACCGAAGTAGCCGAATTTCCACCTTAAAAAATCTCACCATTTTCTGTCCCTAAAAGCTTGAAAATACCCTTTATCGAGTTTCCACTCCCATTTATGAAACTAAGACCACTGAAGAAGAAGCGGTCTGATTCTTAGCACCCTAGAGTTTCCATCGTCCAAACTTCACTTACGACGTTGAAATACCATTGAGGTGTCGTCTCAGTGACAAAACCCAAGGTTTTATCCTTCCCCTTATTCTTTTAGAGGCTGGATTCCATTTTCCATTACACCCATTCTTCTATTCAATGCTATTGGAATATGGGATTGCGCTAAGGTAGTTATCAGCCTTTTCTGGTAGACTATTGTAGCCTATTTCTTAGATTACTGTATACGAAATAAATTGCCACTTTTAAGGGTATTCCAAAAATTTTAGTAGTTGAAGATTACCAGATAAGAGGGAAATGTTTGATATTCCCACTTCAGCGTTTAGCAAGGTTGTGAATCTATAATCCAAAATAACATTTCTAATCTGTATTGGAGAAGGGAAAAATTCATAAGGGTCATCTGTAAGCTTGAAAGCGGGTTTGGTTTTCCCATCTGTTGGTCCCTTCCTAAAGATTCTGTTTGTTCTCAAAGTTTGCCCGTTGATTCCAAGGTTGTTGATAAACAATTCAAACATTTGAGTAGGGGTGCATTCTAGAGTTTGTGGAATTAGTCACAGTTAGGAATGTCTTCCATTACTGTTTGTTCAATCAAACTCCAAATGGTCATAGAAGTACAACTATATCAGTTGGCTAGATGATTATAATGTGCCTTTAGATTCAAAATCTTGGCCATATAATGGCAATACTATCTGAGTACATATTCTAACCAGCGTACAGGAGAGCTCACATTCTATTTTTATGAATTATGTTGGATTCGCTCCTGTAATTGGCTCATTGCTCTTGGTATTCATCCTCCTAGTTCTTCTTCAGGCAAGGTTAACTCTCATATTGATGGTGCAAGATTTGTTCCAGAATCTCATACCTTGCCCATTTAAGCACCAAGTATGGACATTAAGGCTATTTTGGGAAAATCTTATACTAATAAGAGTGCTTCGACTGCTCCCTTTAAAAAGCTTGTTACTAAAAAGTACCAAAAGAGGTCGTGAGCAAATGAAGATTCTCTAATTGTTAAGAAAAGTGAAGCCCCACAGCTTAAGTTGCGTAGACTCAAGAAAAGACTTCCAAGTCCAAAGGTTCCTTTTTCTATTATTCCTTCATTGCCAGTTGGGCCATCGGTCCCAATGGAATCCACTCATACACCAGATTCCTCTTCTTAAGATACGAGTCCTTCTTATACTAAAATCCCAACAGAAACTTTCCCATTGGATCCCCTTGTGATCCCCATAATTCTTTAACCACAGCCTTCTTCCTCAGCTGAGAGTGATGAATTCTTTCCTTAGCATGGCCTCTATGCTTTAGGGTCATCTTCTACTTCTTTAAGTTCAATCCTCTAGAGCTAATACAACTTGATTCCTCCACAATTAAAAGAGGCTTTTTTATCTTACTTTACGTCTAGATTAGTCTCATCTTCCATATCACTGATGGCCAAATATGCCCAAGCTCTATTTGTGAAGTATGGGTTGCTGAGTGGAGCCAAATTAATCTCGACAAACCTTTAGCCTAGAACATAGATGCACATATGGATAAATTGGATGACAATGATAGTGGGTTTGAGTCAGATAAGTCGTCCTTTTGGTATGATTGCCAAAATAATGGAGGATAAATTTGGTTGAAAGGAGCTTTGACAAACCAATGGAGTGATAACACTAAATAAAATATGCCTAAACATCTGGACAAGTTACCTTACGACTATCTGGAGGAACCCATATATGAGCCAAATAAACATCCATCCGAGTGTGATCAAATCTACTGAGCTAACAACGAAACATCCAACATTTTACCAAGAATGTCAGATAAGATGACACAAATGATGACAATGCTCTGAGAGATATCAGAGGCATTACTTCATCGGGAAGAGGTCGTACATGATGTTCTCAACTCTGACTGTGATGACCATTGTATTACCAAAAATTGTCCAGACTTATATGATGGAAATCAGTAAGAGTTTGGAATTAGGGACTATATTGATGAACTAAACATAGCCGAAGGTGTCCCTGATCCAATTAATGTAGAAACAAATATAACAGTAGATGTAGCCGTTGAAGTAAAAGTAGAAGTAATCGCTAACATGGAGCGTAAACTAATTTTGAATGAAAGTGTAGAGGAGCCAATACACTTTCTGGCCATAGTAGAGAAGGTGTCAGTCGAAGAGATCGATGAGTTCGATGCATTCGTATCTGACAAGGGAAAAAAAATTAGAGTGACCAAAACTTCACGCGACATTAAGAGGAGGAAGCTCGAAGTAATAATACCCCAAAAAATAATTTGGGGTTAGCTCAAATTTGGTACCAAATGGCTTGTAATGTAGATGTCGCGTTGGTTGAAGATAAGACAACATTATTGGAATCGACCGAAAGGGCTGGTTCATATACATCGATAAAGGAACAAACATCGGATCAAAGTATCGAGAACCAGCTAGAAGTTTTTTTATGGTGGCGACACGGATTGTCCTGATTTTTTAAAGAACTTTTATTTCCTGCTTTAAATTTTGTTATTTATTTTATTTTATTTTGTTATTTTATTTTATTATTAATTTTAATTGTGTTTAGTTTTTTTCTGTAGCAAGTGTATATATCATTAAGTGATAGAACTGAAAAAAATAAAAGAAATCAAAAATTGGGCTTGATGTCGCGACATTGTACCCTATGTTGCGACATCTTGGAAAGAACGCACCTTGCAACATTGAAGGCCCTAGTTGATCTGAATATTTGTAGATGTTCTGTCATCCATTATCGAGACTTCATCTTTTTCTTTTTCTTTTTATTTTCTTTATATTGTATTTCTCATTTCTTTTCGTAGAATTTTTTTAGGTACTCTCCGTCCGCTTGAAGTACACAAACCCTGAGATTATCATAACAATGATTAGACCTACTCAGGGAAGTTTTCTTGTTTACACTTTAATTATTTTACACTAAGGGCAATGCATGTTCTAAAGTGTGGGGGGAAGTACATAGGATTAATTTTTTTTGTGTGTTTACTTAGATTTAATTGATTTTTTATTTACCAAAATTTTTTTATTGTTTCATGGTGCTTGGATTATATTAATACTATGAATAACAATTGAAGATAATAAAGCATGTAATGGTTCTAGTCAAGCATGATATTTTTTTATTAATATAAAATAATTTGATTATTTTTAGGAAAATTTATTAGGTTAGTTAAATTGCATAATAGATTAGAAGTACCTAAGTAAGAATGTTTGATGATGCCATATGAGATATAAGTATTTTAGATAGTCGTAAAGACATGAATGCTTGAATTGATTATTATTCATTCGATTTAATTTGAAGCATGAAAGAAATTGTGTATGGTGGGGTGCTTAGAGATGACCTAAGGCATTGTTTGAATAGCAAGTTCTTAAATGGCTATACCTTAATGCTATTTGATGAACCTACAAAAATTGGAACCTAAAGAGCACATATAAATTGAAAACTTGACCTCTTCCCTATCCTTGGTCCTTTAATACATTATGAAATAGATGTTAGAGCATAGATATTGAGATTTTAGGTAGATACATTATGGTGGTTTAAAAAAAAGAGTGAAAAAGGAAGAAACAATGTGATGTAGTGATTATAGGTCGAGCAAAAATGTGCGAAAAAAATCAAGAAAAATTCAAAAGTAAAAACTAGTGGAAAAAGTATCTAACAAAAGCATTGTGACTAAGAAAAGAGTAAAAAGTCATGTGATAAAACAAAAAGTCACAAAAGTAAGAAAACTTAGTCATCAGTGCACCAAAACTCGTTAAGCCGACCATAGTTCCTAGTATTATATTGTATCTTCCTACATGGAGAGATAAGGTAGGTGAGAGAGGTAGACAAAAGGCGGTGAGCTTGGATGGGACGTTAAGGGGGAAGAGAGGGAACAATGTCATGTACCTAACTATTTCTAGTGTTTGAACCGTTTTGAGCCATATTGTTATTTGAACTCATTTCATTCTAAACCTCAAAACGTTACAAGCCTAGAAGACCAATGTTACTTAAGCATTCTTTATGCATAATCTTCTAGAATTGCTAAAAAATTTATTTAATGAATGTTTTTGATTCACATGATTGTGTCTGCTTGATTTATGCTAATGGTGATATTGTTAAACATTTGGTCATGGGAATTATTTCTAATTTGTTAATAATGTAACTTTGTAAACTAATCTTACTTTATTTTAAAAAATTTCAAGGAATCGAACTATCAAGACTAAGTTACACGTGTGATAAGAATTATTATACCTTTAATTTTTGACAATAATGTTCTTAGTAGTAATAAAATCCAAAAGACGTCTTCTTATTACATGCTTTGTGTCTAGTCTTGGTTTGCTTGAGGACAAGCAAAAAGTTAAGTGTGGGGGAGTTTAGGTGTGAGGTTTCTATTTACATCCATCTTCACTAACTTTAACTTGTTTACAAAAAAAATTAAGTCATTTTCGTATTATTTTTTTTTATTTTTCAAATATATGTGTTTTGGTTGCTTGAGGACAAGCAACAAGTTAAGTGTGGGGGAGTGATCTGCCGTGAAATACACTATTATTTATTTCCTTTTTACACATAGCTTTAGCTTGTTTGATAGTTAAATCAAAACATCTTTGTATATATTTAGGTTTTCATACTTAAAGTAGTAATTTATGCTTTATAGTAGTTTTATTACATTTTATATATCTAAATAAGGTTACATGAGTTTGTAGGTCAAGTTAGGAGCTAAATATGCTTATTCTAGCCAAAATTGATGCCTATGTCGCGACACCAAAATACTGATGTCTCAATGTTGAAGATAGAAGCTGAAAACAAGTTCTGGAGTGAAACTACCCTTGATATTGTGACACAACCCTCCTGTGTCGCGATATACCCCCTGTGGTTGGTTGCAGTATTGCAGGCCTGAGTTGGAACCAAAATTCCTGCACGTTTTAATTTTGTTTTTTAGGGAAATTAGGAGTACCTGTCCTAGCCGAACTTTAAAGACTTTAAGACTATTTTAGGCACTTTAATTTTCCGTGTTTGGCCTATATAAAGGCCATTGTAATCAGTTTAAACACACAATTTTAGGGAGACAAAATATACTTAGGGTTTTTATTTCATTCTTAGTTTTTACTTAAGATATTTTATATTTTTGTAATCAGATGATCCTATTCCGAAGTGAGACTCTCGCCAGTGGAGATTGTTTCGGAGCAACACTTTCATCGATAAATCCATGAACATCTCTTTTTCTTTATTCTGTTATTTATATCTCTTTCTTTAACATTGTTTAATTGAATGTTTGTGTAAAGATTAGAATTAATTTATGCTTCAAACATGTCTTGCATGTTTCAACTGTTCTAATCTTATTAATTAATTGAATGATAGAGTTTCTTAGCGAATCAACTATTTGGGAGAAGAATAACTTAAACTGTAGGCTTGACAACCCTGGATGTCATTTAGGTAGGAATTATCCCAAAATTGGTATAGCCTATCTGTGAACACCTTAACCTCGAACCAGTCTAGACTGTAAGGTTGCAAGATAAGTAGTTCTTATTGAATCGTTATTTTAGTGAAAGATTGAAAGATCTTGCTAGGGTATTGATTAGTTGATTGATTATAACTCTACATCAATAATTATTTAGGTAAAACAATTGGATCTAGGCTAAAGGAACTCGGCGCAGTCGAAACAAAGGATAAGAGAAGCCGATACACAAACTTAGGAGTAGATTTAGGTTTAATTCAATATATTTAGTTTATTAATATTATTATCATCTCGCTTCCATATTAACACTACTACTTCGTGAATCAAGTAGATTAGTAATTATTTCAGGTAATTGGTTTGATAATAGTATTCTCCAAACTACAATCCCTTGGGTAAGATCCTCAGAGTACTTACCTTCTTCGTTGTAACTATATTACAACCTGACCTTTATACTTGCAGGCACCACCCCAATTCTATAAATTTTGTAGCAGTATTCACACTCTAGATGTTAGTACATCAAGAGGCGGTCACACATACATTGTACCTATAAGTCAAAGTTCACCATCCTTTCCCAAGGTAAAGTTAGTAATATAGCCAAACGCTAACCGCTTCTTGTTTTCATCACCTTTTACATCTTTATTCATTTTTGATAATATGAGAAAGAAAAATATTTTAGGTAGTCAATTTGCAAGAAACAATCCATTGTCTGCCATGCGAACACTTGCTCGAAGAGATGCCAAAGCTGTCATAGTCTTCCTACTTAAAGCATCCACCACTACGTTAGCCTTTCCAAGGTGGTACTCGATTGCTAGGTCGTAGTCTTTTAGTAGCTCCATCCAACGTTGTTGGCATATATTCAAATCCTTCAAGCTCTTATGGCTTGAGAACATGCGACACTTCTCCCCATAAAGATAGTTTCTCTAGATCTTTAGTGCTAGCATTAAAATTGCTAGTTCAAAGTCATGTGTTGAATAATTCTTCTCATGTGGTTTGAGTTGGTGAGATGTATACGCCACAACCTTCCCTCTTTGCATGAACACACATATCAGCCCATTTAGGGATGCATCAATGAACACAGTATACTCTATGCCAGCCTCCGGTTGAGCCAAGATAGGGGCCTATGTTAGAACTCCTTTAAGCTTTTCAAAGTTCTCCTGATACGCCTTGGTCCACTCGAATTTTTCTTTCTTCGTTAACAATCGTGTGAGAGGTGTCGTCAACATGGCGAATTCTTTTAGAAATCACTTGCAGTAACCTGCCAATCCCAAGAACCTATGTACTTTAGTGACATTTCTTGGCAAATTTCAATTGAGCACCCATCTTATCAGTGTCTACCTTGATGCCTTTTGTAGAAATAATGTGACCCAGGAAATGAACTTCTACCAGTCAAAATTCACACTTACTGAATTTGGGTATAACTTTTTTCTTGTAGAGTCCTTAGCACAATCCCCAAGTGTTCTTCATGCTATGCTATGCCTTTATAGTAGACCAGAATATCATCGATAAAAATGACTATAAAAAGGTCCAAGTACGGCTGGAAGACTCCATTCATCAGTTTTATAAATACTATTGGTAGGAAGTCGTAATCTCCATAGCGTGAACAAAACGCAGTTTTTGGAACATCATCACCCTTAATCCTTACTTGATAGTAACCAAACCGAAAGTCAATTTTGGAGAAAGTTGTAGCTCTATTTAGTTGATCAAATAGATCTTCTATTCGAGATAGCAAGTACTTATTCTTCAGGGTCACCTTGTTTAGTTGGCAGTAATCGATGTATAATTAGAGAGTCCCATCGTTCTTTTTCACAAACAGGACTGGCGTGCCCTAAGGTGAAACACTTGGTCGAATAAATCCTTTGTCCAAAAGATCTTGTAGTTACTTCTTCAGCTCCTTTAAATCCAATGGCACCATCTAGTATGGAGCACAAGCTATGGGCATGGTACCAGGTGCTACTTTAAGTGAAAACTCTACCTCTTAGTCTAGTGGCATGCCTGAGAGTTCTTTTGGGAACACATCGGAGAACTCCTGCACAATTGGTACTTGGCTAATGTCCTTCCTCACCTTAGTTGAATCCATAATATACGCCAAGTAGGTATCTGCGCCCTTAATTATTAGTTTCTTGGTGGATATCATCCAATTTATGCAACCCACCATACTAGTCTACACGCTAGGGAGTAACAGTTTTTTTCCTTTTGTAGTTAATAATCTTACACCTCTGGCTCGACAATCTACCATGAATTTATGTCTAGTTAACTAATCTAGTCCAAGGATAGCATTGAACTCATGAAAACTTATCAATAATAAGTCTAACAAAAAGATGTGTTAGCCAAAAGTCAACGGGCGATTTCTAAATACTCTATTGGCCATCGCACTTTGATCAAGGAGGTTTGTCACTAGCACGTTTGCCTCAAAAGAGACCACTTCTAAACTCTTACCTTTGTATCACAAATAATTCTTCTTTCCACATTTTCATATATTATAAAAAGTCTGGTACTGGGCTCGTGCACAAGGTGGGTATTTTCACCTCGACCAGGACCATGCCCACACATACAATATTGGTTTATTATTCACACGTCAATTCACAACACATTGAACCATCTTCAATACATAAAACTTACCATACACAACCCGTAGATCATAGAATTTTCATAACTCAAAGAAAGTAAGAAAGAACTCACCAGAAACTTCAAGACAGAATCTACTCTATTGGTCCTTTGCCTCTATTGCTCAAACCTTCAGTAGCTTCTTGAGCTAAATAAGAAACAATCATAACTATCAAACTATTTATCTGTTACAATTTGATCATGCATGCACTAATGCAAAGATGTAAATCCCCTCATCATCAACCTCAGTGTTTCCCAGAAAATTACTAGTCAACTTGTACTTATCAATGATTGTAACACCTTCAACCCGATTCGATTAACTAGATTCAGATCTTGGTATTACCACATGAATACAGACACAACCTTAATCTACTTATACAATTTACAAATGATTACAACTTATTTAATTACAAAATTTCAAAATAAAAAATATAAGTATATACAATGAGTAAAAACAACTACAACAAGTGGTAATTAAATTACAATAATATCTAAACTAAAATCCTAATCAATTACAATTACCTCAAGTTATAGATCTCTAAGTAAATTCTCAGTCTTTAGACATGCCACAAATGTAACACCCCTAACCTGTATCCGTCACCGTGATAGGGTTACGGAGCATTACCGTAAAAGCATAACTTAAAAACATTCACATTTAATCATTTCTTAAATCATGGTATAATTCAATTAAACATAAACATATTTCCCTTATTCAAGCCATCGAGGACTTATAAATACTTTAGAAACGATTCGAGACTAAATTGGAAACATTTGAAACAATAAGAAAAAAGATAGAAAATTTCATACTATAGGGGTCACACGGCTGAGACACACGCTTGTGTCTCAAGCCGTTGAAAATTTGAAATAGGGACACATGGCTGTGTCCCAGCTCGTGTCCACGCCTGTGTAACTCTCTAACTTTGGTCACACAGCCAAGCCACACGCACGTGTGCTAGGCCGTGTAACTGCCTGACTTGCAACCTTAAAACCTACATGGGACACATGACCGTGTCACATGGCCGTGTGTCACACACAGCCACACAGCTAAGACACACGCTCGTGTCTTAGGCCATGTGGACAAGAAAATGGCTAAAATCAAGCCATTTCTTGCACCATTCCCAAGCATAAGCCTAAGTACTTTTGCACATATGATCAAGGCTTCTAAACATGTTCAAAACCTGCATAAAAAGGTCTATAGAATAACCTTATAATCCATACAACCAATATGCCATTTAGGCACCTCAAGCACATACATCAAACATACTTAAACATGTGCATATTTAACCATTTATCAACTAACTTGTTTCCATGCCAAAACATATCACAATTGACACATATCAATCATACCATATTAGATTCATGCCATATCAAAATAACCTTACCATTTGGACCATTTCTCATATGCATCAAAACCATCTAAATGACACAAATCTAGCCATTTTTAAATGGTTCCAACAACCAACATATACATACCATATTTCAATCATGCATATCTATTCAAAACCTTTCCAAAGCATACCATAACTTGACCCTGTTGAGGTTAATTCATCACCTACTATTTTAGCCATTCACACATGCATTAATACATTTTCAAAATAACACACATCAACAAGGCATCAAAAGTACCAAGGTTACATAAACCAAAATGACATATATATGCCAAACTCATCAACTAACATAAACCACAAGTCCACCTATACATGCCATTATAACCTTGTTCAAGACATCAAAATCTACCAATATAATTGCTGACTAGTGTGATAGATCTCTTACAAGCTTCCAAACCAATCGAGCTTCCGATAATCTGTAAAGTAAGAGAAAGATAATCACATAAGCAATGAATGCTTAATAAGCTCGTATAAACTTTAAACATAACATTTCATTTTAATAATGAACTGTATGGGGTAATTATAAACCTATACCAATTTCACAAAGTTTATCAAACTTTATAACCATCAACTCATAAATGAGTAAGTTCATTAATATCACATATATTTTTCATTCCTAACATAATAGGATTTATAAAACATATTACTCAATCATTAACCTTTTCATAATACTATGAACCACTCCATTTACTTTCTTACCATTCCATTTACTTACTTTCCATTTCATTTACCTAGCATAAACTTAAATAACAACACTAATTCACTAATTAGTATATTTGTTCATGAACTAGGTAAATTCATCCATAGCATACGTAAATTTCTCACATATAAGTACATCACTCAACTCATCAATCCCTTTTTCATCATATTACATCTCAACTCTGAACTTACCGTTTCATTACCTTTTCTTACCTGTTTCATTTACATAATACAAGACATAAGCATAAACATCACTTACATGATAAACCATTTTATTAGATAATACATACTTTGATTCATACCACCCTTTCATGAACATAAGCATATTTCCATTTGGACACTTACCATTTCAATACATAACTTTAAAAGTAAACATAATTCGATCCAACCAATAGCTTAGCACAGGCCTAAGCATCATTAACAACGCATGTTAGTGCATCAATTCATAATTCACTTGAGTTAACATAAGATAAGTCATTAAACATGAAGAATCTCACTTGAAATCATCTATTTCATGAACATATACATACTTTCATTTAACATTACCTTTTCATTCCTTTTCATAGTTTTCATAATATAAGTCATTTGAATGATTACCATTCCTTCCCCATGCCTATTGAACTACTTAGAATAATATTGGATACGCGGGAAAGCTCACACAAAGTGTGTTAAACATATGGTCGAAATCATTCCTTTTCATCATTGCTCACTCGAGCCACAAAAAGGGTCCGCTCACACAAGTTGACGATCAAAATATAGCTACACAATGTCGCTCAAACAAGCTGACGAGTATCCACAAAAAAAATGTTAGAACTCAGCCATCGGTAGGACATTCAAGACCAACACCCTGAACTTGGTAACCTAGCTCTGCTCACACAACTTGATGGTCGGAATGTAAGCTACACGATGCTGCTCACACAAACTGATGAGTATCCGCAACAAATGCCAGACCTTAGCCATCAGTAGGACATTTAGGACCAGCACCTAAAACATCGTAACCCTAATGACATGCCATTTGTATCCTATATATTCCGAAGGTTCAAACGGGACTCGATAGTCGTCGAACATTGTTGATTTCCATAGTTTCATTACATGCTAAATTGCATAATAACATATATATTGATTCATTTACAATAGAACCACAGATTAAACATTCAATTTAATCAACATTTAAGTGATTATAGTTCTTACAAACTTACCTGGCTAAATTGCAGAAATAAAAAAGTGCAGGTGCTATTTGGTAATTTTCTCTTCTCCTCGATTTTCCACTCGTTCTATATCTAAATTAATAATTTCATTCAATTCATTAATTTATATAGTAAAAATAATTCATTTTATAAAATTTAGTCATTTTTGACATTTTTACACAATTACCTCCAACATTTTACTTTTATTCAATTTAGTCCCTGAGCCTAATACATGAAAATTAACCATTTTTATTGAAAATCCATGCCAACCTAATGTTCATAGCTTCCATTTCAGCCCATTTTTGCGATAATTTCACATCAAATCCTTGCATTTTTACTATTTTAACAATTAAAACCCTAATCGTGAAATTCATCAAAAATCACTTAACCAAATAATTTTAAGTAATAACTAATACCTCAAATTCATCATATAACATCTAAAATCATAAAGATCCATCAATGACAACATTCAAAATATTTAATAGTTTTAAAAACAAAGGTACAGGCTAGTTGGACCTAATTTCAACGATTTCAAAAATATAAAAATTATTAAAAACGGGTAAGAATTACTTGTCATGCATGAAATTTCACCAAGGCCGAAATCTTTATCCCTAACTCCATGGTGTTTTGGATTGTGTTCTTAGAAAACCAAAAAGATAATAACATATTGGCCATTTATTTCTTTTAATTAATTTAATTATGAAATTACCATTTTGTCCATTTAAAAATCATCCAAATTTCATGCTTTTAGTTGCCCAAAATTGTCCACTAAACCCTTAAATGGTTTAATTACCATTTAAGTCCCTTTACCTTTATTCATTAAGCCATTTAATCACTTAAATCAAATAGTGGTCAAATTTACACTTTTTATGATTTAGTCCTTATTAATTAATTAACTATCCAAATATTAAAATTTCTTAACGATACTTTATACAACCTTAATAATACTCCGTAAATATTTATAAAAATATTTATAGCTCAGTTTATAGAAACAAGGTCTCGATACCTCATTTTCTAAAATCACTTGACTTTAGGGTCTTACCACTTGAATCTAATTAATCATTCATATAACATAAACTACCATATCAAAAAAAATTTTAAAACCATATTTGACTCGTAAATATTAAATGATAATATTTATGAACTTACTTATCGGATTTTGTAGTCTCAAAACCACTATTTTTGATACCACTGAAAAATAGGATGTTATAGCCAAACTTGCTCTATATGTATAATAACTCGATACGCCACTTCTTGGAGTAGTGCTGACATCATCCCTCCTGGCGCAGTCCCACATCAACTCACTGTAACATAAAACACACAGATAAGTTCATAAAGAACTTAATGAGGAAAACATCATTTACCTGAGTCATATTCACATATTGCAACTGATAATTTATATAAACGATTCCATCGTTCTTAACCTTCAACTTTGTCTCTTGCGAATGCTTCCTCAAGTTTTATCCCTTTATATGCGTCAGATACTATACCTCACTCTGAAACTATTTTCTTCTCATTCAATTTCTTCGATAAATCATTTACATCTTTCAAACTTTGAGCCAACACCTCACCATGATTCAAGGAGTAACACATAAACAGATGATAGGTACTTCGTTCGAACATATCACGTTCACTTTCTTATTTAGCATACATTTTCAATATTAACACATTACTTCTCTATATCCTTTCAATTTGTTATTTTCGACCGTGTTATAATCTTATGAAATACTTTACCATATAGTAAGGGTGAGTAAAATTCAATTTAATTAAAAAAATCAAAAAACATTTCGAATTTTGAGTTAACCGATTCAAATTATTCGACTCAACTCGAATAAATAATTGAGTTTTGAATTCGAATCAGGTTGAATTTTACAATTCGAATAACTCAAATAATTTGAATAACAGATTGGTGTAAATACCCTTTTGGTCCCTATCAAGTTTGAAAATGAACAAATTGGTTTCCCTCTCAACAAAAATTACAAAAAAAAAAAATCAAAATATTTTTAAAAATCCAAAATATTTATAAAAATCCCATAATTTATATTTTTAAAAAATTATAAAAATTTCAAAAAAAATATAAATAATATATAAAAAAGTTAAAAAATAAAAATTTTCTAGAATAAAAATTTTATAGACTTAAATAAGTTAATTAATGATTCAAGTTTATCATACTAAAATATTTTTTATTATTTTTCTTTGAAATTTTTTTCGAATATATATGGTTTCAAATTTATGTTGTCTAACATGAAATTAGTTATACTGTAACAAGATTTTAATTTGACATATTTAATTTTTTAATTTAACTCGTACAATTTCACTTGATTCAATTCGACTCGATTCGAATTTCATTTCAGTCGACTCGATTCGAAAAAACTTCAAATCGAGTTAGGATGATAAAATAAAACACGTCAACTTGATTAATTCGAAATTATTTTCACTCGATTCAACTCTATTCGATCAAACGCTTACCCCTAGCATATAGTCCATATATATATTTCTTCCTTATTGATTTCATTGATTATGTTTAGGAGCCATACAGAACTTGCCACAAGGGAAATTCATTTGAATAGGCCACGAAGAAAATCCTCCAAAGTTCTTCATTGAGAGTCCTATTAAGACACGTCACAAGGGCATTCCATCCGGAGTACGCCACAAAGGCTATTCTTTTAGAGTTTGCCACAAAGGATTTTCTTCCATAGTTCGCCACAATGGCTTTTCTTTACCGACATGTTTTTAATATGGATTTGCCTAAACTCATGTTTTTGAGGTTTGTCTATCATCATCCTGGAACACGCAGAGAACCCTATTGGGTAATCATTTCCTTTTGGTTCCTTTTTAGAAGGCGCCCTTGTCATGGTTTGATATACATTTAAGGTTACCATTTCAGGCTAAACCCTTAAAACGACAACAAATTAGTAGTTTAGGCTAAATATGTGTCACATGTATCTTCGAGCCCTCAACAAATGCTAGAGCTCGATTTTAGAACATATTTACTTGCAGACAATTCATACATCGAAACAAACTAAGCCCAATCTTTTTAATCCACAATAAGAAATCGATATAACACACATCTCATAACATATATTTCAAACCTTCAGGAACAACCATGCTTCACCTTACATTACTCATGCATCATTCAACACATGTTTGAACTAATCAGACTCTGTACCAAATTTTCACTTTATTCCCAACAATATTCACTCAATCATAGATACCCATTAGGAATCACTCACCTTACCTATTATATCTTTCAAGATCTCAGCATCACCTTTGGATTTGTTCCACAGACATCAAGATATGAACAATACCACGCAAGAGCCAGTTTAGAGACTCACTTGACAAACAGAGATAGCAGCTTGAACTCCTGATCAAACATCCAACAAGGAACTACAGCAACTACTACTTATAAAACATATGAACACCATTAAAACTCATTCGTATAACATTTACTGTCATCTCAAACCTAGATAACCCTCATACAAAGCCTTACTTATTTATTTTACTATTCATGCACTCTTACAGGCTTAATCTGTAATACCCTTAACCTGATTTGATTAATCAGACCCAGACCTTAGGTATTACCACACGAATACAGATAAGAAGCTTAATTTACTTATATAATTTACAAATAATTACAACTTACTTAATTACAAAACTACAAACTAAAATACATAATTAAATACAATGCGTAATTACAGCTTCAGCTTGAAGTAATTAAATTGCAACAATATCAAAATTTAAGAAAACGTAATCAATTACAGATAACCCAAAACATGGATTTCTAAGTAGCAATTTAGACTATAAATGGACCGCTGACTTATTCTACATGTATAATGATCGATACGCCACTTCTTGGTGTAGTCTTAGCATCATCCCACCTGGTGCAGACTCGCATCAATTTACCTGTAACATATGATACACACAGGTAAGTCATAAGAACATAGTGAGGAAAACATCCTTTACTTGCACAATGCTTGCACATTGTTACTAAAGAATTGTTATGATGTTCTTATTATTTTGGTCTTTTAACTTGTTTTTGGAGAATACTTTTCTTAGAATTTCATTCTTCATTCTCTATGAATATCATGTCTTACTCTAAACTCATTCCTTCATTATTCGCAGTTAAATCATGGCATTGCATAACACTTTAACATATCCCATGAAGCCACTATGTCTTTTTGATCTTTCTAATCATACTGGCAAGTCATACTGATTGTGCCAAAAAAAATTAATACAAAATCTTCCATATGAATCATTCATTTACGTACGTCATTGAGAGCCTTACTAGGGGACGCCACAAGGGCACTATTTCAGAATTCGCCATGTAAATTATTCGTTTAGAGTGCGCCACAAAGGCTTATCTCTCAAATTATTGCCAGAAAGGCTAACATTGCAGGGATTTCCATAGAGGCTATCCCTTCATGATTCACACACAAAGACGTTCCTTTCATAATGTACCACAAATGAGTTCCTTTCATAGTCACCACAAAGGCTTTCCTTTCATATTGCTCTACAAAGGATTTTCTTTCATATTGCGCCACAAAGGCTTCCTTTATCTATCGTGTTTTTGTGATCCTAAACTCACTTATGTTAGGTTTTCCCATCATCGCATGGGACACGTAGAAAACCCCTATGGGTAATAACCTTCCTTTAGGTTCCTTTAGAAAGTGCCATGACCATGGACTTTTCATTTCAGAATTTGTGTTTAAAGTCCCGACGAACCCCTTTAGACAATATTGTGGAGACAGACACAGACTCACTTCACAGACCATTCATGCACTAACACAAACCACACTCATCTTTTCACATATCATACCCAGTAGCATACATCTGATACACACATATGTGACCGAACCTAAACTTCTTAGATTCTATACTTGTAACACCCTCAACCTGACTCGATCTACCATATCCAAATCTCGAGTGTTAGGCCTTATATAGATGTATCTTAAAATTTTTTTCTTTCTTATTCATTGATGTAAACGTCTATCAATGAGTGTAACAGAATCTCTTATGGCGTACATTGTATGATTTCATTTACATTTCAAAATAATAAAATTCTATCGACTTTTATTCTATCTCTTATGCTATTAAGTACATATTGGATTGCTACTTAATGAACTTGTGCACAGACTCGAGCACACTATGTTTTCCCTCTGTATGCATAAGAGCCCAACGTGTCACTCCCTTGGCATAACCCTGGCATCGTCTCTTGATATATAGACATGAAAATAGAAACAACTTTTGTAAGTTTGTAAGAACTAAGTGAGCTAAACCTTAGAATACATTTTCATTCATTCTACGTTGCATATGTTATTTTACACATCCTAGGGGTATTTCTTGACTTTTCTTCCTTCTTTGGCGAGTACAATATGGAGGCTATCATCTTTCTTTCTTTAGAACCATTTCCCCTCTCTTGAGCATACTATATTTAACATCTATTTACTTTCTATATCATTTCTTAAATCTTACCTTATTATCAGACTTAATATCTTTTTCCATACTTACTAGTTTTATCATTTTCTTCAGGCGGGGTAGACTATGCCCAATACTTAACTCAAAATTCGCTCATATCTTCCTTACTTTAGTGCACTCTCTATACTTACTTTTAACTCATATATTTTCCTCACCACGTACTCCGGTGTACACTAGCCTTTTTATTCATCCCTTGTAGTTATACGGGGTTTGTCATTTATTCGTGTTAACCAAAGGCGTTGTCTTTAGATGATCATCACGAGATCTGTTCTTTAGATTTCACCATGAAGGTATTCCTTTCCAAAGATAGCCATAGAGGCTTTCTTTTTAGAGTCTCACCATGAATGCGTCCTTTTAACAAAGTTTTCCATAAGGTATTCATTTAACTCAGATATCCACAAAAACATCCTTTTAATAAAGATAGCCACAAAGGCTTCCTTTAACATAGTAGCCACAAGGCTGCCTTTTAATAGAGATAGCTAAAAAGGTTTCCTTTTAACAGAAATAGGCACAAATGCTTCCTTTAACAGAGATAGCCACAAAGGATTCTTTTTATAGAGATCACCATAAAGTTTTCCTTTAACAAAGATAGCCATGAAGGCTTCCTTTTACAGAATCTGCCATAAAGGCACTTATTTAAGTTACGCCACAAAAGCGTTTCCTTACAGATTACCACAAAGATATTCCTTATCAGAGATTTGCCACAAAGGCATTCTTTTAAGAAAAACAACCACAAAGGCTTACTTATATGAAAATTGGTGTTTTTGACGATATAGATTAGCCTAAACTCATTGTCATGAGGTTTCCCCCTCACCATTTGGTACTCACCCAACCATCCTTTAAATATTTTCCTTATGTTGCCATAACCTAACCATGGTCTTACACTATATGGTCATTAAAGTGCCATGGACTTTTCCGTTTGAAAGATTCGTGTTTTTAGTCCCAACAAACCCCTTTAAATGACTCTGGAGATAGACACAAACACTTCAAGTAAACTCATACTTGACAGACTCATTCAAATCTGACTTACTCCTAATAGACTCTTTCACAACATACTTGTTCATATCCTCAAAACACACATAGACACGCTTTACTCATTCAAAAACATTAACCATTGACCTAAGAGATCATATCCATATACCATACAAATCATTCTTGCAAGTTCATCATACATTTTCCAGAAGGTTCTAACATGCATAATACATTTGCAAGAGTAAACTTAAGGACTCACTTGACTTATATCTTTAACAACTCTAAACATCATATCTGGGTTTCTATTAAGTAGATTGTAAACTATGAATTGTACAGGGTTTTTCTAGTCATTTTTACCACCTTTTTACTTAAAAATAACATAACCCCGAGTAATTGTTAATAAATTTAGTGAATTTTTCTTAAATCTCAATCATGGACACGAATTTATGAAATATGAAAATTTGTGTTTTATTATTTGAATTTTGTGCATAAATAAAATCATTTTCATGTTATTTATTAATGTTCTATGTTTTAATAATGGAGTGGGACCATGAGGTGATATAATATGGTACATAGTATAATTCTTGGATGAACATGAACAAATCCACCCTAATTGAACAACAAAACCACGTAAAATTGAGTCATAAGGATGTTAATTTGACCGAGTTAAACTAATGTTGGACATGTTTGGTTATTTATTGGGTCATGAAACGTCCAACAAGGGGAGTCAAGGCCAAATTAGGCACAAGCATCTGGTTGCCAAAATATCAACTTTGGGGCAATTATTTGGAGGTCCCTACACTTTGAAAATCATTAAAAATTAGTACAAGAAGATTGCTGAAGAAACCGTCCACTCCATGGCTAAATTTAGCATGATTCCAAGCTTAAATCAAGTAACCAACTTACCCTAATTCCCACTTGTTATGGGCGTGCATTAATGGGAGAGAACCAATGGATCTTTGACGCCATTTTTAGTAAACTCAGCCACCAACCTCAAGTATAAATACCACACTCCTCCCACTTTTTCATTCATCCCTTAATCCCTGAAATCATCCATCATTCCTTCATTCATTACTTATCCATTCATTTTTCTCATTTTCTTCCTTCTTTCCACGCCTAGCACCCCATACTTTCCTTTATTTTTAGCCAGTAAAATCATGAAAAGGTTGTATCTTGGTCGGCCACCTTGAGGAGCAATTAGCAAAGGAGCAACATGAGGATGAGAGGAAAACATTTTCATTTAGAGTTCGCGAGAATATAGATTTGGGCAGAGTTTATTCTTCCTTTACTTTGTTATTTTGATTTAATCATATTTGCAATGTGTTTAATGATCTTGCCATCAATAATGGTAGTTTTAATCTTTTGTGTTAGGATGATTGCATTTATTCAATGAAGTTATTTAAATCATGTTTATAGTGTTTTTGTCTCAGTAGATCATGTTTTCAATTAAATTCAAGAATGTATTTCATCCATTCGTGATTGGATGCATTTGAATTAGTTGAACAATCCTAACTAGACAACATCTAATGAACATAATAATTGAAAAGTGCATACTTAATTTAGATCCTGATCCAACTAAATTTAAGGTTCATAATAACTTTGACGACCTCTATTATCTGACATAGTTTTTAGGTTTATGTGATTAAATTGTTTCAAACCTGATCCGTCTCTATTACTTCAACTGAATTCTAAGAAACCCTTATTTTAATATGGTCAATAAAATGCATACTTCACTAAGTAAAAGATTCCAAAAAGACTTAATTTGGTTTCCAAACTCATAAAAGATCGAGTTGCCGTGGAATTTTTTCCGAACACTATTAAGCATGAGAAAAATTAACTAAGATGAATAGTGTAATTATCCTAGCATATTTATGTTATTGATTGTTGAATTTTGTGTTTTTGATGCTAAACTCATCTCATACATTGCATTTCATACTTTGCATTTAGATTAAACTGCATTTAGATAATTTAATTCAGCTTAAACATCATTACTCAAAATATTGTGTTTTTATCACTAAAATGTTAACTTTAATTTTACAATTAATTGATTAATATACACAGTCCTTGTAGAGGCGATAACTCATTCACTTACTTTATTACATGATAACAACTGTGTACACTTTCACAAACTTAAGCGTTACAAGTTTTTGGCTCCGTTGCCAGGGACTTTTGCCTTAACCATTTTTTTTGTGAAATTATTCTTTTCAATTTGGTTTTTATTTCATTTTTATATAACTTCTAACTTTACTAGTTTATTCTTTATTATTTATATTTTATGATTTATTTTTTAAGTGTTTATGAGCATAGATTGAATTATTGATTTGTTACTTGTAGACCCTGAAATCAAGCGAATGTTTAGACGGAGAAGACGTGAATGGTCAGCTCATAGACAAGCCGAGATGGACCTTAGAAATAAAAATGATGGACAAGGAAATGAAGCAGATCATATACGCAATCCCATCCTTATTGCTGATGATAGGGATCGTGCGATAAGACAGTACGCTATGCCACTCTTTAATGAATTAAATCTAAGAATTAGGAGACTAAAGATTGAGGCACCGCAATTTGAATTGAAACTAGTAATGTTTCAAATGATCCAAATGGTGGGCCAATTTAGTGGAATGCCCACGGAAGATCCAAAACTTCACCTTCGATTATTCTTGGAGGTAAGCAATTCTTTTAAGATAGTTGGTGTGACTGAAAATGCATTGAGGTTAAAGATGTTTCCATACTCATTGCAAGGTCGAGCATGAGCATGGCTTAATTTATTGCCACAAAGTTCAATATCTATATGGCAAGAATTAGTAGAAAGATTTTTGGTTAAGTATTTCTCACCTAAAAAAAACACTAAGTTGCAAAATGAGATAACCACTTTTTCACAGTTGGATGATGAATCCTTGTTCAAGGCGCGGGAAAGATTTAAGGAATTACTTCGTAAGTGTCCTCATCATGAGATTCCACATTGCATCCAGTTAGAGATGTTTTATAACGGTCTCAACACACACAAAAGATTGATGGTAATGCTTCTCCGAAGTGTGCTCTCTTGTCTAAGTCTTATAATGAGGCTTACGAGATCTTTGAGAGGATCACTAGCAACAACTAACAATAGCCAACAAATCGAGCAACTTCTGGAAGACGAGTAGCTGGAGTGAACGAAGTGGACATGCTAACATTACTCTCAACTCAGGTATCTTCTATTTCTTCAATGTTAAAACAATTTACCGCTAATGGTTCTAATAATTTTGAATCCCAATCACTAAGTCAGTTTGATGTTGTTTCCTGAGTATATTATGGGGATGACCATTCTTTCAAGAGTTGTCTATCAAACCCTGAATCAATTTATTACGTGGGGAATTAATACCAAAATAATAGTGGACAAGGACCACAATCTGATTTCTATAATCCTTCATGGCATAATCATCCAAACTTTTCTTGGAATAACTAAGGAAATGGACCAAACAACAACTACATGCAACATAAACCCAACCAATCCCAAGGGTTCAACCAACAAGCCTAAAACCACTTCAAGTCGAGTCATCTAATAGTTTGAACAACTTGTTGAAGGTGTACATGGTGAAGAAAGATGCCTTAATCCAAAGCCAAGTAGCAACATTGAAGAATTTGGAAAGCCAAATGGGTCAGTTAGCTATGGAGCTTCGTAACCGTCCGCAAGGAACCTTGCCAAGAAATACAAAAAATCCAAGGAAATTGGGTAAGCAACATTGCAAGGTAGTAACTTTACGAAGTGGTAAGACTTTGGAGCCCAAGACGGTTGTGATTGAAGATGAACCTATTGGGAAGAAGGAAAGTCGATCAATAGTTGAAATTCCTACACCAGTAGAGCCAGAACTTACAAATTTTGATGAAGTAAAATCTAACCTAGTAAATTCTGAAAAGCTAACATCTTCTTTGGATGCAAATTTATCTCCTCAAAAAAGTTGTCTGATTTAACCCAAAGTTTAAACACCTTCGTATCCTCAAAATTTCCAACAAATAAGCAGAAACAGGATGTGCAATTGAAGAAGTATTTGGATGTTCTAAAGCAACTGCACATCAACATCTCATTGGTGGAGGCTTTAGAGCAAATGCCTAATTATGTGAAACTCATGAAGGACATTCTGTCAAAGAAGAAAATACTCCTTGAGTATGAGACTACCACTTTAACGAAGGATTGCAATGTGTTCTTACAGAACAAGCTAACTTCGAAATTGAAGGACCCTGGAAGTTTTACTATACCTTGTAATATCAGTGAATCTTACTATGGTAAAACTTTGTGTGACTTAGGAGTGAGCAACAACTTGATGCCCAAGTCTACTTTCAAGCTATTGGGAATAGGTGAAGTAAGACCCACTACAGTGACAATCCAATTGACGGATCAATCTTTAGCATACCTAAAAGGAAAGATCGAGGATGTTTTGGTAAGAGTTGGTAAGTTTATTTTTTTGTTGTTTTTTTCTGTCTTAGATTTTGAAGTAGATAAGGAAGTGTGTATAATCCTAAGGAGACCTTTATATCTACACAAAGAAAATTGATAGACGTGTAGAAAGGCGAACTCTCCATGAGAATTCAAGATGATCAGGTAACGTTTAATGTTCTGAAACCAATGAAATTTCTCGATCCAACGGAGGAATGTTCAATGATGGAAGAGCTAAAAGCATTAGTTTCTATGGAATAAGAAAATAATTTTGAAGACCCATTGGAGAACACCTTAGGGTCTGAGCTATTAAAAAATGAAGAAGGTAATGAAAACATTACTTTGATGGAAGCCAATCCAAAAAGCTATGTTCAACCAACACAGTTTGAGCCACTAGAATTGGAAGTTCAGGAGTTTGTGCAACCGAAGGTGTCAATCAAAAAAACCACCCAAACTCAAACTTAAGGTACTTCCTATTTGAAATATATTTATTTGGGTAACTGTTGTACTGTGCCTGTGATTATTTTAGTGGAATTAATGAAAAACCAAGAATAGCAATAGATTGTTGTTTTAAAAAAAATTAAAAATACAATTGACTTGACCATAATTGAAATTCGAGGTATAAGCCTTTCCTTTTGTATGCATAAGATTACCCTAGAGGAGGGTGAAAAAGGTAGAATTGATGGGCAAAGGAGACTCAACCCAGTCATGAAAGAGGTAGTTTGAAAGAAAGTGATCAAATGGTTAGGTGCAGGAATTATCTACCTCATCTTAGATAGTTCATGGGTATGTCCGGTACAATGTGTACCAAATAAAGGTAGAATCTCGATTTTTGAGAATAAACATAATGAGTTAATCTCAATGAGAACTGTAATGGGTTGAAAAATCTATATTGATTACAAAAAATTGAACAAAACCACTCGAAAAGACCATTTCCTGTTCCCTTTTATAGATCAGATGTTAGATCGACTGGCAGGTAACGAAATTACTATTTCTTAGATGGATATTCAGGATACAACCAAGTAGTTGTAGCCCTAGAAGACCAACATAAAACCACTTTTACTTGCCCGTATGGTATGTTTGCTTTTAGGCAAATGCCTTCTGATTTATGTAATGTACTTGCCATATTTCAACGATGCATGTTAGCAATATTTATTGATATGTTAGAAAATTTTGTTGAGGTTTTCATGAATGATTTTTATATTTTTTGGTAATACTTACGATGTTTGTTTGAGTAATTTGGCTAAGGTACTGAAAAGATACGATGACACAAATCTTGTCCTTAACTAGGAGAAATGTCATTTTATGGTTAAGGAGGGAATCGTCTTAGGGCATAAAATTTTCAAAAGAGGAATTGAAGTTGATAAAGCAAAAGTGGATGTAATTGAAAAATTACCACCACCAGTTAGTGTGAAAGGAGGTCGGAGTTTTTTAGGCCGTGCCGGATTTTATAGAAGGTTTATAAAAGAAATTTCAAAAATTTCAAAGCCTTTGTAAGCTATTAGAGAAATTTACTATTTTTGAGTTTGACAAAGCATGCTTGAAAGCTTTTGAAGAGTTGAAAAGTCGGTTAATCTCACCCACAATAATTGTTACATCTGATTGGAACTCACATTTTGAGCTAATGTTTGACACAAGCGACTTTGCTATTGGAGCTGTGATGGGGCAAAGAAAGAACAAAGTATTTCACCCTATCTACTATGCAGATAGAACTTTGACAGGAGCCCAGTTTAACTACATGGTATTTGAAAGAGAACTATTTGCTATAGGTACAAAAGTTATAGTATTTAGTGACCATGTGACAATTAAATTCTTACTCACAAAGAAAAATGCTAAACTGAGGCTAATTCGATGGTTACTCTTACTCCAAGAATTTGACCTTGAAATCCAAGACAAAAAAGTTGTTGAGAATCAAGTAGCCGCTCATCTGTCGAGGTTGGAACAAAACGAGGTAACTCATTCACTTGTTCCAATTAATGAAAAATTTCCTAATGAGCATATCTTCAAGTTAAGCCGAATTCATGAAATACCTTGGTCTGCTGACCATGCAAATTATTTAGCATGTGGAATAATTCCTCGAGAAATGACATACCAACAAAGGAAGAAATTCCATCATGATAGTTGGTATTATTTCTAGGAGAATCCATTTTTGTTTAAAAAATGTGTAGATAACATAATCAGGAAGTGTGTAGCTGGACATGGAATTGATGAGATCCTTTACCACTACCATTCATCTCCGACTGGGGGACAGTTTGGTGGTTCCTGCACTACAACAAAGATCTTACAAGTAGGATTCTTTTGGCCTACAGTGTTCAAGGATGAGTATGCATATGTGAAAAATTGTGATAGATGCTAAAGGACCGGAAACATATCAAGGAATGAAATGCCCTTGACAAACATTTTAGAAGTGGACTTATTTGATGTGTGGGGCATTGATTTTCTAGGTACGTTTCCTTCTTCTTATAGTAACAGGTAGATGTTGGTAGTTGTGGATTACCTACCCAAGTGGGTTGATGCCAAGGTATATCCAACGAATGATGCTAAGGTTGTCATCCGATTCCTACATAAGCATGTGTTTACAAGCTTTGGGACTCCTAGAGCTATAATTACCGATGAAGGATTTCACTTTGTAAACAAATGGCTTAAGTGGTTCGTTGAAAAGTACGATGTGAAACACAAGATTGCCACTGCCTATCATCCACAGTCAAAAAGGCAAGTTGAACGGGTGAACCGTGAGATCAGAGGAATCCTTGAAAATGTAGTGCAACCTAATAGAAAATATTGGTCTTGAAGGGTCGATGATTGTAACAGCTCGAATTTGGGGCTAGTCGAAACAGTGGTTTCGAGACCATAAATTTGACCAGGAAAAATTTATTTTTATTATATTTTTATGGTCTACGATTTCACAAAATAATTTTGTAAAAATTTTGTTCAAAAATTTTGACGTTTGGGCACTCAATTTAGCCAAAAGGACTAAATTGTAAGAAGTGCAAAAGTTGAGTTTTACATGTTAGAAGTGTCCAATTGTTATGAAATTTTAAATTGGAGGTCCTTAAATAGTAATTAGACCATTGGTTAAATTGTGGAAAAAAATGGACATGAGATAAGTGAAATAGGAAAATTTTAAGTTAGGGCCATTTTGGTAATTTGGTAATTAAAAAGTATTAAAAAGACCAAATAGGCCAAAAATCATCATCTTAAACCTCATGGCCGAAATTAGCAAGGGGGAAGCCATGTTTAGGGTTTTGAAGCTTCCAAGCTCGATTGTAAGTCCGTTCTAACCCCGTTTTTAATGTTCTTTATGTTTTTGGATCCCGGTAACTTGATTTAGCTTATTCTAGCAATAATGTAACCTAGGGTTTATATTTGAAAAAATACCCATAGGTAAAATGTGTTTATTTTGATGTTTTATGGTAGAATATGAAGATAAAAATTATGTTAAATAACTTTTACTAAGCGATTTTAAGTGAAAATGAGTAAAACGACATAATCGGTAAAAATACCTAATGTTCATAAGTAAGTGTTAGAGTGGGAATTTGGTGTTGCCATAGAAGGGAAAAATGTTTAGCATGTCATAAAACATAAGAATAAGAGATGAAGTGTAATTTCCGAGCTTTGGGGCAAAAGTGTAAATATGCAAAAGTTTAGGGGCAAAATCGTAATTTTTACAAAGTTAGATTCAAGGACTGTTTTGATGAATGTGAGTGTTAAATAAGTTAAATGTGTCATTATAATTCAATAAAGACAAAGAATTGACTTTGATTAGTGAAAAAGAAAAGTGAGAAAAAAGTGAGAAAGTCCAGTTGAACCTTCAGAATAAACAGGGATACAAATGAAGTGAGAGAAATGATCACATGTGTGGCACGGACTGTGTGTAGGCCATTATGTGAAAGTGAAAGTGATGATCACGTGTGTAGTACTATGTGCAGGCTACTACGTGTACCAGAAAGATAGGTCGCATGTGTAGTACTATGTGCAGGCTACTATGCGTACCGGATAGCTTTGATCACGTGTGTAGTACTATGTGCAGGCAACTACGTGTATCGAATAGTGATGGTCACATGTGTAGTACTATGTGTAGGCTACTATGTGAACCGGTATCATTAATTATAAGGTGGCTGCTATGTGCTGATCCCACCAAATATCATTGATTACAAAGGATGGCTGCTGTGTGCTGAATCCACCGTGTATCTGTTACTATTCCGAAGTGTTCATCGAGAAATTGACTAATTGAGAATACATGAGATCATGTAACGATTAACTGTAATGGAATAATGAATATATGTGTGGAATTGAATTGAATATTGACTTGAAAATGGCAAAGTGAATTTTGAATTGAATAGTGATTGAAAGTGAAAAAGTGAAATTACGAAAAAGTAGAATTAGCAACAGAACAGTTTTGGACAACAACAATCATGTGACTTTGAAAAAACACCAAAAATATTGGAAATAGAATTAGAGAGTGAATAAGATATGAAATGAAATCCTAGTGATTCTATTTTTACATAAAAGAAATAGCGCAAGCAAAAGAGTTATATATTTTGAGATATTTGAATTTTAGTGAGACAGGAACGGATTGATTTCGGAATCCCCTGTTCTTATTTTGGAAAATCATTAAAATTTTTTTAAAAAATAATTATGAGTTATAATTTATATGGTTAGAATCCTCAATGAGTATATTTTCAATAGAAACAAACTAGAACACAATTTGAATTCTGTACAATGAGATAATTAATTTTTAGTGAAGAGTGGTCAGAACTATCAGACTGCGTAACAGGGTAAACTTTAAAGAATAAATTGTACTATTTGGATAAACCAAAAATTCTAAAAATTTTATGGTAAGAAGATATGTGAGTCTAGTTTTAGGGAAAATTAACGGTTATTAATTTGGAGTTATGTAGCTCCAGATAAAAATAATTTAGTGATACTGACTTGGATAGACAACTTTGAATATACATAAGGGTGAATAAAGAAACTATAGAAAATGTTATTTCTAAGAGTGTTAAGTACACTAAGGATGTGGAATGGGGAGGAGGAGGAGGAAAATTATATATATATGAATGATTTATGTATAATTGGTTATATGATTGATTATAGTCGATAAACGTGGAAATAGAAATAAAGCTTGCATTTGTATATTATTGATCATGGATTAAGCTCATATTGGAAAATAAAGTTTCATAGTATGTATGTATGGTATATTTGGTATATTATTTGGTATGAAGTAAGACCTTGAATGGTATATGGATTAAACGCACTACCTTGTGACTATGGTTGAGTGTAATGTTTATATCTTGTGTGATATGCATAGGAAACGGGAGTGGAAAGGAAATGAAATACTAAGTTCATGCTTGAAGTGTAAAATGACGCAAAAAGGGGATGTTAAGTTAAAGGATAAATATGTATTAGTATTGAACTTAATGAAATTGAACTGTACGTGAATTAAATGGAAATTGCAAATAATTTGATTTGAATTAAATGAATTATTGTGGTATTGAAATGTATATTGGATTGAGAAATTGAATTGAATCGTGAACATTAGAATCATGAATTAAATGAAATGGAAATGAAGTATTGAATTGCATGAGTATGTATTGGGTCTCAGAAGCCCTATTTGTTACAAATATAGTATTTTGAAGTTATCACGTGAAGATTTATAAAAGCATGTTAAATATTTGAAGAGTTTAAATTTGAATGAAATTTTATAACTTGGTTTAACATTTTTATAAATGTATGTGTTCTGGTAATGCCTCGTACCCTATTCCGGTGTCGAATACAGGTAAGGGGTGTTACATTTAGTGGCATCAGAGCTACGGTTTAGTCAGTTCTCGGACCGAACATAGCATATGTGAGTCCAGCTATACATGCCATGTTATGACTCATGATGGTGTGATATCTCCGTGCTCTAACGAAATTGTTTTGTTAAGACAGAGATGATTTTCAACCGAGCTATTTTCGATAATGTTGAAAATGATATTGAGATAAATGTAAGAAGCTCACGTTATGTTGGAATTTGGAAAGGTAAGAATAGAAATTCGTGATATGTATGTGTTCATGTATGAAAAGAGATGATCATAAGTTGAAAAAAAAATGAAATGAAAGTTTATGTTGTGATAAGCTCATCCAAGTATGTTGGTGATCATATGATGCTATGTGCTCAACATATTTGATTAAGTGAATATGGTATGCGAATTTACTTAAATAGATGGAATGTGTGTTTATGTACATTTTCTTGAATAAGTGAAATCGGTACGTTCATATGATAGAATCTTATGTTTAATTGTTAAATTAGAGGTAATATGAGGTTTTGTTTTATGTCTTTATTATTGAATTATGAATATTATATTAGTATGGAAATTGAATTAGAAGATTAAATTGAGTAGAACGCAGGAATGAGTACTTTCGTTCAGTGATATGTGATGAATTGACGAAAAAGACCATATTTGGACCATGGCAACATGTGATATGTGATTTCCGTATAAGACCATATCCAGGATATTACATTGGTGTGATATGTGCTACTGTGTAAGACCATAGCTGGGTTATGGCATCAATATGTAAATATGTGCAAGACCGTAGTTATACCATGGCATAGACAAAACGAAGTACTCAATTCTGTAAGACGTTCTCTCATTAAATAAATGTCGGTAAGTAAAATGGAAGCTAAGTGTTGGAATTTAATTAGATATTAGTATTGAGCTCGAGTAAGTAAATTCATTGTGTAAAATTGTGGGTGACAGAAAATATTCATCATAAATAGATGTGTTAATTTGCTTGGAATGAACTATATGGTTATGATGATATTACATTGATGATGAATACAAAGTCATTTATATATGCATCTATAAGAGTAAGTTAGAGGCTTTATGACCTTACCATCACCCCCTTATCAGTATTGTTTTATGAAAAAAATTATATTGATGAAACAAATATGTTTTTCAACTGAGTTAATTCTGATAGTATAGAAGTAAACACTTAAATGTTTAAGTGAAAATGTATTGATTATGAGTTGAAACTCGTAAATGTATGGATCAAAGAGTATAACATTTTTTTATTGATAAATGTTATAATTATATGAGCACATGAGTTATGATATTTGGATTATGACGCTATATAGAAATTTCGATTATGAATTAGTGATTTGAGTTGGCATATGAATTATGTGTTAAGAACAAAAGTGATTAAAAGCAAATGTTTATTAAATACTTTGAGAATGTGAAATTAGCAATGAACTGGCTATTTATGATGGTATGTGTTATGCGCATTTATGTGTAAGATAAATTTAAGGCTTTACTACACTCACCCCCATATTAGTAAAATGTTACAATGAAATTTGTAAGATTTGGGTTGAATAAGCTTACGAATGTATTGTTACAGAAGTTTGTGTACGGAAGATTAATAATGTGGTCGAAAAAGTGAATGAATTAGCGAATGAAGACAATATAAAAAAAGAGAGATATTGGATAGTTCAGAAAACTACTCAGATTATGCAAAGTTACTGTCACAAAAGAAGTTAAATCTGATTAAATGATTTATTTAGGTATGTTATTTAAAGAAAGAATTAAGCAGAATCTTTTCTGGATAGATTTTTGTTAGTGAAGAGATAATGTAAATTCTGATGACAGAATTAGAAAATTGAATAATGTTTGTATTGTATTAATAGCCGAGTACAGTAGCTATAATTGGGTAGTTACTATGATTCCTTTTAGACATTTTGTGTGTACAATTATCCTCAAAAGTATATGTGACTGTTTAGTCTCAAAAAGAATTCTTATCGTATGAGAACATTAGCTAAACATATTAATAGATGAAAGTATTATTAGTCTGTTTGGGTTATGTTTGACATTGCCAAGTCTTTCTCTGGTAATTATTCCCTTGTGTGAATACGAAAATTGACGGTAAAGTCCGAGTGAGGCTAATATTTTGTTTCTACTGGTTATGTTCTGTTGAATATACGTGAAGTTATATTGCCTCTGTTACTTTAGATTCCAGTATTTATAAGTGTAATTGATCTTTCTAAACATTTTCTAGGATATCATCGGAATTGATATCATTCTATATGGGTTGTAATTTTTTTAATATTTTGTGTAGCTTCAAATGTTGAAATATCACTATCCTGATTTTTTTATGAATTTATGTGATTATCTGTAAGAGATATGAAAGTCAAAAATCATGTGTGAATTTGAAATGTACTGTGTGGAAGCAGATCATTAATCTACTATCTGGTCAGATTTTCGAGGACAAAAATCCCTAAAGGGGGGAGAGTTGTAACAGCTCAAATTTGGGGCTAGTCGGAACAGTGGTTTTGGACCACAAATTCGACAAGGAAAAATTTATTTTTGTTATATTTTTATGGTCTACGATTTCACAAAATAATTTTGTAAAAATTTCGTTCGAAAATTTCGACGTTTGGGCACTCAATTTAGCCAAAAGGACTAAATTGTAAAAAGTGCAAAAGTTGAGTTCTACATGTTAGAAGTGTCCAATTGTTATGAAGTTTTAAATTGGAGGTCCTTAAATGGTAATTAGACCATTGGTTAAATTGTGGACAAAAATGGACATGAGATAAGTGAAATAGGAAATTTTTAAGTTAGGGGTATTTTGGTAATTTGGTAATTAACAAGTATTAAAAAGACCAAATAGGCCAAAAATCATCATCTTCAACTTCATGGCCGAAATTAGCAAGGGGGAAGCCATGGTTTAGGTTTTTCAAGCTTCCAAGCTCAATTGTAAGTCCGTTCTAACCCCGTTTTTAATGTTCTTTATGTGTTTGGAGTCCCGGTAACTTGATTTAGCTTATTCTAGCAATAATGTAACCTAGGGTTTATATTTGAAAAATACCTAGAGGTGAAATGTGTTTATTTTGATGTTTTATGGTAGAATATGAAGCTAAAAATCATGTTAAACAACTTTTACTAAGCGATTTTAAGTGAAAATGAGTAAAACGACATAATCGGTAAAAATACCTAATGTTCATAAGTAAGTGTTAGAGTGGGAATTTGGTGTTGCCATAGAAGGGAAAAATGTTCAGCATGTCATAAAACATAAGAACAAGAGATGAATTTTAATTTCCCAGCTTTGGGGCAAAAGTGTAAATATGCAACAGTTTAGGGGCAAAATCGTAATTTTTACAAAGTTCGAGTCAAGGACTGTTTTAATGAATGTGAGTGTTAAATAAGTTAAATGTGTCATTATAATTCAATAAAGGAAAAGAATTGACTTTGATTAGTGAAAAAGAAAAGTGAGAAAAAAGTGAGAAATTCTAAGTTGAACCTTCAGAATAAACAGGGATACAAATGAAGTGAGAGAAATGATCACATGTGTGGCACAGACTGTGTGTAGGCCATTATATGAAAGTGAAAGTGATGGTCACGTGTGTAGTACTATGTGCAGGCTACTACGTGTACCAGAAAGATAGGTCGCATGTGTAGTACTATGTACCGGCTACTATGCGTACCGGATAGCTTTGATCACGTGTGTAGTACTATGTGTAGGCAACTACGTGAATCGAATAGTGACGGTCACATGTGTAGTACTATGTGTAGGCTACTATGTGAACCGGTATCATTAATATAAGGTGGTTGCTATGTGCTGATCCCACCGAATATCATTGATTACAAAGGATGGCTGCTGTGTGCTGAATCCACCGTGTATTTGTTATTATTCCGAAGTGTTCATCAAGAAATTGACTAATTGGGAATACATGAGATCATGTAACGATTAACTGTAATGGAATAATGAATATATGTGTGGAATTGAATTGAATATTGACTTGAAAATGGCAAAGTGAATTTTGAATTGAATAGTGATTGAAAGTGAAAAAGTGAAATTATGAAAAAGTAGAATTAGCAACAAAACAATTTTGGACAACTACAATCATGTGACTTTGAAAAATCACCAAAAATATTGGAAATAGAATTAGAGAGTGAATAAGATATGAAATGAAATCCTAGTGATTCTATTTTTACATAAAAGAAACAGCGCAAGCAAAAGAGTTATATATTTTGAGATATTTGAATTTTAGTGAGAAAGGGACGGATAGATTTCGGAATCCCCTATTCTTAATTTTGGAAATCATTAAAAATTGTAAAAAAAAATAATTATGAGTTATAATTTATAGGATTAGAATCTTCAGTGAGTATATTTTCAATAGAAACAAACTAGAACACAATTTGAATTTTGTACAATGAGATAATTAATTTTTAGTGAAGAGTGGTCAGAACTGTCAGACTGCGTAACAGTGTAAACTTTAAAGAATAAACTGTACTCTTTGGCTAAACCAAAAATTCTGAAAATTTTATGGTAAGAAGATATGTGAGTCTAGTTTCAGGGAAAATTAACGGTTATTTATTTGGAGTTATGTAGCTCCAGATAAAAATAATTTAGTGATACTGACTTGGATAGACAACTTTGAATATACATAAGGGTGAATAAAGAAACTATAGAAAATGTTATTTCTAAGAGTGTTAAGTACACTAAGGATGTGGAATGGGGGGGAGGAGGAGGAAAATTATATATATATGAATGATTTATGTATAATTGGTTATATGATTGGTTATAGTCGATAAACGTGGAAATAGAAATGAAGCTTGCATTTGTATATTATTAATCATGGTTTAAGCTCATATTGGAAAATAAAGTTTCATAGCATGTATGTATGGTATATTTGGTATATGATTTGGTATGAAGTAAGGCCTTGAATGGTATATGGATTAAATACACTAGCTTGTGACTATGGTTGAGTGTAATGTTTATATCTTGTGTGATATGTATAGGAAACAGGAGTGGAAAGGAAATGAAATACTAAGTTCATGCTTGAAGTGTAAAATGACGCAAAAAAGGGGACGTTACGTTAAAGGATAAATATGTATTAGTATTGAACTTAATGAAATTGAACTGTACGTGAATTAAATGGAAATTGCAAATAATTTGATTTGAATTAAATGAATTATTGTGGTATTGAAATGTATATTGGATTGAGAAATTGAATTGAATCATGAACATGAGAATCATGAATTAAATGAAATGGAAATGAATTATTGAATTGCATGAGTATGTATTGGGTCTCAGAAGCCCTATTTGTTACAAATATAGTATTTTGAAGTTATAACGTGAAGATTTATAAAAGCATGTTAAAAATTTGAAGAGTTTAAATTTGAATGAAATTTTATATCTCGATTTAACATGTTTATTAGTGTATGTGTTCTGGTAATGCCTCGTACCCTATTCCGGTGTAGAATACGGGTAAAGGGTGTTACAATAATGATCTATGGTTCTATCAAATTGTTTTTAAGACATCGTTAGGAATGAACTCTTATCGGTTAGTATTTGGAAAAACGTGTCATTTGCCGCGTGAGTTGGAGAATAAAACTCACTGGGCTTTAAAGCAATTAAATTTGGATCTTAAGTAAGCCGATGAGAGAATGATGTTACGGCTTGATGAGTTGGAAGAGTTGAGGCTATTTTCATACGAGGCTGCTAAAATGTATAAATAAAAGACTAAGAGATGGCATGACAACCGTATAAGACCTCATGAATTCAGATAAGGACAGAAGTTATTACTATTTAATTCGAGGCTAAGGTTATTTCCAGGAAAGCTCAAATCCCGATGGAAATGACCTTATACCATCTATAAAGTTTACCCTTATGGAGTGGTAGAATTGTACAACAACAAGGGAGGTGCATTTAAACTTAATGGTCACAACCATTCAAGGAACTAGCTTAAACCCTAGCCACCCATGCCACTCCCTTTTGCCGTTAGCCTCAAATCCTGAAAACTTTCCCCAATTTTCTTCCCTTGTCGCAAGTCCCTCTTTTTTCCGTAGCAATACCATTGTTGGAGCAGAATTGTCGCGGTCGCAACCTCGTCACTACCGCAAGCTCGCTGTTATCCCAAATTTGCCACTGTAAACCTCCACCACACACATTGTCGATTTCTTTTCCCTTCATTTTACTGAAATTGTAACTATTTTTTTGGAAAAATACCATGTCTCGCAGAAGAACTAGATCTTCCAAGACTTCTACCAAAAATTTGATTGTGATTCAAGACGAGGAAGCAATGGATAGATTTGATTCCATATTCAAGAATCAACCTATGATGTCGAAAAAATGTTTCAATTTGGAGAGCAATGACAAGATGGTTATGCCATTGTAAATTCAAAAGACAATTAATGCTTTAAATTAGGAACAATTCTGTAATGAACGACTAATGCCTAATGAAGATTTAGTGTGAGAGTTGTATGCCAACTTGAGCACACCAGATGCTAATGAAGTTCTAGTTTGTAAGAAGAAGGTACCCCTTACTTCTAAATCCATTAATGATTTGTTTAACTTACCTGATATTGAAGAAGATGAGTACTTTACCATGATGACTAATATCAATTGGGATTTTATTCTATAAGTTCTTAATGTGGTTACAAATTCGAGATTTCAACGGATTATAAGAAAGTATGGTAGTCATTCTTGCTGAAGAGAATATTTAAATCTAGTGGCTAAGGTATTATTTTACTTTATTCGATATAGCTTTATGCCTATCTCACATAGTTCTACCATCTCGATGGAACAAATGTTTTTGTTGTACGTGATTATGACAGAAAGGTCTATCAATGTTGGGAGAATTATACTCATGGAGATCAAAGACTGCGCTAGGAAAAAGGTAGGAAGTCCCTACTTTTCATCATTGATTACATCGTTTTACTTGAGGGTCCAAGTAAGATCAAAGGCAAACTTTAAGAATTGTTATGATCAAGGTTGCATAACAAGGCATGACCTTGAGAGGTTATTGGAGAATGTTGGATTATTAAACCAAGTTGAACCAAATGAGCCAAACGAACCAGAGTTAGATGGGTCATCAACCAAATCTGAACCAGAAGTTGACACAGTTGATGAGACAGAAGAAGTATAAATTGAAGAGGAACCAAACAACCCTGAATTGAGGGTGGAGCCAAATGTTGCTAAACTAGTGGAGCCAAGTTTTAATCCTGAGTTGACCATTCTTGTAATAGCCCATTTTTTAATGGTGTCAAAAATAGTGGTTTTGGGGCCACAAATTCGATGAGTAAGTTCGTAAATGTTATTATTTAATATTTATGAGTCAAATATGATATTAAAATAAATTTTGAATTGGTAATTTATGCTATTTGAAAGAATAATTAGGTTCAAGTGGTATGACCCTAAAGTTATGTGGTTTTAAAAAATAAGGTATCAGGACCTCGTTTCTATAAACCGAGCTAAAAATATTTTATTAATTATTAATTATTAAAAAAGTGTTATTAAGGTTGTATTAAAGTTTCTTTAAGAAATTTTGATGTTTAAATGGTTAATTAGGGTAAAAAGAATTAAATTTTAAAAGAGGTAAAACTTACCCATCATAGATTTTAAAATACCGAAGGGATTAATTTGGCAATTAGACCATTGCCAAAAGTCCAAGCGGTGGTGGTTGACAACCATTCCACTAACCTTTGGGATATTTATTCATTAAGTCCTAATTAGTTTAAGGTTAAATTGTAATTATGTTTATTTAGATGGAATTTAATATAATTGAAGGACCAATTGTGTAGTTGAACCTTTCTTAAATGGCCTAATAATGGGAATGATGTGGAATTATCTAGATTGTGGTAAATTGAATTTTGATCCTAATTAATTGAAAATGACTAAATTGTAAAGGTGCAAAAGCTAGTTTTTATTTGTTAAAAGGTGTTAAATGGCTAGTAAGGGTGGGTTTGGATGGGCGATTGGGTGCGGTACGGTGCGTTTAGCTTACTTTTTGTCTCACGCTACAGTATTATTATAGTATTTAATCTCACCGCCATCGTTGTTTTTACACTAACCGCAGGTAAACGCATTGCCCATCCAAACTTACCCTAAATCAAGGTATAAGGGCTTAAGTAGCAATTATTCCATATTTAAAAGGTATACACAGCTAATGACTATTTTTTTAGTTAATTATATGTTATAAATTAATATTATAACTAAAAGAAGAGTAAGTTAAAAGAAATAAACAAGCATATTACCTTTATTTTTTTATGTTCATCCTTTTCGAATCAATAAAAGACCATTGGAGAAGCCATGGAGTTTCAACAAAATTTCTTCCTTGCATGGTTGTGCTATTGAGGTTCATTTTTAATAATTTTTATGTTTTTAAAATCGCTGCAATTAGGTCCAGCTAAACCGGGGTCAATTTGTAAAACTACTAAATGTTGTAGATTATGCCATTAATGGATTTGATATGTTTTTGAAGTTTTATGATAGATTGTTAAGTTTAATTGTTAAATAGACATGTTTTATTAAGTAAATTTTGATGATTTTAAGGTATAAGGATTTATTTATGAAAATGGTAAAAATTAAGGGAAATATTACAAATGGATGATAAATATGAGATTTTATAAAAATTGATAAAAATTAGTTTGCATGCATTTTATTTAGAAATGATGAAGTTGCAAGTTTCGGGTTTAGGGACTAAATTGCAAAAAGGGTAAAATTTAAGGGTAATTTTGGAAAAATGTCAAAAGGACTTAACTGCATAAAATGAGTTGATATTTTTGTGAGAAATAGTGAATTGAATGGAATCATTATTTTAGATCAAGAATGAGTGGAAAATCGAGGAGAAGAGAAAATTACCAAATAGCCCCTATACTTAGTCATTGCTGTGATTTAGTCATGTAAGTTCGTATGAATGGTTAATATATTCATGTTATTCAAATGTATGTTATTATGTGTTCATAATGTAATTGAATGATGTATATCCAAATCAAAACTATGACGGTTATAGAGTCCTGATTGAACCATAGGAATTCGTAGGATACAAATGACATGTCATTAGGGATTTCATGTTTCGGGTGCTGGTCTTGAATGTCCTACTGATGGCTGAGGTCATGCATTTATTGTGGATACTCTACAGCTCGTGTGAGCAGCATCGTGTAACTTACATTCTGACCCAAGCTTGTGTGAGCAGGCCCATTTCACAGCTCGTGTGAACAATGATGTAAATCAAAGGTTACAATTATATGTTTAAGCACACTTTGTGTGATCTTTCCCGAGTATCTGATGAAATTCTAGATGGTTCAACGGGTAAGGTAATGAAATGGTAAGTTTTCAAATGGAATGTATCATGAACTTATGAAAAGGAAATGGTGACCTAAATGAGATGAACAAATGTGTAAGTTGCTTGTTATGGATGAATTCATATGAACCATGTATAAATGCACTAATTTGTGATTTGATGATGTTGTTTAGGCTTATACTAAGCACTTGGAAATGATAAGTAAGCAAATGTAATGAAAGATGATCGTATGGTAACGATGGTGAATTAAAAGTTATGTTTATATATATGGTTGATTTCATATGTATCATGAACAAGTATGCTAACTTATGAGTTTGATGGTGTTATATAGGCTTTATTAATCTTATGACATTGGTAAAAGTTTATACTTATTTTATAAATTTCATTATTGAAATGGTATATTATATTTCATTATTGAAATGGTATATTATGTTTCAAATTATCGGAAGCTTGAACGGTAGGAATTTTTTCGGAGATTTATCATACTATCTAGTGGAAAATTTGATACATTTTGAGTAATGTGACTAGGGTTTATAATGGAATGTATAGGGTGATTTGTAATGGTATTATAATGCATGTGTTAATCATGTTTTAGCATGTATAAGTTTTGGAAAGTTATGTTAGTTTGGTGCACCTTGATGCCTTACCAAATTAGGTGATTTTGGTAACTTTAAAGTGATTGTTGAGAATGGCGTGAAAATGGTTACTTGTGATAGTTTTTAGTTCATATTTGAACTAGGTTATTATGGATAGAAATAGACTTATTAAAATGTATAGGAAGTTATGTATTTGGTAATTTGGTATGTTATGATTGGAAGAGTATGTTTGGTTGATGGACTTGGAAGTGATAGTGTATGTGACCTATTGGAAATTGTGATGGCATAAAATTGGTTATTTATGTTGGCATGTGATGGTTAAATTGCTTTAGTTTAAGTTTTGATGTTTGTATACAAATTGAGGTGCCTTTGAATGGCACATTGGTTAGGTAAATTAGGTTGTTTGAAATGGAATATTTATGCATGTTTGAATGATGTTTAGGTACCTTGTGAGTGTGCTCAAATAGGTTGAACAATTATGCATGAAATGGTCTTGTAATGGCTTGATATAGGTAAATTTTAGTCCACACGGTCTGAGACAAGGGTGTGTGACTCAGCCATGTGAGACACATGGCCCAGCGACACGGCCGTGTGTCATCTGAGGATTTCAAAGGGTGCAAGTCAGTGAGTTACATGGCTTGACACAAAGGCGTATGTGGAAACACGAAAATATATACACTTTTTCATGCCCATTTTTAATGCAAATTCATGCAGTTTCGGTAAAATTCTTGTCGAAAAATATATAATTATTATAAATAATTATTTTGTACTTTAATTATTAACATGTTGAATTTTAATTAATTTTATAATTAATTTTGATTAATTTTGATTATTTTCGACAGATTTGCACTAAAGGCGAAAAACGGCTTTGCAAACATTACTAGAAGCACAAAACTGAAAAGCAATTTTGAAGCATCAAGGCGAAGTAATTTTTCAGTGTCCAAATTACGTGTATTAATTCATAATATAATTAATTTTAATTTTAATACAATCTAATTTGGGTTAATTAAATTATTGTTAATTAATTATGAAAAGGGGCCCAGTTGAGCTGAACCGAGAAAACCAATGTAACCGAGCACTGGGCAGCCCAAAACCGTCCCACATGTTGACCCAATCAGCTTTTTTGGCTGATTATAGGGCTTGCAAAATAGCCATTGAAGACTCTTTCAAATTGCGTTCAAACCCCTTCACTATTTATGCCTTTCTAGATTTGCCCCAACCTTAAAATAACAAGTTTGAAACCTTCAAGCTTGCCACATGTGTGAACAGCCATGGGGGGACTATATGGCTTCTGATTTTTGCTAATTTTAGCAGCCATATCAACCTATAAATACTCCCCTTTGCTTCTCACTTCAAACACATCTAAAACCCATCCATTTCTTCACCTTTCACACACTTTTCTCTCTTCATTCCTTTTCATTGTTATTCAATTTCTTCCCCTATTCCTTTACTAATTTCACCTCTTGAAAAAGAGTCCTTAAACTACCATTTGGAGAAGCATTCAAGTGTTCGTTGAAGCCTTGGTTCAATAAGAACAAGCGGAGAAGGAGGAGTAGAGCAAACTAATCAAGCCTCAGAGACACACCGAATTTGATTTTTGTTCCCTATCCTTTTAATTTTTTTTGTTATGATGAACATGTCTATAAATATTTTTGATGTTGATATGTTTAATTTAATTAACATGTATTAAATTTAATTCGTGTTAAGTTGATTGCATTTCGTCTACTTGAGTTATTAAAAATGTGTTTGTGTTGTTATAGGCCTCGATAAGATGTTTGATTAAGTAAAACCATGACTAAGTTATTCTTGCATTACAATTGTAAGGTAACTAAGGAATTAATTATTTAAACGGATTGAAATTGTAATTAATTGACACGATACTTAATCAGTGCATGTTTAATCCTCTAAGGTAGCTGAAGGTTAAATTAGCAACGGTATCTAACGATACATTAGCCTTGCATAACTTGAAAGATTATTGTGATTAAACTATTTCAAGGTAGAAATACATTGTTACCTCACGTAATCTTTTATGAGATTTTGAGATTGAATTAACTATTTGAATTGACATAGAGATATGTATAAGAGATTATTGTAATTTCATAAGTATTTATGTGTATTAACACATCTGCTTATTAAAATTTGTTTAATCGGTTGAATTGACATAGAGATATTGTCAAGAGATAAATGGATTTTGGTAGGTAAGTATGTTCATAAGTTAGAAAATTACCGAGTTGTCGTGAATTTATTCGTAACAACATAAACATTAGTTTAATAATTCTAAGTCAAGAAATGTAATTAATCTAGCAAAATTATGTCATCTTGATTAAAATCATCTTTTGAAATCGTGCATTAGAACTTTTATTTTCTCTTTATTTATTTTACTTAGTTAAAAATCTTAGTTTTTAATCACCTCCTCAAATCAAAATATTTTTCTTCACCAAAGTGTTTTAAATTGCATTAATAAAAGAATTCTTTTCATAGTCCCTGTGGGTATGATAACTCAAAATTTACTTCTCACTTTATTACTTGTTGTGATTGTGTACACTTGCACATTTTCATCATTCCAGTGTGACACGACCTTGTGACCCTAGTCAGAGAGTTACACAAGTGAGGACACGAGTTGGGATACGACCGAGTGTCCCTAATTCGAAGGTTATACGGCCTGAGACACGGACCTATGTCTCAGTCGTGTGACCCCTGTTTTGTAAATTTTGCAAATTTTTCCTAAACTTTCCAAATTGTTTCAAATTAGTCTCGATTTGCTTCTAAGCTATTTTTAAGGCCACGAGGGCTCGATTCAGGGATAATATGCATGTGTATGAATAAGCTATGATATGATTTAAATTATTGAATGTTAAAATGTTAAAATGTTTATGATTGTATAGTAAGACTCTATAACCCTAATCCGGCGACGAAGATGGGTTAGGGGTGTTACAATTCCTACTTCCTCAAAAACTATGAAGAATTAAAAATTTTAAACTATGATGGATATGTGGAAATTCATGCATAACCAACAATAAGCTTATTGGAGATATGCAAAATTTAGAGATGATTCCATACGAAATACTGTTAAAAATATCTCGAACACTTTGTATTTAAGCAATATTCATGACTCGCCTGTCTTTCTTGCTATCCTACCTAGTGTTTAGTTTTTATTCGTTAATTTGATTTCAGAATGAGGAGATTGCTTCTTTTTAAAGGGGGTAAGGCCATTTTGCATAAAAATTTAAATTTTGAAGTATGTTTTATTCTTTTCCATATAAGTATGCTGAAATAAATGAATGTTTAGAAAGAATTTTTGTTCATAAGTTAGTCTAAATGCAAGCATGATTTTTTATTTTATCTGATTTTTTTATGTTATCTTGAGTTATGGAATGCTTGTGTATTCTTAGGTCTTATTTAGCCTTTTACCATGAAAAGTAAACTTGTTTTGAAATAAACATGCATGAAGGTTTAAGTTCTTAGAATTGACTTAGTAACTTTCTTGATGCGAAATCCTATGAGGCATAAGAATCTAAACATAATTTAGGCATATTTTGTTTGGATCGTTTAAGCCTTTCAAGCCTACCTTATAAATTTTGAAGCTTGAAACCTTAATTTAAGCCTTAAAGCATATTTTATTGTTATTTACCTACATTACTAGCCATGCTACCATTTTTTTCAATTCTATATTATTTTTGCACCTATCTTATTTATACTTGTCTTGGTGAACAAATATCAGGGAAAATTTAAAAAGATGTACATGTTCTTCATATGTTTTTTTTTAAATCTCTATTCAAATGTCAAGCAGAAAGAGCAAAATAAATACTCAAAGTATTGTGAAATATTGGGCATATGTTTCAAATTTAGGTTTCGAGGGGTAAAAACTTATTAGCAGGAAGGATGTACCTCGAATTGATCCAAGGGAAAGATAAAGTTAAGATTACTTAACCTAAAATTCACTTTTTTTATCCCTACCTTAAGCCTAGCCCTATTACAACCTTACAAAAGACCTATTGATTTGAATGAATATACTGACTACATTAGTGGAGAGGAAGTGCTAAGTTCAACATATGAGGACCATTAATTAGACCTTGTGATTACGTTGTTTGATTGATAAGGAAACTTTGATCAAATGGTGAAGGTTATGTATGATCTCGAAAAGCATGCACTTTATAACTTTTGTTAGCATTTTCCCGCACTTAGAATAAAATTTTGAAATAATGTTTGCATATGCGTGACTTATCAATCAAAAGAGTTTGTGAGCATGATTTTTTAAGCATGGTTTTGTGCAAAGATTGATGCTGCTTAATCTTATTGCAAAATTGTCTAAGTAAAAGTTGTGCTTTACTTTAAACATTACTTGGAACAAGTAATGGATAAAGTTTGGGGGTGTGTAAACTTCAAATTGTATAGGGTTTTTCTAGTCGTGTTTACCACCTTTTTACTTAAAAATAACATTAATCCCGAGTAATTGTTAATGAATTTAGTGAATCTTGCTTAAATGTCAATCATGGACATGAATTTATGAAATATGCAAATTTGTGCTTTATCATATGAATTTTGTGCATAAATTAAATCATTGTCATGTTATTTATTAATTTTCTACGTTTTAATAATGCAGTGGGACCATGAGGTGATATAATATGGAGCTTAATATAACTTTTTCATGGACATGAAGAAATCCACCCTACTTGGACAACAAATCCATCAAAGTTGGGTCATAAGGATGTTAATTTGACCCAGTTAAAATGATGTTACATGATGGACATGTCTGGTTATTTATTGGGTAATGAAATCTTCCAACAAGGGTGAGTCAATCCCAAATTTGACACAAGCCTGTGGCTGCCCAAAAGTCCGCTTTGGACAATTATTTGGAGTTCCTTACACTTTGAAAATCATTAAAAATTAGCACATGAAGATTCCTTAAGAAATTATCCACTCCATGGCTAAATTTAGCATGATTCCATGCTTAAATCAAACAACTAACTCACCCTCATTTCCACTTGTTATGGTGGGCCATTAATTGGAGAGAACCAAAGGATCTTTGACGCCATTTTTAGTAAATTTAGCCACCAACCTCAAGTATAAACACCACACTCCTCTCACCTTTTTATTCATCCCTTAATACCTAAAATCATCCATCATTCCTTAATTCATTACTTATCCATTCATTTTTCTCATTTTCTTCTTTCTTTCCACTCCTACCACCCCATATTTTCCTTCATTTTTAGCTAGCAAAATTGTGATAAGGTTGTCTATTGGTCGGAAACCTTGAGGAGCCATTAGCAAAGGAGCAACACGAGGATTGGAGGTAAACATCTTTATTTAGAGTTTATGAGACTACTAATTTGAACAAATTTTATTCTTCCTTTACTTTGTTATTTTAATTTAATCATGTTTGCAATGTGTTTAATGATCTTGTAATCAACAATGGTTGCTTAAATTTATTAAGTTAGGATGATTGCATTTATTCAATAAAGTTTGTTTAAATCCTGTTTATAGTGTTTGTGGCTCAGTCGGTTATGTTTTCAATAAAATTTCAAGTATGTATTTCATTCATACGTGATTGGATGCATTTGAATTAGCTTAGCGACCCTTATCAAACGACGGCTAATGGACACAATAATTGTAAAATGCATGCTTAATTTAGATCCTGATCCGACTAAAGTAAAGGTTCTTAATAAATTTGACGAGCTCTATTATCTTCCATAATTTTTAGATTTATGTGATTAAATTATTTCAAACCTGATCAGTCTCTGGTACTTCACATGAATTCTAAGAAACCCTTAGTTTAATATGGTTAGTAAAATGCATATTTCACTAAGTCCAAGATTTTGAAAGGACTTAATTTGGTTTCAAAGCTCATGGAAGATCAAGTTTCCATGGAATGTTTTCCAAACACTGTCAAGCATGAGAAAAATAAACTAATTTGAATAGTGTAACTAGCCTAGCATATTCATGTTATTGATTGTTGAGATTGTGTTTTTGCTGCTAAACTCATCTAATACATTTCATTTCATACTTTGATTTTAGATTAAATTGCATTAGGGGTCATCTACATTTAGATAATTTACATTAGCTTAAACATCATCACTCAAAATATTGTGTTTTACTCAACAAAACGTGAACTTTAATTTTACAATCAATTGATTAACATACACAGTCCTTGTGGTGAAAATAACTCTTTTACTTGCTTTATTACTTGATAACGACTGTGTACATTTGCACAAACCTAAGCTTTACGTAGACCGACAACCCCTTATTGACAGAACATGGGAACTCATCAAGATATTTACACTTAACTCATTTTCTTTTACTTTTAACATCAGAAATCTCGAAATAAAACTTTAGCATACTTACTTTAACCAACTAAACCGAGCTGCTCTTTAATAGCTTAGTATGTAGTGTTTTAGATCCTACCTTAACAAGGGGCATCTCAGAGCCTAGATCCATATCTTCAACTCAGCTTGAAGGATGAGAGTAATTCTCTTTGTTTGTCTTTTTTTTTATATAAATAGAGATTACTTCTTGAAAAAAATGATAGAAAGGTTCTCCATTTCTTACCCGAGCTACCTTGATATTTTACCTTTGTCCCTATGGATATTTGACATGCATCCCAGTCCTATCCCAATATTGATTACGCTCGCACTTGACACATGAAGAGCATCAATAGGGTGGACAACACTTAACCATTTGAAGTAACACTTAGTTTACTTATTAAGTTTAGAGATCGCCCAAAAATTGAATGTTACCTTAATTTTAAGGAAATCTTGTTCAAATATCGCGGTCTCAAGAAAAGGAAAAGAGAAGATATTTTCTTATTAACCTAGAAAAGATATTTTCTTCTTAACCTATCTTAAACACTTAACTCAACCCAAATCTTTATTGAAACTTTTTAATCGTACATCAGTCATTAGGTGGTCTTATCCAAATCTACAATTTCAAAGAAAACTAATCAAGCACCTACCTTTGGTCCTTAACTATCTCAGCTCTCGTTTGGTTGGTTCCTAACTATTTTTCCTTACATATTGACTAGCTTAAAGCTAACCTTATATTATACTCTACACTATTGACTTAAACTCATATCATAAAGATCATTCCCCTTATGTATAATGGAGTCTGCCCACTCTATGTGCCAACCTAGTGTTTGCCAACATCAATGCGTCATAGGCGTACTCAAAGGGTTCTTATACTTAGTCTAGTTCTAACACTATACATATTCAAAACTTATCTCGTTTGTCTTATTTCCCTAAATAGTATCTAGACACCAAAGCTTCATCGGGCGAGGTGTTACAATAGCATAACACGCATTCTATTTTCAACATTCACTCATACAATTACATAACCATCATACTATACTTTTCTAGCTTTGGCATTTTCCAACATCAATGCGTCATAGGCGTGCTCAGAGGGTTTTTATACTTAGTCTAGTTCTAACACTATACATATTCAAAAGTTATCTCGTTCGTCTTATTTCCCTAAAAAATATCTAGACACTAAAGCTTCATCGGACGGGGTGTTACAACAGCATAACACGCATTCTATTTTCAACATTCACTCATACAGTTACATAACCAACATACTATAATTTTCTAGCTTTGGCATCATTATTCAATCAGTTTCTACAAAAAATTTTTATATGAAAAATATTCATACGAGATTCAGCTTAGAACTCGCATAGTTCTCACCTAAGAAAGTCCAAAACTCCAGATCCATACTTCAATCACGCGTAAATAAACATCAACTACTTCTACAGAACATGAAAACCCATTAAGATCTATTCATATACCCCTTTTCCACCATTTCTAACATTAAAAATCCCTAAGCAAGTCCTTTTGTCTTTATCTTATTGATTTACCGAATCTAACAGTCTTACCTTTCACAACATAACATGTAAGGTCATAAATCTTACATTGACATTAAGTAATAACCAGTAAAGATCCAGATCTACAATTACAGCTTAAAGGAGAAAGAAATATTGTAGGTTCTTTAAGTTTCAGGTAACAATACTTCTTAAAGAAGGAAGAAGTAAACCTTCCAGTTTTTCTAACTCGAATATCTAAATATCTAACCTAAGTCCTTGTTGGAACCTAACACATGCTACAAATTGTTACCACCACCTTTATAAATGGTTTACAACTATGAAAACCCAATATTTTTATATTTTTCTCTGGTTCCACTGTTCGATTACTTCATAACCAATTCATTTAGATCGTGACTAAATGAACTGGGCGTACAATACATTCGGCGATTACCCAAGTTACCCAAAATCCTCAATACTCTTACCAATCTCCTCCTCTTAATGACTCAATACATGCCATAAAAAATTCTTTTAATATGCTAACATATACTATACACCAGATCTATACGTAAAAAACATAAATTGGACGGATATTACTATGCCACTCAGATTACGTTCGGTTTACTCGTCAAATTTAGGTCTCGCTAAAATAGGGTGTCTCATAATAGTTCATAACTTTAACATGTAGAGGAATAAAACATACCTTGTCATGGAGTAATCATTGATAAAATCCAAAATTTCAACTTCAACTTGAAGGAGGAAGAAATATTGTTGGTTGTTTAAGATTCAAATAGCTGCACTTTTCAAGAAGGAAGAAGAAAACTCCCCCTTTTCTTTAGCTTGAATATATATAACCTAAGTTCCCATTGGAACTTGACACATGTCACAAACTTTCAAGATTGCCTTTATAAATGGTTTACAATAATGAAATTCCAATAAATATTATTTATATTTTCTTGGTTTGTCCCTTCGCTTCATTCCCAACCACCTCGTTAAAGCGTAATTAGCAAAATAACTAAATGAATTGGGCACATGATTCTCTCAACGATAATCCTTACTCACAAAGTTTTAAATACTTTACAAATCTCTTCTTCTTTACAACTAAATACATTCTGAGAAAAATCCTTGCACAATATTCTAGTTTCTACTATGCGCCTGATTTGTACCCAAAAACAACAATTTGGGTTGATAGATTAAGTCTTACATATAACTCTCACTCTGCTCACCAGAACTTATGACCTACCAAAACTGAGTGTTACAATGGCGATTTCACAAGCTTCTAGAAACCTTTTTCATCTTTGATCTACCGTAATTTGGTGTAGCAAATTATACTAGTTTTCACACTATAGATTCTTAAACATAACCATTTTAGTTAAGTTTTAATTACATTTTCGTAAGTTTAGGTAAGTTTAAAAAAATGTGTAATTTGAGTCTTTTTTTTTACCTTAGGGACCGAATGAGGCCTAAGGGTGAGCTAATACACTTTATGAGCGTGTAGAAGATTAGTAGAAGGCATGATACCTAGATACTGGTCCCTCAATTGCAATAGGGAGCATTAGATGTCACAGCATAGGGAGCAGAATAGAAGAATTTCAAAAACTGCCTTCAATGTCGCCACACAGCTTGAGGATATTGCGACATACCCCAGAAAACACCCAAAAATTGAGCATACTACCCTTATTGTCGCGACGCAGGACCTAGTGTATAGTGACATCAACTCTATATGAGAAAAAATTATGAGCAAGTGGCGTTTTGATCTACACAATCAAATATTAAGAACGAGGATGGCAACTGACGTAGGGTTAAGAACGTCGGCCACCCTACAGTCTATAAATAGGCTCATTTAACACATGTTTTGTGCACCTTTTCATATTGTATAATTTTCTCTTTAGATCTAGTCTTTAGTTATTCTTTTTTCTTAGGTTTTAGGTTTTGTTTCCATTTTTGTTTTTTACTTTTGATGGAGAAATCAGATTTGAGAAATACTATCAAACTCTATAAGGATTCTGCGCTTAATCTAAATACAAATCAGGCTTCGTTTAAACTCTATTTAAACTCTATTCTCTTAAACTATTCTTTATATTTATTCTTTCTACCAAGTTTATATTGTTTACTAGACCTGTGAAGAACTAATCCTCTTGTGGGGATTCACGAGTGGAAGTGTGAAAAATTAATCCTTTTGTAAGGATTTCTTAACGAATCAAATATTTAGGAAATGAAAAACCTAAACCCTAAGTCTTACAACCCTAGAAAGTCATTGAGGTTGGAATTAACCCAAATTTGGTATGGCTTATCGGTGAACACCTTAACCCTGAACCAGTCTGGATTGTGAGGTCAGAAGATAAGTAGTTCTAGTTGACTTAGTATTTCTGTGGAAGATCGGAAGATCCTGCTGGTGTATTGACCAGTTGATGGAGCAATAAAACTTAAGACGATAGTTGTTAATGACTATTGAAGTGAGCTAATCACCCATGCCTAGATTTGATACATATTTGATAATTTTATTTCTCGTGTTTCATTTATTTACTTTCTTTTATCTCATTTCTTATTATTTTTAGTATAGTTTATCAAAACCTTTCTTTTAATTTTTTGTACTTAGATCTATTTATGTTTAGATTAGAATTAATTTAGTGCTCACCTCCCTTGGCTACGATCCTTAGAGTACGCACCTACTCTGTTGTAACTAGATTACAACTTAACCCGTATACTTGTCGATACCGTCTTTTCTATATTGTGAAAGATTTATACTCAGGACATTGGTATGTCTAGAGGCAGTTAAGTTGTCAGTGTCGTTGCCAAGGAGACAATGTCACTATATAAATTTTAATTTTTACATATGAATAAAATAATTAGGAAATTTTTAGGGTATAGATAAGAATTAATTTTTCTTTTTTTCTACTAATCTTGTCTTTTTTGGTTTAGTGTATGACCTATGAAGCTAGTTAGAGATCTAGAAAGAATAATCCGAAAGAATCGTCGACAGCCTCAATAGCAGTAGCAACAACCAATGCAGAATCCATTACCTGCTGGAGGTAATTTACCACCACGCGAGAATCCACTGATTGACAATGCTAACAATAAAAAACTAGAAGCTCCACCGCCACCAACACCACAACTACTTACAAATATAAACATGGCATGTAACGAGAGGACTCTAAGAGAGTATAATGAGGCCAGCCATGACGGCCAATAATTTCAAGATTAAGCCAACCAGGATCCAGATGATATAGAATAATTTGTAGTCTTGAGGAACAATGATTGAAAATCTCTGTCAACATCTAAAACGGTTCCACCAACTTTGTGATACCTTCAAATACAATGAGGTCACTGATAACACTATTCGTTTTCAGTTGTTCTGCATTTCATTAATCGATAACCCCTTTTCTTCGTTAGATTCGTTAGCACTAGGATCAATCACGACATTGGACAAACTCGTAGGGAAATTCCTACAGAAGTTCTTTCCCATTAGCAAGACGGTCTAGCTAAGAATGGAAATTTCGATGTTTAAACAATTAGAAGGGGAAAGTTTTCATGAAACATGTGGAAGTTTTAAAACATTGATTTAGAGATTCCCACACCACGAATTGCTTGAGTGGTTAAGACTACAAATTTTCTATAATGGGTTGGATGTGCATTCAAGACCAAGATTAGATGGAGCAGCAGGAGGCCCACTAATGAATAAAACGTACAAGGATGCGTACGAATTAATAGAAAGTATGGAAATGAATTCCTGCTAGTGGCGAGTTGAATGATATACATATGGCCAAAGACCATCTATGATGAAGGCTATCTAGGAAGATAACATATATCAGCAATTAGTGGACAATCGATCGAATAGAGGCTGAGAAGAATGAACCGACTGTCTATACAGGAGACAAACCACTCTTCCACTATATTAACAATCCCACCGAGGGTGTGAACTACATCAAAAATAGGGGTTAAAATCCCTATTCGAATACCTATAGTCCTAGATGTAGATATCACCCAAATCTGAGATGGGGAGGAAACCTATTAGGAGGTAAGAACTCTAACCAAGTTAAAAGCACTAACTATCAACCTCCTTATTTATAGAAACCTGGGAAAAGGGCTAACCCAAATGACCATACTGTATGTGGTCAACGTCTGGATAGAATTGAGCGGGAGATGCTGTCAAAGAGAATAGATGTAAAGTAGGTGCAGTCTAAGTGAACTAATTTAACAAGAACATTGACTAAGCTTGAAGATAAGATGAGCCAATTGATGAGCACGATGGGGGATATAAAAAGACAAATTGGCAGAATTATTCCTAGTAATACCAAAAATAATCCTCGTAGAGAAGGGAGGGAGCATGTGAAAGAAATAGTGCTCTGATTGGGTAAAGTACTAAGTAGCCTAGAGAACCCAACTCGAGAGATGCATAAGGAGAATACTGATGATCTTTAGGAAGAACCCTTAGAAGTTGATGATGAACCAGAGTTAGAGGAATCAATTACAATGGCAGTTGAACCGAAGAAAGAAAAACTTAAAGATTCTGTCATTGCAAAGATACCGTTCCTTTCAAGGCTAGAAGAGAAGCAAAAATAGGATGAAGACGAGTTTGGAAGTTTTCTAAACTTGTTCAAAACATTAAATGTCAACCTGCCTTTGATTGATATGGTTGAAAACATTCCTAAGTATGCTAAATTTTTAAAGGAAATTACGTTTAGGCATAGGAAAATTAAGGTAGTTGAACAAGTTAATATAAGCTCTTTCTGTAGTGCTATTATTTTGAGACCCAAAAAGTTATACAATTCCTATAGAAATATGGAGCATTCATTTTAATAGAGCTCTATGTGACTTAGGAGCTAGCATTAACCCTACATCAATAATTAATCAGGTAAAACAATTGGATCTAAGCTAAAGGAACTCGCATAGTCAAAGAAAATGATAGGAAAAGTTGATACATGAACTTAGGAGTAGATTTAGAGTTAATTCAATTTATTTGGTTATTATTACCATCTCGCTTCCAGATTAACACTACTAATTTGTGACTCGAGTAGATTACTAGTTATTTTAGATAATTGGCTTAATAGTAGTTTTCCCCAAACTGCAATCCCTAGGGTACAATCCTCAGAATACTTACCAAGTGTTTCATAGTAAACAAATTATATTACAACCTAACCTGTATACTGGCGGAAGCCACCAAAATTTTATATTTGGTTACAATATTCACACTCTAGACATTAGTACATCAATAGGCAATCAAGTTGTTGGCACCGTTACCAAGGATTGCGATGGTGAAAATTGTTATTGTTTTAAATACTTTGTAAAATAATATTAATCAAAAGACAAATGAGCTAGATAGTGTACTAATTTTTATATTCATTAAGTGTGTTATTTTTCTCAATTTTTTATTTACCTTGTTGACTAGAAGATTTAGTCATAGAGAAATTTGATTATAGGTGGTTTAATGATGAGAGGACTTTTTGGGACGATGAATGGAACTACGTAATGGGTTGGTAGAACGGAGCCTTAACAAACCAATGGAGCGACGACAGCGAAGGTGGAGAAACTAAATATGAACCTCTGTTTGAGTCATACAACCAAGAGAATGATATGCTCGAACATTCAAACGAGCGCTTTTGTGATTCATATAATATGCCTTCATGTGAATTTGCTATGTCGTCCAACTTTGAGCTGTTACCAAACATGTTAGACATGGCAATACAAATGTGGAATGTAACACCTTAACCCGTAATCATCGCTGGAATAGGGTTTCGAAGCATTACTGTAAAAACATAACATAAACACACATATTTCCAAACATTAATATAAACATAGCATAATCAATACATATACATCCATATCGTCCCTTAATCAAGCCCTTGAGTACATAGAAACATTTTAGAAATGATTCGGGACTAAATAGAAAACATTTGGAACATTGAGAAAAAAGTTAGAAATTTCAAACTACAGGGGTCACATGGCCATGTGGCCAGGCTATGTGATTCACATGGCTGAGACACACGCTGTGTCTTATGTTGTTTAACAATCGAATTAAGGACACACGGCCATGTCCCAGCCCATGTCCATGCCCATGTAACTCTCTGAGTTGGGTCACACAGCCAAGCCACACACCCGTGTGCCAGGTCGTGTAACACTCAAAATGGCCTCAGACGCCCGTGTGCCAAGCCGTTTGCTAGGCTGTGTAACTCCCTGGCTTGTATCATGTAAAACCTATAGGGGACACATGGCTGTGTCACATGGCCGTGTGTTACACATGGCTGGGACAAACGCTCGTGTCTTAGGCCGTGTGGGCATGAAATTGGCCAAAATCAAGCCATTTCCATCACCCATTTCATGCATGTACCTACAAGCCATTTCCACCCTTTTTTAAAGCATCAAAACATACCAAAACATGCATAAAATGACCAATTCACTAAACCATTATTCCATCCAACCAATATGCCAACAACGCACCTCCATCACAATTCAACAAATATATCTAAACATATGCAAGATTGACCATATCTCTTTCATATCCAACTAGCTCATTTCTAATTCAAACCATAACCTAACTTGTTCACATTGCAAACATACCATCACTTACCAATTTGGTCATTAAAACATGCATCAACTTAACCATATTAACACCAAACCACAAGGTATCAAAAGTACCAAAAGTACCACAATTTCAATGTAACACCCCAAACCCGGTCTAGATGTTATGACTGAATCTAGCGATGTCACATTGTAACACCACTTACCTGTATTCGACGCCGGAATAGGGTACGAGGCATTACTAGAAGACATACATTTGCATACGTATTAAACCGAGTTACAAAATTTCATCCGAACTAAAACTTTTAAATTACTAACGTGTTTTTATAATTCTTTACAACATATCCTCGAAATATTATATTCATAACAAATAGGGCCTACGAGACCCGATATTTACTCATGTAATTCAAAGCTTCATTTTCATTTCATTCAATTCACAATTTCTCATGTTCACAATTCAAATCAATTTCTCAATCCAATATATATTTCAATCATCTAAGAATATAATTCAAGTTACACGAACTTACTAGGCTAAATTGTAGAAATACCAAAATTTAGGGACATTTTGATAATTTTCTATTTTCCTCAAATTTTCACCCAATCTTGATATAAATTAATATTTCATTCAACTTATTAATTTCAATAATAAAACAATTCATTTCATGTAATTTGGTCACTTTTTGACATCTTTACCAATTTACCCTTAAAATATTACTTTTATTCAATTTAGTTTTTGAATCTAAAACATGCAAATTGGCCATTTTTTATGAGAACTCATGCTAGTTGAATAATCATTTATTTTTATCCTTCTCCTCTCAATTCCACATCCTTAATGTATAATATGCTTATATGTAACATTATCTATAATTCCACCATTTATTTATATATTAATTCAAAGCTGTCCACTTGAGTCATAGTCATTAAATTATTTATATCTTGAGCTACGAAACTCAAATTTAGATCCGATAAATTCATATGAAACTACACTCACATATATTCTTACCATAATATTTTCATAATTTTTGGTTTATCCAATAAGTACAGTTTATTCTTTAAAGATTCCCCAATTTCACTATTTGACAGTTCCGACCCCTCTTCACTAAAAATTAATTATCTCTTTATACAGAATTTGGATGATGTTTTTGTTTGTTTATATTGAAAATAGACTCATTCAGGATTTTAAACATATAAATTTAAGCCTCTAATTATTTTTATTCAATTTTTTATGATTTTCCAAATTTTGAACAGGGGAACCCGAATTCATTCTGACCTTGTCTCACAAAATTTATTATATCTCATGATTTAAAATTCCATTACTTACACCGTTTCTTCTGTGAGAAACTAGGGTTAATAAGATTTAATTCCATATTTTATTAATACTATAATTCAATTTTCACAATTTATGGTGATTTTTCAAAGTTAACCTACTGCTACTGTCCAAAACTATTTTAGTGCAAAATGTTGATTACAGGGTGTATAACTCCCTTATTCCATTTCTCTATAATATTTCTCATCACTTTCACTTATTTCTCTTTACTAATATATCAAGAACTTAAGACCTTATATAATAAAACTCTACTATAACATTATTTCCATGCTTTTTCAGTAATATCAAACTTTAAATATATATTGAAATCTTGATGTTCTTACCTTGTGCTATTGATTTCAATCTTTAACTTGATTTTCTCTCTCCTCCAGCTTCTATTTCTTGAATCTAACTTGATATTCTAGCTCCCCATTGCCTCCTTATCAATTTTCTCTCTTGGTGGTTATGGAAATTTCTTTGATTTCTAAGTGAAAATGGTGAATTTTTGGTGGGAGGACCAAATTGTAAAGAAAGGAAAACTTGTTTCTTTTCCTCTCTTCTCACGTTGGTTGCATGGAAAAGATGATGATTTTTTTCATCATCTATCCTCCCTTCTCTATTAATCATTTAATAATAAAATAATACTAAAAACCTTAATAAAATATTAATTAAATAACATTTATCTAATTAATTAATTAAAAATATCACAAACATCATCATTACCTTCTAGAATTCTCTCTCTCTATTTGACCATTTTCCCTTTATAATCTTTTGAAATTCCATCATTGAGTCATCACTTAATATGGTAAAATTGCAATTTAGTCCCTCAAAATTCTTCATATTTTCAATTTGGTCCTAATTTATCCATTTTCCTTAGTTTCTAGATTATTCCACTCTTAAAATATTTTCACTATTGGTCCTTCAAATTCTTTGTATTTACACTTTAACCCCTCAAATTTTGAGTATTTACTATTGGGCAACAAAACTTTTCTCATTTTTACAATTTAATCCTTTCTTAAATTAATATGTGATAATATACTTCCCAATGTTGACATAACTCAATATTACCCTTTTTATCACTTTATTTCCTTATTTTACTATATCAAGAATATTATCTTACTTTCTTACTGTAGTAATTTTCGGGGTATTACATTTCTCTCCCCCTTAAAATAAATTTCATCCTTGAAATTTCCTTGTTTTATTTTGATCATGAACTTCATCATTTCTATATTCTTTCAATTATCATTTTCTATCCATTCTTATCACTAACATTTCTAGTTTTTATATCATTTTGTACTTCCTTTTCAATAATATTCTTCTTTTTACTGAATCGAGTTCTTATTTTCTCTCTTTCTTCATAACCAGAAGTCCTTTCTTCATTTAGTTTTCTTAAAGTTATCTATATCATTCTATAGTTCCCTTCTGTACATATTTACCTAGATTAGTATTTGTATTCATTCTCTATTCTTTCATTTCAAATTTTATTTTTAATTCAATATATCAAACATGAATCAGAGGTAAATATTTACCTTGTAACGAAAATTATTTATCTTTTTTAGCAGAGGCTCAGTAGATTAAACAGAATACTTAGGATATACGGAACTGATATAGAGGTGCATTATTATGCACTATTAAACAGAAAGCACTAAAGTATTATACAGAGAACATAAATGTGCTAATAATCAGAGAGCACCGATGTGCTAATAATCAGAGAGCACGCTAAACTCCCTTAATATCCTAATAGTTCTAATCTCATCTACTTGGGCAAGTTATTTCATGCATGCATCTCACTTTTACACTTTTCTTATAATGCTTTTACATGATTTACAATTTAATTCTTGTATCAATAATCCATATATTTATATCTTTTCTACCTTTAATACATGTATTATATTTCAAAATACATTATTCATCCGTAATTTACTAATAATTCATATCATGTACTTCACATATCACGTTTACATGTTTTGCAATTTAGTCATCAGCACAATATTTCTTGTAGCAAAACAATATACTTTCTAAATATGCATGCAAAACAGAACAATAACAGGTCATAAACTGACCAGACCAACAGGGCTTTCGTCTAACATTATAATTAGCTAACATTCTCACAACATAAGAACTCTATCAGAACTGAACAATTACACATACATATCTCTGAGAACAAAATAATATATATAATATCCAGAAAAGATCATCATGTTCATTGCGACTGTAACCTTCACACACAGACATCTTTACCACTTAATTACCATTTCTCTAACTAATTATGTTATCACGAATCTCACTTTATTCCATTCACTAAAAAAAAAACTTCCAATTAATACATACATTCTTTTAGGTATCATACCTGAATATTTTGTCTCATCAAATTTAACTTCTTCTTTATTTACTTTCTTACTTGTTTACTTACTTGCTTGCTTAAACAACTCATGATTATAACTTACTCCTTCCTTATTGAAATTCCTATATCAACTAATAACTGAAATATTCTTAATCCTTATACTCACCTAAATCTATTTATCATACTTTTACCTGAACTTTCATGTAACATAATTTCTTTACTAGCCCGTTGAATTACTTGGAATACTAAGGATACTCAAGTCTCTTATCTGAATATAACATGCCAAAGCTATGTCCCAGACATAGTCTTACATGGGATTTTTCCTGTACTGCCAATGCCATATCCCAGATATGGTTTTACATGAGAGTTCTCATATCAGTGCCCATGCCATGTCCCAGACATGGTCTTACGGGGGACCTCTCATCTTGGTGCCAACGCCATATCCCAGACATGGTCTTACATGGGACCTCTCATCTCGGTGCCAACGCTATGTCCCAGACATGGTCTTACATGGGACCTCTCATAATTTTAATAATGCCAATGCCATGTCCTAGACATGGTCTTACACTGGCTCACATATCAATGTCGATGCCATGTCCCAGACATGGTCTTATACGAGATCACATGCCGATGACATATCCCAGATATGGTCTTATACGGAAATCACATATCACATGTTGCCACGGTCCAATAATGGTCTTTTCCGTCAATTCATCACATATCACAGAACGAAAGCACTCATTCCTGTGTTCTACTCAATTTGATCTTTCAATTCAATTTTCATACTATTATAATATTCATGGTTCAATAGAAAAGACATAAAACAAACATCATATTATTTCTAATTTAACAATTAAACATAAGATTCTATCATATAAACATACTGATTACACTTATTCAAGCAAGTGTACATAAACATACATTCCATCTATTTGTGTATATTTACTTACCATATTTACTTAATCAAATATGTTGAGCACATAACATCATATGCGCGCTAAGCAAACGCGGATGAGCATATCACCATATAAACTTTCATTTTATTCTATGTTTTTACATTTTTCAACTCATGGTTGTCTTACTTCATACGTTAACACATACTTATCATGAATTTTCTATTCATACCTTTCTAAATTTCGTTCCATCATAAACACATTTCAATCACCTCAACATAATTTTTTTTCTTTTAGCATTATTGGAAACAACTCGGTTCGAAGTCATCTCTGTCTTACAAAACAATTTCATTGGAGTCGGAAGATATTACATTATCACGAGTAATATAATGGCATGTATAGCTAAACTCACATACACTATGTTAGTCCAAGAACCGACTAAACCATAACTCTGATACCACTAAATGTACCACCCCAAACCTGGTCTAAACGTTGTGACCGAATCTAGCAATGTCACATTGTAACACCCTTTAAATGTATTCGACGTTGGAATAGGGTACGAGGCATTACTAGAAGACATACATTTGCATACGTATTAAACCGAGTTACAAAATTTCATCCAAATTAAAACTTTTAAATTATTAACGTGCTTTTATAATTATTTACAACATATCCTCGAAATATTATATTCATAACAAATAAGGCCTACGAGACCTGATATTTACTCATGTAATTCAAAGCTTCATTTCCATTTCATTCAATTCACAATTTCTCATGTTCACAATTCAAATCAATTTATCAATCCAATATATATATTTCAATCATCTAAGAATATAATTCAAGTTACACGAACTTACTAGGCTAAATTGTAGAAATACTAAAATTCAAGGACATTTTGATAATTTTCTATTTTCCTCAAATTTTCACCCAATCTTGATATAAATTAATATTTCATTCAATTTATTAATTTAAATAATAAAACAATTCATTTCATGTAATTTGGTCACTTTTTGACATCTTTACCAATTTACCCTTTAAAATATTACTTTTATTCAATTTAGTCCTTGAATCTAAAACATGCAAATTGGCCATTTTTTATGAGAACTCATGCTATTTGAATAATCATTTATTTTCCTCCTTCTCCTCTCAATTTCACATCCTAAATGTATAATATGCTTATATGTAACATTATCTATAATTCCACCATTTATTTATATATTAATTCTAAGTTGTCCACTTGAGTCATAGTCACTAAATTGTTTATATCTTGAGCTACAAAACTCCAAATTAAGATCCGCTAAATTCCTATGAAACTAGACTCACATATATTATTACCATAATATTTTCATAATTTTTGGTTTAGCCAATAAGTACAGTTTATTCTTTAAAAATTCTCCTATTTACTGTTTGACAGTTCCAACCCCTCTTCACTAAAAATTAATTATCTCTTTATACAGAATTTGGATGATGTTTCCATTTGTTTCTACTGAAAATATACTCATTAAGGATTTTAAACATATAAATTTAAGCCTCTAATTATTTTTATTCAATTTTTGATGATTTTCTAAAGTCAGAATAGGGGAACCCAAATTCATTCTGACCTTATCTCACAAAATTCATTGTATCTCATGATTTAAAATTCCATTACTTACACCGTTTCTTCTATGAGAAACTATACTTAATAATATTTAATTCCATATTTTATTCATACTCTAATTCAATTTCCACAATTTATGGTGATTTTTCAAATTTAACCTACTGCTGCTGTCCAGAACTGTTTTAGTGCAAAATGTTAATTACTAGGTGTATAACTCACTTATTCCCTTTCTCTATAATATTTCTCATCACTTTCTCTTATTTCTCTTCACTAATATATCAAGAACTTAAGACCTTATCTAAGAAAACTCTACAATAATATTATTTCCATGCTTTTTCAATAATATCAAACTTTAAAAATATATTGAAATCTTGATGTTCTTACATTGTGCTATTGATTTCAATCTTTAACTTGATTTTCTCTCTCCTTCAGCTTCTATTTCTTGAATCTAACTTGATATTCTAGCTCCCCATTGCCTCCTTATCAATTTTCTCTCTTGGTGGTTATGGAAATTTCTTTGATTTCTAAGTGAAAATGGTGAATTTTTGGTGGGAGGACCAAATTGTTAAGAAAGGAAAACTTCTTTCTTTTCCTCTCTTCTCATGTTGGTTGCATGGAAAAGATGATGATTTTTTTCATCATCTATCCTCCCTTCTATATTAATCATTTAATAATAAAATAATACTAAAAATCTTAATAAAATATTAATTAAATAACATTTATCTAATTAATTAATTAAAAATATCACAAACATCATCATTACCTTCTAGAATTCTCTCTCTCTGTTTGACCATTTTTCCCTTTATAATCTTTTGAAATTCCATCCTTGAGGCATCACTTAATACCATAAAATTGCAATTCAGTCCCTCAAAATTCTTTACCTTTTCAATTTCGTCCTAATTCATCCATTTTCCTTAGTTTCTAGATTATTCCACTCTTAAAATATTTACACTATTGATCCTTCAATTTTTTTGTATTTACACTTTAACCTCTCAAATTTTGAGTATTTACTATTGGGCAACAAAACTTTTCTCACTTTTGCAATTTAATCTTTTCTTAAATTAATATGTCATAATATACTTCCCAATGTTGACATAACTCAATATTACCCTTTTTATCACTTTATTTCCTTATTTTACTATATCAAGAATATTATCTTACTTTCTTATTGTAGTATTTTTTGAGGTATTACATTCAAAGCAACATTTACATGCCAAAAATATCAACTAGCCATTAAACATAAGTCCACCTATACATGCCATTATAACCTTGGCAAAAACATCAAAAACTACTGATATATTCATTGGATAGTGTGATAGGTCTCCGACGAGCTTCCAAACTAATCGAGCTTTTAATAATCTATAAAACATAGGAAATAAAACTACATAAGCATATAATGCTAAGTAAGTTCATAAATCATAAATATAGCTTACCATTTCAATGCACAATCTTATAATTTAAACATGATTCAATCCAACATAAGCTTGGCACAAGCCTGAGCATCATCAATAACCCATGTTAGTACTCTAACACATAACTCAAAAAAGTTCTCACATGGTGAGGTAGATTACATGAATATAGTGCCATTGAATTCATACTTTCCATAAACATAAATATGCATACATTGATCATTATCATTTCATACCCTTCCTTAAGTTCATAACATAGTCAATTGGAACACTTATCATTCCTTCCCTTTACATGCTCATTGAACCACTTAGAATAATATCAGATACATGGAAAAGCTCACACAAAGTGTGCTAAACATATGGTCGAAACCATTCCTTTTCCTTTTCCTTTACATCGTTGCTCACTCGGGCCATAAAATGGGTCTGCTCACACAAGCTGACGGTCGGAATGTAAGCTACAAGATCCACTCACACAAGTTGACGAGCATCCGTAACAAATGCAGGACCTCAGCCATCGGTAGGACATTCAAGACCAGCACCCGAAACATGGTAACCCTAATGACATGTCATTTATATCCTATATATTCCTGAGGTTCAAACAAGGTTCGATAGTCATCGTAACATCGTAGGCTTCTCATCATTTCGTTACGTGATATATAGCACAATAACATAAATATCAAAATAACATTACAATGTTATTTAAACATACAAACTTACCTCAATACCCTAAAGATGTCGAAACAAGATCAACTAATCCAAGGCTTTAGTTTTTCCTAGTTCTAGATCCGTACGAGGTTTATCTTGATCATGCAAGCAAAATGCAATGGTCAAACCCTAGCTATTCTTTTTCTTATTTAATTTTATCTTTATTTACCTTTTTACATTTTTAAACCTTTAAAAACATTCATAATTTCAACGAAACCAACCCATGAATATCCACTGACTATATAAATGGTCTATTTACCATCTAAGTCCTCTATTTTAAAGTTTCATAACTATTTGATACCTTTAGCTACTAGAACTCTATTTCTTGCACCTTTTTTATTATTTTAGTCCTTTTTACTTAATTAAGCATGCAAACGAAAAAATTTCTTAACGAAATTTTTATACGATCTTACTAATAAACCATAGACATTAAAATAATAATAAAATAGATATTTACTCCACTACACCAAAATAGGCTTTTAGCGGCATTTTTTGTGGTGTTTGGACAAAAAAAGCCACTAAAAATTGAGCATTAGCGGCGCTTAGAACAAAATGCCGCTAAAGATATAGCATTAGTGGCGCTTGTTTGGAAACACTGTAAAAACTCGGATCTTTAGTGGCGTTTTTTAAAAAAACGCCGCAAAAGAACATCATTAGTGGCATTTTTAAACAAAAACACCGTAATAATGCTGACAAAATGCATCGTTTAATCTTCAAGAATAGCGGCAGTAGCGACGCATTATACAAACACCATTATATAGTACAATTAGTGCCATTTTTTTGTAAGCGCTGCAAAAAATGTTGAACAAAATGCGGCGTATGATATTGAGGTATAGTAGAATTAGTGGCGCTTATGCAAAAACGCCGCTAAAGCACAGCATTAGCGGTGCTTTATGAAAAGCGCCGTAAAATATCTTAACCAAAACGCAACGTTTGGTCTTGAGGTATAGAGCCAATAGCGGCGGTTGTAGAAAACGCCGCTATATCCCGCAATTAGCGGCGCTTAAATAAAAAACGTCCAAAAATTTTAAACCGAAACGCAATGTTTCGTCTTGAGCTATAGCGTCGTCAGCGGCGCTTACTCGAAAACGCCACTATATATCAGCTTGTAGTGGCGCTTCTACTGAAGCACCGCAAAAATTTTGACCAAAACGCATCGTTTCGACTTGACCTATAGAGGCGTTAGCAGATCTTACCTGAAAATGCCACTATATCCTTCAATTAGCCACGTTTAACTAAAAAACACCAAAAAATTTTAAACTGAAACGCAACGTTTCATCTTGAGCTATAGCACCGTTAGCGACGCTTACCCGAAAACGCCGCTAGTAGAAGCGCCGCAAAAATTTTGACCAAAACGCATCATTCTGGCTTGACCTATAGAGTCATTAGCAGCGTTTATTTAAAACCGCCGCTATAGAGCAACTTTTAGTGGCGCTTTAGGGAAAGCGCCGCAAAATTGTTAACCAAAACGGTGCAGTTTTTAGTACTTCAGTGGCGTTTTAGGTAAAAATGCTGCAATAAAATTAATGTATTTTCCATTTTAGGATTTAGAATTTAAGAATTAATGTTAATGGTATAGAGTTTTAGGGTTTATGGTATACTACTTTTTATTTTGGGCTAGGGATTGAAGGTTTGATGTTCAAGGTTTAAAGATACTATTTGAAAACTAATTAATGAATAACATTTGAATTTTACTGGGATTCATGCCACTTTGTAGCACACCTATATTATTTAATATAATTAAGAATATAAAATATATGTTTTGTACTAAACTAACATTGGCCACTCGAATTCCCAAAGTTATGGTTTAGGATTATGGTTTATGATTTACGGTTTAGACTTTAGGGTTTGGCCAGTTTTAAGGTTTAGAGTTTATGATTTGGTGGTTGTTGTTTGTGTTTTACAGGTTTAATGTTTAGGGTTTAGGGTTTAAGATTTTCGATTAATGTTTACGATATAGTGTGGATTGGATTTTAGGGTTTGGTGGTTTGATGTTTTATGGTTAATTGACGAGTTTAGGATTTATGGTTTATGGTTTGGGGTTTGGGATTTATAGTTTATAGTTTGGGGTTTAAGATTTACGATTAAGGCTTATAGTATAGTGGGGATTGAATTTTGGGGTTTGATGGTTTGGTATTTTATATGGTTGACGGTTTTAGGGTTTCCACTTTGGGGTTTGGGGCTTTGTGTTTAATCTTGGATATTTTAGAATATAAATGTAAATAATATAAATATAAATTATTATTTAAAAAATATATCAAAATGGGTTAAATCCCAAAAGCACACATGAACAATGTTTTATTGTTCAATTGTATACATTAACTTTTAATAAGTTTGATCCAGATCTTGTAAAATAGTAACATAATTATTGATATAATTAAAATAATTTTTTATTTATATTGCATACATAAATATTTATATTTATTCAATATAAAAATATATTGATGTATTTATTTTTTAAAATGTGTAATTATTTTTTAAAAATGCATTACTCTCCTTTTTTTATTAGTTAATATTTTCTCTCTAATTTAAAAGAAATTATAAACATTAGCGGCGTTTATGTTAAAAGTACCGCAAAAAGTGAGGCATTAGCGACGTTTTTATGAAAACGCCACAAATTTTATTGAAATGTTAGCAAAACATCGTCGTTTTGTTCTTTGTTTTTAGTGGCGCTTTTTGTAAACACCGCAGAAGTTTATTATGAGTTAAGAAACTGCGTAGTTTGGCATTTGTCTATAGTGGCGCTTTCCTTAAAACACCGCAAATATGTTTTAAGTTTTATATAAACGGTGCCATTCTTTCTATATTAGTTGTGGCGTTTTTTAAAAACGCCAGGAGTTTGATTTAACTGATGCGGAAACGACTGCGTTTGACTATATTTAGTGGCGCTTATGTATAAACGCCGCAACTGAGTTAAATAGGAAAAAAAAGGCGTCGTTTGTTTTCCATCCTTTTGACCGAAACAAAACCAAACCCCTATTCTCCCCCCAAATTGTCATCTCCCCTAAATCCCTAAAATTTCCCCTAATCCCTAACAGTTCCCCAAACCCGACGTAATCCTATATGGTGCCGTCTGCTTTGCTGCATCACAGCCTCCGTGCGTCTCCGATGTTGCAACCATCGGTAAGTTCGGCAACTTCCATTTTCTTCTTCATGCGTGAATGTTATCTAGAATACCGATTTTGAACCAAAAAAAATCCATTTCGGGGTGTTTCGAGTAATGTCGTGAATTTGGGGCTTCAAAACATTTGGTTTTTTTTATTTTCATTTTCAAAAAACGTTATAGGTTGAGAACTTTGCATAAAAAAATCAGTTTTATATATTGACATTTTATATATATCAAAAACCAGTTTCATATATCCTTTTCATTTCATATAGTAGGGCAAATCTCGTTGAAATTTATATGTATATGTATATGTATATGTATATGTATATGTATATGTATATGTATATGTATATGTATATGTATATGTATATGTATATGTATATGTATTAAAACTAAAGCATACCTATTCTTATTTCTTTTTTGCCTTGTTGAAAAATTCAAGAAAAAGAAAGAATTGAAGTCTTACGGTACTTAGATGAAAAAGAAAATTCAAAGTGTTCTAGTATGTTTTACCCTTCTGTAATGGAAAAAAAATGGTTGAGTTGGAAAAAGAAAAATATTAAGTTATCATTAAGGGAGATGAGAAATGAATGATTTATTCTCAATTTGATTTTTGATATGCTTGAGCTTAGGTTGATTTATTTGTTAACTTGCTAGTTCAGTGCAACTATTTACTCTCTCTTTTTTTGTTCAGTAACTATTTATTTATTCGTTATTACTTTTTCAATGTTAAAATTTGACAGCACACATATATGCAGTAAAGGTTTAGTGTTTTAATATTTTCTAAGTATTTGAATTTTTTTAAAATCGTTTGTGCGTAGATGGCATTCTTTTTTTTTAACATATTTGAGATTTTAAATTCTTAAACATGCTACTTGATTTTTTATTCACATCACTGTATTGTCTTCATTAATGGATGCTAAGTATCTTATGTTTCACTTGACTTTATCAATTGATACTTTGTTTAGTTACTTTTCTATAGTTTCGTAAACACCTGGATGCTTTTAGTTCTCTTTTCTTTATATTTGGTTTAGGGTCACTGGTATTCATTTAGTTTTTATATTTGGTTCTCATATTGGTAAAGTTTTAAGCTGTCATTTAATGTTTCCAAGTAATATTTGGTTGTGATATCGATAAAATTTTACATATTTGATGGCTAAACTGAAAAAAATATTTGCTGCTAGTTTGATCATGGTTCATCTATTGTAGGCGGAATTAATATTTGGTGCAACTTAATACATATCTGACCATTGACATCTGGTTTGTTGCCTATGTTTTGGTGGAAGTATTGTTTGGGCAGGTACATGTTAAAATTTGAACGTTTTTTTCCCTTATTTACATGCATTTTCCCAAATTACTTAATAGAATTCATATTTTTGACTGCAGTCTCTGTTTGCTGGTGAGAGTGAAGTAGACAAAGTTGAGTTAAATATTAAGGTATGTTTTAGTTCATAACTTAAATCAGTAATAGTTTTATCATGATGATTTTTGAAAAATGTTTCTTTTGAGGCTCTGGATTTGTATACATGTAATTGGTTTTGGTTGTTTTCCTTTAGCTTATGTTTCATTTTACTTATTTTACAATTGCCATGTACTTTTCTGACTTATGTTTTCTGTTATCATCCATCAACGATTGCTATATATGTTAAGCAAATTAGAAGCAATTTAATAAATTGTAATGGGATTTGGATTAAATTTTTTTATTTTAAAATTATTCGAAATTTCTTAACTACACGTTACATTAAATAACAAATTAATCCACTTTCTTTTCACATTTCAGTTTCATTGATATCAAATATGCTTAATTGTTGTACACATATTATTCCATATCGCAAGTAATTTATTTAGAAAATGAAGGTTATTTATGTGTAAATAATATAAACATTTGGTTAAATGTCTGTATAGTTTGCAAATATTTATATTTTTTCCTCCAATTTTTTTTTGCCTTTAGTTGCTGTTTTAATCATGGAAATTTAGTTCGTTTTGTTTTGTTTTATTTAATTTGAATCATGGAAAAAAATTTCAAACTTTTAATTTATTTTTAAGTTTAATTTTAGATTACTTACAAAAATTTAGTCAAAACTTACATAACTTTCTAATATTTTATTTAATTTGAATGACGGAATTCAAAGTTATTTAATTTACGCAATTAAATATTTTATTTAATTCAAAGGTATTTTTTATTTGTTTTAAAGTTAAAATTAGGGTTTTTTACTAAATTATTATAAAAAAATAAAAAAAATAACCAAAATATTATAACTTTTTTTATTTACCAAAATATTATAATTTTTTTTATTTACCAAAATATACCAAAAAAAACAAAAACCTGCAAAAAAAAAACTGTGGCGGCACCAAAGGTGCCAAAGAGATTGGCGACACCAATGGTGCCAAAGGACTAAAATGTAACTATCTGCAGTTTCAAGGACCTAACATGCAAATTTACTATTTTGAATTTTGAAAGTGAATTGCTGCCGCTGTGCGTGTGGGGCGCACTAAAATTGAAATGTGGCTAATTGCCTTCAAAGCCCTCCTTATTTTAATTAAGTAATAAACTCTAATTAGTTAAGTGATAATTCAGATACTTAGAATTCTAATTAAGTAATAACTCTATTTTAGTTTAATAAACTATTCTCATTTAATAAACTCTAATTTAATAAACTCTATTTTGGTAATTTGATGAGAATAGTTTATTAAATTAAAATAGAGTTATTAAGTAATTTGATGAGAATAGTTTATTAAATTAAAATAGATTTATTACTTAATTAGAATTCTAAGTATCTTAATTATCACTTAACTAATATTAGATTTAATTAAAAAAAATTAATAGAAATACCAGCATGCCTTATTGAAAAACCAGAAGTAATAATAAAACTGATCACCCATAAATGTAACCCAAATAGAAAAAATAAATTATAATTATAAACTATTCTCATCAAATTTAGTAAAGTTTTTAAATAAACTATTCTCATCAAATTACCAAAATAATACATAAAATGTGAATTAGTTTATCCTTTTTTAAATAACTTTACTTTAGGTAAAATATATTTACTTTAATAATAAAATAAAGGGCTTTTATGAGTAAAAATCATAGATTAAGAGCTTATTTAACTACAAAAATAGGTTGAGGGCTTGTTTATTAAATAAAAAAGGGAGTTAAAGGGGAATAAAAAGAAAATAATAAATAAGGAGGGCTTAGAAGGCAATTAGCCTCATTTGAATTGCCTTCTAAGCCCTCCTTATTTATTATTTTCTTATATAATATTTGCAATTCACTTTCAAAATTTAAAATGGTAAATTTGCATGTCAGGTCCTTGAAACTACAGATAGTTACATTTTAGTTCTTTGGCACCATTGGTGCCGCCAATCTCTTTGGCACCTTTGGTGCTGCCACAGGTTTTTTTTTTTGTAGGTTTTTGTTTTTTTTGGTATATTTTGGTAAATAAAAAAATTATAATATTTTGATAAATAAAAAAAATGTTATAATATTTTGGTTATTTTTTATTTTTTTATAATAATTTAGTAAAAAAACCTTAAAATTAACATAACATACATAAATTAAAGTTAAAATTTTTTAACTTTTGTAAATGGTATAACTTGCTGAATACAAAACTTATATAATATTAAGATCAAATTTCAAGACTTGCAAAATCTTGCGATCATATTTCATAATTTATGTATTTTATGTAACTTCCATAAAATATATCTTACATATAGCTTAAGTAACAGTAATTTCAGATCTACTTTCACAACTTACATAGCTTTTAGCAGGACACTTCATAACTTATATAATATTAAGATAAAATTTCTAATCACACATCAATTTCTAATTACATAAAATTAAGATAACTTATATAATATTAAGATAAAATTTCTAATTACATAACTTATATAATATTAAGATAACTTATATAATATTAAGATCAAATTTCTAATTACATAACTTATATAATATTAAGATAAAATTTCTAATTACATAACGTATATAATATTAATTTCTAATTTCTAAGTACACATCAATTTCTAATTTTATATAACTTATACAATAGTAAGATAAAATTTCTAATTACATAACGTATATAATATTAATTTCTAATTTCTAAGTACACATCAATTTCTAATTTTATATAACTTATACAATATTAAGATAAAATTTCGAATTACATAACTTATATAATATTAATTTCTAATAACATAACTTATATAATATTAATTTCTCATTACATAACTTATATAATATTAAGATAAAATTTCTAATTACACATCAATTTCTAATTTTAGATAACTTATATAATATTAAGATAAAATTTCGTAATACATAACTTAAATAAATTACATAATACACAACTTATTACATAACTTAAATAACTTACATAATACATAACTTTCATAACTTACATTATTCACAACTTGGCCGATTAATTAATATTATACATAACTTACATATATAACTTACATAACTTACATAGCTTACATTCTACACAACTTACATAACATACATAATACATAACTTACATAACTAACATAATACATAGCTTACATAATAAATAACTTATTAAAATACAACTTACATAGCTTACATGATACATAACTTACGTAGCTTACATAATAAATAACTTACATAAAATACAACTTACATAAAAAAGTCTATGACATAGCTTACATAATACATAACTTACATAGCTTACATAATAAATAACTTACATAAAATACAACTTACATAGCTTACTTAATACGTAACTTACATAACTTATATAATACATAACTTACATAATTTACTTAATACAGAAATATATATCATACATAACTCATTTATACTTATAAGTGAAGAACTGAACGTTGTAGTTTTGGATGTTGAAGAACTTCAGAAGGTATAGGATCGAGCTGCATTGACTTTATGCAACTTGGAGAAAATTTTCCCACCTTCCTTCTTCACTATTATGGTTCACTTGATAATCCATCTCTCGCATGAAGCAATTCTCGGCGGACCCGTTTTCTATCGATGGATGTATCCCATAGAAAGGTGTTAACTTATTTATGAAATTCCCGTTCATTCACCTATATGCCTTTAGATACAAATTTTGATAATGTTGTATATCGTGTTTAGGTTCCTATCAAAATTAAAGTCTTACTGTCGCAACAAGCGTTATCCAGAAGGATCAATTGCTGAAGGCTACTTGGCAGAGGAATGTATGACCTTCTGTTCAAGATATTTGGAAGATGTTGAAACAGGGTTGAACAGACCAACTAGAAATGCTGGACTTACGGATCATAACTTGGCCGATACTTATTTGTTCCAAAGTTTTGGAGAACCAATCAACAAAGTTGAAATTGCAGAATTAGATGATTTATCGTGGGTACAAGCACATCGATATGTTCTATTTCACCATGAATCAATGGAACCATTATGGAAGTAAGTTCTGGAAATTTGATAAATATTCATCAATCCAAAATTGTTTATCTTCTAACAAAGTGAACATTTCTTTAACATGGTGAGTACAAACAAATATTGAGATCTCGTTCGCGCTCCTGAAGAACACAACATCGAGATATCAATAAGTTGTTCAAAGAATCTTTTCATGAATGGTTAAGCCAAACGGTATGCAATTGTAGCTTTCATCGACAAATAATATTGTTTTTAATAACATTTTTAATTACTCAGTTTACTTTCCATTCAATAGGTTTGGAGTGGGAAGAACGTCAACGACGAAGTTAAATGGCTTTCCCAAGGTCCAAATCGAGTAATTAAAAGATATAGTGCATTCCTCATGAACGGATTTAGATTTCATACAAAATATCACGAGAGATTGAGGAGAATGCAAAATTGTGGAATAGTTGTTAATTCCTCAATTACAAGTTATGCTAATGCTAGGGACAATAATCCTGTTGAGGGAAATGTGGAATATTTTGGACTTCTTACTGACATAATTGAGTTGGATTACTACGGCAAATGGAAAGTTGTCTTATTTCAAGGTGATTGGGAATATGTTAGTACTGCTTGTGGAATTAAGCAAGATCAATTTGGTTTTACAATGGTGAACTTCGCTTGATTGATTCACACAGGACAACAATTGATTGATGAGCCGTATGTATTCTCTTCTCAAGTCAAACAAGTTTTTTACTCAAAAGATCCAACTGATGAGGGTTGGTATGTTGTACTCCGTAACATCCCTAGAGACTTGTTTGACATTGGCAGTGGAAGTAGAGATAACATCGACGACAGATTAGAAACTTTTCCCTTTCTAGAACAAAACTTAAACAAAAATATCCCTAGTACTAGTACACAATTTCAATGGGTTCGCCAGGATACGGATGAAGATATTTACGAATTATGATTTAGTAAGATTTTACGATTGTTTAATTATATGTAATATCATAATTTAAATCTTGGTCTTATTATATATTTCAACTATTTTATATGTGCTGTTATTGTTCTAATTGGTTGCTAAGTTTTCAACTATTTTATGTGTATTGCAGATAAAATGCCTAGAAGAAAGGTGCAAGATCTAAGCATTGTTCAAAATACTCCAAACTCGGTAGAAACAAATAGTACTGAACAACAGACTGCTATTGGATCTTCGAATGTTCCGATTACACCTGACGAACCTACAGAAATTCAAAGTAATTTAACATTTAATTTACATGAGTGTTGACTTATTGTTTATTTATTTTTAAAATTCTTATATTATAATATAACATTTTTCAACTGAAAGTGGTGGGACGCGCAGAGTTCGATGACGTACACTGCTTAGGGATTTATACGAGTTAGATCCATTTGAGCGTGTCAAAGTATGCAGTAACAGTTTTGGTCAGCCTGTTGGATCAGAAGCTTGACTTTTAGCAGGATACCTGGGCATTTTAGCACAAAATGCAAATTTTTTGCCTATCAACCACGAGTCATGGCATCAAATGCCCGATAGTAACAAAAACCAAGCCCTCGATAATATTAAGGTAACAATACGTTGATGTCATCTGTAATACTTGGGTTTAAGTTTCATTTATATTTACTTTTTTAACTTTTTTTAGGCGAGGTTTGCTTTAGAGGTATCAGATGCTTATGTAAAGAAGGCATTGGGAAAAAGGTGGAGAGACCATAAAAGTACATTAAAGAAAGATTATTATAAGACAAAAACAACCCTCGACGAAAAATTACAAAATGTACTGCCGTGTATGCTAAGGTACCAATGGGAAGATGCGGTTAGATTTTGGCATTCGAAGAAAAGCGAGGTATGACGTACTTCCAAACTCTTGTAATTATTTTTCTTTATAGTATTTCTTATGTACGTACTAATAATTTCATAAAGTAGGATCATGAACGAGTTGGAAAAAGCAGCAGACAGAAACAGAAATTCACTCACACAGCCAGGTCGAGAAGTTTTGCTTGTGTAGCTAAGGCCGAGGTAATTTTACATTTTTAAAACAGTTACATATGTATTACTTTCCATTAAATTCTTTTTTACTACTATATTGTAGGAACATTCGTCCGGTCAAAAAGTTGGACGTCTTCAACTTTTTGAAATTACACATAAGAAGAAAGATGGATCCCCTATGACTCCTGAAGCTGCAGAAATTATGGTACGTTTACTTAATACGATTTGAATTATTTTAGTTATTTATAATGTTTATTTTATAATGGTTTAATTCATTGCTTGTAATGCAACTACTGTTAAGTTATGTTGCATTTGTTTTTTTAATATATATAATGTTCCTAACTATGTCATTTGTTTTTTAGGAAAAACTAAAGGATAAAAAGGCGGAGTACGAAGTGATTGCTTCCAGTGATAGTTCTGTTCATCTTGAAGACATTGATAACCGGATTATTACTGAAGTTCTGGGTCTTGAAAGGTATGGTCGGGTTCGATTTCAAGGATCTTTTGTTAACCCAACCAAATATTTTGGATCCATCTCGCAGCAATACATGCCTTTGGGAAGTCAGGCTCAAGTTGAAGTTCAGAGGTTAAAAGACCAAATAGCTCAGATGCAAGCGACCACAGTTTAGGTTCAAAGGAAATATGAAGAACTTCAGCAGCAACTTAAAGCTGAGGCGGAAGCGAGGAAAGTAAAGGCTGCAGCGAGGGAAGCAGAGTAGAGCAGAAAGTATGACGAACTCTAATAGCAGCTTCAGAATATGATGAAGATGTTTTAGCAGTCGAAACATCTGCCGTCATAGTGTATTGTATAAAATTTTTTATCATTTAAGTTTTAACATTTTTGTCAAAATAATATAAATTATATTTGATTTATTGATATTTATATTATTTTATTCCTTTAATTTGAAATATTATATAAATTTATTGCTTTTGACTGGTTTAGATTTGCTTGCTTTTGATTTGTTGCTACAGGAGGGCCCAAAATATGAAAAATTATAATTTAAAAAAATTCCAAAATTAGTGGCATTTTTCGAAAAAGCGCCGCTAAAGAACATGACCTTTAGCGGCGCTTGTGGGAAAAGTGCCGCTAAAAGTCAGGATCTATAGCGGCGATTGTGGGATAAGCGCCGCTAAAGAACATGAGCCTTAGCTGCATTTGTGGGATAAACGCCGCTAAAGAACATGAGCTTTAGCGGCGTTTGTGGAATAAGCGCTGCTAAAGGTCTTGACCTTTAACGGCGTCTATTTCTATAAACGCCCCAAAACTTAGCAACATTGTAAATAGCGGCGTTTTTTGCGGCGCTTTTAAATACTTTTAGTGACGCTAAAAAGCGCCGCTAAAAGCCAAAAAAAACGCCGCTAAAGACCTGTTTTAGTGTAGTGCTTGTTAGATTTGTGGTCCCAAAACCACTATTCTAATTTCACTAAAAACGGGTTGTTACATGGAAAATGCTTCAAGAAATACCTAAGTTGCTACCTCGAGGGGAAGATGTCATGCATGATGTTCCCCACCATGATCTTGAGGAACCCCGCATTATCGTTGACCACCCTAGAGTAGATAATAGTAGTCAGCAAGAGTTTGCAACCAGAGATCATGGTGATGAATTGAATATGGCTAAAGCTGTCTCTGATCCAATTAACGAAGAAACAGACATAATAATAGAAGTAACCACTAACAAGGAGCTTAAACCGATCTTGAATGAAAGTGTAGAAAAGCCAATACATTTTCTATCCATAGCAGAAAAGGCCAGCCGAAAAGGTCGATGAGTTCAATTCATTCGTATTCAACAAGGGCAATAAAGCTCGAGTGACCAAAACTTTACATGACATAGAGGGGAGGAAGCTCGAGGCAATAATACCACAGAAAACAATGTGGTTGGCTCAGATTTGGTACCAAATGGTTGGTTCATATATATCGACTACAAAACAAATGTCAAACCACAGTGTCGAGAACCAACTGGAAGTTCTTCTATAGTGGCAACACGGGTCGTCCCGATTTTTTAAAAGGCATAATGCCAAAAATAAACCCTAACTTTTGGTTATTTGGTCACTTTAGCCCTTTATGTTTATTTTAGAGCACTTTAACCCCTAACATTTTTTTGTCAAGTTGGTCAATTTTTAACGGATATGCTAACGTGGCCGTTAGTTGACTAACAGTCAATATTAACCGTTCATGTGGAGGTCCATATGTAATTAAATGCTGATGTGGCACTATTTTGTCTTATATGCCACATCAACAAATGATTTTAAAATTATTTTAAAATCACCATCATCATTGACGTTTATTCTTTTCTATTGTTTAACTTCTCTATCCCTCCCACAATCCCAATATAACACCCTAAACCTGGCCTACGAGTTATGGCCGAATCTGGCGTTGTCACATTGAGGTGTTTAGCGTAAAACTTCTTGTTGTTGAAATCTTTAAAATTAGTTAATGATTTTGTTATTAAATGGTGATTCCAAAACGGGTTGTTCATTTCCAAGCGTGCATCATTAAAAACTAATCACTTTTAAAACGTTATAAATTTTCCAAAATCTCATTTATTGCAAAAAAGTGGTGTCTTTGAAAATGGTTACCTTTTGAAAACTCGTCTTATTCTACAACTATTAGTTTGTATCAAACTAAATAAAAAAAAACTCCAATTTAAAGTTTATAACTTTAAAGAGGCATTTTTACATAAAATTACCCAAATTCATCTACTTATAAATCAAAAGCTAAAAACGAAAGCTGATGCGGTTGTGTGGCCACCTCTGAGTCCCTCGCAGCACCGAATCAACTATGGTTGAGGATTACCTGCATAGTTAAGGGGAGAGGGTGAGTTTACGAAAACTCAGTGTGTAATCCCTTATCAAACAGTCGGCATACAGAACAGAATCAGTCTAGGCCAAGGCCCTTTAACAGTAACAATATAGTGTGGGCTTTAGCCCAACACAGAAACAGTGTGGGCCTAAGTCCGATACAGTATCAGTATGGTGCAAGTATGCAAAACCATCCCAATCCAGCCAACACACCACCCGTACCAACCCAACACACCATGTGGGGATAAAGTCGACCCACCCAACCCTCACACCAATATCCAAGCATAGTTGCCAGTAGTAATAATGTAGCAAAGCTGCCAGTAGTTAGAATGGCTAAAAGCCGTAAACAGGATAGCTATAAGCTATAAACAGAATGACTGCAAGCCATAAGTACAGTAATTTGATTGGCACAAAGCCATCAGTAGCAGTGATATGATCGACACACGGCCATCAGTAACGGTAACATGATCGGCACAAAACCATCAGTAGCAATGATATGATTGGCACACATCCATCAGTAATAGTGAAATGATCGGTACATAGCCATTGGTAACGGTAATATGATCGGCACAAAGTCATCAGTAATAGTACTATGATCGACACAAAGCCATCAGTAGCATCACAGCAAAGCTGCCAACAATAGTATCGTAGCAAAGCTGCCAGTAATAGTATATGTGGCCAAGCCACCAATAACAGTGATTGTGGCAGAGCCACCAGTACAATACTTCCTCCATAACAGTATCCCAACCCCATGCAGTATGTCGTGTATGCAGAATGCCGTGCTCAGAATCAGTCATTCAAATCACAGAAAAATCAGTTATACCAAACAGAAACAAATTAGTCATTTAATCACAGACAAAATAATCATTTGACCTCGACGGGCAAAAGTAGTCATTTACCCACGAGGGCATTACGGTCATTTTACCCTACAAGGGTATTATAGTCATTTTACCCTATAGGGGTATTACGATCATTTTACCCTACAGGAGCATTACTGTCATTTTACCCTATAGGAGCGTTATGATCATTTTACCTTACATGGGCATTACGGTCATTTTACCTGTACAAGGGTATTACGATCATTATACCCTACAAGGGCATTACACTCATTTTACCCTATAGGGGTATTACGGTCATTTTACCCTATAGAGGCATTACAGTCATTTTACCTTACAGTGGTATTACGATCATTTTACCCTACAAAGGTATTACAATCATTTTATCCTAGGAGGTATTATGGTTATTTTACCCTATGGGGGTATTTCGGTATTCTACCCTACGAGGGTATTTCGATCATTTTACCCTATGGGGGCATTTCAGTTATTTTACCCATTGAGGGTATTTCGGTCATTTTACCCATCAATGGTATTTCGATCATTTTACCCATCGAGGGTATTTCGGTCATTTTAACCTTCGGGGGTATTTCGGTCCAAATATCGACCTCTCAAAAGGTCCGCAGTCGCCTCGAGCAACTCAGGTAACCTAATTGGTCATAATAGTGTAAATGAGCCCAATGCCCATTACTCAGCCCAAGTGGGCCCACATGTTCGTGTGGCCTATTCAGGCCAGATTTCACCACGGCTATGAGAACTACATAGCCCAGTCTAGTATTTGCCACAAATAATGGGTTTCATCTGTGTGGGGCCCACAAGCCAATTGAGCCTACACAGCCCAACGTGGCCCATTACGGCCTAAGCCCATGAAAATGCTCATGGAGGCCTCCACATTTTATCACCCATGATTCGCAGGTTTTGGCCTTTGATATCCTCCATAACAACCTCCAAGTCCCATTCAAACTCTCACCCAACAAAGTTCGAAACCACCTCAAACTCCTGTCGCCTCATGGTAGCAAAATAAATATCCTTTTTGCTTGCAATGGGATTTGAACCCAAGCCCCCCCAGTAGCTCAACATGCCACTTGCCTCTTGTCACAAGCTTTTTTGTGTTACATTTTGTCTTCAATTAACTAAATGGTCTAAAGGCCAAAGTCCAGGTTCTTTTAAAAGAAAAACCAAAATAAATTGCAAGAGCCAAAACTTGAACCCAAGCTCCCTTGCAACCTTAATGACGCCACAACCACTAGACCACATGTTTCCTTATGACATTTTTTAACACAATAATTTAAAAGGCCTACATCCAAGCATCTAGGGTTTTATCCACTTAAAACCAAAATTTTTGCTAAAGCCCAGGTTTGAACCCAAGACTTTTCCAACTCCTCTCAAGACCCTTAACCACTAAAGCAAACATACTTTTGTACACAGTTTCCAAATCGTTCCCTTGCTCAAGGCCCAATACTTTTAGGCCCAAATTCTGGGGCGTTACACCCAACCACCTTTCGCCACCCAATCCACCATGTTGACCACCACCACCACCATATCATATCTTGCTTCATTACTCACCCAAATGTAGCATGGTCATGTAACTGATTCCAAAACCTTAAGGTAAACCTTGGATCTCTATTAGAGACTATAGAAGAAGGAATTCCCTGAAGGCAAACTATCTTAGCAATATAAAGTTCAACTAAATTTTCCATTGAATAAGTAGTATTCACAGACAGAAAATGAGCTAAATTAGTAAGTCGATTACTATTACCCATACAGAATTCTTCTTAGAAGGACTGTAAGGCAAACCTGATACGAAATCCATAGTAATCGTATCTCATTTCCATTCTGGAATTTCTAAAGGATACAACTTACCTGAAGGAACCTGATGTTTAGTTTTAACTCTCCAACAAGCTAAAAAAGTTGAAACATGCTCTGCAATTTCTCTTTTTATATCAAGCCACCAATATGAGCTTTTTAGATCTTTATAAATTTTGATTCTTCCAGGATGAACTGAAAAGGGCCTCTGATGAGCTTCTCATAACATCTCATTTATTAACCCATTCCCAACTGGTACAAACATTGTATTCATGAATCTTAACTCACCATCATTTTTTAGACTAAATTTTACTGCTTTGCCAGATATCATTCTCTACTTAAACACTTCACATTAAACATCTTTCACCTCCTCTTCTAATATCTAAGAAAGAAAGGTTGGCTTTACCACTAACTCTATTAGCAAAGATCTATTATCAGACATACTCACTTTTTCTTGAAAAGACAATAAGGTTGCCACAGTTTTTCTACTCAAAGCATCTGCTGCTACATTTTCCTTCTTTGGATGGTATTCAATGGTCAAATCATACTCTTTCAATAGCTCTAACCATCTTCGTTGGCGTAAATTCAGATCTTTCTAAGTCATCAAGTACTTTAAACTTTTGTGATCAAACAATATGACACTTCTCTCCGTACAAATAATGTCTCCAGATCTTTAATGCTAACACCACTACTATCAATTCCAAATCATGAGTTGGGTAGTTTCTCTCATAAGGTTTAAGCTAACATGATGAATAATCTCTAACCTTTCTTTTCTGCAATAGCACAAATCCTAACCCTCTCAAAAATGCATCAGTGAAAATTGTTTACTCTATCCCAGACTCTGGTTGTGCAAACACTAGAGCTTCAGTCAAAATCGTCTTTAATTTCTCAAAACTCTGTTGACATTCATCAATCCACTCAAGCTTTTCTTTTTTTTTTCAATAATCGAGTCAAAAGTGATGCTATCATAGAAAAACCATTCACAAATCTTCTGTAATAACCAACTAACCCAAGAAAACTACAAATTTTAGATACATTTTTGGGTGCATTCCATTCAAGAACTGTCTTTACCTTGGCGGGGTCAACTTTAATACCATCAGCAAAAATAACATGCCCTAGAAAATATACATCTTGAATCCAAAACTTGCGTTTACTGAACCTAGCATACAATTGATTATCATATAGAGTTCTCAACACAGTTTTCAGTTGTTTCTTATTATCAGTCTCATTCTTAGAGTAAACTACTATGTCACCAATAAAAACCACTACGAACTTATCTAAATACGGCTAACATACACTATTCATCAAATCCATAAATATAGCGGGCACATTTGTCAACCCAAAAGGCATTACCAAAAATTCATAGTGACCATATATTGATTGAAAAGTTGTTTTAGGAACATCATCACCCTTAATCTTTTCTTGGTAATATCAAAACATCAAATCAATTTTGGAGAAAATAGTAACCCCACTTAACTGATCAAATAAATCTTCAATCATTGACAGATGATACTTATTCTTTATTGTGACTTTATTCAACTAGTGGTAACCTATACATTGGCGCATAGTTCCATCTTTCTTCTTCACAAATAGAATTGGTGCACCCCACGGTGACACACTTGGTCTAATAAAACCCTTATTCAACAGATCTTGAAACTTCTCTTTTAACTCTTTAAGCTCCAATGGTACCACCATGTATGGAATACAACAAATAGGTATTGCTCCAGTTCAATTGAAAACTCTACCTCTCTTTCAGGAGGCATTCCAAGAATTTCCCCAAGAAACACATCCACAAATTCTCTTATTGTAGGGACTTGGCTAACTTTTTTCTTGATTTAGATGAATCCATGATATAAGCCAAATAAGCATCTACACCCTGAATAATTAGTTTTTTGGTGGACAATGAAGTAATTATCCTATTCGCCAATCCAGTTTGTAAACCAAGCATCATCACTCTTTTACCATCATCATTTCTTAAGCGTACAGTTTTAGTTCGACAATCAACCATAGCATTTTGTCTTGTCAACTAATCTAACCCCAAGACTACATCAAGGTCATGAAAAATTAACAACAACAAATCTGCTAGAAACATATGCTTGCCAAAAACTAATAGACAAGTTTTAATCAACTTATTCACCATAGTACTCTAACCCAAGGGACTTGTTACTCGCACATCCGTTTCAGAGTATCCTACCTCAAGATTAAGACCGTCTATAACCTTAGTATAGACACACAATGAGTAGACCATGGATCAATCAAAGCATAAATATTGTTTCCAAGAAAAAAAATTACCAGTTATTACTTCAGGTATTTTAGCATCCTCCTTAGCTTCATCACATAAGCTCTTAGTGATACTCCAAAACTTGGCTTACTAAAATTTTTCCTCTATGTTCCTTGTACTGAACCAAATTTCGTTACCATTCTAGAACTACTCTCATGCTGAATCTTTTGAGGACTTTTGACTGATTGTTCAGTGCTTACTTCAATCTTAGATGGGCAATCCTTAACCATATGATCTCTGGACTCATATCCAAAACATGCCCCTAAACGCTTCCTACATTCACCACCACGATTCCTACCACAATATTCACAATAACTTTTCACCATTCTACAATCACCAGAACTTGTCATATAAGCAATTGGTCTATTGAATCCTTCACGTTTGAAACTTATGATCTGTGAATCTTTTCTCGAAGCTTAAAAGGTTTGATCTTTAGGCTTCTTAAAACCCGCTGGTGATGGAAGACTTGACCTACCTCTCTTCATTCTTTCCCTTTCAAAAATTATTGCTTTTATCTCTAATGGTCGATTCCATCTTATGGGCTTTTACTGTCATTGCTGTAAGAGTTTTACATTCAGCCGGTGCTACCAATGCATGAATTTTATCCCTTAGTCTCCATTCAAATTTATCACACATTTCTTTTTCAGATTGAAACATATTTTTTGCATAGCGACTAAGTCTGAAAAATTCCCTCTCATATTCCATAATTTTCATTCTCCTTTACCTCAAATACAGAAAATCCTTTTTCATCTATTCAACATACATCTAATTAACATATCTTTTTCTAAACTTTTCCAGAAGAAGATTCAACCAATCATTAGCTCAGGAGTCACACTAACCAAGGTTTCCCATCATTGGTAAGTTTTTTCTTATAACAATGATATAGCACATCGAAGACTATCCTCAAAAGTATATTTCAGTTATTTTGTTACCATACACAAACAAGATAACCACTGCTTAGCCACAGTGGGATCATCACCTTTAACACCAAGGAACTCATTGGCACCTCTTTTCTAGATTTCTCTTACAAGGTCAACCTTAGGTGGAGTTATAGTAGGTACTAAAGGTGCAGGGTGTGCTAACAAACCACCTCAGACTATGGTTACGGTAGTTATTATTGTTAAGGCTTTTGATTGTTTCCCATAAACTGATCGAATAAGTGTGTCATCATAGTGAAAAACACATTCCTAAATGCATTCTCTACAATTCCCATATTATTATTAGTAGTAGCTTGTTTTTGCGTAGGCATATGACTTTCCATTTCCTCACTCATGTCTTCTCTAGAACCATTAGACATTTTCTTATTGTACTACAAAAGAAATTTTAACTCGATTTAAAACACTAAAGACTAAGCCAGCGGCGTACTATGCATTATTGGGTGTGACATAGCCATCAATTTTCCAAGAATCAGCTAAACATTGGCTCTAATACCAACTTGTAACATGCTAAACCCGATCACTTAGAAGTATCCAAGTAAGACGTGTCACTACAAAGAAATCATCCAACTTCAAAACTGAATCTGGCGTAAACTTTGTAAAACTTTAATGTTTAAAATAAACCTTTAATAAAATATGGAAAATAGAGTATAAGCCAAATGGCGTATAGAATTTCAGTAAGGTATTTTATCAACCCAAAATACTATATTTTAAAATATTCCATAAACTTTAATGAAACTTCATTAAATCATAATTCTTCAACATGAGTCTTAAGTACAATTTCTTTCAAAATACAATTAAACATCACCCTCATCATCATGCATAATACAAATAAATAGGCACAATAGTTGATGTCCTCTCGCATAGTCCTTCAGAAAGACTTCCCTCAATAGTAGGCCTAAGAAGGAAAAAGGAAACGAGGTAAGTTCAAAAGAACTTAGGGAGTTCCAGAAGAAAGTGTACCAATAGTTACTAATACTTCGAGCAGATCCTTTCAAAGATTCAAACACAATCACACAATTCACCGGATAGCAAGTATTATACACAGACACACTATATGCCGGTTTACTTTTACTTTGGCATATACAATACACCCATATGACTATTCAGACAAGCCTTTTTCATGTTAGCCATGTACCCAGATCCACAATCAAATTCACATCATTCATTCCATTAATTTTCCCTTGGTTTGTATCTTTGTCGTGATTTGCCAATCTAGTTTGCAACATACATTTGCCCTACCAAAGGATACACAACCATTTTAATGTACATTCCACCGAAAGTAGCACCATGAATATATTTCTTTAACATCATTTCCAGGAAACAGTCCATACCATTCTTGTTAAAAGAAGAAGGTTGTGGCTTAAGCATTAAGAATGGTTCTTACACTTTAACACTGACATAATAGACTCAAACTGACAACTTTTAAACATTCTTTTTCATATACGTATTACACCTTTATAGAGTATGAGTACTTACCTTACACGAAATATAAAATAAGAATATTATACATATAGAAGTAAGAAGGAACTCACCAGAAATACAACAAATTCTAGATGGCAGGACCTTTACCTTTGTCACTCGGATCTTCTATAACGTCTTGAGCTAAAATATGAATAATTAAGCTTAATAGATCGTTACACTATTAAATCCAATCATGAATGGAAGAAGCATTAACACATAAACCAGAATCAAGAAGTTTCCTTCCTTACATAAAAATCTTACACTTATGCATGCAGAACTAACAATACGTATATAACTATGAAAATAACCTAGGGTTCATCAATATTTACAAGGGAGTTAAAGACTAACGTGAGAGTTGGCTGAGTACAGCGAACCCAACTTCAAAAAGATTTTTGGCCTTAATCTTTTTAAAGAGGGTGCAGAGAAAATCAAGAAGAAGATGAATACAAAGAAAACTCAAAGTTCACCAATGAAGACACCGATACCCTTACATACTCAAGCATAGAGACAAGGTTTAGTGGAAGAAATAGATTATTCCACTAACACCATTGATTCTCGTGATTAAGTGCGCTTATCATAATTTAAGTATTATCAACTACAGTATCATAGTTCCATTCTAGCTAGTTCTTACTACACTAACTAAAAAGTCTTTCTAAAATAATAAACAAATCTATTAAACTATGAATTTAATGACTTCACCAAAACATCTGGGGTGGCGTATACCCAACAAAAGAATCCACCAATCCACATATCCTGCCAAAATGTAAAATTCACCCATCGGCTTCTTATAATTTTGGTAGAAGTTAGCCGCGATGTACCGGATGGAGTAAATAGATCTCCATGGCACACAAGAACGTCTAGTGGTGGTAATTAATTCTTTCCCTGTATCGAAGATGATGCAAATATCATCGTTACTAATAACATACCTCAGTAGGTTCGTAAAGAAGAATTCTCATGACTTCATGTTCTCATTATTTAATATGGTAAACGCTATAGGGAGCACGTGCTTGTTCCCGCCTTGAGCAACTGCAAGAAGTAGGATTTGTGTATACTTGTCGTATAATCAGGTCCCATCTACTTGTAAAACCGGCTTATAGTAAGGAAATATGCGCATGCATGGATCAAAAGTCTAGAACATCTGTTGGAAAATTTTTTTCGATTGCAGTTGGTCATCCGGGTCGTAATAAGGTCGTGTCTGCAACTCAATGATAGTCCCCGCTACGTACTCCGGCATAGCAGCTATCCATCCTTGTAGCTCATTGTACAACACATCAAAATCTTTGTACAATTTCTCAATTTCCATCTATTTAGCAATTCATGCCTTCTGGTATAATACTCAATACTGGAATTGTGATTGCATTACGGTAATTAGTACCGGAACTTTAATGGTCGGCATGTCCTTCACTATTAGCATGATGCACGTACAGATAGTTTTGGAATCAAGTTTTCGATAATCTTCTGTCATACATGTTGAATTGCATATGTGAGGCCCAACAAATTTTCGTATCTCCCACATCTGTGACTTCTAGATAAATGTGGCTCGTACCTGCCAATTGCAGCCTTCCACCGACCTCCAACACTCCTTAATAAATAATTTCAGTTTAGACACTGCTACTTTGTAGCCCACTGATATATTCATGTTATACCGCTTAATGGAAAATACGCACTCTTCTTTACTTTCTAATCTCTGACCCATGAAAAACTCCTCAAGATCATCATCTACGGTCAGCCAATGAGCAAGTAATATTTTAGAGTACTCCAAAAACTCGGCTGCGTGCGCCGCATCAGGGTATATTCGCGACATGTGTGCCCCAAGATTATTGTGTATCACAATACAACGAATCTAGTTCTCGACTGAAGACGCGTTAATGTTTCCATCGTCATTCACGCCTTCGTCGTCAATATCATCCGGGACCTTGTCCACATCGAGATCATTATCACTATCGACCTCGTGATCAAAAGGATCACTACCATTGTATACATCACCAACAACCACATCAGTCTTATGTGCAATATTAATATCGATGTCGATCCAGCGTACAATTGATTGACTATCAATGTACGATGTTGGAACCACCATACATGGCTCTTGAGCTCCATGTTCTTCACCTAATGGGGTGGGATCTTCAGTTGGCTCCTCACCAGCTAACTCAGCAAATAATTGAATCGGTGCATTTTGGTTGCTCCAATTCCCACAATAAAGAGCGACCATTGTCTCCACGTATTCATCATCTACAAGTTCCATTTGGGTGAATTTTATGAGATCTGTCGAAACTGGAAACTTGTAGAAAATTTTCAAGATCCTTCTCCCACAACGTTTATCAATTTTTGCACTAATCATTTCCTTCATATCATCAAATGAGACATTTCTATTAAATCTCATTACTATTTGTTGGCGACATTCAAATATACAGCAAAAAAATAATTACATAAAAATTTTAATGAATAAAAAGTGACCAAAATTATAACAATATGCAAAAATTTTCATTCATAAGCTCAGACTTTTTCAGTTCTCATTTCATACATGTACAACCATATTTACTCATTTTTTTTCACATTCTCTACTCTCTAACATTTATTCTTACATTTAACCACTTAAACTCATTTCTAACAAAATAATTTATTCTCGTCATAATCCATTCTATTTAAAAAAACAAAAATACCTTATCATTCTTTTTTCTTCTCTTTTCTTTCTTTCTTTCTTCTCCATATCTTATTCCTTCTCTTCTGCTAATTTTTTTAAAACTCTCCTTCTAATCTCATCTTCACAGGACGATTAAATAGGCCAAAAATTGACCATTGGTGCCGCCTATCAGATAGGCATCACTCCTATTATACCATTTTAGTATTTGTACACGGGCCTTGTACCAGACTCAAAAAAATTATACAAAGTGGTGTCGCCTAAGTATATGACACCACTATTAAAATATTAATTTTTAAAAAAAATTTAATTTTTTTAAAAAAATTAATGATGCCGCTTATGAAAAAGGAACCATCACTCTAAACATGTCAATTTCATAAATAATTGTACTGAGAGTAAATAATATTTTTTATATATTATTAAGGTAAATTAGCCGAAGTTGGGATATTGTAGTTTATGGGGTGGGTGGGGGTGATTTGAGACAAAGATTATACAGGTTGTGTCGTGGATGAGGATTTGAGCTCACGTGAAAACAGCCATCTGCTACTTTTACAATTACCAATGCCAATTGCAGGGAGCAATAACGGTGGTCATATCCAAAACTGTAATCCCACTCACTTATTAATTATTAAAGCAATCGATCGGCGTTAATCGTTTCAACATATTATATTCGTTTGATAGGCAGCCACGAAAGAAACAGGGAAAGGGTGACGGGGATGGTGCTGATTGTTGCTGGGAGATGTGGGAGTGGTGGGCAGGCAGTGGCGCTGCAGCACCAGGTGGAGGCGCAGGCCGCTGGTGAGGGTGGCGTACAGTAGCCATGGCATCTATGCCGTCAACAGCCACGATCAATGTGAAGCTTTCTTTCGGTCCAAATGGCAAAAGAGAGAGAAATAAAAATCATGTCCTAATTGCAAATCCGATCTTTAAATGTACAATCTACTGCTATGTAATGAATAACATAATTATTTAGAACTTGAGTTTAACATTCTCTTTAATACGATATTTATGTGTGTTTTTTTAATGTAATATTTGAATTTGATAAAAGTTATATATTTTTATATTTAAAAGTAATTATGTTAATTTTTTATCATATAATTTAGATTTTAGGGTTAATTTTATGAAAATTTATAATAATTTAATAATGTTAGTAATAAACTTTCATCCAATCAATCAAAAAACTCGAAAAAAACACAATTTTTAGATTCCATTTAACAAATTAAACAAATTCATGATTAACACTAAATTTATTCTTTAACAAAAATCATAAAATTTAATCCTAATAATATTATAAATTAACTTTTATCAAATCAACTCTAAAACTTAAATTAAACACTAAAAAATTAATGTCATTAACTTTGGGTATCAAAATGTAGAACTTTTACCAAATATATGTACCACATTAAACAAAACATGCATGTACCACATTACAAAAAGTTTCTCAAATTGAGGTACCAAATGATATATTAAACCATGAATGAATAAGGGTTAAAATATGTTTCAAATTCTTATAATTTTGTATACCAAGAATTCGGTTCTCTTTTATTTTTAAGAATTTTGTCCCTCGATTTTTAGATTTAAAAATATAAATCCAATTTTTATCGTGATTAAAGTTATTTTGTTAAATTCAAATGCATTACTTTGGTTACATAGCTAAAAAGTTTTTTCTTTTAATTCTAAAATGTCACACTTGCGAATTCAAAGAAAAACAATTTAATAGTGTTAATAATTAGAAATAAAAATATAAAATATAAAATATAAAAAAATAAAGAGACTAATATCCTAAATATATAAATAAAATAACTAAATTTCAAATGTAGAAAGACTACAAAATAAATTTAAACTAATGAATTCAATCCTTTTAAACGAGCCACCAATTGTTGATTAAATCATTTAGGTTTTCACACTGTTACCATATGATAATCTTCATTCATATACATATTAAATCGTTGTCAACTATGATACAATCTTTAATGGTTTCATCCTCATTTGACTTAAAATAATCTCCATCATTGAATTGAAGGAAGTAAACCTAAGCCATTAAATATGCTAACTCAACTTTATTTATACCCCTATTTAGTTAATTGGTGACAAATATCTAAAATCTATCTTTTTATATTGGAAAGTGAATTTTTTTTTATATGGAAACTCAATCATTGAATATATATAAAATATAATCATGGGAGGGGACCTTAACCATGGACTTACCTTTCCCTTTTTTTTTTCTTTTCAATCGGTGCCCTATTTTTCTTCTTTGTTTCTTTCCTTCTCAAATAGTTCTTTTTTTTGCAAACTTGTAATCAAATTGTTTGTCTCTTTGTTTATTTACCTATACCAATATATTTAATTTTTACACATCAATACTCTAATATCATATACTTTTCATTTCACATCTAATATTATTTATTATTTATTATTTTATAAAATTTTAAGAATATTATAATAAAGGCTTAATGATAAATTTAGCTGCTAACGTATGCATGTTTTGTTAAAATGGCCGTAATTGTATTTTTGGGTCTTTTTTTGTCATCAAATTTTGTTCTTTTTTTCAATCTGCTTTTTCTAATAGATTTAATGAATAAATTCAATTTTTCAATTTTTCTTTTCTTTCAAAAGGTTTCAATCTTTCAGTTTGTTTACTGATAAGTTTTTCTACTGAGTTAACTCTTTTTAGATAATTACGTTTATTTTCTTTAAATTAAGATTTATCTTTTAATTTAATGTATTATTTTTCACTTGTAATTATCTTATTGGGTTATCTAAGCAATAAATTACATCTCATTGAAAATATTTCACATATAAAATTCCACATCATCCCCATTAAGTTTTTTAATGGTACTTTCATTAAATCTGTTAGAAAAAAGCATACTGAAAAAAAGAACAAAAGTTTATGGCCAAAAAATGCTCAAAAATACAATTAGGATCATTTGACAAAACATGCAAATGTTAGTCGCCAAATTTGTCATTAAACCTATAATAAATTAAAATAAACTATTAGAGTAAATTTTTTATTTTCTTTTTCAAATGAAATGATAATTGAAATGGTTTCAATTGAATAAATTTATGTAAAATTAACTATGTATAAGTAATTTTAAGAGTATTAATTAATTTATAAATGTAATTGAGTGAATTATATAATTGATGTAAAATCATTATTGAATCGGTTAATATATGAATATAATGATAGTATGAAGGTGTACAAGTAATTTTAAGAATATTTAATTCAAGGTTGTTGGAATTAGATCAGACCGGCCAATTAGATAGAGAATTGTTGGGGCTTTGGTTCGAGAGAAATGTTAGAACAATTGACGGGTATGAATCGAGTTAAAAAAACCAATTGAATCGATGGTTGAATCAGTTTTCTCTAATTTTAAACGTATTTTATTTTTTTTAATTTTCATGAATTCTTAATAATTAATTTAATTAAACCAAGCAAACCGATTGAACCGAAAACTAGTGTCCAGGTCGATTTGACCATCGATTTTGAAAACTTTTGTATTTATCAATTGTACATTTCTCTAATTAAATACAAATGGAATCAAATAACTAAATTGATTAAATTATAGAACCAATTAATTATTTATTTGTTTATTTAAATTGGTCTATGTAGAAATAAAAACAAATAAACACGTACACATATGTCTCTAATTACAAGCATAATCAATTAAATTATCCATTTTTCAATTAATTATTGATTTAATTGTATAGATTTATGTACAAATGTAAGCCCAGTAACCCTTATGTTTCTAATGAGGTCCTGATTTGGGGTTTAGGGGAATTTAAGAACCGAAGTGAAAAGGGTATATTTTAGGGATAAAACAATGCATTAAGCCTAAACAAAATACTTGGCACATAGCTAAGTAGGTTCAGGTTTACTGATTGAAATACACTTTGATCTAATCAATACTCTTAATATTATTTATATATAATTCATCAAGTTAGATCAATGCAATGATTGCAGGGTTAATGTTATAATTCATTTGATTTATTATCAATTAGAGGAATGTAGAATTGATTAATACTCTTAAAATTATTTTTACACCATGATATTATTACAATCCTATATAATCTGATTCAATCGAATTAATGATTATAAGATTAATTGTATAATTAGGGAAAAGGGTATGTACATAATGTCATTATACTAGTACATAAACAATTCAATTGGATTAATGTATCTACAACTAATTATATAATTTATTCGATTACTTTCGTATAGTTAATAATTGTATGATTAATAGTATCCATACATAATTCTATTCAGTTGGATCAATGACTATATGATTAACAGTAAATTTAATTCGATTACGTTCATACTTAGGTAAATACAAATGCATGTAATGTCATTTCACTTGTATAAAAACAATTTAATAGGATCATTAAATGTAAGATTAATTATAATTCAATTAAGTTCGTATAATTCATGATTGTATGATTAATAGTACAGGTGGCAATCGGACAGGTTTGAGTGAGTTCAAGTTGGGTTGTTTCCGGTTCATGTTATTTTGAGTTTAGTCTTGAGTTCAGGTTTATTTTATATTCGATGTAATTATATATAAACTGTTATAAAATAAAGAGAGGTGGAGAGAATAAAGAACAAAGAAAATATAAAAGCAATAGAGGATGTTCTCTATTGATCAAAAGGGATTATTACAATACTTCATCAGAGTCTCTATTTATAGGCATAAGAAGTATAAAAGAAGTAGAGATCTAATTCTAATAACTATTAGAATTTAAAGTACATTAAAACTTTATCTTGATCATGATGGACATCCACTTAATAAGATATTCATAACACTCCCCCTTGGATGTCCATTGGTAGAGAGTGTGTTTCGTTAAAACCTTATTAGTAAAAACCCTATGGGATAAAAATCTAATGAAGGAAAAAGAGTACACAATCTATAATACGCATAATATGCTGCCTCATTAAAAACCTTACCAAGAAAACCCAATGGGACAAAACCTCGGTTAAGGGAAAAAAAGTGCAACGCGTATTTTGGGGAAATATATTTTCTCCCCTCATGAAAACATCACATATTTTCTCATATTCTGCGTATTCAATCTTGAATACTAGTTTTTCAAATTACCATTTGAATGTATTTGCTAAGCATTTATATTACTATTCTTTTAAAAGTCATGAGTCAGGGAAATTTGGGGAAATATATTTTGATCTCTTCAGGAGATTCAACAATAATCATAACAAGCTTTAATCGTGATTCTTTTATAAAAACACAAATAGGTATTTTGTATCATTTTATAATCCTCCTTCAACTACTATTCAGTAAGTCAAATTTACCACATATGTTCAAATGATTTCTTCATATAAATGAATAATTTCTCGAGAATTTCAATATGCTTCTAGCATCCTAAATCCTTCAAGGATTTTAATATAAACTTTACTATATAGTGATTCATAAAAGGTTATAACAATAACCATTAAACGCAAGTTAAATCTTGTATGAATTATCAATTTAATAATATATCTAAAGGTTATTACATTCACCACAACAAAATATTATATATTTTCATATCAATGCCAAGACTTAGCAAAAAACTTCATATTTTTATTCCGCTTTTGCAAAACTACTTCAATTGCACCCTCGCTAGCTTTATACCTTTAGATATTTAGACTACTGGTCCAAAAACTCCACGAAATTTAATTGTACTTGAGTTACGTCTTCCTATTTTGATCAATTTATTCCATATCTATATTTCTCAATAGATTTATTCAAGATCCTCCTTTCATTTCATTATTTCAATAATAATATTGCATGCAAAATCATTGTCGACCACTTTTATTATTTGGTTTCATATTCTAGAATTGACATAACTTATCGAGATCTCTTATTTTTCATTATTTTAAAATTCAGTATCAGTCTTGAGTCTCTTTTGGAGCACATGCCTCCACTATATGACCTTCTAAAAGAATTTTCATCTTTGGAACCGATCAATCTATTATTTATTCTAACTTATTGTCCTACTGAGACTTTGTTTCAAATTAAAATATTAAATGGTATATAATACTTGGTTATTCTCATTAAGTCTATAAATACATCTAATAGTTACCTTATAATGAGTTATCCTTATTGAACTTCTGGTTCAAATTACTCTCCCCCTAACTCATTACAAGTTATTATTTCTCTCTCCCCTAATGTCGAAAAAACTATCAAATCAAAATTGTAATCACAAATCATGCCATAATTGAATCTTGAATACATTCAAAACATCTAATAACATAAATAAACTTGTAATTAATATATATTCTCAACTTTATTTGAGGATTCACTCATCTTTGTGCGTTGTGGTGGAGCAATTGGAACATATACGCACATACAAAAATTCAAAGATGAGAAAATTTTAGCTCTTGATCAAAAACCAATTGTAATGGGGAGTATTTATAACTTACTGACTTGATGCGTACAACACATAAATCAACATAATCTCATATTGAAATAGGAAGTTTAGTTCTCATAAGTAATGGTTTAAACATTAATTAGAGGTGTTTAATCCATAATTTCTCTAAACCATTATACATAAACTTTTATAAAAGTTTTTCAAAATCAATCAATAAAAGATTAAAATATAAACTTATCAGTATTAGCAAGATGAATTATCTTAATTGCATGATTTGAAATTAGTTATTTAAACAAGCAATCTTGCAAATGACAGATTGCAAATTGATAACACATATATGATTATTTTGTAGATGCATCTACCAAAATCATATAATATCAAAATCATTCACATGGTGGATGAATGAGCCCATATTCATTTCAGAAATGCAAGACACTAAATCTCAGCTTTAGCTAATGAGTTTCTAAGAATCAATTTTCATTGAGAACAAACAACAAATGAGAATTTTTTTTTAATTAAAGAATCTTCTGGTTCTTTAATAAATGTCCATATAAATTCTCAATCAATTTTTGCATCATATTTGATCCAAGATGGTTTAACTGGTCACGCTAAGTAGTAAACGCATTTGTATCAGTAAACTTCTAGTTTACTTTAACATGCATTTCAATTGTACTAAATTGTAACAAATTTATAATTTTACTATCATTCCTTTTACTTTGTATCCACATATAAGTACTATTGTGACATTTACTACTGAAAATGTCTAAATCAATGTGAAGTCTATAATGCCACTAAGTCAATATAATTTCATATAATTATATGCAATATTCGCTTTAGGGAATATGCCAAAATCTTCAAATATCAAAAAATAATATTTTTTTTCTTCATTCACAATCTCAATATGAGATCCATTATAAATATCTTTTAAAACCAGTGGATTAACTATAACAAGATAATAATACATTAATTTTTCTAGAGTTTTCGACTAATTTTGTACTACCAAATATTGGAATAATATTGATTTATATTTTATTTTGTGTTCACTTCGGGAAACGCAATAGATTTACTAAGACGAACTTATAGATGTCCCAATAAATTTTTTATTTCATAATCACCATCTTAAAAACATGCGTGGATTTCAAATTAAAATCTATCTATTCATGTTGTCATGATTAGTCTCCAACCACATCCTCAATTACAACAACAATCATGATCTCTATATTTTCATTTTTCATAATTATTATATACTACTACATTCACTTCAAGGAATGAATCAAAACTAGTAGAAAGAATTTCATAGTTTTTCATTAGTAACATATTATTTTGTTTAGCCACTAGAAAGTATGAGATCGTTCGTCATTCTCACAATGTTGTTACTACAGGAGCACATTAGATATTTCAATCATATAGTGTAATGTATTCCTTCGGGGAATATATATAATACAAATACATGAGTATCTCATGTTATTTATATATATGGTTTTAATGTAAAACACATGAAGGTTATATTCAACATATATATTCTTGATCTGAAAAATAATATTATATTTTACAAAATTTTGCATCACAAGGAGCTAAAATATAAGCTTTAAAGAGCTTTTTACAGTTTGATGCAATATTAGCTCTTTAGGAGCATATAATCATTTTATTGTATAACCTTAATGAATACTTAATTTGAATAGGTATAAATAAAATATATATTAAACATAACAAATAATAATTTTATGTCACTAATAAATCATTGTAGTTAGATAATATATATTTTATATATCATACCACAACAAAATACAAAATATTATAATGTCAAATTAAAATAAGTTTACAACTATAAAAGTTTAAACATAAATATTTTCTAGCCTCCACCTCTTATGACATAATTTCATTTCGAATTTTACAATGATATGAAATTATCACAGACAGGGTGAATATCCCAAAGGTCATGACAAGTAAGTATTTTTACTCATATTCTGCAATAATCATATATCTTAATCAAAATCAAAATTAAACCAATCAATTCTATTAAAAATGAAAAAAATATTTATCTCCACATAAAAATCCTAATAACTAAATACGTAAAGGGTTTTATAAATTCATAGAGATACGGATAGTGAATTATATAAATTGAACTTTTTAATAGAAATCAAGTCAAATTTCAAAAGAAATTGATTAGATTGACTTATGTTACCATGGATGAGAAGTAGTGTGATACGGGGTTACGCGCGGACCAAGATTGAGTTGCCAAGTCACGGGAAACTCCTACGAAAACCTTAAACAATCAGATCTGAAACGAAACAAAAAAATTAAAAGATTAGAACTTTGAATTTCCATATCTGAAATAAAATCCCCAAATCAGCAAAGAATCAAATTGAGAATAGAAATAAGTGTTAATAAGGGTTCTTGAAACCCTAAAGGAGATTGTGATTCTGCCCAATTGAACACCAAGATAGTTTTCCCCAAATTTCGACAATCTAATTTCACCCAAAAAGAGTATGGAAGAACCCTAGAAATTGGGGATTTTTTGGGCTGATTCCTTAAGATAGAAAAATGCTGAAAACACAATAAAAATAAAAAATAAATTAGATAAAGATTCAGCACAAGTAGAAATAAAGAAAGAATTGACAGTAAGAAATTAAAAGATAAGTCCTAAGAAGCCTTGAAATCCCGAAAGATCTCACAACTCCCTTCAAACGGCTCTAATCTCCCCTCCAAAGAATATCAATGGCAAGAAGAAGGTTGAAGATGGCTCCCACAATCAAAAGATTGTTAAAACAACTTCTAAAGAAAACCCAAGAGAGAATTCTTGGAGAAAAACTCAAAGAGAATTCTGCACTTAAACAAATCTGAAATTTAATGTATTTGAGTAGTTGTTTACAAGGTGGCCAGCCATGCCTTTAAATAGGCCTTATAACTAGTCCTAATCTAATTAGAAAACTAAAATAAAAAAACTCCTAATTATTTTAATATGGAAATTCAGTCAAAGGTCTTTTATTTGGGACTCTTAGACTGAATAAAAATTTAAACTAAGTAAATAAATAAATAAATAATAATAATAAAATAAAACTTTACAACTTGGTCCACTTTGACAATTTGGCCTGATTTTCAACTAAGTATAGGTAGATTTCTTGATTGGGCTGGGAATTTGCTTATTGGGCCTTGCCTTCAAGAATTTGGGCTTGTAATCCATCTCCTACCGAAATTGAATCGTTGATGCTCGTAATGGAGATCCAATGCACTTTGGTTGCAAGATTTGGTTTCTTGGACCAAGATTCCCAATATTTGAAATCTTGATTTTCCCGTTCTTTTGTGTACGCATCTAAGGCCTTGCTAACAAACTCCTGAATGGTCCCATTTAGTTTGGAATGCATTTTTCGGGCCTTTGATCTCGTATCATTCCCCCCTTCCTCAAAAAGATTCGACCTCGAATCTAAAAAATCAAATGGGGATAAGTCAGTCACATTAAAAGTGGAACTTACATTGTACTCACCAGGTAGATCAATTTTATAGGCATTATCGTTGATCCTCTCGAGTACTTGGAAAGGCCCATCGCCCCTTGGGTCCAACTTGGTCTTTCTTTTTGCAGGAAATCGTTCTTTCCTCATATGGACCCAGACCCAAACCCAATCTCCGGGTTCTAGGACAACCCGTTTGCGCCCCTTATTTGCTTTGTTGGTGTTGGCATCATTTGTTTTGGCTATTCGTTGCCTAGCCTTCTCATGTAAGGATTTCACCAACTCAGCTTTCTGTTCACCATCTAAATTAACAATGTGTTCAAGTGGTAATGGCGCAAGATCAAGTACTGTTAGTGGGTTAAAACCATAAACAAGTTCAAATGGAGAATAACCAGTTGTAGAATGAATAGATCTATTATATGCAAATTCAACAAACGATAGGTATTCTTCCCAATTTCTAATGTTCTTTCCCACAACAGATCGTAATAAAGTCCCTAAGATCCGATTAACTACTTCGGTTTGGCCATCAGTTTGGGGGTGACATGTAGTGGAATAAAGTAATTTAGTACCAAGCTTACCCTACAATACCTTCCAAAAGTGGCTAAGGAATTTGACATCTCTGTCAGAAACAATTGTTTTAGGAATGCCATGAAGTCTTACCACCTCTTTAAAGAATAAGTCTGCCACATGTGTAGCATCATCTGTTTTGTGACAAGAAATAAAATGTGTCATCTTTGAAAACCTGTCAACAACAAAAAATATACTATCTCTTCCTTTCTTATTTCAAGGCAAACCTAGAATAAAATCCATGGATAAATCTACCCAAGGTGAAGTAGGAATCGGTAAAGGAGTGTAAAGGCCATGAGGCATTACCTTAGATTTTGCTTGTTTGCATGTAATGCACTTGGAACATACCTTTTCGACATCCTTTTTCATATGTGGCCAATGGAAGTGTTCTTGCAAGATGTCTAGTGTTTTGGCCACTCCAAAATGTCCCATCAAACCCCCACTATGGGCCTCATGAATCTATAAGTCTCTCATGGAGCACTTTGGTATGCATAACCTGTTTATACGAAAAAGAAAGCCATCTACAAGATAAAATTTTTCAAAAGTAGTATGTCCACAATTCCTATAGATATGGTCGAAATCAGCATCATCATCATATAGCTCCTTAATATGTTCAAACTTTAAGACTTTAGCATTCAATGTAGTTATTAAATTATATCTTCTAGACAAAGCATCTGCAACTACATTATCTTTACCTGTTTTATATTGTATCACATAAGGGAATGTTTCAATGAATTCTACCCATCGGGCATGTCTTTTACTTAACTTACCTTGTCCCTTTAACCATTTAAGGGACTCATGATCTGTGTGTATGACAAACTCATTAGGCAGCAAATAATATTGCCATACTTGAAGTGCACGAACCAATGCCAAGAGTTTTTTGTCATAAGTTGAATAGTTTAATTGTGCACCATTCAATTTCTCACTAAAATAAGCAATAGGTTGCTTATCTTGCATTAAAACGGTGCCAATTCCAATTCCTGAAGCATCACACTCAAGTTCAAAAGTGTTAGCAAAATCAGGTAATTTAAGCAAAGGAGCAGAACATAACTTAGCTTTTAGAGTTTGAAATGCCTTTTCTTGGGTTTCACCCCATTTGAAACCCATTGATTTCTTTATAACCTCTGTTAATGGGGCAGCAATAGTAGAGAAATCTTTCACAAATCGTCTATAAAAACTAGCTAAACCATGGAAAGATCTCACCTCAGTTACCGATTTAGGAGTCGGCCACTCCTTAATTGCCTTGACTTTGTCCTCGTCGACATGAATACCTTGAGCACTAACTATGAAACCTAAGAATATTAGTTTATCACAACAGAATGTGCATTTCTCAAGGTTGGCAAATAATTTTTCAGTTCGCAGAATATCCAAAACGATTCTAACATGGAAAACATGATCATCTAATGACTTGGAGTAAACTAAAATATCATCAAAGTAAACTACTACAAATTTACCCAAGTGAAGCCTTAAAACATTATTCATTAATCTCATAAATGTACTAGGTGCATTAGTAAGGCCGAAAGGCATAACTAACCATTCATACAATCCAAATTTTGTTTTAAAAGCTGTTTTCCATTCATCCCCTTCCCTCATTCGAATTTGATGATAACCGCTTTTTAAATCAATTTTTGTAAATATTATTGAACCATGTAATTCATCAAGCATATCATCAAGTCTAGGGATTGGGTGTCGATACTTTACCGTTATCTTGTTGATTGGGCAACAATCAACACACATACGAAACGTACCATCTTTCTTTGGCACCAATAGGACAGGAACAGCACAAGGACTTAGGCTCTCACGAATGTACCCTTTGTCTAGTAATTCCTCAACTTGCCTTTGCAATTCCTTTGTCTCCTCGGGATTGCATCTATAGGCTGGTCGATTTGGGATTGAAGCTCCGGGTACTAAGTCAATTTGATGTTCTATCCTTCGTAAAGGTGGTAAACCTTTAGGGGCCTCACTAAAAACATCCTCATAATCCTGCAAAAGAGATTGAAACACACTAGGCAAATTTTCGTTAATGTTAGATAAAGATAAATAATTTTGCCTAAACCTCACAAGGATACAAGGCTGTTTATTAAGTAGGGCCCTCTTCACATCTTTTTTTGTTGCCAAAAGATTTTTTCCACTCATTTTACCACTAGAGGATTCACTCACCTTTGGGCTTTTTAAATTTTGACTTTTCCACTACTATTAGCCTCTTTTCTCTCTGTCTTTTGTACTTGCTCTTTCTCCCTTACCCCCTCACAAAATTTTATCATCCTCAATTGATCTTTATATACATCAGTAGGATTTAAAGGAGCAAAAGTAAATTTCTTACCTTTAAATACAAGGGAGTATCGATTAAGTTTACCTTGGTCTGTAACATCGCGATCAAATTGCCAAGGTCGTCCAAGGAGCAAGAGTGCCGCATGCATTGGGACTACATCACGCCATACTTCATCCTCATAATTTCCGAGTTTAAAAGTGACCAAGGACTGTTTCGTAACTTTAACTTCGGAACATTCATTAAGCCACTGAAGGTGATATGGCTTAGGGTGTTTGGTGCAAGGCAACTTTAAAGAATCAACCAAATAGCTACTCACCACATTTGAGCAACTACCACTATCAATAATGAGTGAACATAAGTTACCTTTAATAAAACACCGAGAATGGAAAATATTGGCCATTTGGCTATCATCATCTTTCATCTGAATGTTAAGGGTTCGACGAACTACAAGGCATTGAAAATCAGCAAAGTCCCCTTCTCTGGGTGGTTCAACCAACTCTTCGCCATTATTACTGTCATCAACAAGTTCTGGCATATCTGGATCTGTTTTATCAGAGTCGGAAGTATACTCACCATTATCTTTTAGAAGAAGGAATCTCGTGTTAGGGCATTCCCTACTATAATGATCACGTCCTTTGCACTTAAAGCATTCAATCTCACGAGTCCTCTTCGCACTCGAATCACTTAAATTGGGCTGCTTAGAAGGTGTTTGCGTTTTAGCAGGAGCCCCTTTTTTCCAATCTGATTGCTTACTTCCATTACTCAAAGAAGACTTGTTAGTAACAAAAGGGGATTTTGAACTCTTAAAATCAGAATTGGAGTTGTTACCTCGGTAATATTGTGAAGTCGAGAAGGAACCAAACCTTTGTTCCTTTAGTTGTTGCTCGATCTCAATGGCTTTATGAACTGCTTCTTCCAAATCAATGTAAGTTTGTAGCCTCAATGTATTAGCTATCGGCCTGTTCAAACCATCAATAAATTGAACCATAGTTGTTTCTTCATCCTCCTCCACGTTAGCTCTCTGAATGAGCATCTCCATCTCTTTAAAATATCCATCCACCGTCCTACTACCTTGAATAAGCCTTCTAAGCTTTGTTTTGATCTCTCTATAGTAGTGAGGTGGAACAAACCTTTTTCGCATAATCTGTTTCAATTCATCCCATGTCGAAATCTCACCTTCATAATTCCAATGACGATTTACCCCAAGTTGAGTCCACCAACTTAATGCATAATCTGAAAATTCCAGCGTTGCTAATGCAACCTTTTCATCATCCGGACATTTATAATACCTAAACATAAGTTCAATCTTAAATTCCCATTCACAATAAGCTTCTGGATCATTCTTACCACGAAATTGGGGAATTGTGAACTTCGGTTTTGCCAAAGAAGGTTGTCCACGATAATGAAAATCATCATCCATTCTAGGGACACGTCGAGGGCCGCGCCTATGGGGCTGGTTATCCCTATCTTCCCTGATTGGATCTCGATATTGAAGTTCTTGATTCATTCGTACCTCATTCAAAGTAGTATTCAATGCTTGAAGTGTAGCATTTATTTGTGTGATTGTAGCAGCGTGTCCGTCTAACTGTTGTTGGACTTCCATAAGTGTATCATTATGGTCATCTTTAGACATTTTCTAAAAAACCTGCAAAAATAACACTCAACACTCAAAAATAAAAGTTATCAAACCTCACCGTTAATCACTCAAAAAGAAAAATTTAAATTCTCAATGAGCTAGAATTCAGTCTTGTGAGTCCCTTAGGAGAGTTTATATCAACCAATTAGAGAGTGGATGAACCGATCTACCAAAGAATCCTAATTTGCACTAGGATGCCAAAAACTGACGAGACACCAATTGATTCGTGTTGCACCAAGGAAGAAGTTGTGCACACGTTCAAATCCTACTAACACAAGAAACAAGAAGGTGTTAGATAACGTAAAGGAAGAATAAAGGCAAACAAATGAAAACCTACAGCTAAGAATCAATAAAAATTGCTGAAAACAGAAAACCCGAAAAACTGCGGAGTAACTTGACAACTTCGTTCGAGGTATTCCCGATCTCCAAAAATCACGAAATTAAATCTGGAATGTCCTTATATATTGAATTTTTGATCTGGAAATTTTGGGCACCAAATTCAACCCGCTGAGTCTTTTTTAAAATTTTTATTGAATTTCGTCTTTTTTTATTTTTTTTGACTTTTTGGACTGATTTTTTTACGGGAATAATTTTTTTATATTCAATAACAGTGCCACAAATATGTATGTAAAATTTCAGATCAATCGGACAACGTTTACCCACTCAAATGAATTTTTTTCGAATAATTTTTCTGGGTAAAACTGCTGTTTGTGCTTTAAAAAATAGAGATTAGTTTAGAAATCAACCAAGAACACCCAAAACGCCCAAAATCTGATACCAAATGATACGGGGTTGCGCGCGGACCAAGATCGAGTTTCCAAGTCACGGGAAACTCCTACGAAAACCCTAAACAATCAGATCTGAAACGAAACAGAAAATTAAAAGATTAGAACTTTGAATTTCCAGATCTGAAATAAAATCCCCAAATCAGCAAAGAATCAAATTGAGAATAGAAATAAGTGTTAATAAGAGTTCTTGAAACCTTAAAGGAGATTGTGATTCTGCCCAATTGAACACCAAGATAGTTTTCCCCAAATTTCGACAATCTAATTTCACCCAAAAAGAGTATGGAAGAACCCTAGAAATTGGGGATTTTTTGGGCTGATTCCTTAAGATAGAAAAATGCTAAAAACACAATAAAAACAGAAAATAAATTAGATAAAGATTCAGCACAAGTAGAAATAAAGAAAGAATTGACAGTAAGAAATTAAAAGATAAGTCCTAAGAAGCCTTGAAATCCCGAAAGATCTCACAACTCCCTTCAAACGGCTCTAATCTCCCCTCCAAAGAATATCAATGGCAAGAAGAAGGTTGAAAATGGCTCCCACAATCAAAAGATTGTTAAAACAACTTCTAAAGAAAACCCAAGAGAGAATTCTTGGAGAAAAACTCAAAGAGAATTCTGCACTTAAACAAATCTGAAATTTAATGTATTTGAGTAGTTGTTTGCAAGGTGGCCAGCCATGCCTTTAAATAGGCCTTATAACTAATCCTAATCTAATTAGAAAACTAAAATAAAAAAAACTCCTAATTATTTTAATATGGAAATTCAGTCAAAGGTCTTTTATTTGGGACTCTTAGACTGAATAAAAATTTAAACTAAGTAAATAAATAAATAAATAATAATAATAAAATAAAACTTTACAACTTGGGCCACTTTGACAATTTGGCCTGATTTTCAACTAAGTATAGGTAGATTTCTTGATTGGGCTGGGAATTTGCTTATTGGGCCTTGCCTTCAAGAATTTGGGCTTGTAATCCATCTCCTACCGAAATTGAATCGTTGATGCTCGTAATGGAGATCCAATGCGCTTTGGTTGCAAGATTTGGTTTCTTGGACCAAGATTCTCAATATTTGAAATCTTGATTTTCCCATTCTTTTGTGTACGCATCTAAGGCCTTGCTAACAAACTCCTGAATGGTCCCATTTAGTTTGGAACGCATTTGTCGGGCCTTTGATCTCGTATCATAGTGATTATGAACATCCTTTGTAATGAAGAAAAATAGATCATCCCCAAGCAAATAATATTAAAAAACAAACTTTAAAAGTGAATCTTACTTCTCAATTTCATATAGATAACGGTATCAAATCTTTCACCATCCTTAAGAATATAAAGTAAAATAAGTTAATCAAAACAATAATAATATATAATGAGAAAAGAATGAAAAATAATAATCAGATATGAAATATTAAATAAAAAAAACTTCCTGTAAAAACTTTGCATCTTGCCGTAAAAAAATATTGAAAATCATGAAGGAAAAATTTGATCGTCAATAAAAGGAACTATCACTTTGAGCAAGATCGTGCTTATAACGTGTTATAAAATAAAGAGAGGTGGAGAGAATAAAGAACAAAGAAAATATGAAAGTAATAGAAGATGTACTTTATTGATCAAAAGGGATAATTACAATGTTTTACCAAAGTCTCTATTTATAGACATAAAAAGTATAAAAGGAGTAGAGATCTAATTCTAATAACTATTAGAATTTAAAGTACATTAAAATTTTATATTGATCATGATAGACATCCACTTAATAAGATATTTATAACATAAACGCAATTTAAAATGTTTACATCTCAAATTCATTGCTTTCAAAATCGAGTTGGACTAATTTGATTGACAATCAACCAATACACTAGTCTGAAACAAGCAAAAAGCCAACTGACTGTGAATCGATTACAAAATACAAACACTAAAGTCAAATATACATTCCATTTGGCCAAATCTGAGTGATCCCTATACGTCGAAGTATGGTTCAAAGCTCAAAGCAATTTAATATTTTTTTAAACAATTTCATTGTAAGTTTTGATCATATTTTCTCTTTTTGAGCCTAAAACTACTCATAGCCTCTCGCCAATTCTTAAATAGGAGTATAATACGCTTTAACGTATTCAAATTCATGTTCTCTTGTACTGAAACAATACCTATACCAATCGAACTAAGTCTCAGCCGACAATGTTTAATATTATTAAAATTATGGTAATAGGTTATTTTAAGTTTGAAGTTTATAAATGGATATTTTAAATTTACTTTTAATTCCAATGGCTGAAGTTTTATGTCACGTGGAAGATCCCGCCACTAAAGATCGTAATGTATTCTACACCAATTAAATCTGATTTTTATCAACTACCTATTGAACAAGATTTTTTTTTTTTACCATAATTTTGTTCTTTTTGGCTACATCAATAAACCACTTGAAACTTTTAATTGTCTTTTGCACAAATACATCATTGGACATTGTGTCTTTAGTCCATAAAGTAAGACCTGAAAGAAAAAACCTTTCACTTGACAAGTTACAAATTTACTTGTAAATAACAAACAAACTCTGATGAACGCAAATGTTGGTTCATAATCATACAGTTTAGACGAAAGGGTAACTGCGAATATTACCAAATATCAAAGGCAATTTTCTCTAGCAAAGACAATGCCTAACATATACATGATGCAGCAAGCTGCCATGTTTACTGGCAACGTTGAACAAAATCTAATTATCTAATAACACTTTAGACCAGAGGCGGGTACTGCTTTGCTTGCAAGCGGACCCTTCTCTTATATTCATCAGCATCGTGCAAAAGAAAGAGAAAGTATATATGATTAAATGATTATGATTTTACTTTAATTGAAGCTCCTCGAAAAGGGAGGAATACAGAGTGCCATGCCTAGAAACTTAATTGCATTTAGCAACCAATAACCATCTTAAATAGAATAAGGTTTAATGAGTTAGATCGATTTAAAAATGATATCAGGAACGTTATAATCATTCAGTTCATAATCAAGATTATCCAGTCAATGCAAAATCAACTCAAGAAACATACATGTATCAAGATGTTGTACCCTTCAGCTTGAGCAGGATCGGTAGTATTTGGTGCATTCAGCAAGTCCTGGATTCCCACAAGAATCTGTTTCACGGTTATGGCAGGTCTCTAGCCCTATGGAAACAAAAATGGCCTTAAACCTCCAAGATGGAGAGATGGAATCACTCTGATCCAAGTATGTAAAACAACAATCAAGAGGAGAAAATACTTACACTATCCTCATTAAGGATCGAAAGGCAAATAGTACCAGATGGGTAAACGTTTGGGTGGAAAAAAACCTTGTGGAAAATTACACTCTGGAGGCTTGCTATGATAATCTTCACTGAAGTACAGTGTAAGTGGGAAGTAACCACCCTCCCAATTAGTTTGTAACATAGATCAGACATCGAGTTAAGCCAATTGAACTTTTAAAAGAAACACAGCTATAATTGTATCTAACATGCACACATTCTTTCACTATTCCTTTCTCTTTATTCTATACTAACACAAATTCTCATGAGACTTTTTAATCAAATATTTAACTTCTTCAAAAAATTTGTTTAAAATCAAATTTCAAAGATGTAAAATTTGTTTAAAATCAAAATATTGACACAAGCTTTCATTACTCGTTCTTTCACTTCAAACAACTGAAGCAAATTCAGGGATGTCAAGATCAAAATCAATAGCAACACAAAGTTGCAAAGCAGACCTAAAATTTGCAGCCCAAACTTGTAAGCTTTCAATCTGCAACATATAAATAGCCAGATAACCTCAGGATTTATAATCCTATAAGTAGCCATTCTACTTATTGAAATTGCAAATGCCTTAAGAACCAGGCAGTGAGCAACTCAATTCGAAAAGCTTTCTCCTAGTCATATCTAGAGGTACATGAACAATTTTTAGTTATCAACAGTGGTGAAAATTTTCCAGAAAATAGTCCTCGCCAATAATGTAGATAAGTCTCCATTAACATGGAACAAGAAGATGAATGAGGCCTAAGTTCAAAGACCACACCAAAGTTGATTACTATATAATTAACAAATGACAAGAACTTTAAACAATATTGGTGAACCGCTAATAAGAACAACCAAAAATGTAGACAAAATAGATTTCCATGAGTTATGACAGGTTATTAATGAGAAATTTGTGTGTTCATAAGCTCTGCAACTAAGATAGAAGATCTAAAGCTTCAACAACCACTAAACTCCCAAAACAAATCAGGAAACAACATTTTAAGATAGCAATAATGCCCAAACTGCTTTAGACATAGGGGAAGAAGCAAAGGAAGTGAAAATGAATGCAATTAATACTCAACTCACAGAAGCAGGTCTTTTGGCTAGCAGCTATACAATACCAAACAACTAATCTATAAACCATTAAAATAATGTTAACAACATCAAGTTGTGATAATACATATAATAGCAATTAATAGGTAGTCTCGACTCCACAGTTCATAGGTCTCTGTTTTCAAGACTATTGATCAAATTATGTAAAGGTCACCATCATAAAATATCTACAACTATTTAACCTATCAACCTGACATAAAAGATTGTTTAGATACCAAAAAAAAAAAAAATCACTTATAAAAGCCTCAAATCTATTTTTATTTCCTCTTTTTATGTACAAAAAAAGAATATATCAACTTCCAGTTTTTGTACATGCAGTTCGATATCTACCATTCTTCCCATCAATCATCATTTTCCTAAAACGTTCTGAAAAAAGTACGACAAATAATGCATCTATAGCACAACCTCCAAATAATCACGGTGAAAATAAACCCATCACTAAAATTTTTAGAACCATCAATATCTTTGCAGTCTATGTTTTACAAGCTTAAATCGCATAAGATTAGGTTTCAATTAGATCAATTCAGCTCCATCTCTAATATTATCTCAAAATGACTGCCTAATTTAACCAAAATGAAAAAATCTAAAACAAAATTATAAATTTAAAAGAACAACACAGTGTCCAATTGCCAAGAAGTGAAAATAATAGACAAACCCGCCCGATTTATTGAACCAATAATGGAAAAAAAATTATAGGAACTAAATAGAAAATTTAACTTACCAGGAATAATGACTCAGGTTTCGCAACAAATTCCTGAAATTTCAAAAGAAAAAGGAAATAAAAGAACATCAAAGAAAATAAAAATAATAAAAAATTTTAAACCAAAAAGGAAAAAGAAAGAAGAGAACGGACATGAGGATGGTTTTTCCTCTATGCTTTTCATTCCTCGGCAAGTCGACCACGCGCTATTCCTTCCGACATATCTTCTCTTACTTCCTCCTACACCTGATCATTGATAATTGATAATTGGTTGGTACACTCAACCCGGCCCAAAACCCCGTCCAGAAAATAGAAGAGTTTTGATAAAAATATAAGTTAAAAAAATATATTTTAGCAAACAAATAAGATCCATTTTAAAAATAGGTCGGATTTCAGATAAATTTTTTCTTCGAGTTTGACTTGATTCGAATTTGTAAAAAAAAATTTATTGTTTTCTATTATTTTGTTGCCATTTCATTATTATATTGTTATTATTATATTGTTATTATTTGGATATTATATAACTTGTTAAGTTGTACTTATAATAGTGTTATTTAAGTATAAATATTTTTTAATTTATTTTTAATTTGTTGAGAAATATTTATTTTAATATTTTTAATGTATTTGATGTATTATATATTTTAAATTTATTTTTATATAAAAAATAATATAAAATAATTAATACGGGCAGGCCTGGTTGAGCTCGGGTTTTATCTTTTTTATTTGGGCTGGGCTTATCAAACAAGGCTAAAATTTTGTTACAGCCCAACCCGACCCATGTTCACCTCTACTCCCTCCCTCATTTTCTTTCTTCAATAATTAATTTTTTATAATAATGAATAATAGCTTAGAGGTGCTCTGGGCTCAGTCAGGTTTGAGTCAGACTCATATAAGGTATATAAATCAATTTTTTAAGTTCGGGTCCAACTTGGCCTAAAAAATAGGCTTATTTTTTTCAAGCCCAAACTGATTTGAAAACATGTATGGATGGGATGAAATTTATTAAATTCCATTCATCGAAGGTGTGAATTTTCAAGTTTGGAAAATCAATCAACTTGCGATGACTTTTTGGGTAGGATCCAGATATATTTGGGTTGAGATGTCTTATAGGGTTCAAAGATCTATTTCTTAGTTTTGAAATACACTTTCAATCACTTGATTTCAAGTTTAGGAGCTCAAGTTATGACCGTTTTAGTGAAGACTGCGCAAGTAGAATCTCTAGACGAGGTTATTACGGAAATTATGAGTTTCGGGATTTTAATTCGAGTTTAAATCTTATTAGGTTCGATTTTTAGGCTTATGTTTTTATTTGATATGAGTGCAGTATTGTATTTATTAGGTATTATTATTTTATTATTTATTTATTCCGAATTTTGAAGATATTTTTTAAGTATTTTAAGTATGATGAGAGTTTTATGTTTTTTAGTTCAAAATTAATTGTTTAGATTAATTAGATATCTTTTTATGATTTTAAAAAATAATTAACATTATTATATTATAAACTTTTCATCTAGTCAAAAATTAAAATAATAAAAAATATTAGATGCAGTGGTAAGACAGATTATAAGAGAAAATGAAGTTTAAACCTTAAAATAATATTATTGAAAAGATAGTTAGGAATCTTGAATATAAATCATAAAACTAATATGAAAAATACTAAAAAAAATAAAAAAAAATTAAAATTATAGAGCAAGGAATAAAGAAAATGCAGCATGATTTGTTTGTTAACGGCGGAACCAATCCAAAAAAACCCACATAATATTTTTTACAGTTATTATGCAAATATGAAATAATCCGGATGCACTGTAAATGGGAATTTTTGAGTAGGTGAATTGTCAGCTTCAGTGGTAACTAATTAATTAAGAAATGGCATTATATTTAAAAAGGTTACGTGAGAACTAAACCTGAAATTGATCAAAGGCAAAACGACTTTTGGATTGTAATTAGTTATGGGGTCACTCACAATAATAGTTCCCCAATCCACCAACTCCCTTGCCTCCAGCCACCCTGTTTTTCCCCTGCTTTTCATGCCACATCATGTCTTGGATCACCCCCTTTTCACCATAATCATCACTCACGTCAACTAACAATTTTAACATTTATGTTACAATATATTTTTATATAAAACTCGACTAAATAATTAATGAACTTTTATATATATATATCCGAGGTTAATGATAATGTGATTTATTGATAAAATATTGGATTTTCAATTTCAGTAATCAGGAATCAACTGATGGCAATATAAAAACATGCAAGCCCAAGAAAAGTTATAATAACAGACACTTGTTGAATGTATTATTATTATTATTAAGTTTCAACAACCGCACAATGTTTGCATAGAAAGAAAACCAACCAACTTTTTAAAAAATGAGAAAGAAAATACTTAATTTGTTTTCCATGTGGTTTAATTTGGATTCTAGAACATTATTAGGTTGTGTGTAATATCAGTTCATGTTGGCTAATCTCTTACATTGCTTCAACCTTATGTATATCCATCCTTAAATCAAACCCCATTTTTCTCTCAATCTTCTCATCAGAAGACCAAAATCTTCTGATTCATTTCAATAGAAGAGGGGGAAAAAGTGTTAAGAAGTAGAGCACTTGTTCCTTTTTTGTTTTTGACAGAGAATCCAGAATAAAATGAAGACCAGTAACACCAATACTAAGCTAATTCTCCTCCATCCTTATATCCAAAAACAAGGAAGCTCAAACAGATTATGGCTTCTTGCTTTTGTCTCCTTCTTCACCATAGCTTTCCTTCTAACTCTTATATACACCAGAGAGTCGATTTCTACTATAACTACTGCCCCAAGCACAACTGTCACCGGCCCTGCAGGCTCCGCCATTGGTGGTCCGCCGTTGCCAACCACCGTGGTCAACACCCTCCTCCACTATTCTTCAAAATCCAACGATAGTTACCACATGACATACTCAGAGCTCAAGCCAATCTCCGATGTGCTGAGGAAATGTTCTTCCCCTTGCAACTTCCTTGTTTTCGGTCTAACACAAGAAACCCTTCTCTGGAAGTCCTTGAACCACAACGGACGCACAGTTTTCATCGACGAAAACCGGTATTACGCCGCTTATTACGAAGAGTTACATCCCGAAATCGATGCCTACGATGTACAATACACGACCAAGATTAGTGAAACCAGGGAGCTAATAACATCGGCTAAAGAACAGATTCGGAACGAGTGCAGGCCGGTCCAAAACCTGTTGTTCTCAGAGTGCAAGCTTGGGATCAATGATTTGCCGAACCATGTTTACGAAGTGGATTGGGATTTAATATTGATTGATGGACCAAGAGGTGATGGACCCGACGGACCTGGAAGAATGCAACCCATCTTCACTTCGGGGGTGCTAGCGAGAAGCAAAAAAGGGGGCAATCCAAAGACTCACATATTCGTTCATGATTATTACAGAGATGTGGAGAAGATGTCTGGGGATGAGTTTTTGTGCAAGGAAAACCTGGTGGAATACAATGACACGCTTGCACATTTCGTGGTTGAAAGAATGGAGGAAAACAGCTTTCAGTACTGTCGCAACTTTAATCATAATATTACATCCACAAAAGCTTCCTCATCTTCCTAGTTAAAACTACTTATCCAACTTCATAAAAAACATACAGTCCAAAGGGGTCAGTCAAGATATGGTATTGAAGAAAAAGAAAAAGGAGAATATGGATTATTTATCATGATTTCATTGGAATTTTGTGTTAGATCGATCGACCCTTTTTTGTTGAGGGGGTGTGTGTGTAAGAAATAACCCTTTTTCTTTACAATGAAAAGAAATTTAAGTTCCTTGAATCGGAAGTTTCAGGACTTCAAATTTGTCATTAAGTTCTTACCCGAATTCTCTTCTTCTCCCCTTTGTTTATTTTTGTGCTTTAATGACAAAGAAGCTGATGAACACCATGGAGTGTTTGTTTTAGGTTTCTACATGGCTTGGAGTTGTAGAAGTTTCAAGTAAAAAAAAAAAAAAACACCAAAGTTTTTCATAAAAAGGTAAAATTACGAGAATACTTAATTTACTTATTAAATTGTGCGGATTTAATTCTCTATTTTTATTTACTCAATTATTTCTCTACTTTTAAATTTACACATTTTTTAGCTTTTAATCTAACATTTTCCGTCAAACCCATTAGATTTAATTAGGCGGCCTCTTCTAGGTTTACACAATCTTTTTTCTTTTATGAAGAAAGAAGGTAATCGACTGCCTTTAAATTAAGTACTTCTTACATGTGATGCACCAAATTTATCTTCTAATAGAAGTTCTCTAACAGAAAAGTTAGGGAACTCAAGAAGAGTGAGTTCAACATCAATATTTGAGCCTAATTGAGCTAGCCAATCTACCACCTTATTACCCTCCCTTGGAACAAACTAAAATTTAACTTCTTCTAATTGCCTCTTAGCTTCCATAATCTGTCGTATAAGTGTCATCAAATTAGTACTCACAAAATTTCCCAATATCATCTCAATAGCATCCAAGTAGCCACTCTCAACAATAATCTTAATGTAGTTTTGTAGGCGAGCCACTTCAAGACCAGTTAAAATAACCCGTAATTTAGACTTTAGAGCAGAGCCTCTGCCAATATATTTCCTGAAGCCTTCCAACCAATTCCCAGTAGAATCTCTCACCACACAACCAACCATCAGATAGTGTCCATTCATATTAGAAGACCCATCAACATTAACCTTAACCCATCCACTATTCAGCAGATGCCATTTCAACCTGACACCTTGGTTAACTCCTAATGAACCATAACCCATTAGTGATTCACAGATATTAGAGACAAAGCATTCTTCCCTACATACAATCTCATCAGGCAAGTTTGAAACTTGTTGAAAAATAAATTTATTCCTATTCATCCACAATAGTAAGCATAAGACAGCAAAGAGTCTCATTTCCCCCAAAACTACCATTCAAGTTGGTAATTACCCAATCCAAAAGATCTAAATTAAGGAAGTGAGACAAGTAATTTGGGGGTATTACCTTTTCCCATACCTTAGCTACAACAGATCAATCACGCAGGTTATGAATGATTGTTTCTTGAATATCCCCACACATGGTGCAATCCTTTAAGGGAGACATATTCCTTCTATTCCTTTCAAATTTTGTTAAGAGTTTCTAGTGTATAACTACCCAGAGAAAATGCTTGATTCTTGGTGGTAGATTAATCTTCCAAATTCCACTCTAAATATTATCCCCTACCCGGTCATCCATCTGTACTAAACTGTTGCATGCCGCTTTGATGGAGAATTTCCAAATTCTATGAGTTTGCCACAGACAAATGTCTCTCCCGACCATTTCACAAGGAGGAGGGCATACATATAGTCCAGGACATCTTTACCAACATACTACTGAAGTGATGACCAGTTTCACTGACCATCCGCTTTAACCATATCGGCTACCTTGATTTTTTTCTCTCTATTCGAGTTGGCTAACATGTGATTTCGAATCGCTCCCAATTCAGGAACCCAAATATCGTTAAAAAAATCCACATCTTTCCCATCGCCTATGCTCCAAGAAATGTTTTACCTAAACTGTTCCCAAATATTTGATAAAGAGTGCCAAACATAAGAACAACAAGGCTGATAAATAGATTTGGGGCATCGATCCATTATCTTATATTTCTATCGCAACAAGCGTACCTAAAAAGCATCCAGATTGGTCGTAAATTGAAAAGCTACCTTCATAAGAAAAGAGCGATTTTAGGGGGGTCATTTTCCTGAATCCAAGACCCCCATAGTTCATAGGTTGGCAACATGTGTCCCAATTAACTAAATGCACTTTCTTGGCATCTCTTGTGGTGCCCCAAACAAAGCTCCTAATAATTTGTTCAATCTTGTCACAAACACCTACAGGAATCATGGTTGATTGCACAAAGTAACTTGGGATGGCCAAAAATACTGACTTGGCCAAAGTAATTCTATCAGCCATAGAAAGGAGTTTAGCGTCAAACCCATTAAGCCTCTTCTGCACCTTATCTATAATAAATTGGAACGTACTCTTAGTGACTCTCTTATGGAACAAAAGCATTCCCAAATAGATCCCCAAGTCATCCACTTCCTGAAAACCAAACTCCTTACTAAGCATCTCCCTAACCAATTTATCAGTGTTGGCTGAAAATGAATTTTTTTTCTGCATTCATTTTGTGACCTGAATACAAGCAGAATTGGTGAAGGACCAATTCCATGGCTACAACAATTTTCTTACTTGCTTCTTCAAACAATACTAAGTCATCCGCAAAAAAAAAAGATATGATAGAGGAGGCTCTTCCCTTTCAAGCTGAACAGGTTTCTAGGTAGATTCAGTGACAACCAACTTAATAGCCTCACCAAGCTTCTCGATAGTTAACAAAAATAAATAAGGAGAAATAAGATCCCCTTGCCTTACTCCTCTTGAGTGGAGAATTCTTCTGTGAAACACTCATTCCACAAAATTTGCATGGACATAGACGTAGCACATCACATAATGACATGAACTAATGTCTCAGGAATTTGGGTATCTAAAAGTGTATACTCAATAAACTCTCATCTTAATCTATCATAAGCCTTCTCCATGTCAATTTTGATTTCCATCCATCCTTTCTTCCATTTTTTGTGCCGCATCGAATGAATAACCTCTTGAGCAATAATCACGTTATCCAAAATATTCCTTCTCCAACAAAGCTAGTCTGATTAGCTGCAATAAGAGACGACATGATAGGTTTGAGATAGTTCACAATTACCTTCGTTTGGACCTTGTAAGGCACTATATATAAGCTTATGGGTCAGAACTGAGAGATTGACTCTGGAGAACTTACTTTGGGTATTAGAAGAATCAATGTTTTGTTAAGAAAAGATTCAATATTACCTCATTCAAACACCCTTTTAACCATGCACACCAGTGACTCACCTACAATATTCCATTAGCTTTGATAAGATTGGGCATGAAGGCCATCCACCCTCGGTGCTTTAAGCGGTGCCATCTCAAATAGAGCATCATGAACTTCTTGATGCGAAGGAATTCACCCAATGAAATTCAATAAATCTTGTTCAAGAATGGAGAACATGTTCTGAACAGGAAACCGACCCATACTAGACGAATCTTTCGTAACCTTTTAAAGAAAAGAATAGTTTCAACTTTCAACACTTCCTCATCATAGCACCACTCTCCATTAGACGATCTTAGAGCTTTGATCTCATTAAAACGCCTCATTGAGTTAGCCTTACAATAGAAGTATTTGGTGTTTCGGTCTCCAAGAGTTAACCAATCACTCCGCGCCTTTTGTCGCCAAAGTCTCTCTTCCAAGTCCATAATTCATTCAAGTTCTACTCGCAATGATTTCTCAAGATTAAGAAGATTCTTAGATTGAAACATCTTCAGTGCTCTTTGGATGCAATCAAGTTGGTTCGTCATATTTCTCTTTCTCTTCAAAATGTGCCTGAAAACATCCCTATTCTATGTTATCCCTGTTACCATAAACTTCTCAACCAAATCTTCTAACTAGCTCTCACTATTTCAATTCCCATTAACCATATAACTAAAATTACTATGAGACAACCAACCACTTAAGAACCGGAAAAGACGAGGGGAATTTGTTTTTACCTTGCTACCGAATGAAATCGAGAGCGGGCAATGATTGGATTTGATTCTCAGCATATGGAAAACAACAATATTTGGGAACATTATCTCCCAACGAGAATTGCATAAGGATTTATTAAGATGTTCAAATATATTCCCTCTATTCCAAGTGAATTTGGGACCTTTAGATTCAGGATCCTTCAACTCACAGACTAAACATACCTGCTGGAAAGCTGGATAACAACAACCCTATTCGAGCCACCTTTTTTTCTCATCCTCATCAAGCAAAGCATTAAAATCCCAGTAATCAACCAAGGGAGATTAATATTTGTAGCAATGCAGCTTAGGCCATACCATAAATCCTTCCTCAAATTTCTACGGGGACTCCCATAAACACCTATAAAGAACACCAAATCTATAACATCATCAAATTTAATTTTCATGTGAATAAACTGCATATGATTAACCATAACTTCGACACGGATATTATCTTTGCATAGAACCCAAATTCCACCTGAATATCCCACAGCTTCCACTTGATGCGAATAAGGCACACCAATACTTTTAATTACTCTATCAGTTTTTAATCCACTAATTCGGGTTTCCATCAAAACCATAACACAAGGATCTACTTCATGTAAATACTCCATATTTCTACCAAAATTAGGGTGCCCAGCACCTTGGTAATTCTATAAAAAAATTCTTGACATTATAAAAATCAAAATAAAAAAGGCCAAACCTTTGAGGGCACCATCACTCTTCTGATGAATCGTCCATGAGTATCGCGTCGCTTTCACCCCATGGACCACTCCTGATGGTCGACCTTGAATTTGTCCATTGTCAGCTTGGTCCAACACCACCAGTTCTGTGTTCCCCTCTCGCGTATTCACAACTTTACCCTCCACTTTCAGACGATCCACCATTCCTTAGATAACCTGTCAAACAGGAACCATGCCAGCTAGGACATCAAGATTATCCCCATCTCCTCTGGACTTAGAGCTCAAAGTATTATTACTCTTATTTTCCTTCAAAAAAGGAAGGAGTGTAGAACGAGGAATAATATTTTTGATGCCCAGTTCATTTCCCATAAGAGGAGAAGAACCAATCAGATCATTTGAGTTTTAGTTTTCTTTGAAATTATGAACTGAGTGAAATTTTCGATCCAATATTCCTTGGTTACCATTGGTACCAAATGTAGGTAGCCTAGAGCCCACTTTCAACCCAATCTTGAGAGTTCTAGAGCTCATCCCAGTCTTCTCAATTCCACCCTCTGATTCTCTAGTCTAGGCCCACCCACAGCCTACTTATTAGCCTACCATTTAACATCTACAACCCATTTTTTATAGCCTTTATCTTTAGTATTCTTCCCTTTATTACCCCCCATCAAATTCTCTTTCATTCATAATCTTTGTAACAGATGCAGTGAGCTTTTCTTAACCCTCACCCAATAATTCTGCAGGTAAATTAGCTCTTTGTTCCTTCTATTTCCCGCAATTAAAAATACCTGCACCATTCTCATCGAGATCCAAAAAGATGTTTCCTTTTCCACACTCTTGTCCATCATTGTTTCTCTAATTTTGTCTACAACTCCGATAATTCACAATCATCCAATCACCGAACCTTTCATTCTTAACCCGTTCTTGAATTGATCCAGTGTTTTCATGTTGGTCCAATCTAATAAGATCCTTAGCTTCACCCGATCCTTTCTCAATATTCTCCATTATCTTTGATTGATCTCCATTATCTTTGATTGAGAATAATCTTCTTTCAAGTGCCCAAAGGTGCCACAGCCAAAACAAACTGTTAGAAGATATTCATACTCCACTCTATGGATCCTACTAGTGATTCTTATTCTGGAAATGAACGGCTTGCTTAAGTCGATTTGAACTACAAATCTGGAAAACTGACCCCCTGCTCCTTTATCCGTCATTAAATCAATTTTGATTACATTCCCCACCATTTCATCGATGGCTTGGAGAATACTTCTCTTGTACAATGATCCTGATAAACCCTGTATACGAACCCACACAACAACACTATGAGGGAACAATTGTAATGGAGAAAACTACTTCGCCCAAGGTTGAACCATTAGATACTGTTCGTAAATCACCCATGGACCATTCGAAAGAATGTTGCTATATTCCACAAAAGATTCAAACTTAGCTAGAAAATAGTCTTTTTCAATATCCATAAGTTGGAATCACATAGATGGTTTCCATAACGAAACTTTGTTCCATAAGACATTGTATCCTATCTTCCCCCTAAATGTTTGATGACCACATTATTTGACACGCTCTCCTCAGTTATTGAATAGATTCTATTCGAAAAACTAATTAATGGAACTCCATCAATATTTTCATTTCTTATATCTCCATCCATTAAATCAATATCATCATTTGCCCACTTATTATTCAGAGAATTATTCAACGAATTCAAATTCATCACTGCATCTCTAAATGAGAAAGGTTTAGAACCCATTGGCTTCGTCTACTCCTTCCCTCATTCGTCATCGGGAGGGTCCTCTTCTTTTTTCCTTACTTTTTTGACCGTCTGACCAGGAAGACCCCTCGTATCCTCGCTCATACCGCTTTAGAATATTTTGAAATATTTTTATTTTTGGTAGTGGTAACTTTACATAATCTTTGATTTCAATTTTTTAAGTAATGGCAGTAAGGTTTCACTTAGTTTTCACGTTCTTTGTTTTATTTTTTTCGCAACTTTTGCTCCTTTTTAAGTGTTAAGATTAACTTTTGAGTTTTACATTAAACTTTTAACTATTTTAAATCCAACATGTAATTAAGCAGTGATAAAAAAATTTGTGTAATTTAGAAGAAGCCACGTAACTACATCTAATGGAATTAATGAAAAATGTTAGACTGGGGACTAAATAAATGCAACTCGAAAGGTAACAAAATAATTTTAAACAAATAAAAATAAAGAGACCAATTTCACACAATTCAATAAGTACTATATTTAGAAATTTATCTAACAAGCAAAATTTAAACAAGGATTACAAGCAAAAAGAAGGTACTAGAAATAACATTTCCTAAAAGCCAACAGGTGGAACTAAGAATCGGACTTTGACCATATGAACAAGATTAATAAGTAAATAGTATGAGTACTAAAATCAACAGCGGAGCTTTCACTCCAATCGTTCTCCACAAGTTAAATGATTCCATTAGGTGGATCCACAAAGAACTTGGTTTCCAATGTATCTAAGAGTAGCAATTTGGCCATTAAATCAGTTGATCTATTAGCAACTCTACTAATGTGTCGGACTATGACCATCCAAGGCTTGAAGCAAATTCGACTGAGATGAAGTACTAAGGCATCTTCAGTATCATTGCTCTACTACCTCTATATCAAATTCTTAAAAGACAATCAGTCCGTTTCCATTTCCACTTTCCTAAAGCCCAATGACAATGCCAACTCCAATCCTTCGATTATTGCCTAAACCTCGGCTTCAGGAATGGAATAGAATCTTGACCTCCTACCAAGTCCTTGAATCCACTGTCCATCATGATCCCCAAACGGACCCCTAACTATAGCTCTCTCCCTGTCATCTAAGACAGCAGCGTCAACATTAAGCTTAATCCAACCAGTTTCTGACAATGTCCATCAAGCAGTCCGTTAACTCTATGTAACTTGAATATAATATATGAGGAAATATATTTAATTTTTTATTCAAAAAATTCATAATGACTAATTAATTAAATAACAATTCAAAGAACTTAAATTTATTCTCAAGTCATTTTTTGTACTTAGCGAGAGCTTAGTGATACATGCGATCTATTTGTCTTCATTGTTTTCATTCATTTCATATTATTGGTTCTTACATGCAATTCGTTTCTGGTTATCTCGAGCTAGTAAAGGGACCGATTGGGCATATATAATCAGGGCTTAAATAATTTGTAATTAAGTTTTAGTTTTACGCCTACTAATTACAACATTATTTAGTCACGAAGTTATTGCACTAAAGTATCGTGACCGAACTCTCCCTTATTATATATCATTACAAAAACTACTTAATAAGTGCTCGTCTAATGACCTTGTCATAAGTGTGTTGTCCTCATAGAAATGTCCTTAATCTCTTTGGGATAAATTCGTTCTCCTAATATGATCCTATTTTTTCTCATGGTAACCATTACATCTTCCTTCATAAAAAGTCAATGAGAGGATATCATTTTCCTTTTATTGGGCTATGAGTTCCAAAATTGTTGAATGATGTTACATACTGCAGAAATCATATACCCGATGTACTAGCTTTTGGTTCACTATCTATTTGAACTCGTGTTTTTAGTTACATCAAAGGATATGAGTCACGCATACATAACCCATCATCCACTCAGGATTAAAGTATGTTGCACTATGAACGTTACAAGTGAATAAATCCACAAATGAATCTAAGATCTATTCTACTTAGGTCATATCAAATGTATTATCAATCTAGTCAGACACAACTATGTCTCTATCTTCTAGGAGTTATCCACTCTGATACCCAAGACAATGTATCTCCCTAATTGGGCTTGATAGATGACATATTAGTCATTCAATCAATTTGATCAATGTCGATTAGACTAAATATGTGTTTAGATTATCTACTAATGTAAGTCGTCTTTTCGTATTATGATACAACTACGTGATGCTACTTAGTATTACTTAAACGTTAGATAATCAGTAAGTCAATATTTGTTCTCATTTTTCTTTGAATGCAAAATTCGTTCAGGACAATATACAAAGATATTAATGAAATTTATGGATATATATTAAACCACTTGTTCAAAAAATACAAGTACATATAGACAAAAATACTACATTAAGGGCACTAGATTCCAAAACTATGAGGTTTAATTAAGGCTTTGTTCATTCCTTACCAATTTACAATATAATTATAATTAATGTAAATGCAGTTTAAATTCTCATTTCATACTCTTCATAAGTCAACTTCCTTGAGCGATTTTAGTCGCATGATTCATTAATAATTTTGTTTCTAATTTCTCATAGTCCTATGATTAAATATCAACTTATAGATTATGAGGGCATTAAAGATAGCCATTTAATTCTCTAGAATTTGCATCATAATTCATATTTAGCCCACCTTTCTCACATTTTATATTTTCATTCTTTTTATAGCATTTAGCCAAGTCATGTTTAGCCCCTAGAATTCATTTCATAATTCATGTTTGATTCAATCTTCTCATATATTGTGCTTTCAGTTTTCTAATGATACATAGCCCCTAGTAAACACTAGTAGATGGAGACTCGGATTCATGGGAATCCTCCACCACACTAGAAAGCACATAAGTGCTAACCTGAAGGCATCATATAAAATCTCTCCTAACACACCAAAGGGTTCATAAAAATATAACTACACCACACCAAGATGCAATTAAGTGCATGGCCTGAAGGTGATGTAAAGCACAATAAGAAAAAACCTCCACCACATCAAATGTAACACCCCATATCAGACTCGATCTCGAGCTCGAGCTATAAGATGCTACTATCATCAATTTAATAAATTCAAAACATCATGGAACATATCATCATTTAAATACATAAATAATAAACATTTAAGTGCATAATCACAATCATTTTTGGGTCATACATGAGCTTATAAAAGCTCTCTTATTAACCCGAGCTTGAATTAAGACCAAACTATAAGGTTTTAAAAATTCAAGTACGATGTTGCAACCTCAAATCCTCTACGTCGTGACGTCCCCAACACAATAAGTCACAAAATGACTTTAAGTATATTGACGTCACAGCATCACTCACTATCAGCACCACATTGCGACATTGGAAAATTGTGGTCGTGATGTGAACCTTACTTTTGTTAAAAATGTCATTTTGAATCCCAATTCAAGATGTGCCAAACAACCTATACCATTTACACAACTCAGTACACATAAAAACATCCCAAACTCATAACACTTCATACAAAACAAATCATTTAACCATTTCTAATAAAAAACAATTCAACATGAGTTCAACCTATTACAATTCTATTCATTTCAATATATTTAATCAAATGCCAAATGAACCTATGTCAAAACATATTATGTAACAGCTCGTTTTTCAGTGCTGCCGAAAATAATGGTCTTAAAACCTCGTTTTTCAATGATTTAATATTTACGAGTACATTATAGCATTATATTGATTTTTTTCAGTAATTTTACCAAACGATTAGTGATTAAGGTACAAGAACTAAATCATAAAAATCATAAAAGTTTATCGTTATTGATTTTTATTAGTTAAAAGGTTTAAATAGTAATTGTTCAGGGGTTTAAGTGGAAATTAAACTACTTTAAATTATGGTGGACGATCATGTGTTTATAATTTAGTAAGTTATATATTAATTTATTAATTAAATAATTCATATATTTTAAATAGTAAAATAAAACCAAAGTTATTATTTTCTTGTTTCTTCAACCTTTCACCATCTAAAAAAATTGAGAAAGCTTCGAAGCCGTTGAAAAAGCTTCAAAACGTTCAGCCGTTGAATATATGTCCAAAGTGAGCCTGTTTTCCCTAAATTTTATGTTTTTTAGATCATTGTAGCTTGATGTAGCTAGCCCTGGGATTAAATTATGATACTGTTAAAGTTTTCAAATGTTACCATTGATATTTTTGAAGCTTTTGGTGTTTCGATGTTAGCTTCTAAGCTTAGAAATAAAAAAGGGACTAAATTGTAAAGTTTAAATGTTATTTTAGAGTATAGGGACTAAAATGAAATAATTCAAAATTAGCATAAAATTTTTATAATTATAGATATTAGAGGTCTATAGAAGGATGTGATCAAAATCAGATTGGAAAAAGGGGCTTAAATGTGAAAGAAATGATAGTTTCAGTTTTAAGGACTAAATTGAATAAAATGTGAAACTTTAGAGAAATTATGAAAAATTAAATTAAATTTTCATATAAATTTAATAAGATGTTATAAGGTAATTGAAATTGATAAATTAAAATGAATTATCGTATAGGCAAGATTTGAATCAATCGGTAGATAATCGATGATACAAATCCAAAAAATCATGGCCATGTCTTCAATGAAAATAAGCCAACAATTTGAATCTCTATTGGCATTGTAAAACTACCCGGATGTTTTAACTTCAGAGGTATCTTCTTTGCAATTAGAGGCATCGATGTTAATTTTCTCACCTTTTTTTTCATTTTCCTATGCCGTTTCATAATTTCCTTTAAATATTTGGCATATTTCAGAATTGTCTATAAGCTCTAATAGTGGCAAATTGACATTGAGGGATTTAAGTAAATTAAGAAAATTTATAAAATCTACATTGTCCCTCTTTTTTTGTCCCTTAATCTCATCAGGATAGGACCTTTGTTGTGCTTGGGTTTGACATTACTGGATCAGAAACTGATCCGGCTACCTCATCGATCGGCTCATGGTGCTCAGCTTCTTCATCCTCCTCCGTGGGTTCGTCGAAATCTTCTAAAATTTCCTCTTGTTTATGGATGGGTATGATTGGTGGCTTTATTGCCTTGCCCAATTGCAACGCGATTTCCTTTGCATGCTCATTTCCATCTCTCTGAGGGTTGTTCTCCATGTTACTAGGGAGACTTTGACCATTTTGTTTTTGGAAAATTGTCATCAATTGACTCATTTGGTCACAAAGGCTATCCATTCAGGACTCAAGTAGTCCATAGTAGCTTGGACTTGTTGAATGTCTGTCTTCATAGTTTGCATCTCTCCCTCTAGTCGGTCGAATCTTTGACCACATGTAGCATTGTCATTCCCCACGACTGTTTGTTGCAATGGTGGAGGTTGGTAAGGAGGGTTCTATTTGTTTTATGGTTGATTTGCACCTCATTTATTACCTCCCTAATTGAGGTTCCAATGATCCCTCCAACCTTCTGAATAGGGATTTTCACCCCTATTATTTACATAGCTCGCTTTGACGAGTGTATCCAAATGGTTAAACTTTTCTAAAATTTTTTGGAACTGATCATTGTCGTTTTCTTCGTTTACTATTTTCACCATTAGAGGCTTAAATTTGTACATGAATCTCTCATTAGGCCACATGTACGAATTCATGGTCATGTCTTCAATGATTTTGTAGGCTCGTTTGTATGTGTGGAATATAAGAGATCCGCCAGATGGTCCATCTAAGTTAGATTTTATGTGGTCGTTAACACCATTGTAGAAAATTTGTATTTGGAATCACGCTTGTAGTCCATGGTGTGGGCATTTTCTTAACATTGTCTTGAAATGCTCACAGGCCTCATACAGGGACTCACCTTTGAACTATTTAAAATTGGCGATTTCTCGCCTTAATTGAATGGTTCAGTTAATCGGGAAAAATTTATGGAGAAAATTTTCCGCTAAGTCATTTCAAGTTGTAATGGAAACCTACTCTAATGAATCCAACCAACTAGTCGCATTGTCGCATAAAGAAAATGGGAATAATCTAAATTTTGATTCGGGTCTTCAACCATGTTCTCTTTAAAATGCAGTACATTTTGGATCATTTGGATTACCTCAAAATTATTAGCGTTAATCACCAGCCATTTTATGCTTCCTCGCACCGTGTCTAATGTAGGTATGGCGTACTTATGCAACATCATTTGTTCCATTAGGACTTCTTCTAGTATATTTCTTTGTTGGTCTCTTGGTTATTCAAACAATGGATTTTCTCGGGGTAAATTTATAACCGCAAGTGGATCAGTATTCATCACTTGACAATTGTGCCTGTGTAATTGCTCTAGATCTAAGTGTGGTTCGATTGGAGTGTTGAAGCTTCAGGTGAAATGCAACTTGAAAGGAAAATAAAACCAAAAATAAAAAAAAGTTAAAAATTGTATATATAGGTCTTAACTATAATACCTGTAACACCCCGAACCCGAGACCGACACCGGAGTCGGACACGAGATGTTAACAAACTTTGAAAAATTTTCCAGACACTGCCCAGTCTGAGTACTAGTCGCTTCAAAAATAATATCTTGAGTTCCACGACTCAAAATTCAGTTTTGTGATTTTTCCCTGAAACTAGACTCATGTCCCCACCTATGGATTTTTTTCTAGAATTTTTGGTCGGGCCAATTAGTACAGTTTATTAGTCAAAGTCTCCCGTGTTACAGGGGTCGACTACACTGACCTTTTCCCATTACGACTGGGATATCTCTCTGCACAGAGCTTCAATACTGATGCCGTTTGTTTCTCTGGAAACTAGACTCAGAGAGGAATCCATACATATATGGTATGACCCCTAATTATCTCTGGTCAAATTATAGTGAATTTCCAAAGGCGGAACAGTGAATCCAGAAACTGTTCTGGCCCTGTTCCACAAGAACCCGAATATCTCTTTCTGTACTGTTCCTATAATTGTTTCGTTACTTCCATATGAAAGTAGATTCATCAAGGTTAGATTACATAATTTATTCACTATTTAATTCCACTCCTACGAATTCTTGTGATTTTTCCAATCCACACCACTGCTGCTATCAGCTTCTGTTTTCAAAGGGAACCTTACCTAATTTGGGGTTTCATGGACCAACTAGGGCCTTGTCATACATAAGCCCACATATGATCATACTTAGCCATTCTAGTGGCTGATCATTTGCTCAACACTTCCATTCCAACATAGTTACATCATGAAACCATCTATACATTCATAAATACGAATGGTCTAATGCCATACTCCACTTCTACAAGCCATTTTCGCATGGCTGTACACTTATACATTTCATAAAATACTCGAAAGACAACAACGGGTAGTCCTATACATGCCATATCAAAATTCAACCAAAATAGTACCCAAAAGAGCCTTTGATAGTGTGGGCGACTTCGACTTCAAGATCCCGAGTCCGATAGCTGGAGAACCAAAAATCTATAAAACAGAGGAGCAATGTAACGAGTAAGCAATTTATGCTTAGTAAGTTTGAGCAAGGAAATTCCAGCATGCACAAAGAATATCACACATTTAGCTAAACGGAATATTTCATAATACGCAATTTATCGATTTTAAACTTGTTTCACAACATTAACAACCCTTATACACATACACAATAGACTAACTTAGCCGAAGGCCGATAGCTCGTTTATCAACTGAGCGAACATTTATTTGTAAGGGCTCGATTTAATTCAACACATACTTAACATATCCCCATATTGGGATGTTTTTCGAGTATTCGCTGGAATTTTACAGCAAGCTCATTCATTACCAAATCACGTACCTTCGGGATTTAACCGGATATAGCTCCTCGTTCAAATGCCTTCGGACATAGCCCGGTTTTAGTAACTCACACAATGCCTTCGGGACATAACCCGGATTTAACAACTCGCACGAATGCCTTCGGGACTTAACCCGGATTTAACAACTCGCACGAATGCCTTCGGGACTTAACCCGGATTTAATAACTCACACGAATGCCTTCGGGACTTAACCCGGATATAATAACTCGCACGAATGCCTTCGGGACTTAACCCGGATTTAGTATCTCGCACAAAGGCCTTCGGATCTTAATCCGGATATATTCACTTAGCACAAAGCCTTCGGGACTTAGCCCGGACAGCATTCAATTAATCATGCACATCTAACAATAATTCATAGCACATTCATATTTCATTTTCGTTTACGAAACTCAAACACAAGGCACATATTGTCCTTGCACATTCGGCTCAATAGCCACACATAGAGCATGATTTAATCACATCGAAATTTAAGCTCTCTTACTCAAGAACTTACCTCGGGTGTTGTCGAACGATTCCGCTAGCTATTCAACCACTTTTTCCTTCCCTTTATCGGTTTTATTTCCCCTTTGCTCTTGAGCTTAAATCAAACAAATAAATTGACTTCATCATTTTAGGCATCAAAAGATGAACACAAGGCACTTAGCCCATATTTATACATTAGACATTAAAGTCTCATACATGCAAAAATTATGCATCAACACAACATATTAGCTAATTTCTTGCCCTTGGCCGAATATGCATGTCCATTTTTTTGGGGTCGATTTCAACACTTAATACACACATGTACACACTAGTAAAGCATCCTCCCCCTTTTCATCAATTTAACACATGCATTGCTCATTAACATGCCAAGTTACATTCGGCCTTAGCACACATCTTGCTAGCCGATTCTTCTCCATTTAGCAACCAATGCACATATGTGCTCACACAACAAAAAAAATGCTAAAAAGGAGGTTCAAGAATCATCAAGCCATCATCACATGCATCATTAACAAGCTTCATATTTTGCATGCAATGGCATTAACACAACCTCCACCTAGGCCGAATCTTAACTCATCCTCATGCCTCATCACCACAACATCAAACATCAACAAAAAATGATTCATCCATGGTCAAGTGCCATTTCCATCACATGGCAAGATTTAGACCATGGGTTAGGTAGAACTCAAGCTAACAACTAAAACATGCATGCCTCTCATGGAACATCATCAAACATACCTTAGCCTAGCTACATGCATGGCCGAATCTCTTCACCTTTCTTCTTCTTTCCTCCTTAAAATTTTTGGCCAAGGATGAACCAAAGGATGAGAAAATTTTTCTTTGTTTTTCTTTCTAGTTTTTGGCAAGCATGAAGATGAGAAAAGGATGAACAAAATCCCCCCCTTTCTCTTCTTTAGCTCACGGCAATGGGGGACAAACACTACACACACATTTTTTTTTCTTTTGTTTTCCATTTCTTTATTACCCATACTCCTTATTTTATTCTTCCACTAACAAAACATGTTTCATGACATGTTTACCCATCCTTCCTTGTCATGGCCGGCCACTACTCTTTAGGGGGGGAATTTGACATGCAAGTCCCCCCCTTTGTCCACATGCACTAATAGGTCCTCACACATTGACCTATCACATTTTAGAATTTTCTCACATAAGTCCTATTGACTAAATTCACATGAAATCAACTAAATTGAAGCTTGAAATTTTCACACATTCATAATTACATATTCTACACAATAAGTATCACATTCAAACATTTCGGTGACTCGGTTTAGCGGTCCCGAAACCACTTCCCGACTAGGGTCAACTTTGGGCTGTCACAACTCTCCCCCACTTAAGAAATTTTCGTCCCCGAAAATCTTACCGGTAAATAGGTTTGGGTATCGTTCTTTCATCGAGCTCTCGGTCTCCCAAGTTGCTTCCTCGATCCCGTGTTTGAGCCATAACACCTTTACTAGCGGAACTCTTTTGTTTCGCAACTCCTTCACTTCACGAGCTAGGATACGCATCGGTTCTTCTTCATAGCTCATGTCGACTTGAATTTCAACCTCTGATGGGCTAATTATATGCGATGGATCAGATCGATAGCGTCGAAGCATCGATACATGAAAGACGTCATGAATCTTTTCAAGCTCCGGGGGCAAAATCAATCTATACGCAACCGGACCAACTCGTTCGGAGATTTTGTACGGCCCAATGAATCTTGGGCTCAACTTGCCCTTACGGCCGAACCTGAGTATCTTTTTCCAAGGTGAAACCTTAAGGAACACTTTGTCTCCCACCTGATACTCGATGTCTTTTCGTTTCAAATCTGCGTACGATTTCTGACGATCCGTGGCTACCTTCAGACTTTCACGGATTACCTTTACTTTCTGTTCAGCATCTCTAATCAAATCAACTCCGAAAATTTTGCTTTCACCGAGCTCGGTCCAAAACAATGGTGTACGGCATTTACGACCGTACAAAGCCTCGTAAGGTGCCATCTTAATACTTGATTGAAAACTATTGTTGTAAGCGAATTCAATCAAAGGTAAATACCGTTCCCATGAACTACTGAACTCGAGGATGCAACATCTCAACATATCCTCAAGTATCTGAATTATCCTCTCGGATTGACCATCGGTTTGGGGGTGAAAAGCAGTGCTAAAATGCAGCTTGGTACCCAGAGCTTCTTGCAATTTCTTCCAAAATCGTGAGGTGAATCTCGGATCTCTATCCGACACGATAGAAACAGGTACCCCGTGTAATCTCACAATTTGATAAACGTACAATTCAGCTAGTTTCTCCAATGAGAAATCCGTACGTACGGGGATGAAATGAGCTGACTTAGTCAGTCTATCAACAATAACCCATATCGCATCCTTCTTACTTGCTGACAAGGGCAGTCCGGACACAAAGTCCATTGTGACTCGATCCCATTTCCACTCGGGTATCATGATCGGCTGGAGTAATCCTGAAGGCACTTGATGTTCCGCTTTCACTTGTTGACATATTAAACATCTCGAAACAAAGTCAGAGATGTCCCGTTTCATGCCATGCCACCAAAATTGACGTTTCAAATCATTGTACATTTTCGTACTCCCCGGGTGAATTGACATTCGGCTACAATGGGCTTCGTTCAGAATCATCGAAATGAGTTCCGAATTCCTTGGAACACACAAACGATTTCTAAACCTCAAACAATCATCATCATCAATTTGAAACTCCGATTCCTCGTTCGGAAAACACTTAGCCCGTTTTGCAACCAATTCATCATCGACTTTCTGAGCTTCACGAATTTGGTGAGTCAATAATGGTTTAGCTTTTAATTCAGCTACTAACACACTGTCTGGTAGAACAGACAAATGCACGTTCATCGCTCGTAAAGCAAACAATGACTTCCGGCTTAAGGCGTCCGCAACCACGTTAGCCTTTCCCGGGTGGTAATCAATGACAAGCTCGTAATCTTTCAACAACTCAAGCCAACGTCTTTGTCACAGATTCAAGTCTCGTTGAGTCATCAAATATTTGAGACTTTTGTGATCCGAAAATACATGGCACTTTTCACCAAACAGATAATGTCGCCATATTTTTAAAGCAAACACGATGGCAGCTAGTTCGAGATCATGGGTCGGATAATTCCTCTCGTGTGGCTTCAATTGTCTCGACGCATAGGCCACGACTCGACCCTCTTGCATCAATACGCAACCCAACCCAAGTAGGGATGCGTCACTATAAATGACAAACTCTTTACCTGATTCGGGTTGCACCAAAATTGGAGCTTCAGTCAAATGAGTTTTCAGTTGGTCGAAACTTTTCTGATATTTCTCCGTCCACTCGAACTTAACATCCTTTTGAAGTAGCTTCGTCATTGGTGTGGCTATCATCGAGAAACCTTTCACAAATCGTCGGTAATAACCGGCGAGCCCCAAAAAGCTCCGGACTTCAGTAACATTTCTCGGAGGTTTCCAGTCAAGTATGGCTGAAATTTTATTCGGGTCAACTCGAATACCCGACGCGGATACCACATGACCCAAGAAGCTAACCTCTCTTAACCAGAACTCACACTTACTAAACTTAGCATATAACTGCTTATCCTGCAAAATTTGCAGCACTAGCCTCAGATGCTCAGCATGTTCGGTCTCGTCTCTTGAATAGACCAAAATGTCATCAATGAACACCACTACGAACCGATCCAAATACGGCCTGAAGATCCGATTCATCAAATCCATAAATACTGCAGGGGCATTAGTGAGCCCAAACGGCATCACTAAGAATTCGTAGTGACCATATCTCGTTCTGAAGGCAGTTTTGGGAATATCTGAATCTCGGATTCGCATCTGATAATAGCCCGATCTCAAATCTATTTTTGAGAACACTGAGGCTCCCTTCAGTTGGTCGAACAAATCATCGATGCGCGGCAACGGATATTTGTTCTTTATCGTCACTTTATTCAGCTGACGATAGTCAATGCACAACCTCATGGTTCCGTCCTTCTTTTCACGAACAATACTGGTGCACCCCAAGGTGAGAAACTTGGTCGAGCGAAACCTCTATCCGTCAGTTCTTGCAACTGAGCTTTCAACTCCTTTAACTCGGTTGGTGCCATACGATACGGAGCTATCGAAATCGGCATAGTCCCAGGTACAAGCTCAATACCAAACTCTACCTCCCGAACAGGTGGTAAACCCGGTAATTCTTCCGGAAAAACATCCGGGTATTCACAAACCACCGGCACAGATTCGGGTTTCTTTTCTAATTCTTTGTCACCAAGTACATACGCAAGGTATGCTTCGCACCCTTTTCTTACATATTTCTGTGCCAACATTGCTGATATTACAGCTGGCATCCCCTCTAAGTCCGCAGACTCAATTCGGACTACTTCGTTATTTGCGCATCTCAAATCAATAGTCTTGCTCTTGCAATTCACAATCGCATCATGCGCGGTCAACCAATCCAAACCAAGGATAACATCAAATTCATCAAACGGCAAGAGCATCAAGTTCGCCGGGAAACAGGAACCTCGAATTTCCAGGGGACATTTCTTACACACTTTGTCGACAAGCACGTAGCGACCCAAGGGATTTGACACCCGAATTACAAACTCAGTAGACTCAATAGGTAAAGTCTTACTGGATGCTAAGGTTTCACATATGTAAGAATGAGTAGAACCGGGGTCAATCAAAGCAATTACATTAGTATCAAAGAGGGTGAATGTACCGGTAATAACATCAGGCGAAGAAGCATCCTCGCGGGCACGTATAGCATAAGCTCTAGCAGGCGCACGGGCTTCGGATCTGGTTATATCATCTCTAGATCCTCTCTGACCACCACCAGCATTGCCCATATTTCCAGATGGTCTACCTCGAGCAGTGGTAGCACCCGGTCTCCCACTCTGATTTGCATTCTGCCCCGACAACCTCGGGCAATCTTTAATGAAGTGGTCCACTGATCCGCATTTGTAACAGGAGCGGTCAGGAAATCTACAACTCCCCGAATGCCATTTACCGCAATATCGGCATTTCGTCCTGTCTCGACGTTCATTCCCAACACTGGCGACCGAAGTGCCTCGTGTACCCACAGGGGTCGATCACGATCTCGTCCAAAAAGGCCCGAAGTGCCTCTAAACTGGCCCGCATCATCTCGAAATCTCTTCGATGTCTGTTGAAGAGACCTCCCCGAGATCTTTTACGAAACTCTCTGGTTCCCTCGTCAACTCTTTGCTTTTCTTTTCTAAGCTCTTCGGCTTTACAAGCTCGTTCAACAAGTACCACGAACTCTTGTATTTCAAGAACGCCCACGAACATTTTTATATCTTCATTCAGCCCATCCTCGAAGCGTTTACACATAATAGCTTCGGACGAAACACATTCCCGAGCGTATTTGCTAAGTCTAACAAATTTTCGCTCGTAATCAGTAACCGACATGGAGCCTTGCTTAAGCTCAAGAAATTCCTTCCGTTTTGATCAACAAATCTCTGACTGATATACTTTTTCCGAAACTCAGTTTGGAAAAACTCCCAAGTTACTTGCTCTCGGGGCACAATAGAAGTCAGAGTACTCCACCAATAGTAGGCAGAATCACGTAGCAAGGAGATAGCACACTTTAGGCATTCATCGGGTGTACAAGATAGCTCATCGAGTACCCGGATAGTGTTGTCCAGCCAAAATTCAGCTTGCTCGGCATCATCGCTATCCATAGCCTTAAATTCAGTAGCCCCATGTTTTCGGATTCTGTCAACTGGGGGCTTATTTGACCTTATTGGGTCCGTTACCGTGGTATTGTAGGTGCGGGGGTAGTATTTGTCGGGAATGGAGGTTGTGGAACAGCCATATTAGTTCGAATGTATTGGTTAAACCAATCATTCATCACACTATAGAATGCTTGTCTAGCTTCATCATTCTGATTACTAGTATTAGGTTGAGAGTCCGCCGGCACTGTCCCTTGAGCGGGAGCAGGCGCTACACTCTCAAGATCATCAGCTACTTCTCGGTCACGATCGGGATCCATTACTATAAATAAACACATTTACGAATTTCAGAAATCACCACACTATCAAGTAATCACATAAAATGGCATGTATAGCTAGACCCAAAACATTACGGTAGTCCTAGAATCGACTAAACCGTAGCTCTGATACCAATAAAATGTAACACCCCGAACCCGAGACCGACACCGGAGTCGGACACGAGATGTTAACAAACTTTGAAAAATTTTCCAGACACTGCCCAGTCTGAGTACTAGTCGCTTCAAAAATAATATCTTGAGTTCCACGACTCAAAAATCAGTTTTGTGATTTTTCCCTGAAACTAGACTCATGTCCCCACCTATGGATTTTTTTCTAGAATTTTTGGTCGGGCCAATTAGTACAGTTTATTAGTCAAAGTCTCCCGTGTTACAGGGGTCGACTACACTGACCTTTTCCCATTACGACTGGGATATCTCTCTGCACAGAGCTTCAATACTGATGCCGTTTGTTTCTCTGGAAACTAGACTCAGAGAGGAATCCATACATATATGGTATGACCCCTAATTATCTCTGGTCAAATTATAGTGAATTTCCAAAGGCGGAACAGTGAATCCAGAAACTGTTCTGGCCCTGTTCCACAAGAACCCGAATATCTCTTTCTGTACTGTTCCTATAATTGTTTCGTTACTTCCATATGAAAGTAGATTCATCAAGGTTAGATTACATAATTTATTCACTATTTAATTCCACTCCTACGAATTCTTGTGATTTTTCCAATCCACACCACTGCTGCTATCAGCTTCTGTTTTCAAAGGGAACCTTACCTAATTTGGGGTTTCATGGACCAACTAGGGCCTTGTCATACATAAGCCCACATATGATCATACTTAGCCATTCTAGTGGCTGATCATTTGCTCAACACTTCCATTCAACATAGTTACATCATGAAACCATCTATACATTCATAAATACGAATGGTCTAATGCCATACTCCACTTCTACAAGCCATTTTCGCATGGCTGTACACTTATACATTTCATAAAATACTCGAAAGACAACAACGGGTAGTCCTATACATGCCATATCAAAATTCAACCAAAATAGTACCCAAAAGAGCCTTTGATAGTGTGGGCGACTTCGACTTCAAGATCCCGAGTCCGATAGCTGGAGAACCAAAAATCTATAAAACAGAGGAGCAATGTAACGAGTAAGCAATTTATGCTTAGTAAGTTTGAGCAAGGAAATTCCAGCATGCACAAAGAATATCACACATTTAGCTAAACGGAATATTTCATAATACGCAATTTATCGATTTTAAACTTGTTTCACACATTAACAACCCTTATACACATACACAATAGACTAACTTAGCCGAAGGCCGATAGCTCGTTTATCAACTGAGCGAACATTTATTTGTAAGGGCTCGATTTAATTCAACACATACTTAACATATCCCCATATTGGGATGTTTTTCGAGTATTCGCTGGAATTTTACAGCAAGCTCATTCATTACCAAATCACGTACCTTCGGGATTTAACCGGATATAGCTCCTCGTTCAAATGCCTTCGGGACATAGCCCGGTTTTAGTAACTCACACAATGCCTTCGGGAATCCGATTTAACAACTCCGGAATTTACTTAACTCCGCAACGAATGCCCTTCGGGACTTAACCCGGATTTAATAACTCACACGAATGCCTTCGGGACTTAACCCGGATATAATAACTCGCACGAATGCCTTCGGGACTTAACCCGGATTTAGTATCTCGCACAAAGGCCTTCGGATCTTAATCCGGATATATTCACTTAGCACAAAGCCTTCGGGACTTAGCCCGGACAGCATTCAATTAATCATGCACATCTAACAATAATTCATAGCACATTCATATTTCATTTTCGTTTACGAAACTCAAACACAAGGCACATATTGTCCTTGCACATTCGGCTCAATAGCCACACATAGAGCATGATTTAATCACATCGAAATTTAAGCTCTCTTACTCAAGAACTTACCTCGGGTGTTGTCGAACGATTCCGCTAGCTATTCAACCACTTTTTCCTTCCCTTTATCGGTTTTATTTTCCCCTTTGCTCTTGAGCTTAAATCAAACAAATAAATTGACTTCATCATTTTAGGCATCAAAAGATGAACACAAGGCACTTAGCCCATATTTATACATTAGACATTAAAGTCTCATACATGCAAAAATTATGCATCAACACAACATATTAGCTAATTTCTTGCCCTTGGCCGAATATGCATGTCCATTTTTTTGGGGTCGATTTCAACACTTAATACACACATGTACACACTAGTAAAGCATCCTCCCCCTTTTCATCAATTTAACACATGCATTGCTCATTAACATGCCAAGTTACATTCGGCCTTAGCACACATCTTGCTAGCCGATTCTTCTCCATTTAGCAACCAATGCACATATGTGCTCACACAACAAAAAAAAAATGCTAAAAAGGAGGTTCAAGAATCATCAAAGCCATCATCACATGCATCATTAACAAGCTTCATATTTTGCATGCAATGCATTAACACAACCTCCACCTAGGCCGAATCTTAACTCATCCTCATGCCTCATCACCACAACATCAAACATCAACAAAAAATGATTCATCCATGTCAAGTGCCATTTCCATCACATGGGCAAGATTTAGACCATGGGTTAGGTAGAACTCAAGCTAACAACTAAAACATGCATGCCTTCTCATGGACATCATCAAACATACCTTAGCCTAGCTACATGCATGGCCGAATCTCTTCACCTTCTTCTTCTTTCCTCCTTAAAATTTTTGGCCAAGGATGAACCAAAGGATGAGAAAATTTTTCTTTGTTTTCTTTCTATTTTGGCAACATAAGATGAGAAAAGGAATGAACAAAATCCCCCCTTTCTCTCTTAGCTCCGGCAATGGGGGACAACCTACACACATTTTTTTTTTTTTTTTTCCATTTCTTTTTACCTACTCCTATTTTATTCTTCCACTAAAAAACATGTTCATGACATGTTTTACCCCTTCCTTGTCAGCCGCACTACTCTTTGAGCTAGGGCCACATTGGACCTATCCACATTTTAGATATTTTCTCACATAAGTCCTATTGACTAAATTCACGATGAAATCAACTAAATTGGAAAAGGGGGCTTGTTGAAAAATTTATCAACAATTCATGAATTACCATATTCTACACAATAAGGTATCACATTTCAAACATTTCGGTTGACTCGTAGTTTAGCCGGGTTCCCCGAAACCACTTCCGACTAGGGTCAACTTTGG